>NW_027507884.1:1190000-1790000 GCF_037356315.1 Lithobates pipiens | reverse complement strand
CACAAAAAAAAAAAGTGCAGCGCTAACTTACTAATCAATAACGTAACAATAATTGTGGAACCCTCAAATGTATGGAAATCTCAATAAACGTCAATATTACCACAATACCGGTGATATGTAATGTCACATATAATACACATCAAACTGAAAAAAGAAATAAAAAATTAAACTTAGCAGGGATTAACTACAAGTGCAATAATTCCACTGATATGTGATTTCACATGTAATACAGATCAAAATGATAATAAGACATCTTTTTTTTTACTTGGCAGGGATGGTGGAAACCCCTCTACAGATAATTGCAATACAAATTAACTTCAAGTGCAACAACTTTTTAGTTGGGAAGTTCACACCATTATAGCCCTTTGGATTTTTTATTGTTTAAATTGTTACACTTAATTTTATATGTTTTAGTTACTATTATAATGTGAATTTTTGCGCTTGAAGTTAATTTTCCACCACCCTTGCTCATCCATGTCTTTATGGACCTTGCTTTGTGCACTGGTGGGCAGTCATGTTGGAACAGAAAGGGGACGTCCCCAAACTGTCCCCACAACGTTGGGAGCATGAAAGTATCCAAAATATCTTGGTATGCTGACGCCTTAAAGAGGAAGTAAACCCTGATGAGTTTACTTCCTCTTTGATTCCCTGTAAAGGCAAAGCATAATGGACTACTATGCATCACATCACATCGCATCGCATAGTAGTCCATTATGTGTCATTTACCTGACACAGGAGCCAGCAAAGTCACCACTGTCCCCTGTAGTCCGGAGCATCCATATTCTCACAGGTAAGCCTTAATCTAGGCTTACTTGTAGGTCAAAGTGTGTTATAAGGGTTTACAACCACTTTAAGAGTTCCCTTCACTGGAACTAAGGGGCCAAGCCCAACCCCTGAAAAACAACCCCCCACCATAATCCCCCCCCCCCCTCCACCAAATGATATGGACCAGTGCACAAAGCAAGGTCCATAAAGGCATGGATGAATGAGTTTGGGGTGGAGGAACTTGACTGGCCTTCACATTAAAGTGGAGACTGCGAGCCAGACCTTCTCATCCAATATCAGTGCCTGAGATCACAAATGCTCTTCTGGAAGAATGGCTAAGCATTTCCATAGACACACTCCTAAACCTTGTGGACAGCCTTCCCAGAAGAGTTTAAACTGTTATAGCTGCAAAGGGTGGGCCAACCCAATATGGAACCCTATGGACTAAGACTGGGATGCCATTAAAGTTCTTGTGCGTGTAAAGGCAGGCGTCCCAATACTTCTGGTAATACAGTGTATATGTGTGTGTGTGTATATATATATATATATATATATATATATATATATATATATATATATACACATACATATGCAATAGGCTGCGCACGCCTATGCCCTCTCCCCTTATTTTATTTTCGGTACAGACATTCCCTATAGCACAGTTTCAAATTTATCTCAATGTTGTTCTTTAATTAGACTGGTGATCCAAGAGGATGTCACTATTGTATGTAGACGTAATCTGACAGTCCGGTAGGTAGTAGGCCATCATTCTTATCACAGTCTTGGAGCCCTGGATCCTTTATTTACAGGTTCAAGAGATTTGATAAATTTTATGTGATAAAAGATGAAAAGAAAAATAATAATCAGCAGAAATCCTGATAGTATTACCCGGGTCATGTTCTGTATCACTACTGGGTCATATTCACCTAAGGAAAAAATAAAAAATAAAGTAAGCTCTCCACTAATTTGCAACCAAAGAATACCAAATAATAACTTGCAGGTTGTTTGAATGTGGTGTTGTCTGTAGTGGAAGTAAACCCATCGATTTAAACAGTTTAAAATAAAAGGCATGCCGGGAATGCTAACTGCACATTATCATCCAATGGCTGGTGTCGTAACGAATCACATGTGCAGCACTATGCATAGCAGCTGAAGATTAAACAGAGGCAAAGATGGCAGCTTCCTTGGCTGAAAACGATAGGGGAGTTTACTTCCACTTTTAGGTTTGACAATGCTGATTTCCAAGGGTGTCTACGTTCTCCTCCAGAGCTGCATTGAAGGACTGAATGTAGCCAGGCCAGTCATCAGAAATTTGGGACCCCTTACACAGCTTCAGGCCTGGGCCCCCTGGGGCCTGACCACCAACATTCCCCAGGGCCCACCTACTGGCCGCCCCAGTGAGTCCACCTCCACCCAGCACCATCCATCCCTCTCCATAATATATCCCCAACTCTGACCAGCACCACCCATCCCTCTCCGTAATATATCCCCACCTCCACCCAACACCATTCATCCCTCTCCATAATATATCCCCACCTCCACTCAACAATATCCATCCCTCTCCATAATATATCCTCACCTCCACCCAACACCATCCATCCCTCTCCATAATATATTACCACCTCCGCCTGTCACCATCCATCCCTCTCCATAATATATTCCCACCTCCACCCATCCCCATCCATCCCTCTCAACAATATATCCCCACCTCCGCCCAGCACCATCCATCCCTCTCCATAATATATCCTCACCTCCGACCAGCACCATCCATCCCTTTCCATAATACATCCCCACCTCCGCCCAACACCATCTATCCCTCTCCACAATATATCCCCACCTCTGACCCAGCACCATCCATCCCTCTCCATAATATATCCTCACCTCCACCCAACACCATCCATCCCTCTCCATAATATATTCCCACCTCCGCCTGTCACCATCCATCCCTCTCCATAATATATTCCCACCTCCGCCCATCACCCTCCATCCCTCTCAACAAAATATCCCCACCTCCGCCCAGCATCATCCATCCCTCTTCATAATATATCCTCACCTCCGACCAGCACCATCCATGCCTCTCCATAATACATCTCCACCTCCACCCAACACCATCTATCCCTCTCCACAATATATCCCCACCTCTGACCCAGCACCATCCATCCCTCTCCATAATACATCCCAACCTTTGCCCAGCACCATCTATTCCTCTCCATAATATATCCCCACCTCCAACAAGCACCATCCATCCCTCTCCATAATATATCCCCACCTCTGACCAGCACCATCTATCCCTCTCCACAATATATCCCCACCTCCGACCCAGCACTATCCATGCCTCTCCATAATATATCCCCACCTCCGACCAGCAACATCCATCCCTCTCCGTAATATATCCCCAGCTACGACCAGCACCATCCATCCCTCTCCGTAATATATCCCCACCTCCGACCCAGCACCATCCATCCCTCTCCATAATATATTCCCACTTCCGCCCGTCACCATCCATCCCTCTCCATAATATATTCCCACCTCCGCCTGTCACCATCCATCCCTCTCCATAATATATTCCCACCTCCGCCCATCACCATCAATCCCTCTCCATAATATATCCTCACCTCCGACCAGCACCATCCATCCCTCTCCATAATACATCCCCACCTCCGCCCAACACCATCTATCCCTCTCCATAATATATCCCCACCTCTGACCAGCACCATCTATCCCTCTCCACAATATATCCCCACCTCCGACCCAGCACTATCCATGCCTCTCCATAATATATCCCCACCTCCGACCAGCAACATCCATCCCTCTCCGTAATATATCCCCAGCTACGACCAGCACCATCCATCCCTCTCCGTAATATATCCCCACCTCCGACCCAGCACCATCCATCCCTCTCCATAATATATTCCCACTTCCGCCCGTCACCATCCATCCCTCTCCATAATATATTCCCACCTCCGCCTGTCACCATCCATCCCTCTCCATAATATATTCCCACCTCCGCCCATCACCATCAATCCCTCTCCATAATATATCCTCACCTCCGACCAGCACCATCCATCCCTCTCCATAATACATCCCAACCTCTGCCCAGCACCATCTATCCCTCTCCATAATATATTCCCACCTCCAACCAGCACCATCCATCCCTCTCTATAATATATCCCCACCTCCAACCAGCACCATCTATCCCTCTCCACAATATATCCCCATCTCCGCCCAGCACCATCCATCCCTCTCCATAATATATTTCCACCTCCACCCAGCACCATCCATCCCTCTCCATAATATATCCCGACCTCCGACCCAGCACTATCCATCCCTCTCCATAATATATCCCCACCTCCGACCAGCACCATCCATCCCTCTCCGTAATATATCCCCAGCTACCACCAGCACCATCCATCTCTCTCCATAATATATTCCCACCTCCGCCCGTCACCATCCATCCCTCTCAACAATATATCCCCACCTTCGCCTAGCACCATCCATCCCTCTCCATAATATATCCCCACCTCCGACCAGCACCATTCATCCCTCTCCACAATATATCCTCACCTCCGACCAACACCATCCATCCCTCTCCATAATACATCCCCACCTCCACCCAGCACCATCTATCCCTCTCCACAACATATCCCCACCTCCGACCCAGCACCATCCATTCCTCTCCATAATATATTCCCACCTCCACACATCACCATCCATCCCTCTCCATAATATATTCCCACCTCCGCACATCACCATCCATCCTTCTCCATAATATATCCCCACCTCCGACCCAGCACTATCCATCCCACCCCATAATATATCCCCAACTCCGACCCAGCACTATCCATCCCTCTCCATAATACATCCCCACCTCCGCCCAGCACCATCTATCCCTCTCCACAACATATCCCCACCTCCGACCCAGCACCATCCATCCCTCTCCATAATACATCCCCACCTCCGCCCAGCACCATCTATCCCTCTCCATAATATATCCCCACCTCCGACCAGCACCATCTATCCCTCTCCACAATATATCCCCATCTCCGCCCAGCACCATCCATCCCTCTCTATAATATATTCCCACCTCCGCACGTCACCATCCATCCCTCTCCACAATATATTCCCACCTCCACCCAGCACCATCCATCCCTTTCCATAATATATCTCCACCTCCACCCAGCACCATCCATCCCTCTCCATGATATATTCCCACCTCCGCCCGTCACCATCCACCCCTCTCCACAATATATTCCCACCTCTGCCCAGCAACATCCATCCCTCTCCGTAATATATCCCCACCTCTGACCAGCACCATCCATCCCTCTCTGTAATATATCCCCACCTCCGACCAGCATCATCCATCCCTCTCCATAATATATCCCCACCTCTGCCCAGCACCATCCATCCCTCTCCATAATATATTCCCACCTCCGCCCGTCACCATCCATCCCTTTCCACAATATATCCCCACCTCCGACCCAGCACTATCCATGCCTCTCCATGATATATCCCCACCTCCGACCAGCACCATCTATCCCTCTCCATAATATATCCCCATCTCCGCCCAGAACCATCCATCCCTCTCCATAATATATCCCCACCTCCGACCCAGCACTATCCATCCCTCTCCATAATATATCCCCACCTCCGACTCAGCACCGTCCATCCCTCTCCATAATATATTCCCACCTCCGCCCGTCACCATCCATCCCTTTCCACAATATATCCCCACCTCCGACCCAGCACTATCCATGCCTCTCCATGATATATCCCCACCTCCGACCAGCACCATCTATCCCTCTCCACAATATATCCCCATCTCCGCCCAGAACCATCCATCCCTCTCCATAATATATCCCCACCTCCGACCCAGCACTATCCATCCCTCTCCATAATATATCCCCACCTCCGACTCAGCACCGTCCATCCCTCTCCATAATATATTCCCACCTCCGCCCAGCACCATCCATCCCTCTACATAATATATTCCCACCTCCGCCCAGCACCATCCATCCCTCTACATAATATATTCCCACCTCCGCCTAGCACCATCCATCCCTCTCCATATTATATCCCCACCTCCGACCAGCACCATCCATCCCTCTCCACAATATATCCTCCCCTCCGACCAACACCATCCATCCCTCTCCATAATACATCCCCACCTCCGCCCAGCACCATCTATCCCTCTCCACAATATATCCCCACCTCCGACCCAGCACCATCCATCTCTCTCCATAATACATCCCCACCTGCGCCCATCACCATCTTTCCCTCTCCATAATATATCCCTACCTCCGACCAGCACCATCTATCCCTCTCCACAATATATCCCCGTCTCCGCCCAGCACCATCCATCCCTCTCCATAATATATTCCCACCTCCGCACATCACCATCCATACCGCTCCATAATATATCCCCACCTCCGACCCAGCACTATCCATCCCTCCCCATAATATATCCCCACCTCTGACCAGCACCATCTATCCCTCTCCACAATATATCCCCATCTCCGCCCAGCACCATCCACCCCTCTCCATAATATATTCCCACCTCCGCAAATCACCATCCATCCCTCTCCACAATATATTCCCACCTCCGCACATCACCATCCATCCCTCTCCATAATATATCCCCACCTCCGACCCAGCACTATCCATCCCTCCCCATAATATATCCCCACCTCTGACCAGCACCATCTATCCCTCTCCACAATATATCCCCATCTCCGCCCAGCACCATCCATCCCTCTCCATAATATATTCCCACCTCTGCAAATCACGATCCATCCCTCTCCATAATATATCCCCACCTCCACCCAGCACCATCCATCCCTCTCCATGATATATTCCCACCTCCGCCCCTCACCATCCATCCCTCTCCACAATATATTCCCACCTCCGCCCAGCACCATCCATCCCTCTCCATAATATATCCCCACCTCCACCCAGCTCCATCCATCCCTCTCCATGATGTATTCCCACCTCCGCCCATCACCATCCATCGCTCTCCACAATATATTCCCACCTCTGCCCAGCACCATTCATCCCTCTCCATAATATATCCCCACTACCAACCAGCACCATCCATCCCTCTCCATAATATATCCCCACCTCTGCCTAGCACCATCCATCCCTCTCCATAATATATTCCCACCTCCGCCCGTCACCATTCATCCCTCTCCACAATATATCCCCACCTCCGAGCCAGCACCATCTATCCCTCTCCATAATATATCCCCACCTCCATCAAGCACCATCTATCCCTCTCCATAATATATCCCCACTTCTGACCCAGCACCATCCATCCCTCTCTCTCCATAATATATTCCCACCTCCGCCCGTCACCATCCATCCCTCTCCACAATATATTCCCACCTCTTCCCAGCACCATCCATCCCTCTCCGTAATATATCCCCACCTCTGACCAGCACCACCCATCCCTCTTCGTAATATATCACCACTTCCGCCCAGCACCATCCATCCCTCTCCACAATATGTGCCCACCTCCTCCCAGCACCATCCATTCCTCTCCATAATATATCCCCACCTCCACCCAGCACCATTCATCCCTCCCCATAATATATCCCTACCTCTGCCCGTCACTATCTATCCCTCTCCATAATATATCTCCACTTCTGCCCAGCACTATCCATCCTTCTCCATAATATATCCCCACCTCCACCCAGCACCATTCATCCCTCTCCATAATATATCCCCACCTCCGACCAGCACCATCCATCCCTCTCCATGATATATCCCCACCTCTGCCCAGCACCATCTATCCCTCTCCATAATATATCCCCACCTACGACCAGCACCATCCATCCCTCTCCATAATATATCCCCACCTTCGCCCAGCACCATCCATCCCTCTCCATAATATATCCTCACCTCCGACCAGCACCATCCATCCCTCTCCATAATATATACCCACCGCCGCCCAGCACCATCCATTCCTCTCCATACCTTTGGGATAAATTAGAGCGGACACGGTGAGCCAGGCATTCTCGTTCAACATCAGTACCTGACTTCACAAATGTGCTTCTGGAAGAATGGTCAAACATTCCCATAGACACACTCCTAAACCTTGTGGACAGCCTTCCCAGAAGAGTTGAAGCTGTTATAGCTGCAAAGGGCGGGCCAAACCCAATATTGAACCCTACAGACTAAGACTGGGATGCCTTTAAATTTCATGTGCGTGTAAAGGCAGTCAACTGAAATGTTATTGAGACCTCCATTTCAAAATATGTTATAGTTACCTTGTTGGCCCACAGTTAATGCCTCGCTCCTCTTTTTCACACCGTTCCTTGAAATTCTTACTTCACAATAATAATTTCCCGGATCCTCCAGCTGAGTTGATTGGATTACATACTGATGAGAAGAACCAAATTCCTGAATTTTCTGTCCATTCTTGTAGAAAGCAAACTGCAGTTCAATGTCATTTCTCATTACAATTGTATTACATGTTAGGATCGTTTGATTGCGTTCTATGTCCACGTCTGGGATCATCTCAATGTTTGGCTTAGAGAAAAGCTCTGTATAGGAAATTAATATAACTGTAAGCATATTTTTTAAGGCACTGACAATCCCTTGCCTCTCTAAGGAAGATAGGGCTACCCTCGATGGCCCTCTAACGCTGGAAGAGATCCAGCGTACTGTGCAGGAAATGGCAGGACAAAAAGCCCCAGGCCCAGACGGCCTCCCGGCGGAGGTCTACCGCCACTTTGGCGAGGTGCTAATCCCGGAAATGTTAAAAGTTTTTAATTGGGCGATAAGAAAAGGGGAACTTCCCTCTTCAATGATGGAATCAACTATAATAGTGATACCAAAAGAAAACAAAGACCCTGATCTTGGCAAAGATCTTGGCAAAGGTCTTGGCGGCTAGACTAAACAGAGTGATAGAAAAGCTCATTCATCCCGATCAATCAGGTTTTATTCCTGGTAGATCCACAAGCATAAACATAAGACGGGTTTATTTAAACCTTCAAATACCAGTGGATGGAGATGGTCAGAGAGCTGTTCTCTCTTTGGACGCCGCCAAGGCCTTTGATACTTTAGAATGGAGCTACCTGTGGAGAGTCTTAGAAGAATTCCACGTGGGACCGGTATTTGTAAAATGGGTAAACATGCTGTATAGATCCCCGGAAGCAAGGATAAGAATAAATAATGACAGCTCGGTTGGGATTCGACTGAAGAGAGGTACGAGGCAGGGGTGTCCTCTGTCTCCCCTCCTGTTTGCTATGGTGATTGAACCCCTGGCCGTGTCCCTTAGATCAAATGTGGGGATAAAAGGATTTAGGAGAGGAGGAAGAAAAAATAGTACTATTTGCAGATGACCTCCTTCTGCTTCTCGGAGATATACAGAACTCAATAGGGGAAGTAATGTATAGAATTAAAAACTTTGGGGACCTTGCAGGACTAAAGATAAATTGGGAGAAATCTTGTATATTACCAATTGATCCCCTGGATAGCCCTCTACCCCGAGAAGCAGCACATCTGCAAATAGTGAGTCAAATGAAATATCTGGGTATTTGTATCACCAAAGATCTCAAACAGTATATAGTGAATAACCTGGCTCCATTATTATCAAAATTTAAGGATAAAATCAACATCTGGAAGAAACTTCCTTTATCGGCAGCAGGCCGATGTAACTTAATTAAAATTATATTTTTACTGCAGCTTTTGTACATTTTACATAATTCTCCAATATGGATCTACAAGAAATGGTTTTATAAGGTGGATTCCATATTCAGAGAATTGATCTGGAAAGGGGGCCAAGCACGTATCAGCTTAAAGACCCTGCAACTTCCAAGCAATGAAGGGGGAGTGGCACTCCCACACCCATTTAGTTATTTTCTAGCGGCCCAGCTACAACATCTGCCTGGTGAGGACATAGAGGATGGTGGACTGAAAAAGAAAATGCCCCTTGAACAATTTCTCGGTAGAGCGCTGGTAGTGGCACTAGAGGCAGGGATCTCTATGCAAGATATTCCTACTCTAGGGTTGATGACAAAGGTGTGGGAAACAACCAAAAGAATACTGGGATATAGGGAGTACTTCCCCTATGGGTTAATATCAAGTTGGGCGAGATACAAAAAATAGGGCAAATAAGGGAGTGGGAAAGAAGCGGCATAAAGTTTATTTACCAGATCTACCAGAATGATCATTTGAAACAATTCCAAGATTTAAGAGATCAGTTTGCAATCCCGAAAAAGTCCTTTTTTAGATATTTGCAGGTTAAACACGCTTTGGAAAAACTATTCGGGGATGTCGCAATAGAATGGTGTGAGATACCAGTAATTAAGGATATATTGCGAGCAAAATCGGGGAAAGGGTTAATATCTAAAACCTATGCAAATCTGTGTAAAGCCGCGTACACACGGGCGGACTGTCTGGCCAACTAAGTCCGTCAGACAATCCGACAGACAGTCCGTCCTACTTTCGAATGAACGGACTTGCCCACACACGGCACTTTTTGAGCGGACTAATACGGCGGACTAAGTCCGCCATACTATCTGCCCTACTTTTGAAATGAACGGACTCGCCCACACACGCGGAGGAAAGTCCGCTCATTTCGAGCGCGTCTCCAGGTAGGCGGGGCCCACGAAGGAGAAGTCGCTGACCCCGCCGCCTGGAATGGACTTAAAGGGGAACCCCAACGCCGAAAAAAATCGGCGTGGGGTTCCCCCCCAAGTCCACAACAGACCCTTGTCCGAGCACGCTACCCGGTCGGCCAGGAAAGGGGGGCGAGCCGCACGCCCCCCCCACCCCAAAGCACCTTGTCCCCATGTTGATGAGGACAAGGGCCTCTTCCCGACAACCCTGGCCGTTGGTTGTCGGGGTCTGCGGGCGGGGGGCTTATCGGAATCCGGGAGCCCCCTTTAATAAGGGGGCCCCCGGATACCGGCCCCTCACCCTATGTGAATGAGTATGGGGTACAATGTACCCCTACCCATTCACCTGTGAAAAAAAGTACAAAAAAAACACAACACAGGGTTAAAATATTTTATTGCACAGCTCCGGTGGTCTTCCGTCTTCGGGGGTCTTCTCGCAGGACTCCTCCGCTATCTTCTTGTAGCTCTTTTGCTAGCGGAGGAGTCCGGCTTTCTTCCTCGCCGCTGGCCTCTTCTCCCGACTTCGGGGGTCTTGTCCCCCTCTTCGGTTCTTCTGCCGGGCCACCGCGCCTTCTTATAGCTCTTTTTCAGGCGGTGGCCCGGTCTTCTGTTTTCAATTTCAAAACAGAGGGATCCCCCCTAGACCCACACCTCAACACTGCCTACATCACAGTGATTCCCAAACCCAACAAAAACCACGAAGAAGTTGAAAATTTTAGGCCCATCTCCCTCATCAATAATGACCTCAAAATTCTGACCAAAATTTTAGCTAATCGCCTCTCTTCCTTTATTAAAAATTACATTCACAAAGTGGGCTTTATACCGGGCAGACAGGGACCTGACCAAATTAGAAGAGCGGTCGATATTGTCTCCCTCCTCCAATCGGGCTGGAACGGCAAACAAGCTCAGGAAGGGATGCTTTTATCCCTAGACCTACACAAGGCATTTGACGCCATAGACTGGAAATACATTTTCATCCTACTAGACAAATGGGGATTTGGTCCCCGCTTTAAAGGGATCCTGGGCTCTTTGTACTCTAACCCTAAAGCCATGATTCGCATACAAGGCCAACACTCCGAACCACTAACAATAGCCAGGGGAACCCGGCAGGGCTGCCCGCTCTCCCCTCTAACCTTTGCAATGGCGATAGAGACCCTGGCCATTGCAATTCGATCAAACCCAGACATACAAGGTGTCACGGACGGGAAACAAATTCATAAATGCGGTCTATTCGCCGATGATCTACTCCTTTTCCTGACTTCACCGACCATCTCCCTCCCCAACCTATGTAAACTCCTTCAAGAACTCTCAGTCGTCTCAGGACTCATAGTAAATTACACTAAATCCCATGCCCTGAATATCTCTCTCAGACCTGAAACTAAATCAGCTCTGCAGAGCGCTTTCAAATTTAAATGGAGCTATTCCTCCATAGACTACTTGGGAATCAACCTCACTGCCAAGGTGGAACAGTTATATGAGGCTAACTACCCCCCCATATATCGAAAGCTCGAAGAGGATCTGGGACACTGGGAGAAGGGAGAATTATCATGGCTAGGAAGGATATACTCCATTAAAATTACTTTACTTCCGAGATTGCTATACCTTTTCAGGGCCTTACCCATTAATATCAAACTAGATCACTTACGGTCTTTCCAAGCCAAGATAAACAAATTTGTGTGGGGAGGGAGAGGCCATAGGATCCCCCAGCGGACCATGTACAACCACAAATCTCAGGGAGGCTTGGGTCTCCCGAGACTGCTCTGGTACTTTCAGGCAGCAAGAATAGCACAGCTATCCACAGTATACAGTAGAAATGAGAAACCAGACTGGGTCTCCCTGGAGAGTCAGGCAGTCCCGGCTTATACCATTGATTTTCTTCTCTGGTCCCCTCCCAGGCTCCGACCCCCTATTCTCTCCCCGATTCTATCACAATCGATACAGCTATGGGACAGGATGAAAAAATGCCCCCACCTCATATCGCCCCTAAAACCTTTGGCTCACTTGTTCAACAACCCGGATTTCCCACCAGGCCAGGATATCAAAGCTTTTATGTGGTGGCTGGACAAGGGTCTATATAGAATAGGGCACTTTTTGGATGCTCATGGCCCTATCACATTGGGACATTGTGTGAACCAGCTCGAGATGCCTCCCGCAGAATGCTTTAGATTCCACCAGATCCGTCATTTCCTACTAAAGTTATGGACGGATAAGAAGGCTTCCTTGGGCTGCACTCCGTACGAATCATGGTGCGGACAGGCCACGGAGCAGAGAGGGGCAGTCTCAGTTGTTTACAAGGCTCTGGCTCATCAACGGAATAAATTCACTTACATGACAGCTTGGGAGACTGACCTAGCAATCAGCACGTCTGTGGAGCAATGGCGGGCCTCCTTCTCCAGAGCCTTTAAAGGCATCAGAAATGTCTCACTAATTGAGGCCAACATAAAGGTCCTTACCAGATGGTACTTAACTCCCTCGAGACTCTCTTTAATGTATCCCACAGCTGACCCCAAATGCTTCCGGGGATGCCAACTGGTCGGGACCATGACCCACATCTGGTGGGAATGCCCCAGAATAAGGCCTTTCTGGAAAAAAATCCTGGCCTTAATAAGGAAAATCACAAATCTTACCCTCCCGAGAAGCCCTGCCATTGCTCTCCTTAATGCTAATCTTCCTAAGGTCTCGAAACACACTCGTAAACGAATTCAATTTATATTCCTGGGTGCCAAAATGACAATAGCCAAAGAATGGAAACTTCCTAGAGTCTCCTTTGCAGCTACCATTAAAAAAATTTCTTGGCTAATGTTACAAGAGAAACTTACCGGCATTCTACTAGACTCCACAGCCCAGTTCGAGGCTACATGGGAGCCTTGGGCTCAATACATGGGCATATCGCTGATTCCAGGAGTCCAGCCCTAGTTCCCCAGACCTCTCTGGGATGTGGGTGTCGCTCGCCCGCTGACACGCTTCCCCCCTTCCCCCCCTCTCCCACCTACCCACACCCCCCATCCCTTGTTTGTCTGTACAGAGTTTCCTTTTGCTCCCTCAATCTCCAGGACCTGTAACATACCCCTTTTTTATTTGCTATATAGTACTGGAGAGAAGAGGTGTTGGAGCTTTAGTCACACCCCTAACAGAATCCCCCTCCTCCATTACAGTTGAGGTCCTTCACCTCTTGCAGAGGACGCAAGATACCACGGGGCTCTCACCCTGCACAGCATGTTCCCAATTGGGGTGCAGGGGAGGCCCAGCAGGTGTTCCTCAGGTAAAACCTAAATATATCACAAGTAGTTGGGAAAGGAGACTATAATCAAGAATGCTAAAATCCTAGTTCCATGTTATCTTCTAAGTAACCATATCTGAATTTGTTAACAGTGTCTTATGTCTTCGACGCAAGAGGTGTGATGACTGTACTGTGCTGTATTGTTCTCTCTGGTTTGTAAACTCAAACTCTGGTTTGAAAGAAAAAATTTGATAAGATTTGGAAGTTGTGGAGTGAGAAAACGAATAAAGGTGCTTAAATTTAAAAGTGGAAGGGCTGCTAGTCATGAAAATAGTGTGAGGAGAGGGTTTGTGTGAGGGGGGAAATGGGGTGAATGCAGGGAATGGAAGGGTGTAAAAGGGTTTTTACAAAACCTGTATCTGTGTTTTCGCTTGTTTTTATACGGGAATGTTATGTGTTTTATTTAAATTGAAAAGAAATTAATAAAGAGATAAAGTTAAAGCATATTACACACGATCAGTATACAGAATTATATATAGTATAATTCACAAATGGACAGTATAGTAAATAGTAAATCTATTTTTCCTCTTATAGGATAAGACCATGGCACCCGTTCTGCTCACCTTGTATCTGGATGTATAACTCTTCACTACTCCTTGTGACGTTTTTGGTTGAAGCCCTCACTTCACAGGAATAACTCCCAGAATGCTTTAGCTCAATGGACTGGACTTCATATCGGTCAGATAATCTGAATTCCTGAACATTTTGTCCATCTCTGTAAAAAGCAAATTCCAGACCTGTATCAGGAATGAGTTTGCTACGTTCTGTGTGACAGGTCAGGGTCATATTGTCTCCTTCTGTCATTTCATTTGGAGTCATTATGATTTCTGGTTGTGTGAAAATCGCTGAAAATAAAAGTAATAAAAATGCATTAGTGGTAAAATGTGACCTGAGTGAATGTGATAACCTCACTCACGTATGTGCTAAGGTTTTAAGAACATTTCTTTTTTGTTGTAAATAATTTAAGTAGAAGGGGCAACCAGATTTGCTTATTACTTGGGCATGCTGTGCTTCTTGTCTAGTTAAGCAATCAATCTCTTATGTGGGTCTGCATTTAGTTATAAGTTCCATGAAATAGTGAAGTCCATGAAATCCTGGGGCTTCTGCCTCTAATTCCGCCTACACACGATCAAACAATCCGGTGGAAAAGTGCGGCCGAGTGTGTGCCAGTCCGCCGTACTTTTGAAATGAACGGACTTTTCCCGCCCGGAGAAAAGTCCGCTCATTTTGAGCGCGGCTCCAGGTAGCCGGGACCAGCGAAGGAGGCATCGCTGGCTCCATCACCTGGTATGGACTTAAAGGGGAATCCCTACGCTGAAAAAACGGAGTGGGGGTCCCCCCCTAGGTCCATATCAGACCCCTATCCGAGCAGGCTATCCGGCCGACCAGGAAACGGGATAGGGACAAGCGAGCGCCCCCCCCCCCCCCCCAAGAGCCATACCAGGCAGGGTGGATGGGGGGTGCCTCTTTTTACATTGTTTTCACAGGTGAATGGGTAGGGGTACATTTTACCCCATACTTATTCACATAGTGTGGGGGACCGGGATCTGGAGGCCCCCTTATTAAAGGGGGTTCACGGATTCCGATAAGCCTCCCGCCCGCAGACCCCGACAACCAATGGCCAGGGTTGTCGGGAAGAGGCCCTTGTCCTCATCAACATGGGGACAAGGTGCTTTGGGGTGGGGAGGCAGCGCGGCCCCCCTTCCCCAAGGCACCCCCCATGTTGAGGGCACGTGGCCTGGTACAGCTCGCTCGTCCTCACCCCCTTTCCTGGCTGGCCGGGTAGCGTGTTCGGATAAGGGTCTGATATGGACCTGGGGGGACCCCCACGCCGTTTTGTTCAGCGTAGAGATTCCCTTTTAAGTCCATACCAGGTGACGGGGCCAGCGACACCTCCTTCGCTGGTCCCGGCTACCTGGAGCCGCGCTCAAAATGAGCGGACTTTCCTCCGCGTGTGTGGGCGAGTCCGTTCATTTCAAAAGTACGGTGGATGATCCGGTTGAATCAGTGTGTGGGCAGGTAGGTCGTTCGGAAAGTCCGGCGGACAGTCTGCCAGACTAAGTCCGCCGGATAGTCTGATACATGTGTACGCGGCATTAGAGCAGTTTTACAGTCCATGGATTTCTTCACAGCAGCAACCCTTTACCTCTGGAGCCCCCTTGGGGAGAAGGAACCCTGCTCTTTAGTGCCTCAGACTTTTTATCACCATCCCAGCCCCCTACTGGACACTCCCCTTCAGGGATTGGCTGGAACCTGATAAATATCCATGCTGGCTGATTTGAACCTCCAACCAGCTCATCACTGGTTTCAAGGGAACAAATTGTTATAGAGATGTGCAGCTGCCTTTGTAACTTTCTTGGGAAGTACACATTGCCCTTTCATGTACAGCAGATCTTCTTTATTTAATTAGCTAGGAGTCATTGACTCAGAACATTTATACAGGTTGAGGGATCTGGCTTCACTTAAAAGCCAGGTGACTGGCATTGTCAGAAGGAGATCAGCAATAGTAACTCCCTGATGTCCTTTTTCGCTAGGTTTTCTTTTATTACATTTATTTCCATAATTTGTGTTTCTTCTTTGATTCCTGTGCAGTGGTCAATTTTCTACATATTTACTATATTCTATACTTACAAGCTGTCTATATGCCGCTCTCAGAAAGTATTTCTCTCTTGTCAACCTTACCAGTTGTCTGAAACTTCACCATATCTGTGAATTCTATACTTACCATTTAATTCAATGTTCAACATTTTACTCTTTTTCACTATTATTCTGCCAGAAACTGTTTTCGCTTCACAGTGATATCTCCCAGAATTCTCCACCTTAGCGCACTGGAGTCCATATTGGTTGGATGAATTAAAACTCTGGACATTCTGAGTATCTTTGTAGAAAGCAAACTGCAGCTCTGTCTCTGGTCTGTATGGAGACACATTCGAGTGACATGTCACAGTTACATTATCTCCTTCCGCTACCGGAAGCGGGGTCACTTTTATTTCTGGAGTTGTGAAGAGTTCTGTAAAACACAAATATTAAACAGTAGACCTCCATTATTTCACCATGAATGAACCATTAGGTTTTACCAGATTCAATAATAGGAGTATCGTTACTTAATATAACTTTCTCTGCATTTTTAAAATTAGATTTTGTTTTATAGGTGTAAACACATTGCCCATAGCCAGGGACGGGACACAGGGTGCGCAGGAGGGGAAGCTGCCCTGGGCTCAGTGAACCAAAGGGGCAAAAAATGGATGCAGGGTGGTATTAACAGTGGGGGAAGGTGGCGCAATTCTGGATCTTTGCCCTGGGCGATGGACGGCCCTGTCCCGGTACTGCCCATAGCTGCAGTATAATACCTATCAATGACATTGTACATTTCCTTACACCAATGAGCTTGGAGTGCTAATATATTCTTAGTAAGAACAGCAGTTAATACCCCACAGTCTTCAGATTCATTATTTGCTGAGCGGAAGTAAAATCCTTTCTTAAAGTCTAATTTCAAATAACCTGTGCCCCCTCCCCCAGTTCCGTCTCCTGTCCAGGACACCCCCCTTTTTTTTAACTGATATATACAGTGTCTTGCAAAAGTATTTTTCATGTTTTGTTGCCTCACAACCTGGAATTGACATGGATTGTTTGAGGATTTGCATCATTTAATTTACAGAACACGCCTACAACTTTGAGGATTTTTTTTTTTTTATGTGAAGCAAAAAACAAATAGGACAAAATAACAGAAAAAGTCAATGTGCATCACTATTCACCACCCTAAAGTCAATACTTTGTAGAGCCGCCTTTTGTGGCTATCACAGCTCCAAGTTGCTTGGATAAGTCTCTATGAGTCTTGCTACATCTTACCACTGGGATTTTTGCCCATTCCTCCTCCTTGCAATACTGCTCCAGCTCCTTCAAGTTGGATGGTTTGCGCTTGTGAACAGCAATCTCTAAGTCTGGCCACAGATTTTCTATTGGATTGAGGTCTGAGCTTTGACTAAGCTATTCCAACACATTTACATGTTTCCCCTTAAACCACTCAAGTGTTGCTTAAGCAGTGTGTTTAGGGTCATTGTGCTGCCGGAAGGTGAATCTCCATCCTAGTCTCAAATCACACAAAAAGTGCTACAGGTTTTGCGCAAGAATATCCCTGTATTTAGCACCATCCATCTTTCCCTCAACTCTGACCAGTTTCCAGTCCCGACTGCTGAAAAATCCCCACAGCATGATGCTGCCACCACCATGTTTCACAGTGTTCTGGTGTTCTTTGGGTGATGTGATGTGTTGGGTTTGCACCAGATATAGCATTTTATTTGATGGCCAAAAAGCTAAATTTTAGTCTCATCGGACCAGAACACCTTCCTCCATACATTTTGGGAGTCTCCCACATGTCTTTTCACAAACTCAGAACCTGTCATTTTGTTTTTTGCTGAAAGTAATGACTTTCTTCTGGCCACTCTGCCATAAAGTCCAAATCTATGGACCGTAGAGCTTATTGTCGTCCTATGTACAGATACTCCAGTCTCTGCTGTGGAACTCTGCAGCTCCTCCAGGGTTACCTTAGGTCTCTGTGCTCCTCTCTGATTAATGCCCTCCTTGCCCGGTCCGTGAGTTTTGGTCTGCAGCCGTCTCTTGGCAGGTTTGCTGTTGTGCCATGTTCTTTCCATTTGGTTATGATAGATGTGATGGTGCTCCTAGGGATCATCAAAGATTTGGATATTTTTTTGTAACCTAACCCTGACTTGTACTTCTCAACAACATTGTCCCTTACTTGTTTGGAGAGTTCCTTGGTCTTCATGGCAGTGTTTGGTTAGTGGTGCCTCTTGCTTAGGTGTTGCAGCCTCTGGGGCCTTTCAAAAAAGGTGTGTCTATGTAATGACAGATCATGTGACACTTAGATTGCACACAGGTGGACATCATTTCACTAATTGTGTGACTTCTGAAGGTAATTGGTTGCACCGGAGCTTTTTATGGGCTTCATAACAAAGGGGGTGAATACATACGCACATGCCAATTATCAGTTTTTGATTTCTGAAAAATGGTTTTATGTATATATTTTTCTAATTTCACTTCACCAACTTAGACTATTGTGTTCTGATCCATCACATAGAATTCAGATTAAAAAAAAAACATTGAACTAAAGGCTGTAATGTAACAAAATAGGTAAAAAGCCAAGGGGGTGAATACATTTTAACCTATAGCAGCCATCCTTCCCTAATGGAAAGTAGACCTAACAGTCCTTGGATGCCTCCAGGACTTAAGGCATGAGGCTTTATTCATGGAACAAGGATGCTCTCCAGCCGTTCTTGACAACAGAGAGAGTTCATGTGCCATGTCAGATGATTTCAAGGGGGAAAGGTTCAAAGCAGGTTCTGCGTGCCGAAGTGGCCATGGCTAATCACTGACTGGACATCAAGCTGGCATGCAGAAAATCCTATATAGATGTGTACTGATATATAAATATATGTAGATACCCTTGTTTGCTTAATAATGGCCTTCTAAAGGAAGAGTTCCCTTTAACTAGAAACTGCAGCTTGAATCCTGTGATGCAGAAGGTTCCTAGTATGGTGGTATCCATTGTCTTCTGCTAGCAATGGTGGGGCCGTGAATATTATTGATGTAGCACTGACCCCCAAAGGAGCTGCTGAATTTGTTTGGGCCTGTACTCTGCTAGTGAACCCCCACTGACTTGGCTCAGTCCCCTTGACACAGCTGTGGTGCAATGTTGGTATGAAGCTAATGGTAAAGGATAACCCCACAATATGCAATATAATAACGGTATACCTTTGTTATTACCTGGGTATCCAATGGCTCCACCTGTTGTAAAAGGAACAACACTCCACACCAGTTGTACTTAACCAGAAATAGATTTTTACTGAGGTTAGAGTAAAAGAGCAATTACAGCATTTGAACCGTCACACCAACATAATGTGACAGCACAGTAGGCATACACAACAATTTGTACCGGTACAGTTGTCCTAAGTCAGTGATGGAGAACCTTGGCACCTCAGATGTTTTGGAACTACATTTCCCATGATGCTCATGCACTCTGCAGTGTAGTTGAGCATCATGGGAAATGTAGTTTGAAAACATCTGGGGTGTCAAGGTTTGCCATCACTGTCCTAAGTGATCCCTGAGAATGCGGCTCCAATTGGGACTAGTGTTCAGAGCAACCACGGCCTACTCTGGGCACCTTCCCACTTCCAGAACACTCAGGAGAATACAGGAATGAGAATGATAAATGTAGCACAGCACAACTACAAGGGAGCTCCCCCTACTTTAGTTCTAGGCCCAAGGCCTTGCAATACAAGATGCAGTCTTTGATCTTCTTTCTTCTGCTAGCTATAGTCGTTGTAACAATTTGTAATCCAACAGTGGAAAAACAAGGGTTAACGTGAGATTAATATCAGAACTGTTCCTGTAGTGTGATACACTTGTAACTGCTTTGGAATAACAGAGTGCTAATAGTATTGTGATGAATAGGCTTGAGGCCTGCTTAACTCAGTCTCTTTGTTCAGTTCTCTTCCGTGGGATTACATGTCCCAGCAACACTGTGCAAGTGCGTAAGAAACTGTGGGCAACAGCCCTCTCACCAAACTGGGTTTGAATAATGGAACAGCTCGGCTCCGCTGGTCTCAGTCTGTTTGATGCGGCCACGCCGTCACGCTGTTCAACTTCACAAGGTCAACAGGAGTCTTCGGTTACCTCTGTCAGGGTGCCTCTGGATCCTTCCTGATCTGACCACACTTTTTTTTTGTGTTTTTCTCGTCCTCCCTTCTTCCTCTTTTCTTTTCCTTTTCCCTATTTCCTTTCTCACATTTTTGCACTCTTTGAATCCTCCTTTTCATACACTTTCTCCTATATGTATCCACCTCCACAATGCCATGTATTTCACTTTACAACAGTGATATCATACTATTTATACTCTAAGGTCTTTATTAAGTACTTTGATAATTTTATTTAGATAATACTTACATTCTTATTTTCAGTTTTACGACATATTTGGCCATGGGGTATTTCAGGATACATCACATCCACTCTTCTTCTTGTTGCAACACCCGCCCTCCACCTGCTCCACATGCGTTTGCGAACCATGTCTCTTCAGCTCCCGGTGGAGGCATTCACTGCTTTCACCCCTGGAGATCAGTCCATTGGACCAGCTGACTACAATGTGAGTATGGAGTGCCTCTTTGAGGCCACATGCTTCTTCTCTAATATAATCATCACTGTCTGCCATATCTTACCGATACTTACTGTCTTTTTAGATACTCCACATATACATCTACTCCTGAGGAAGCGAGCAGAGCTCGCGAAACGCGCCAAATAAATAAGCTGTATATGTATATTATGTACTTTTAATATTGTAACAAATATGTTCATGGTTAAGCTATGGTTTATGATGGTTTTTATATTTATCTACGATTATGTCTGTGAAACGCAAATAAAATCTTTATCAATGTACTACACTTATTTGTTATGACCTCTATGAACAACTCATTTAAAGTCCCATGGGCGAATTTGTTTTGTATTATGTATTAGGGATGGAGTTGTATCATATATAGTATCCAGGCCGCCCCCCTTTTTTCTGTATTTGTAGTTCAGTCAGCACTCAGGAATACAGTATGCATTGACTGTAGGACTACGTGGCCCAAGATCCTCTGCTGTCCAGGAGGCTTGGCTCTAGTCTGCTAACAGGAAGTGATGTAGCCATAGCTTGCAACTGTCCCTGATTTTGAGGGACTGTCCCTGATTTGTAATAAAGCCCCTCTGTCCCTCTTTCTTCCTCATTTGTTCCTCATATTGGTCTGATCTATATAGTTGTATATAAATGCACTGTTTATCTTTTAACCACTTCGCGCCCACGCTATAGCCAAAAGACGGCTACAGCGCGGACGCTATCTGCCGGGAGGGCGTCCCTGGACATCCTCCCTTTAACTTCCCCTCTGCGCGCCGCCGCGGGCACGCATCTGGGAAGTTCTGTGCTGCTCGTGTCCCCCGGACACAGCCAGTTACAGATCGCTGTAAATGGCCAATCACAGTGGCCGTTTACAGCGCGATTGGCGTGCCCAATGAGAGATGATCTCATATCGCCGGCTCTCCCTCCTCACACAGACAGCGTGTGAGGAGGGAGAGATGAACAGCTGCAGAGATGAAGCGGTGAGTGTAAAAAAAATAAAAATAGGGGGGCGTGGCCTGCAGCGGAGCCGGATGGTCGCATAGAACCAGAGCTCCGGCGCTTCAGGGTTTCAGCGGCTAACAGCAGACCTTCCGTGCACCGATTTCACTCGGACTACCAGCGTCCTAGCGGGGGCAACGACCGAGATCATGCCTAACAAGCGGCGGAACGCTAGGCACCCGCACCGGCTGACGGACTTCTTCCACGCAAAAGGTATGGAGGGGAGGCAAGATGGCGCCGAGGCCTACTCCAGGCCTGCGGCCTCAACGGCACAGAGTCTTCACAATGCAGAGAATCCTGCTACACTGACCCCCACACCTGACCTCAGACCTTCCCCTCCGCCTTCCCCAGCCACTAGAAGCCCGGTCAAGTCCAAACCCAGACTCGATGGCAACGGATTGCGAACTGCGGATAGCCCCGGCCCAGACTCCGGTGATGACACGAGGGACATGCCGGAATCAATCGAATCCTTCCCTACGCTTAATCAGCCAGTACTGGACACTGTGTTAAAAGACATGTTGCTGTCCCTTAGAAGCACCATACAATCAGATATGGCATCCTGCATGTCTAAGTTTAACCGGGACATTAGTGATCTGGGTAACAGAGTTGACCACATTGAGGTGAAAATGGGTGAATATGCTGATACGATTAATGACTTAGTGGATGTTTATGAGGAAAAAGAAAGTGACACCGCATGGGTCAAAGCAAAATTGGCCGATTTGGAAGATAGATCTAGGAGAAACAACCTAAAAATAAGGGGGATCCCCGAATCAGTACAACAATCTGATCTAAACTCCTACGTCACAGCGTTATTTAAGGCCCTCATTCCTGATCTCACAGATCTGGACGTTACCATTGATCGAATACACAGGCTACCCAAACCTTCCCACCTATCTGAGCAAATACCTCGAGATGTCCTCCTACGCTTACACTTTTTTCATGTTAAAGAAAACCTCATGCTTTATATGAGAAAAAAATAAAAATAAAAAAATAAAATAAAACGAAAATAAAGTGCCCATCTGTCCCCACTGCCACCTGTCCCCACTGCCACCTGTCAGTGCCATCTGCCCCCACTGCCACCTGTCATCAGTGCCATCTATCCCCAGTGCCATTTGTCATCAGTGCCACCTGTCCTCTGTGCCATCTGTCATCAGTGCCACGTATAAGTGCCATCTGTCATCAGTGCCATGTGTCATCAGTGCCACGTGTCATCAGTGCCACATAGTGCCATCTGTCATCAGTGCCATATCAGTGTCACGTGTCATCAGTGCCACATATTAGTACCATCTGTCATCAGTGCCACGTATCAGTGCCACCTGTCATCAGTGCCACCTGTCAGTGTCACGTGCCATCTGTTATCAGTGTCACATGTCATCAATGCCAGGTATCAGTGCCATCTGTCATCAGTGTCACGTGTCATCAGTGCCACATATTAGTGCCACGTATCAGTGCCATGTGTCATCGGTGCCACATGTCATTAGTGCCACGTATAAGTGCCATCTGTCATCAGTGCCACATATTAGTGCCATCTGTCAGTGTCACATGTCATCAGTGCCACATGTCATCAGTGCCACGTATTAGTGCCATCTGTCATCAGTGCCACGTCAGTGTGACGTGTCATTGTTCTAGTGCTTCAGGGCCTTCAAAAGTGTAATAGTCAACAAGTTAGATGTGTAATTTATGCTCCTATAACACGTGACGGCGCTCCTTGCATGTTGGGCCTCTCTATGTGGCAAGGCTGTAGAAAAGTCCCACACATGTGGTATCGTAATACTCAGGAGGAGTAGCAGAATGTATTTTGGGGCATTATTTGTGGTATACAAATGCCATGTGAGAGAAATAGCCTATTACAATGAGAATTTTGTGGAAAAAATTTAAATAAAATAGAAAATCTTCATTTTGCAAAGAATTGTGGGAAGAAAAATGACAACATCAAAAAGCTCACCATGCCTCTTACTAAATACCTTGGAATGTCTATTTTCCAAAAAGGGGTCATTTGGGGGGATTTGTACTTTCCTGGCTTGTTCGGGTCACAAGAAATGAGATCGGCCACCAGTACATCAGATGTGATCAATTTTGTATGATTCGCACCACAGCTTGTAGACTCTCTAACTTTCACAAAGACTAAATAATATCCACTAATTTGGGCTATTTTTACCAAAGATATGTAGCAGTATAAATAGTGGCCAAAATGTATAAAGAAAAATTTATAATTTGCATAATTTTATCACAGAAACAAAGAAAAATTCGTTTTTTTTTCAAAATTTTCTGTCTTTTTTCATTTATAGCGCAAAAAATAAAAAACCCCAGAGGTGATCAAATACCACCAAAAGAAAGCTCTATTCGTGGGAAAAAAAGGACAAAAAATTCATTTGGGTACAGTGTTGTATGACTGAGTAATTGTCATTGAAAGTGTGAGAGCACAGTAAGCAAGTGGTTAAAAAGTGTTTCCCAGTGCTAAATCTTGTATCCAGTTTTTAAATTGCAGAATTTGTAGATGTCAAAGACCAATATAAAGATATAATAGTGGTAAAAAAAGCACCTTTGGGTTTAACTAATTTCTTTTTTTTTGTATAACTCTTCTTTAAAGGTGTGGCAAGGGGTGTGTTCCCTTTGCCTACATGCTTTTGCTAATAGGTGTCCTTCATTCCCATCTCAAAAAGTTGGGAGGTATGGATATAGCTGTCACAACACGGGGCACTAGGGGGGAAAAGGCTCATATATTGTCAGATATACATATATTATAAACATTGTTGTGTCACCTTCATTTTTCTCACTTTTCCTCAGGACAGTGTTAGGAATAGTGATGGACGAACTTCCGAGGGGACGTTTCGCGAACGCGGACCGCGAACGTGGCCGATAGTTTGCGAACCGGAACGTTCGCGGCGGGCCCCATTGACTTCAATGGGAGGCGAACTTCGCAAACCTACAGGTCAAATTTGCAGCCACAAAATAATTAATAGCTGTGCAAACATAGTCCCACCACATGGCCAATGACATAACACATGTATGAGGTGAATCTGGGATCGACAACTACAAGCATTCTTTTTTTATATGGGAAATTGTTGTGACAATTCAGGACTGTGGAGCGCATGAAGGCAATGGAGGAGAGGGAAGGTCAGGGACCAGGGTAGGCAAAGAAGAGGGTGCAGGAGATGATCACCAGCAGCGTGACATACAGCAATGACACCTGCACTGTGATAGAGTCATCTGACAGCAGCACCGTGATACAGAGCACTGACATCAGCAGCGTGACATACAGCAATGACACCTGCACCGTGATAGAGTGATCTGACAACAGCACCATGATAGAGAGCACTGACATCAGCAGCGTGACATAAAGCACTCTCACCAGCACCGTGATATACAGCACTGACAGCAGCACCGTGATAGAGAGCACTGACATCAGCAGCGTGACATAAATCACTCACACCAGCACCGTGATATACAGCACTGACAGCAGCACAGTGATAGAGAGCACTGACATCAGCAGCGTGACATAAAGCACTCACACCAGCACCGTGATATACAGCACTGACAGCAGCACCGTGACAGAGAGCACTGACATCAGCACCGTGATATACAGCACTGACACCAGCACCGTAAGCAGCTCCAGGAGGAAGTCAGCATAGCACAGGGATGGTGGGAGCCCCTCATAATGAGCATAGCACAGGGATGGTGGGAGCCCCTCATAATAAGCAACCCCAGGAGGATGTCAGCATAGCACAGGGATGGTGGGAGCCCCTCATAATAAGCAGCCCAAGAGGATGTCAGCATAGCACAGGGATGGTGGGAGCCCCTCATAATAAGCAGCCCCAGGAGGATGTCAGCATAGCACAGGGATGGTGGGAGCCCCTCATAATAAGCAGCCCCAGGAGTAAGTCAGCACAGCACAGGGACGGTGGGAGCCCCTCATATTATGCACAGCAGAGGTACAGCCCCAGGAGGATGTCAGCACAGCACAGGGATGGTGGGAGCCCCTCATAATAAGCAGCCCCAGTAGAAATATGACACCGCTCAACCCCTTCAAAGAGGAGGGTACGGGCATATAGTACGGTGTGCTTTTTTTGGACAAGGAAGTGAGCCAAATGAAGAAAGAAGGTCTCTGTGCTCGATTAAAAAAATTGTTTATAGACATATACATGGTCTACTGGTCACATGTGTTGAATTCCTCCGAGATCCATGCCTCATTCATTTTTAGAAATGTGAGGTAGTTAACACTGTCGTGAGCTAGGCGAGTTCACTTATCGGACAGGACACTGGATGAGGGGCAAGCCAACAGTTCGATTGCAAATTGGGCAAGCTCTGTCCAGAGGTCAAGCCTGCCCACCCAGTAGTCCAGGGGTTCATCACTCCTCAGAGTGTCCACATCGGCCGTTAACCCGATGTAGTCGGACACCTGACAGTCTAGGCGTTCCCTGATGCTGGATCCGGATGACACCTGTCGATGGGTCGGCTGAAAGAATGACCTCATATCAGAAGTCACCAACACATCTTCAAACCGGCCTCTTCTTGCAGGCGCTGTTGGATTGGTACCCGCAACTCCTTCTCTGGGAGTGGGAATTGCTCCTCTGCCAGCGCACGTAAAAGCAGAATGCAGCATTTCTCGAAGCAAAGCCTGGAAGTGCTGCATTCTGACAGCCCTCTGTGACGGCGGTAACATTTCCGCCATTTTGTGTTTGTACCGGGGGTCTAAGTACGTTGCCACCCAGTACTGGTCCTTGACCCTTATGCTTTTTATATGTGGTCCTTATTAAAACCCTGGAGCATGAAGGCCCCCATTTGCACTAAAGTGGAAGCAGTGTGGTGGCCTGGCTCCTGCTCATCATCCAGGATAATGTCGTCCTCTTCATTCTCCTCTCCCCATCCATGCACAACAACAGGGGTCCCAGAAAGGTTTAAAGCATGCTCTTCTTGCTCCTCCTCATCCGCCCCGGCACCATCCTCTTCTGACTCCTCTTCAGACTCCTGTTGTTGACTTGTCTCAGATAGAGTAGCCCCCCCTGGGAATTCATCCAGCATTGCGACTTCCTCATCTTCCCGCTCCTGCTTCTCCACAGCTTAATCAATGACACGACACAATGCATGCTCCATAAAGAAGGCATAAGGTACCATGTCACTGATGGCGCCATGGCTGCGACTGACCAGTTTGGTGATCTCCTCAAATTGGTGCAGAAGTCTGCATGCGTCGCGCATGAGCAGCCACTGGCGCAGTGAAAAAACCCCAGCTCCCCAGAACCGGTTCTGCCGCAGAGTTCATACCGGTAGACGTTAACTGCACGTTTCTGCTGGAGCAGCCTATCAAGCATATAGAAGGTTGAGTTCCATCGCGTCGGGCAATCGCAAATAAGACGTCTGACCGGCAGATTGTGTCGCCGCTGAATGTCAGCAAGGCGAGCCATGGCCATGTAAGATCTTCTGAAATGGGCCGAGATTTTCCTTGCCTGCCGCAAGATGTCCTGGACCCCAGGGTATTTGACAAGGAATCGCTGCACGACCAAGTTTAAGACGTGTGCCATGCATGGCACGTGCGTGATTTGCCCTGTTTCAATTCGCTAAGCAGATTGGCACCGTTGTCACACACCACTTTACCAACTGTCAAATTGAGCGGTGTTAGCCACTGATCTGCCTGTGAACGCAAAGCTGAAAGTAGTGCCGGGCCAGTGTGGCTCTTGGCTTTCAGGCACAACAGACGCAGCACGGCATGGCAACGTCTCACCTGGCATGTGGAATAGGTTCTGAGGAGCTTGGGCGGTGCAGCGGAAGAGACGCTAGCAGCGGAAAAGGAGGAGTCAGCTGAGGAGGAGAGGGAGGAGGATGGAGTAGGAGGAGGAGAAGAAGAGTCAGGCCTGCATGCAATCCGTGGCGGTAAAACCAAATCTACACGGGTGCCACGGGTTACATGCTTGACGGCCATCAGAAGGTTCACCCAGTGGGCAGTAAAAGTGATATACCTTCCCTGCCCGTGTTTGCTAGACCACGTGTCGGTGGTCAGATGTATCTTGGCACCGACACTGTGTGCCAGAGATACATTCACTTGCCGCTGAACATGGCCATATAGCTCTGGGATGCCCTTCTCTGAGAAATACTTCCTTCCTGGCCATTGTGGTGTTCCAATGGCCACAAATTTGCAAAAGGCCTCCGAGTCCACCAGTTTATATGGCAGTAGTTGGCAGGCTATGAGTTCTGACAAGCCAGCCGTCAACCGTTGGGCAAGAGGGTTATCCGGCGTCATCATTTTATTTACGCTCGAACATTAGGCCCACGGAAGCCTGCCTTTTTGCAGAAAAACGTGAGCTTGGCGTGATGGAAGGTGGAGTGGAGGACAATTGTGAGGAGAGAGGAGAAGGAGAAGTAGAAGACGAGGCTGGACAGTGAGAGCCTGGAGTGTGGCTTTGTGTGTTCCGTTGCTCCCACTGGGCTCGGTGATGGCTGCTCATGTGCCTTCTTAAGGCGGTCGTCCCTAGGTGAGTGTTGGGCTTACCGCGACTTATGCGTTGACTGCAAAGATTGCAGATGGCAACGCTATTGTCAGCAGCGGACACGTTAAAAAAGACCCACACTGCGGAGCCATGTGCCGGTGTCATGGGAGCGCCAGATGTGACCGTACATGGTCGATGACTCGCTCCTGATACATTTGCAGTCTGCTTTGTCCCTCCTTTGCAATGTAAGTTCTGCTTCTCCTCCCTATCTGCTGGTCCATATCTCCCTCTGAACTCCCCTCCTCTTCCTCTCATGTGGGCACCCACGTGACATCACTAGACACGTCATCATCAACGTCACCTTCCCCACCGCTATAAGTAGAGATCTCGGAGTAGGCAGCAACACCAGGGACCAACCTCCTCCTTGGGCTGATCTGGGTACTGTCGTCAGACTGCTGAGTAGCGGTTGTTGCTGCCTCCTCTTCCTGATCCAATACCAAGAGTGGCTGCGCATCAGAAATGTCTTGATATGGATCGGAAAATAATTCCTGTGACTCAAGCGGAAGGTATGTGGTGGTGGTGGTGTTGTTGGTGGTAGTGTCTTTGGGGGTGCACATAGCAGAGAGTGAAGAAGAGGGTGCAGATCGAGAGGATGAGGAGGGTGCAGAAGAGTAAGGCTGAGCGAGCCACACAACCAAGTCTGGTGCATCCTTTAAAGTAATTGAACGCACCTTCTGCAACTTCTCACTTTGGCTCAAGCCTGTTGCTCCTGCCCTACCCCTACCACCCCTGCGGAAGGGCCTGCCTCTTCCTCTGCCTGTCATTTTTTAAATGACCCTGTGACAAAACTCTCAGTCCCTATACCGATGAAGGACTGCTGCAGTATAGGGCAGCGGTCAGCAGTAGTGCACCTCAACCCTATGTATTGTGGACCGATACCAGTCCTTATAGAATGGCAGACTGTACCTCATTCAACCCTATGTACTGTAGTACCCTATACCTTACCAGTCCTTATAAGGACCTTTGTGGACCAAGTAGGTTGTGTGTGAGTGATTAGCAGACTGTACATCAGTCCCTATACCGATGAAGGACTGCTGCAATATAGGGCAGCGGTCAACAGTAGTGCACCTCAACCCTATGTATTGTGGACCTATACCAGTCCTTATAGAATGGCAGACTGTACCTCACTCAACCCTATGTACTGTAGCACCCTAGACAAACCAAGTTACCAGTCCTTATAAGGACTTTTGTGGACCAAGTAGGTTGTGTGTGAGTGATTAGCAGACTGTACGTCATTCCCTATACCGATGAAGGACTGCTGCAGTATAGGGCAGCGGTCAGCAGTAGTGCACCTCAACCCTATGTATTGTGGACCGATACCAGTCCTTATAGAATGGCAGACTGTACCTCACTCAACCCTATGTACTGTAGTACCCTATACCTTACCAGTCCTTATAAGGACCTTTGTGGACCAAGTAGGCTGTGTGTGAGTGATTAGCAGACTGTACGTCAGTCCCTATACCGATGAAGGACTGCTGCAGTATAGGGCAGCGGTCAGCAGTAGTGCACCTCAACCCTATGTACTGTGGACCTATACCAGTCCTTATAGAATGGCAGACTGTACCTCACTCAACCCTATGTGCTGTAGCACCCTAGACAGACCAAGTTACCAGTCCTTAGCAGACTGCAGCAGAAGGGCAGCAGTCAAGTATAATATTCTTTCTATATTTGGAAGAAAGAATATTATACGTGTACAAGCCTATTACCATACCACTGATACCAGTCCTGAAAATAATCTTTGTGGAACTAATAGTAACAGCTACTGATTAAACTGACCCTCACTGCCTCACACACTGCTTCCTGCCTGTCCCTATATAAACTGACAAAACAGAGGCTACTGGAACAATAACTGGAATAGCACTTTTGTGGACCTGATAGTAACAGCTAATGACTAAACTGACTGTCCCTGCAGCGCACACCGTCCTGTCCCTTTCTCTAAACTGACAAAAGACACTCAGACTGCTGCAACAATCACTAGCACAGCACTGCCTATCCTGAACTACACCTAACACCTATACCAGTCCTGAAAAGAACTTTTGTGTACCAAATAGCTAGCGATTTGGGTCACTGCAATCTCTCCCTGCTCCACACAGCAACCTCTCCCTATAGTGACAGAAGAAAGAATGTAAAATGGCCGCCGGATCGGGTCTATTTATAAATTAGGGGGACTGTCCAAGAGTCCATGTGCTGTAATGTCTCGATTGGCTGTCCTGTACCCCATGATGGATGTGTCATCATAGGTCAAAGTTCTTTTACACAGTAAACACCGAAGTCCGCCGGGCGAACGACGCCAATAGTCCGCCGAACGGGCGGACCGCGAACAGCCGAAATTCGCCGCAAAACGACCGCCGGGCGAACCGCTCGGCCATCACTAGTTAGGAATCAAAGCTAGAGGAGTAGAGAAGATCTCTGGGAATACTGAATACTTGAGGAGGTCAAATCTGCCCCATCCCACCCAAATCAATTTGCAGGACTTACCTTTCATAGGTATGGAAGTTTCTCCACTGTGCCGATAATATATGAGGTTGTGATAAACCTCTTTCGTACATTTATATCCACGGGATCCTCCCAAATTTATTTTATAAATACGGAACTCAGGATCAGATACCCAATTCCTGATGACGTCATTATCCTTGTAAAATATAGTCTCTCTTCCATAATATGTAGGATAATGGTGACATCTCAGAGTCACATCGTCACCTTCATGAATATAGAGAGGAGCCTGGAGGATCACAAAGTCTGAAAAACAGAACCACAGACAACCTATAAGAACAAAGATAACTAAAGAGCGTTCTACCCCTTCATATAAATCCCCACCTCCCAGGGGATTCTTGTGTCACCCTCAGACCAGGGGATTTGCTAGGTAGAAAAAAGACCAGGGGCTTCAGCCCGAAGCCCGAGGTCAGCACGGGGTAGTGGAGCGGGGTTTTTTGGCTTGGCAGTGGGGTTGTGTGGCGGGGGGGTAAGCTCACTTGCTGATTACTGCCTTGCTTACCAGTTCCCTTACACACACTGACCTACAGTGGTGTGAAAAAGTGTTTGCCCCCTTCCTCATTTCCTGTTCCTTTGCATGTTTGTCACACTTAAGTGTTTCGGAACATCAAACCAATTTAAACAATAGTCAAGGACAACACAAGTAAACACAAAATGCAATTTGTAAATGAAGGTGTTTATTATTAAAGGTGAAAAAAAATCCAAACCATCATGGCCTGTGTGAAAAAGTGATTGCCCCCTAAACCTAATAACTGGTTGGGCCACCCTTAGCAGCAACAACTGCAACCAAGCGTTTGCGATAACGTGCAATGAGGCTTTTACAGCGTCCTGGAGGAATTTTGGCCCACTCATCTTTGCAGAATTGTCCTAATTCAGTTACATTAGAGGGTTTTCGAGCATGAACGGCCTTTTTAAGGTCATACCACAACATCTCAATAGGATTCAGGTCAGGACTTTGGCTAGGCCACTCCAAAGTCTTCATTTTGTTTTTCTTCAGCCATTCAGTGGTGGACTTGCTGGTGTGTTTAGGATCATTGTCCTGCTGCAGAACTCAAGTTCGTTTCAGCTTGAGTACACGAACAGATGGTCGGACATTCTCCTTCAGGATCTCTTGGTAGACAGCAGAATTCATAGTTCCTTTTATCACGGCAAGTCTTCCAGGTCCTGAAGCAGCAAAACAGCCCCAGACCATCACACTACCACCACCATATTTTACTGTTGGTATAATGTTCTTTTTATGAAATGCAGTGTTCCTTCTACGCCAGATATACTTGGACACACACCTTCCAAAGAGTTCCACTTTTGTCTCATCGGTCCACAGAATGTTGTCCCAAAAGTCTTGGGGATCATCAAGATGTGTTGTGGAGAAATTGAGACGAGCTTTGATGTTCTTTTTGCTCAGCAGTGGTTTTCTCCTTGGAACTCTTACATGCAGGCCATTTTTGCCCAGTCTTTTCCTGATGGTGGAGGCATGAACGCTGACCTTAACTGAGGCAAGTGAGGCCTGCAGTTCCTTGGACGTTGTTGTGGGGTCTTTTGTGACCTCTTGGATGAGTCGTCGCTGCGCTCTTGGGGTAATTTTGGCCGGCCGGCCACTCCTGGGAAGGTTCACCACTGTTCCATGTCTTCGCCATTTGTGGATAATGGCTCTCACTGTGGTTCGCTGGATTCCCAAAGCTTTGGAAATGGCTTTATAACCCTTTCCAGACTGATAGATCTCAATTACTTTCTTTCTCAATTGTTCCTGAATTTCTTTGGGTCTCAGCATGATGTGTAGCTTTTAAGGATCTTCTGGTGGACCTTACTGTGTCAAGCAGCTCCTATTTAAGTGATGCCTTGATTGTGAACAGGTGTGGCAATAATCAGGCCTGGGTGTGGCTAGAGAAATTGAACTCAGGTGTGGACAACCACAGTTATAGTATGTTTTAACAAGGGGGGGGGGGCAATCACTTTTTCACACAGGGCCATGATGGTTTGGATTTTTTTTCACCTTTAATAATAAACACCTTCATTTACAAATTGCATTTTGTGTTTACTTGTGTTGTCCTTGACTATTGTTTAAATTGGTTTGATGTTCCGAAACACTTAAGTGTGACAAACATGCAAAGGAACAGGAAATGAGGAAGGGGGCAAACACTTTTTCACACCACTGTACCTACCTGACACATACACTGACCTACCCACCTGACATACACTGACCTACCTACCTGACATTCACTGACCTACCTACCTACCTGACATACACTGACCTACCTACCTGACATGCAATGACCTACCTGACACATGCACTGACCTACCTGACACATACACTGACCTACCTACCTGACACTGACCTACCTGACATGAACTAACCTACCTACCTGACATACACTCACCTACCTATCTGACATGCACTGACCTACCTACCTGACACGCACTGACCTACCTGACACATACACTGACCTACCTACCTGACATACCCTAACCTACCTGACATACACTGACCAACCTACCTGCCATACACTGAGCTACCTGACATGCACTGACCTACTTGACACATACAATGACCTACCTACCTGACATACACTGACCTACCTAACACATACACTGACCTACCTACCTGACATACCCTGACCTATCTGACATGCGCTGACCTACCTACCTGACATACACTGACCTACCTGACATGCACTGACATGCACTGACCTACCTGACACATACACTGACCTACCTGACATGCACTGACCTACCTACCTGACATGCACTGACATACACTGACCTACCTGGTATGCACTGACCTACCTACCTGCCGTACACTGACCTACCTACCTGACATACACACACTGACCTACCTGACCAGGAGACAGACTTCACATGTTCTAAAGCTCAGCTCAGCTGTGGTGTGCGAGGCAGCCAGAGGAGAGCCGCCTGAGCGCCATGCGGGGATCGATGTGGCGCGGCGGCCGCATTGTAATTCCCGCCTTCTGGAGCCTGCAGCGCCTATGATGGACGTCACAGGTCCCGCCATTGGACCAGGGGTACATCCATCATAGGCGCTGCAGGCTCCAGAAGGCGGGACCTGCTATGTGACTCAGCCGCACTCGGTGGCGATCGGCATCAGATCGGTCCCCGCTCGGTGGCAGGCAGCGGCGCTCGGGGCTAATAATAGAACAGTACCCACCCGAGACCCGGGGATATTTGAGGTCCCACTCTGGGCTTCAGCCACTGTCAGCCCCCCCCCCCCCCCCGCCAATGCCACTGCCTCAGACGTATTGGCACTTACATGCCTACTTATCACTATTTTATCAATTAACCACTAGCCGACCAGCTCACGTAGATATACTGTGGCAGGTCGGCTCTCCTGCGCGAACCGTAGCTGTACCTCGATCCGTGTAAGGAGGATAGCCGGCGTGCACCTGCATGTCCCGCGGACTCGATGTATGCTGGTGACCCGCGATCATGGTGAGGAGAGGCAGAACAGGGAACTGCCTATGTAAACAAGGCGATTCCCTGTTCTGCCAGATGACATGACAGAGATCTACTGTTCCCAGTGATCAGGAACAGCGATCTCTGTCATGTCCCAGTAAGCCCATCACCCCATAATTAAAACACACCTAGGGAACACACTTAACCCCTTGCTCACACCCCAGTGTTAACCCTTACCCTACCAATGTAATTGCATTTTTATAGCACTGATCAATGTAATAATGTCACTGGTTCCCAAAAAGTGTAATTTGGGGTCACGCTATGTTGTACGTTACCTAATCATGACAACCGCACTGTGAATGGTAAATTATATGTTCTAAATTATGTAGCGCCCTGCTCCTGATGAGCAGACGCTATTGTTTTTTTATTTTATTTAAATATCTGAACATGTAGTTTGGCTCAGACTAATTTCTCTAAAAGTTCTGGTTTCTGTACCAGTCCAGTTGGGTTGCAGTCTTTCCCACCTGACTGTAGGTGTCGCTGTCACCATCGGTGGGTGTGGAACAGTAGCAGGCTGGATGCACTGAATACCGCCTCTTGCTCGTAAATGGTTCCTGCTGTGCATTCTGGGAGAGGGTATTTAAGGTGCCAACGCCATTTTTCTTCGTTCGTTTTCCGGGGTCCGTGATCCCAACCCAAAGGCCCTCCTGGCCTAGGGTCTGTGTCGCATGGTCCTTATCCTCGGGGCTGGCTGGCCCGAGGCTTCGCAGCTGAGAGTGTAGGCCCAGGAATGTCTTGGGGCCTACTGATCCAGGGGTGATCCTGTGCTGTCTCACCTGCGGGGAGAAGCCAAGGAAAGCTGAAGGATCCAGGGGAGGACTTTTCCAGTGGAGGACCGAGCGCAAGGCTGGTGTCTCTGGAGGAGCCTGGAAACTCAGTTTAAGGACGCATCCCCGATCAATATCCTTACAGTATCGCTGGGTTGGCTGAAAGAATCTGGTACTGTATGGTAGTTCTTCCTAAAAACTTTCAAGAATCTCTAAGTTCGGTTAACAAGTCTGTGGCAGAGACTTTGTTTGGCATATCATCGGCTGCTAGATCAAGTGAGAGAGGTCTATCCGGTGACTGCCGGATCCCGTCTGTGGAGCTGTTTGTCCTCTGGATCTGACTGATACCTCTAACCCGCAATTACCAGGTGCCTGAACTCCCCTTATCCTCTAACCCTCTATTGGACTTTGTGTGTCTTTCTTTGGTGTGACCCCTAAATAAATCTTCAAAAAGGACCACGTGTCTGATATATCTTCCTTTGGGCTACTTTCCACGGGACCCCCCTAAGATGAAGAGGTGAGCAGAAAAGGTAACGGTAAGCCGAATAAAAGCAGCAGCTCCTTCGGGGTTTAGTGCTACAATTATATACTCCTGATCCCTGCACTCACAGTTCAAGTTGATTCAATTTGTATTACCTTGAGCCGAGGAAGTGGCAATTTAATGCCACAAATGCATCTTATTTGGTGAAATAAAATAGTTGGATGTTTTAATAAAGCAGATGACTGGTGCCCATCCTTTAAATAACCACTTTGGGCACCTCTGCCAATAGAACTAACCAGGGGCCCTTTTTTCGCTGACTCTTTCAACTACTTTGCTCACCTTTGCACCTAAGAAGCCCTTATGCCGCGTACACACGGTCGAACTGTATGACGTACTTAGTCCGTTGAAACACATTTCAGCGGACAATCCGCTCGTGTGTGGGCTTCAGCGGACTTTTTCAGCGTGCAGTCCGGAGTACTAAGAATTTCGGTTTTTCCAAAAATCTTTCCGTCGTACTTTGGTTTCAGCGGACAATACGGTCGTCAGTATGCTAGTCCGACGGACTAAGAATGGCGCATGCCCGGAAAGGATTTACAGGGCTTTGCTGTGTCTTGGACTTCCTATTTCTAGTCCCGTCGTACGTGCTGTACGTCATCGCGCAAGCTTTCGTCGGACTGTTTGTGTATCCGTGTGTGGTCAAGTCCGTTCAGTGGAAAGTACGCCGGATTGTCCGTCGGATTGTATGACGGACTAAGTACGTCATACAGTTCGACCGTGTGTACGCGGCATTAAGAGCACCCAGAATGGGAATGCCTGAGGCATAGAGACCGATCACACTGACCCTCGAACAAGGAAGGCCACGTGTTCCCCCACAGTTGGGTGACTGCATCCTCAAAAGTCCATATTGACCTTTTTTCGTTTTATTGTGCAAGCATTGCATTCTTGTTTTTAAATTAATCTACTACACTCTAGGGCAAAGGTGGCGAACCTTGGCACCCCAGATGTTTTGGAACTACATTTTCTATAATTCTCAACTACACTGCAAAGTGCATGAGCATCATGGGAAATTTATTTCCTAGACATCTGGGGTGCCAAGGTTCACCATCACTGCTATCGGGGCTCTCCCACCTCCCTCTCTTTTCTTTTTTTGGTGGAAAATCTGAGCTGTACTAGAAACCCCTGGTCAGCTCTGGTCAGCTCCTCAGGATCCTTTGGTCCACAATCTACCACCACACCCCAGACCAATGAGGTATAAGAACCTACTTATTACAGGCAATGCCCACACCTAATGAACCACCTAAGTACTAAATGGAAGGACCTTTATTAATAATTTATGTTCCTATGGGTAAGCTTAAGGATGATAAAACTGTATTTACTCACCATTACTAACAATTAGTTTGACAGGGTCACTTAGGTTTGTGTTGGTGCCTTTACATTGGTAATTTCCACTGTTATCTCGTTTTGCATTTCTGATTACAAAGGTTTGCCCTGTGTGTATCAGGTTATTATCCTTGTACCAGGTGTAGCGCGTATCTGCTGGAATAGGTGACCTCACATTACAGGACATTGTTAAAGACTCAGTTGTAAAGATCTTGTCCCAGTTTGGGTTGAAGGTCACCATAGGTGGTCTCCCCAAAGATCCTACAAGATAAAACATTGTACATGAGTTATTAGTCGGAACCTAATTATTTTACAGCAGATAAAATGAAGTCTTTCTGCCTATAAATTATTTCATTTTCAGTATAGGTAACCATCATGCTATATCACTTCCTTAAAGAGACTTAGAAATAACAAAGAAGACAACAGGCACTTACCTGCAGTACCTTCCCAAATGTTCCCTCCTGTCAACCGGTTGTGACTTGCAAAGCGCACACACTCCTGGATAGTTCTGGGACTTGCCACTAAGCCCTGTCCCCACACATTGCTATTGCCTCTTCAATGTGATGGGCAGCCTTACCAACCAGTAGGTTTGTGCTGGAGGCAAGAGAAAATGTGCAAGCTTGAGCAATAGCTGAATTGTTGCCTGTCGCAACCACATGGGATTCGGCCATGAAAATGGTAACAAATTAAAATTTGGCCACTTGTTTTCTATTTTTTCATTTTGTTTTCACCCCTCTTGACTTGGCAAAAAAATAAATACATTTGGAATATGTTTTCCAGTTAATGTGTAACTATCCTACAAAAATCTATTTTTCTAATTAGATTTCACCATTTTAAACTGGTAAAAATAACGTTTAACTTTTTTACAGGGTGGAAACTTCTCCTTTATTTCTTATAATGCCCTCAAATATTAGGTTAAAGTTTAGAACTGCCAAGGGTCTGCCAAGCACGAGCTGAGACATTGGGTGCTGTGCTGGAGGGGAGGGGGGTGGCACAATTGGGGCAAGAGCCCCTGCTGCTTCTGTATCCACCCAGTCGTGTCCTGCACTGTGCAGGACTGATCAGTCCTAATGATTTTTTAATCCTAAAACTTTAGTTATTTTTATTAACTCCTTTTCTCCCTTTAGGGGCGCTAGAGGTTCTTTTTCTGGGACTACTTGGGGAAAAAATATATGGGGCTCCCTCTTAAAACACCATTCTTTGGCACGGTCATGTCAGAGTACAGATTTTCCCTGATCATGAAATATTTATACTTCCAAAACAGCAAAGAATTTGATGAAACTACTCATCCTGCACCAAAACTAAAGAAAAGAAAAACAAAAGAATCTCAAATACTGTATTTATCGGCGTATAAAATGCGCCAGTGTATAACACGCACCCCAAGTTTAGGAGGGAAGTTTAAGGAAAAAAACTTACATTGAAATGCCCATCAATGCAGCCTTATCAGTGTCCATCTGCAGCCTTGTCCAGTGTCATTGCAGCCTTATCAGTGTCATTTACAGGCTTGTCCAGTGTCATTGCAGCCTTGCCCCAGTGTCATTGCAGCCGTGTCCAATCTTATTGCAGCCGTGTCCAGTGTTATTTGCAGCCTTGGCCCAGTGTCATTGCAGCCTTGGCCCAGTGTCATTGCATCTTTGCCCCAGTGTCTTTGCAGCCTTTCCCCAGTGTCATTGCATCCTTGCTCCGGTGTCATTGCATCCTTGCCCCAGTGTCATTGCATCCTTGCCCCAGTGTCTTTGCAGCCTTTCCCCAGTGTCTTTGCAGCCTTTCCCCAGTGTCATTGCAGCCTTGCAGTTTAAATATGGCGCCACCGAGATACACAGGATATCTGTCTCTGTGTATCTTGGCTCCTTTCGGCTCCTCTCGGCTCCTTTTGCAGTCCCTCCCAGTCCTGTGGCTGTGAGCGGAGCTGAGAGGAGACGAGCATACACATAGCCGAGGGTACTCAGCTAGGCTCGGGTCCTCTTGGCTCTGCTCACAGTCACGCCCAGTCCCGCCATTGGACCTGTGTTATGTCCATCATAGGGCAAGATTGGGCGTGACTGTGAGCGGAGCCGAGATGAGCTGAGCCTAGCCGCGTACACTCTGCTATATGTATATCGGCGGTGCTCGCTCTGTTCCGCTCACAATCAGCGGAGATCGGCGGGGATCGGCGTATAACATGCACCCACAATTTCCCCCTAATTTTAAGGGGAAAAAAGTGGGTATTATAAGCTGATAAATACAGCAATTCTAAAGAGTTTCCAACGGTGCTATGTGCCAGAAAGAGATATCAGCATAGATGAAAGTCTAACGGCCTACAAGGGAAGGCTCAGCTGGGTACAATACATTGCATCAAAGAGAGCAAAATTTGGTGTAAAGTCTTACATGCTACGTGAATCGTCAACTGGCTACATTTGGAATTCAGTCATATACACTGGAAAAAGAACAAAATTCAATCCAAAATACAGCAACTATGGAATGACAACATCTACCGTTCTTTCACTCATTGAGCCATTGCTAAATCAAGGCTATTGCGTAACAACAAACAACTTTAATACGTCTCCTGAACTTCATGAGCTTCTTCTGAAAAAAAAAAAAAACAGATGCCTATAGAACCGCTAGGGCTAACCAGTGCGACATGCCGCCAATGTTTGGCAATAAGAAGCTGAAGACTGGAGAAATGGTTGCCTGGCAGAAAGGCAAAATGATGGCACTGCAATGGTGTGACAAGAAAGATGTGTGCCTAGTGAGTACAATTCATAATACCTCCACTTTTATGGTACGCACGAAAGGTGGGAAAGAAATCATGAAGCCACAAGTAATGATAGACTACAATAACACCATGGGAGGTGTCGACAGAGTTGACCAAGCAATGTCATTCTACCCAGCAATGAGGAAACCTCAAAAGAAGTACTACAAGAAGATCTTCAGGCATCTTCTTGAGCAATGCTTGTTGAATGCCTACATTCTACTGAAAAAAAAGAGTCACAACCCGTGATTTATTCTGACTTAATTTGGTAAGTTGCCAAACATATCTTTGTGAACCACCAAACACCATCAATGGCTGTGAATAGAGCTGTAGGTCGTGTTGTTGGCGTTGTCAACCCGGAACGCCTGACTGGTCGCCAATTCATGGACTACACCCCACCAACCAAGAAAAAGTCAGCACCTAGAAGGATGTGTGTTGTTTGTTGCTCGAAACGAGATGACAGTGGAAAGAAAATCAGAAAGGAAACCAGGTTCCATTGTCCTGATTGTGACGTCGGACTTTGTGCAGTCCCATGTTTCAAAAGTTTTCATACCCGGGATGTTTACTAAACCAATATGCAGTGTCTAGTATTACAGTGACTAGTAATATTGTACCCTTGTTTGGACACATTTCAGGGTTTTTGATTTGATTACATTATGGAATAAAATGTATAATTATTATATTATAATTTTTTATAATTATTTATAATTATTTATTTATTTTCACAATATTTTTATTGAAAAGATTTTTGGTTAACAGAACAAAAGTAATACATACATCAGAGAATAAAAGGAGAAACATATAGCATGTAGCAATCGGTTGTATTATTAGACAAGTAACTCCACATCAATGTTGTTAACAATAGCATTAAGATAGTATAGAACATTATCTAATGTTGATAGATTACAACAAAATATACTCAGGACCCTAGAGATTCCGACATATGTAGTGAAGGAAAGAGGGAGGGCAGAAAAAGGGGAAGCAGAAAGAGGAGAAGAAGGTTAAGCAAAAGAGGATGGAGAAGAGTGGAAGAGAGTTGTGTGGGTAAGTATCAGAAAGGTATCGGGGGGCCCATTGTCGAAATAGACATTTCATCAAAGGGGATAGTTATTAAATTATAATAATATAATCTCCAAGTTAGTGATAGATGGAACTTAGGCAGGAAACTGATCTAGCCAAACCTTCCAGAGCCGAATGGCCCTTCCCTCCGATCCCCGCTTCCGGGCGAGGAGGATTTCATATGTGGAAGTAGTTTGGAGGATACGGTATAAATCAGATATATTTGGCGCTACGGCACTTTTCCATTGTTTGGTTATAAGTGATTTAGCAGCAAGGAGTATATGGATAACCACGGTGCGGAGATCGGGAGGGAAAAGCTCTATACCTAAGTTTAGAAGAGCAAGGCTCATATTAGGGGGGGTGAGCATTCCAGTGGTTGAGGAGATCAGACGAAACACTGAGTTCCAGTAACTGCTCAGATTTTTGCAAGACCATAGGATGTGCTTAAGATTACCTATCTCGCCACAACCTCTCCAACAATGTTGTGAGTGATCGCAGGAAAACTTGCTCAAGCGATAAGGTGTCAGATACCATCTCAGGGTGATCTTCTGGTGGAGTTCCCAGTGGTTGATACATCTAGTGGCCTTATACAGGGTTCTAAATGCTACCTGCCACTGTTGAATGGTATAAGTGGTTGCCAAGTCCCTTTCCCATTTTATATGAGATGTGGTTTTAACAAATACTGTTTTTTGTTGAAAGAGCAGGTAAAATATAGATATTCCCTTCTTTTGAGTTTGTGTGGATGTGAGGTAATTCCACGCTGATTCGTGGAGATATAACTTGTGGGATGGAAGTGACTTAAAAAAGTGGGAGATTTGACTATAAGGGTAGTTATCCTGGACTTGGAACTCATATTGTTGGACAAGAACATCAAAGGATTTTAAAGAGTTATCATGGAAAAGGTCAGCAATCGTCTCAATTCCCTTATCCCGCCATCTTTTAGTGGGAATGTTGGGAATAATGTCTGCTAGTGTATCTATGGGGACGGGGATATTAATTAAGTTTTCGCCAGGTGACGGGGCTGCACAGAGAGCCCGCCAAGCCAGCAAAGAGGCCTGTATGGTCAGAGGGAGCTGCTTGAGTGGAAACGGTTTCCACCTGTCTATTAAAAGCATAGCTGACAGCGTACTAGTAGGGCATATCGCTTGCTCGATAGATCCCCAAGGCGAGGACTTCGTATTTCGAAACCAGTGTCGAAGTTGGACAAGAAGCGAAGCCCTATAGTAATCTATGAGTATGGGATATCCTACCCCACCAGCATTCCTATGTTTCAATAAGTAAGTTTTTGAGCATCTGGGTCTTTTGGATTGCCAGACATATTTAGTAATTATGGCATCTAGTCTTTTGAAATGTGCAGGGGAGAGAGGTACAGGTAGTGTACGAAAAACATATAGGATCTGTGGTAAGAGGAGCATTTTGAATGAAGCCAGTCTCCCCGACCAAGAGAGTTCTACTTTGGATAATCGGGCAGTCTCTGTAATCAAATGGTCGGAGAGCTGGCGGTAATTAATGTCAGCTAGCTCAGTTGGGTCAGCAACTATCCGGAGACCCAAATAAGTTATGCCCACTTCACTCCAGGTGTAGGAAAACAAGGCTTGTAAGGTATTGCTAAGATTGGTAGGGACATTGATTGGTAAAATTAAGGATTTGGAAAAATTTATTTTATAATATGAAATTTGGCTAAAATTTTGTAGAATAGAGTGAGCAGCGGGTAAGGATTTCGCGGGGGCATTTAAAAATAAGATGACATCGTCTGCAAACAGGTTGATCTTATGGGAGGTGTTTTGGAAAGTGAAGCCAATTATGTCTGGGTGTGTTCTGATTTTTTCCGCAAGGGGTTCAATAAGTAAATTAAAGATGGAAGGAGAGAGGGGACACCCCTGCCTCGTGCCATTCGTAATTTTAAAAATCTGAGATAATGTACTTGACGTGTATACCTGCGCAGATGGAGATGAGTAGAGGGCAAGAATAGCAGATAGTATGGGCCCAGTGAACCCAAACTTTTTAAGAACCTGAACCATATACCCCCAGTGTATCCTGTCGAACGCCTTCTCCGCATCCAAAGAAAGGAGCAGAGAAGGCGTCCGACAGGACTTCGCGTGTTGGAGCAGGTCGACAACTCTTCGGGTCGCATCCGAGGGTTGTCTCCCAGTCGTGAATCCGGACTGGTCAGGGTTGATCAGGGAAGGCAGGGTGTCTAAAAGTCTTAAGGCTAGTATTTTTGCATACAGTTTGACATCAGTATTTAGGAGAGATATAGGGCGGAAATTTGACGGGGCATCAGGAGTTTTACCAGGCTTGGGAATAGTAACTACATAAGCTCTAAGCATTTCTGGGGGGAAGGAGGCGTTTAAAATTGCTTTAGAAAAGACGTCTTGTAATGTCGGGGATAACATCGTTTTAAATACTTTATAATAATCATTTGGGAGGCCGTCAGGACCGGGAGACTTGCCTAGGGGTAAGGTATGTATGGCTTTTTGTATTTCTTTCACAGATATAGGGGCGTTGAGGGAAGTTAACTGCGAGTGAGACAAGGTTGGGAGATTAAGGGACTGCAAGAAAGTCTGGATATCATCTTCTAAGGGTTGGACTGTGTCAGGGTCTTTATCTATGTTATAGAGAGAGGAGTAGTATTCGGCAAAAGCGTCCGCTATACCCCTAGGATCTGAGATTTTAGCACCATCAGAAGCTCGCCTAATAAAGGGGATTCTGTTACGGGTTTTGTGGTCTTTTAATTTGTTAGCGAGAAGTTTCCCAGCCCTATTACCATAAGCATAGTGGTTGATTTGCAAAGCCTTGATATATTTATCATGAGAGTCCAAAAGTAAACCCCTCAGCTCGTAACGGAGGGCTGTCAACTTGTCTGCCAAGGGAGCCCCAGGAGTGACCTTATTTTGAGCCTCAATGGTTTTAATTTCTTGAAGCAGAGAATCTAATTTGCTCGATCTCTGTTTCTTAAGCCTGGAGCTGAGTTGTAGCAAAATACCCCTCATATACGCCTTGTGGGCACACCATAGGGTCATAGGGTCGGAGACAGAGTTTTTGTTGATGTCAAAAAATTCTTGTAGTGTTTTTGTTAAGGAGGTCACATATCCGGGTACCCGAAGCAGACTCGAGTCAGCCCTCCATACAAAATCTCCCGAAGGGACATCCCTCTCCGCCACCACCACCGATACCGGCGCATGATCTGACCAAGTTATGTCATGGATAGCGGAGGAGGATGTTGCCCGCAATAAACCTCTATCCCCAACAATCATATCTATACGGGAATAAGTATTATGCCTAGCTGAGTGAAATGAAAAATCCTTTTCACCAGGATGCCTACATCTCCAGATGTCATACAGTTCTGCGGAGTGCAAAGTGGATTGGAGTGTGGGTAAAAGCCTCTTGGACTTAGATGTAGTGTCAATATTGTAGTCCATAGTGATGTTGAAATCGCCACCAATAAGTAAAGCACCCTGTTTAACTTCATTAATTTTTTTCAGTAGCCTTTTCAAAAATCTCAGCTGATGAGAGTTTGGAGCGTAGAGGCTAACTACCGTATAGAGTTTGTTGTTGATTTCTCCAATAACAATGACATAGCGACCTCCCGGGTCAGTAGTAAAAGACTTGAGAGTGAAGGTTACAGAAGCACTGATGAGAATAGCAACTCCTTTATGTTTACGTGACACCGAGGCTTGGAAAATATGTGGGAATTTTTTATGATGGAGTCTATGTTGGTCCTGTAGTGTGAGATGCGACTCTTGTATGCAAAGGACATCGGCCTTCAGCTTGCCGGCCTCCTTCCAGAGGGCAGCTCTTTTAGCCGGGTGGTTAAGCCCATGTGTATTAAAAGAAACAAACTTTACCATTGGCAACCATTATAGGGAAGAGAGTGTAGTAAGCATACCCAAGCGGTCCTGGTCAGATAAAGGTCCTCGAGTATCCTGTTGTGGAAACGATCTTCAGCAGTAAGACTGGGAATCCGAGAAATTGAACGAGTCCATCCTGTGAAGAAGTGAGGGGGGAATAGAACAGAAGGGAGAGAGAAAAAAAAGAAAAAAACAGCAAACAGGGGAAAGCAAAACCAACATGGTTGCACGTAGAGAAAGAGAAGCAGTAAAAAAAATAAACTCGGAGCTTTATCCTGCTCCGGACTAAGAAAAGGGCCCTTTCCAGGAGCCCGTGGCAGAATTTCTGCACTAAATGTCATGGGGTGTAGAAAACACTCAGGTGTCGCCGACATCCATTGAAGCTGGTGGAGAAGTGTGAGGTTCTGATTGAGCTGGAAGGATGTCCCATGCTCTAAGCAGCTTCAGTCCTTCCTCCAGGGAATTGACCACAGACACCTGCTCATCTTTAGTGATATGTAACTTAGCCGGGTATCCCCAGCGGTATAAGATGGCGTGGTTACGCAGAGCTTTAGTAATGGATAGCAGGGCTTTACGTTTCTGCATGGTGTACTGGGACAAATCCGCAAAAAGCTGAATATGTGCAAAGCATTCAGGTGGTTGTTTATTTTTGCGATGAGCAGACATGAAATTTTCCTTAATGTGGTAAAAATGTACCTGCATAAGAACACCCCTAGGGATGTTGTCTGGTAGATGGGACGGTTTGGGGATTCGATGGATCCTGTCAATCACTAAATCAGAGTCAGTAGCGTCCGGCAGAAAGGATCTCATCATAGTTTGAGCATATTGCAATAGTTGGCCCGGGGTGATCACATCGGGGATCCCCCTGATTTTGAGGTTGTTGCGGCGGGATCTATCCTCAAGGTCAGCGACCTTTGACCTAAGCCAGGACACCTCGTCAGCCTGCTCATTGTGGGCATCAACTAATGAGTTATAAGAGGTGGCATAATCGCCCATTTTTTCCTCCACATGAGATACTCTGTCTCCCAGCTCCCCCATGTCTGCCTTAAAACTCCGCATGCAGTCCATTAGGTCCGCGTGGAGGGAGCTGCGAAGGGACACTAGCATGTCTTTCAACGTGGTGTCAGACACCGGCTGGTTGGTGGTGGGGAACGAATGGAGCGTTTCAGCTAGTTCCCTAGTATCATCCAAGCCCTCGTGGTCCCCGCTCACCTTGTCGGCGGTCACGTCTACCGTCAGACGGGGTTTAGATTTCGCCGGGCTCCGGGACAGCGGAGAGGAGACATCCGGAGGGTCTCTGGACACGCTGGTGCTGTGCCTCGGGCTCGGAGAGGATGTCGCAGATTCGCTGGAGGTAGGCGGCGAGGCATCTCCGGCGCCATCTTGGAGTAGGCCGCGGTCTTTCTGCGGGAACAGGTGTTGAAGTTTATGGAGCTGTGAGACTCCTTTCCTCTTTTTGGCCATGCCGAGGGAATGAGGGATAGTTCCCACGCAGGTAGTGGTTAGATAGAGTTAAAGTCCTCTCCGTTAAGCGTCGTTCCCCGGTCTCCAGCACGGAGCTATCTGCTCACACGTCCATGCAGTAGCTCGGTAGCCACGCCCCCCTCATTATTTATAATTATTTATTATATTATCATATATGATTTTGTGTTGAAAACTTTATCATACCTGGGATGTCTACTAGACTCTTGTTTGGACAGATTTATGTGAGTTATTCCTAAAGCCTCATACACACGATCGGACTTTGTACAAACTTTCCTGTAGATTTTTGTACAAAGGTCGACGGCCGAGAACTTGTATTGCATACACGCGGCAGGACTTTTTCAGCCAACTTTCACCAAATCATGTGATTTTTCTGCTCTTTACCGCCACCTTTGGTCAACTTCTGTATTGTTGTCTGATCTTTTGCATTGGTTCTGAGCATGCCTGTTTGTACTTTGTACAAAAGTCCTATGGTTTTCTGTACACACGATCAGACTTTGCTCTATCAGACTTTTGTTGCCAGAAAGTTTGTCCGTTCGCACAGCCAACAAAAGTCTGATGAAAACCAAAAAAGTTTGTCCAATGGAGCGTACACATGGTCGGATGTTGCTTCAAAACAGCTAATTTGCATTTTTGTTGTCAAAAAGTCTGATCATCTGTATGGGCCTTTAGTATTACAGGCCTACAATATAAAACAACAAATTTACATGCAAAACAATGTACCGCTTTGCCATTTAAAACTAATGACATAATCAGACCGCCAGGTTAATGTCCCCAACAGGACGCTATGGCCTGGACTTCTCGAAAGCCTTACAGCTTCAACACTTTTCAGTTCTTGAATCATCCGAACCGCTTTTTGACGTCTATTAACTAGCTTTGTAGAATTTGGCTCTGACCATGGCACTCTGACACACTCTCTCTAAAATGCATATCCTCCTGGTTTCACCACCAGATGACTTTAAATTGCCTTATTTACAAAAGTGAGAGAATAATGTAGATAGAACCTTTACAGCAGATCAAAGCAGAACCATTGTCCACTTTGCGCTAAAATCATCTATTTGTACACGGATACGAGAAAATAATTTTAAGATCTTGACCAGATAATATCATATGCTGTTGGTATTGCATGCATGCTTCCCTGCGGCCATGGACCAGTGCTGGAGATGCTGGGAAGAGCGATGATGGCGTGACAAGAAAGATTTGTGCCTAATGAGTACAGTTCATAATACCGCCACTCTTATGGTACGCACAAAATGTGAAGGAAATCACGAAGCCACAATAGTGATAGACTACAATAACATCATGCTTCACATATTTTGGTCATGTCCATGCTTAGAGCTCTTTTGGAAGGAGGTCCGCAGAATCTCTCAGAAATGTGTTGAGTATCTGGTCCCTGTGGATCCTTCCTTCTTTCTTCTACATCTTTCAGACTTCCCTGCCAAGACCTATAAGAAATCTGTTATACGCCACCCGCCTAACCTCTTAAAGTTGTGAATTTCATTATGATTGAAAGACCCTTTACTTCCTTCTATCTCATTATGGCTTCATAGGGTGAAGGGGACAAATCAGATGGAAGACCTTGTGCTTTATGCTCAAAACAAACATGAACAGTACTCCAAAACCTGGCTCCATTGGAATATGTTTGATTACTCAGATGAGAGCAAGGCTCTTCTCAACACCCACCCACTGCTTTGCCATTTCCATGCTATTGTGCCAATATGACTTCCCCTCCACCCCTTACCCCTGTCCCAACCCCATAACCTCCCTGTCTCCAAGCTCCCCCCCGTTCCCCGCAACCCTGTCTACTGCCTTTAATTTTTACTTCATACTTCTGCTATGATTCACATAAAATAGAAAATGTAGTATCCTGCCCATATCGTGGTTACATCCATGTGCTGGAGACGGTTAAGTTACAGAGCTCTTCGTATGCTCAACAGTATGACTACTGCTCTCTTCACTCTAGCAGCTTAGTGTCTCTATGTGATTTTTTTTTTACCACACTTCTTTACTTACTTTACTTCTTGCCTGTTCCTGCAGCACTCTATTTAGCTTCATTGCCTTTATGGAACGGATGCCTTCTACATGTGGTTGTGGTGTAAGTTTTTGTAAATTTTCCACTGACGCTTTTTTGTCTGGTCCTTTGGATACTATTCTTCTTAAAGAAATCTGGGAACAGAGTCATTAAATATCTACAGCTGGAGATTCTGAAAGATTCCCATTCTTAATTTCTAATGCCGCGTACACACGGGCGGACTGTATGGCATACTTAGTCCGTTGAAACACATTTTAGCGGACAATCCGCTGGTGTGTGGGCTTCAGCAGACTTTTTCAGCGTGCAGTCCGGCGTACTAAGAATTTCGTTTTTTTCGAAATTCTGTCCGTCGTACTCGCATTTTGGCGGACAATCCGGCCGTGTGTATGCCAGTCCGCCGTACTTTTAAAATGAGCGGACTTTTCCCGCCCGGAGAAAAGTCCGCTCATTTCGAGCGGGTCTCCAGGTAGGCGGGGCCCGCGAAGGAGACGTCGCTGGCCCCGCCGCCTGGTATGAACTTAAAGGGGAACCCCAACGCCGAAAAAAATCGGCGTGGGGGTCCCCCCAAGTCCACAACAGACCCTTGTCCGAGCACGCTACCCGGCCGGCCAGGAAAAGGGGACGAGCGAGCGCCCCCCCTCCTGAGCCGTACCAGGCCACGTGCCCTCAACATGGGGGGGTGCCTTGGGGAAGGGGGGGGCCGCGCGGCCCCCCCACCCCAAAGCACCTTGTCCCCATGTTGATGAGGACAAGGGCCTCTTCCCGACAACCCTGGCCGTTGGTTGTCGGGGTCTGCGGGCGGGGGGCTTATCGGAATCCGGGAGCTCCCTTTAATAAGGGGGCCCCCGGATACCGGCCCCCCACCCTATGTGAATGAGTATGGGGTACAATGTACCCCTACCCATTCACCTGTAAAAAAAAAAGTACAAAAAAAAACACAACACACGAGATAAAATACTTTATTGCACAGCTCCGGTGGTCTTCCGTCTTCGGGGGTCTTCTCGCCGGACTCCTGCGCTATCTTCTTGTAGCTCTTTTGCTAGCGGAGGAGTCCGGCTTTCTTCCTCGCCGCAGGCCTCTTCTCCCGACTTCGGGGGTCTTGTCCCCCTCTTCGGTTCTTCTGCCGGGCCACCGCGCCTTCTTATAGCTCTTTTACAGGCGGTGGCCCGGTCTTCTGTCGCCGCCGCCTTCCGTTCTTCTTCTTCTTCTTCTCCAGGAGATGTTGACTCGACGCTCTCTCCGGCCACAATGCCAGGGACGCACTGCGCGGCCACTTATATAGGGACAAGGGGCGGTGTCACATGGCTTTATGTCACATGGGTTGGTGTCACATGGTGACCCCGCCCCCTTACGATGTCACAGTCCCCATGTGACATCAACCCATGTGACCAACCCATGTGACATAAAGCCATGTGACACCGCCCCTTGTCCCTATATAAGTGGCCACGCAGTGCGTCCCTGGCATTATGGCCGGAGAGAACGTCAAGTCAACATCTCCAGGAGAAGAAGAAGAACGGAAGGCGGCGGCGGCGGCGGCGACAGAAGACCGGGCCACCGCCTGTAAAAGAGCTATAAGAAGGGGCGGTGGCCCGGCAGAAGAACCGAAGAGGGGGACAAGACCCCTGAAGTCGGGAGAAGAGGCCGACGGCGAGGAAGAAAGCCGGACTCCTCCGCTAGCAAAAGAGCTACAAGAAGATAGCGGAGGAGTCCGGCGAGAAGACCCCCGGAGCTGTGCAAGTATTTTATCTCGTGTGTTGTGTTTTTTTTTGTACTTTTTTTTTTTTTTTTTTTACAGGTGAATGGGTAGGGGTACATTGTACCCCATACTCATTCACATAGGGTGGGGGGCCGGTATCCGGGGGCCCCCTTATTAAAGGGGGCTCCCGGATTCCGATAAGCCCCCCGCCCGCAGACCCCGACAACCAACGGCCAGGGTTGTCGGGAAGAGGCCCTTGTCCTGTCAACATGGGGACAAGGTGCTTTGGGGTGGGGGGGCCGCACGGCCCCCCTTCCCCAAGGCACCCCGCCATGTTGAGGGCACGCGGCCTGGTACGGCTCAGGAGGGGGGGGGGGCGCTCGCTCGCCCCCCTTTCCTGGCCGGCCGGGTAGCGTGCTCGGACAAGGGTCTGCTGTGGACTTAGGGGGGACCCCCACGCCGATTTTTTTCGGCGTTGGGGTTCCCCTTTAAGTCCATACCAGGCGGCGGGGCCAGCGACGTCTCCTTCGCGGGCCCCGCCTACCTGGAGACGCGCTCGAAACGAGCGGACTTTCCTCCGTGTGTGTGGGCGAGTCCGTTCATTTCAAAAGTAGGGCGGATAGTACGGCGGACTTAATACGCCGTATTAGTCCGCTCAAAAAGTGCCGTGTGTGGGCAAGTAGCCCGTTCGGAAAGTCCGACGGACAGTCTGGCGGAAAGTACGCCAGACTAAGTACGCCATACAGTCCGCTCGTGTGTACGCGGCATAACACTCAGGAAGTAGAAATGGTGTGGCGTGATGGATCCCCTAAAGCAGAGCAGAAGTGGTGGTCAGTCCAGTCATGTCTAGTCAGTGTAAAGAATATGATTTTCCAAGGAGTGGTGGATAAAAGTGGGCTCTAAGCTTGAGTAGGGAACAGTGTGCAGCACGGGGGCAAGAGTCAAAAACAGAACATATAAAGTTAAGATTACGGGGGGCGTGGCCGGACAGAGAGGACGCGCTGCAGCTGAGCTCCCTCGGCCTGAGCAGAATCTGAAGCCATCCTCCTCCAGCGGCCTGTATTCTGGCCTGAGGGTGGCTCCGCCGACTGATTGGGAGTCCCCTGAGTGGACCCCGCTGCATTTGGGGAATCCCAGTATCTTGTCAAATAACGTCCTCCATCGGATAGTGTCCGCTGTGTACTGCGCATGCAGTACACAGCAACACAGATTCCGAAAATTGCAGAGAATGAACGGCGCCTGCGCCGTGAGTCCAGGTTCTTTCCCCACTATCTAAGTGGACATAGAGTAGGAATAAAAAAGAGCCGAGCGCAGCGAGGCGGAGCCCGAAGCGTGGCGAGCGGCCCTTTAATACTCACAACCCTATGTCCGCTTGGATGTTGGGGCTACCACCTCCACTCACGGCGCAGGTGCCGTTCAGCTTCGGAGATTTTCCGAAGCTTCGTATGCTCCGTACTGCGCATGCGCAGTACGGGGCGGACACTATTTCATGGCCGGACACTATACGGCAGAACACCGGCCATACGTCTCTTCCACGGTTAGGCCCGAGGCCGGCTCCATCCGCAGGGCACCGGCCGCCATCTTGCGGCCTACACGAGCGCCGGCACAGTTCTCTTCACCATCCTCCTCCAGCGGCCTGGATTACAGCCAGCGGATGGCCCAGCCGGCTACCTGAGAGTCCCCTGACCTGTTCCCGCTGCATGTGAAGTGCCACGGCCTGCGGGAAGAGCGGTGGTACACCCCGCTTTTACAAATAACGACCCCCGTGGCCTGGGGGAGGGGAAAGAAGCGGAGGCAAGAGACAACCGGCAACCCATAGCTGAGGACGGAGCTCAGAGGACAAAGGTAGGAGGCAGCCATCTTGGTACTCCCTAACCATAATAACAGGCCCTTCATCCTCCCAGAGCTAGAGACGACCCCCCCAGTACATAATGACCCTCCACGTGGTGGAGGTGGCCCAGGGGGGACCCGAGATGGCAATGTAAAAAGCTAGCTCCCGCACAAAAGAGGGCGAAAAGCTTTACGTTAGGGGGACTAAACGGCGTAGCTCCAATATGGGGAAATCTACTAAAAGTGCCTCAACACCCCGCTCTCAAAAGGACCCAGGTACCCATGTATCAGGCAACATCCCGGAATTATTCAGAACCCGCCAGGCAGCGCAATACGAGGCATCACAGGCGTCTCAAGCTGCACAATCCACATCCCCGGTGTCCCATAGCGGCTCTACGGAATCGCTGATGGACGGGGACATCAATGGGCTCAGTACCCCACACCCTAGCCTCCTGGGCATCCAAAGAGACCTCCAAAAGGTAGCCATAGACATTTAACACACCTTGACGGAAGCGATATCCGATCTAAAAGCAGATATCCATGAAATGAATAACCGACTCACTGATGTGGAAGAGAACTCCCCGGTACAGGCAACAGCGATCAGGCAAGTCCAAAAAACCTATGACTCACACCTGCCACACATGTTTGAGTTGCACAGACAAGTAGAGGATCTGGACAATAGGGGGCGCATGCATAGAGGGAATAGACCAAGCAACACTACCACAAGCAGTTTGCTTTATCTTTAATTACCTACTTGACTGACCCGCAGACTCCCCTATTGAGATGGAAAGGTTACACCGGGCACTAAGACCCACGCCCCGTGATTCGGAACCACCCAGAGACATTGTCTGCTGCATAGTGAACTTCCCCCTCAAGGAGGAAATCCTCAGAAAGGCAAGAGACAGAGGATGCATACTATTTAATGGCACTGAGATAAAACTTTTCCAAGACTTGTCGCAGATTGCATTACAGAACAGACACAGTCTGCGCCCCCTACTGGAAGTTCTTTGCGCACGCAATATCCAGTACCGATGGAAATTCCCTTTCTGTCTCTCTGCCTCGAGTAGAGGCCGCACTGCACTCCTTCGGATCCCAGAGGACTTACCCTCCTCCTGTGAGCAACTAGACCTACCTTCGGTTGACCTGCCTGAATGGTACTCCTACTTCCCTATGGAGCCATGGAAGCCAGTTTCCCACAATGCATCTCCCAAGGCGCAAAGACATCGGTCCAGACATCGCAGGCTTGACCCCACATTTTTCTCTTGTTTATCTCCACTTGACTTTTCTCCACCCTATCTCAGCTGACTTCAATGCAACAAGCCTCCAGGTACCTGGTCCACATCCAGATCTCTACTCCCGAGACTTCAGGTACTATTCTCCTTGTGTTTTGCCCCCCCCCCCCCTTTTATTTTTTTATTTTTTTTTATCCACATATTCTCTTGCATATCTGGAACTGCCCCAGAAAAATCTAGCCCTCAGCCCACTATCTTTTTATTTTTAAGGGGGGGATGAGGTGCGAAGAAGAAAAAAAGTTTTTTTTTTTTTTTGCCTTCTTCTCGCCCCCTGCTGAGCAACCTACACCAGGACCCTTATGCCCACCTGATCTCCGATCCCCAACGTTCACAGGCACTTGGTTTTGCACAACCTACTGGACCATTAGGATATGTACACATAGAAAGCTGACAGATGGAGGAGGCCGGGACCTTAGCTGACAGAGAGCGACATTTAGCTTAAGTCAAACCCTACACCATCTAGTGATGATACATGTAGTCGCCCTCCCGGTGTGGGCAACGGCCTCCTCCAAGTAGCTGGTATATTTAGAGTATTACTGATAGCAGAAATTATGTTATATACAATGGTATGCCTCTCTTCCCTCCAGCAGAAGACGTCTTGTCTTCTCAATTGCCTAGGGAAACCAGGGCTCAAGGCCTAACCTTTTAGAGTCAAGTAAAACACATACCTATACCCCATGCACTGATCGCCAATCACCCTCTTGATGCCATTACTTGATCTCTTTCCCTGTAAACCAGAACCGGGTGTAGGCCACGGTTATCCCTATAGCGCTACCAGCTACACACATAAATACATCTAGCCGAGGGAACTCAGAGAGAATCCTATACTCTGAAAACCGTATCGTTGGCGGTTTTCCATGTTCTCACGGTAATACACATTTTAGCATGGTCCTGGGCTATTCAGAAGGAAGCTCTCCCAGTTCATGACTGATAGAGGAATAAGACAGGGAGGGTCCCCCTTCCCAGCAATTGAATGCATCACTACCTCCAGTAGACATTGCCTATAAACCTCTCTAGATACTAGGGTCAACCGTGCAAACCAGGTCCTTTTAAATCTTTAAATCTTTGAAGCAATCTCTGAATTGTTGATTTACAGAGTTACTGTGTTATTGAATTACTGCTCCATATGATAGTGGTTATAAATACAATCAACTGTCTAATGTCTGTGTGACGCAGAATAACTTGAGCAGCCATTTCCTTGTTTACGGTTTTGCTACTGCCCAAGGTGTCCACCTGAGGCTAGTACTGTACTTCGTTTAAATGTGTCTTCTGTTCAGTAGCTTGGATCATTTGTGTGTGTGTTTTTTTTCTCTCTTTCTGCCATTTTTTTTTAGGGAATTGATCCCTTTCACCTTACCCCCTCTATCATAGCCTGCTTAAAAGTTTGCCCTCTCCAGTGCGGGAGCACTCGTTCACCCTCAGGTTTACACCCACCCCACAGCTGCCCTGCTGGGCCTTAGCTGACACTCCAGCTCAGTCACTCCAGGTGGATTGGTCCCTCCATTTCCACCTCTGGTAGCTGTACACTTAGGTCTCGTGTGTACCCTACAAGAGTAGAAACCTTACAAACCGTGGGTGACCAAACACCCCCCCCTCTTCCCTCCCTCCCCTCCCACCCGAACTCTCAGCCCATACCCTATTTCCTTCCGTCTTCCCTCTCACTTCGGTTCTATACCTCCTTTCAAAGCGGGGGTGGCCCCCCTCTGCCTACCTGCCGCCCCCACCTGGGGCCCCTAGGAGCACCCTATCAAAGCTCCTGGCCCAGACATAGGGACTTCCGTTGCCGATACCTCGACTGCTTTTGATGATAGATTTCTCATCCTTAGTTGAAAACGCACACCCCTCTCTGACGATGCAACAACAACTAACCCTGAAATGCCTATAACTAAATGTTAAAGGCTTAAACCTTCCAGAGAAGAGATCACAGGTACTAACTGCCTTGAGGAAACATAGAGCCCACTTTTTGCTCCTCCAGGAAACACACTTCCGCACTAACGCTATCCCCAAGCTAACGAACCACATTTATAATCGGTCGCTACATTCCACTAATCCAGAGGCTAAAACTAAAGGGGTCTCGATACTTATTGCCAAACATGCCGATTTTCAGCTTAAAGAGTCCAAAATAGATCCGGAGGGGAGATGTCTCTTTATCAAGGGTACATACGCGTCAAAACCAATCACACTGGCCAACATTTATTGTCCCAATGAACATCAACTATCTTTTTTCAGGTCCATATGTGACTTACTATCTTCCTTCCAAGAGGGCATAGTGATTTTGGGGGGAGATTTCAACATTCCAATGAATCCTCTCCTAGACACCTCGACAGGGACGTCCTCACTTCCATACCGGGTGCTTCGCCAAATCAAAATACAACTCCAAACCCTGACCTTACACGACACCTGACGCACCCTATTCCCAACAGTCAAGGACTATACCTTCTTCTCCTCACCGCACCAGAAGTATTCTAGGTTAGATTACTTCTTCCTGACCCAACGCGACCTAACATACCTCTCCCAAGCATCCATCGAACCAATGTTTTTGTCGGACCACCACCCCATCACAATGACCCTCACCTTCACAGAATCGAACCCCAAATCTAAAATGTGGAGACTGAATCCCTCCCTTCTGAAGGACCCAGCTTTACTGACTCAGATACGCTCTCGACTTCAACTTTACTTTAAAGAAAATCATTCCCCCGACATGTCTCCCATCACACTTTGGGAGGCCCACAAGTGTGTCATTAGAGGTAAGCTAATTTCCCTAGCAACCGCCTCTAAAAAGAAATACCAAGAACGAATTAAATCCCTTATCGAAGTAATTCACAGACTTGAGAGGACACATAAACGGGCCACTTCACTAGCAACACTCCAGGAACTCACGCTAGTTCGCTCCACACTTTTAGATGAACTTGGGAAACGCACTAGAAGACGATACATCCTGGGCCAAAAAGTATTTTATGAGCACGGTAACAAAAGTGGGAGACTCCTAGCAGGTATGATACAGGTAGCCAAATCACAGACGACAATCCATCAAACACGAGACAGCAAAGGTAACCTACTCTCCAGAAGCACAGACATTGCCAAACAATTCAAAATGTTCTATTCCAAACTTTACAATCTGACACGTGACGACACAGGAGCACCTAAGCTAGGCGACTGCAATGACAAAATTAAAGACTTCCTAGCCCAATACTGCCCTAAACCAATTACGCCTCAGCAAGCACAAGCCATGGAGAGCCCCCTCTCTTCAGAGGAACTCCTCTTGGCAATCAAACAAATGAAAGTGGGGAAGAGCCCAGTACCTGACGGCCTCCCACTGATATATTACAAAACATTCCCTGAAGAATTGACGCCATCCCTACTACAGACTTTCAACGCTCTAGCAAACCCCAACACTTTGCTGGGTCGCCTACTGGAAGCACACATAACAGTTATCCCTAAAACCGGCAAGGATACAACGCAAGTATCCAACTATAGGCCCATATCCCTGCTAAATATAGATATCAAACTATACGCAAAGATTCTCGCCAACAGACTGCTTCCTCTTATTCCTGGTCTCATACAATCTGATCAAGTGGACTCCGTCCCCGGTAGGGAAGCTAGAGATAACACTATCCGCACATTGAACCTACATCACTGGCTTACTTCAACACAATCCCATGGATTCCTTTTATCTCTCAATGCTGAGAAGGCGTTCGACAGGGTGGCCTGGGACTATATGCAAGCGGTGCTAAAGGGAGTGGAACTCCTTCCACGCATGCGCTCACATGTTGACGCCTTATATGTGAACCCTTTAGCCAAAGTAAAGGTCAATGGCCTCCTGTCGGACGCCTTCTCAATCAGCAACGGGATGCGTCAGGGCTTCCCCCTATCGCATTAAATACTCTCGCTTGAATCGGGCTAAAACAAAGGGAGGAATTAGTCTTCATGACCTCCCCAAATGCTACTTAGCTTGCCACCTAACCAGAATTGTGGATTGGCGGATCCACAGACCCTGGAAGGCGTGGATTCCTCTGGAGGATCATTTTACAAATGGCCGGTTGCACTCCCTTCCCTGGCTTACCCCAAGTCACTGGAACCAGACCGTCAAAACACATCCCCTTATCTGGGGATGGCCACATGAGGAGGTATTAGCCCACCACCTCTTCCACAGAGGTCGACAACGCTCTTATGAAAACTTAGCTGCACTTTCCCCAACTCAGAGCTTCCCTTTCTGGTCTTATAGACAATTGAGACATTTCTTAGCCTCGGAAGCTCCATCCGCTACGTGGTGTAGACAACTTTCCCCATTTGAACGCCTATGTACCAGCAACACTTCTCTGAGACACCTAATCTCGAGCATATATGTTATACTACAAGACGACTCTGACCAGATACAGGCGATCCCCACACTTAGCTTCTGGGAAAAAGACCTACAGATCAACCTCACAAAAGAACAGTGGGAAGACATATTTACTTACACCCATTCTTAGAGCCAGGATTAACACCTTCTTCAGAACCCAAGTTAGACCTGATGATAATGGTCTCACGGGTTGGGCACTCATATTTAGCACTACCTGACACAGTGTGAGTGCATCTCCCCTAATATATCATTACACCGTTTATACGTTTGTTGTTAAGCTATGACTATCCTTATATAGCTGTGTCCTAGTAACCACGGCCAATGTAACTTTGTTATACTGTCACCTGCTCTGCGATACGAGAGAGTCGTGGCAGCACTTTCTGTATGTGATTTTTACCTGTTGCACATGTCTGTACAATGTGAATTGTTTAATAAAATCATTTATGTTAAAAAAAAAAAAAAAAAGTTAAGATTACATTTCATTCAGACTCCTATGTCATCAAAAGCCAATGTGCAATATTTCATCAGAGATTAGTACTAATGAACAAAACAGGCCCTAGGCTAATAAAATTGGTGGGATCCTAAAGGGGTAGTTAGCATGATTGCTCCAGATGCTAGTGAGCAAGCCCCAATAAACGGGGACCCTTTGAACTCCTGTAACACAGTGAATTTTCTAATATAAGAGACTGGAAAAAATGATACAGTTGCCATGTTTTAAAATATGTCTGCCAGTTATGTCATTATTGACGTATTTTAAGTCATTACCGCTTTCATTATCTGATAAAGGAGCAACACTTACCTGCTTTGTCCAAAATGATCACTAAAAAAATAAAAGAGAAAGTCAATGCAAAATTATTAGGGCTGTTACTGATTAAAATTTTCATGTTCGATTAATCCATTTTTTTAATCGATTAATTATAACGCATATACAGATCCAACTCCTTTTAGCTGATCTCCTTGCATTGCAACTCTGCATTAGTCAGTGGTAAATGTGGTATACACTATATACAATCACCCGACATTAGTTAGTTTCCACAATGACTCAACTTCACAGTTCACACAAATACGTTTTGAATTCAGACTGTAGCACTGACGTGTCATTTTTCCCCACAGTAGCGTGACAATCCCTCCACCTCCGGTCTAACTAATCACTCTCACCTTATGGCATGGACCCCTGTGCAAACAGGTGCTCATGCAAGCAGGTATCAAAAGGGTTAACACGGACCATAAACTTCTCTCACGTCTCCTTAAATCTCAGCAAGGATGCCAGGTCATGGGTAGAAAGAAAAGATCTAAGTGCTCACCGCTTAAGTATAAGATTTCATTTTTGTGTTCAAACACAAACTACTCACATAAAGATGATAAAAACACAGCATGTAAAGTCGACAATCGTGTTAGATCCGTAGGGCAGCAGTGGGTGACGTCATGCGTAGCTCCTCCCCCATAAGCATTACGTTCAATCAGAACTTTGACGTCACCGGACTCCTCCCCCCTTCCCTTCGTTAGCAGACAAAGGCACTTGGGGAAGGGGGAAGGAGTCCAATGACGTTGATGTCTGTGATGTAACCGGATCTCAGACGAAACTCTTTTGATCGTTCAAAAAATAATAATCGATTAATCGAGGAAGTCATCTTTAATTTCCACAGCCCTAAAAATGATATTTTTATCTTACAGAGACTTGTTACCCTGCAGTGTAATCTAAGCTTAGCCCATAAAGTAATACCAATTGCTGGCAAGGTAAAACTGACAATGAAGCTGTGACGAAGCACACAACGGGCAGGTGGGTGGGCAACTCTTGTGTTGTCAAATGTCTCTGGAAAGTAGTGGGACGTGCTTCTGCGTAGCCTTTTCTAGAGTTTCGTCTCCACCCAGTCACCTCATTTTAGCCAATCTTAATGGAGTCACTCCGACTCCGCGATTAGGTTGCCAAGCATCCAGCAGTCAAGGCTCCCTTTTCAAGGGGCCTTCATTAGTGGAGACCACACAAGCCTTATCTAAGTCAGGTTCCTGTTCCAAGATTCCATTGGAGCCTCGGGATTGGCCACGTGATCCTTTATAAAGTCTAGTATTAGCCTGAACTCCAATCTCCCCTTTCAACAAAGATCAAGTAATTGTTCAGGAAATTAGTGAAGCCTACTCCACACTCCTAATACATGGTCAGACAGCATATTTTGCACAATTGGGAATGAAAATAAAGTGTATTTTTGGGGAAATTCATAACAAAGAAAGAAGGAAATAACTTGTAGAAAGAATAAAAATAAAAAAGTTTCCCCTGCATTTAGAGGCCAAATTACCAGGTTTGGAAATTTTTCCTTTAATCTCTGTCCTGGGGATACAAAAGCAAATACGATTAAACATCCCCAAAGGGCTCCTCTTCTAGACAGTTGTTATCGGAAACAGGTGTCCCCATTAGAACATTTTTCTATTATTTCTGTTCTGGGGGATTTTCCATTCCCTTCAGCCTTGGTGACCGGTCAATTTGTAAATTTACCCTTTCAGAAAAGGTGGACTAACAACCCCACACCCTCCCCATGTCCTGGTCCTGGTACAGCGGGGACCGAGGAGGGTGGGTGGAAAGGGTGAAGGGTGTTAGATCACCTTTTAATTTCTTCTGAAAAGGTGAACTAAACCTTACAATAGAGAAGGTGAATCTCTCCAGTAACAACACAGATGGGTTCTAACCCTTCCTGTCTATCCAAAACGAAAAAAAGCTAAAGATAACCTTTAACCGCTTCAGCTCTGGAAGGTCCCCCCCCCCCTTCATGACCAGGCCATTTTTTGCGATATGGCACTGCGTTACTTTAACTGACAATTGCGCGGTCATACAATGCTGTACACAAATGAAATTTATGTCCTTCTTTTCCCATAAATAGAGCTTTCTTTTGGTGGTAAAAATAAATGGGTCTACCACCAACCTACGCAAATGGCAAAACAGCCCATACAAACATTAGTATAAGTGAATAACTATCGGAGCAGCTCGTTTGTAAATAAATATGAATGTGTAATCTTCAAATTTGGGCCCTTTGGTTTGCTTTTTCTGTTTGCATGTTCCCCATGCCTTCAGAAACCCCAGCTTTATTTAAGCTGAGTCAGTGGGGTACCTTTTATAATATCAGTCGGCATAGATTATATGTTAATATTAAACATATCATTTTTTCCCACCCCACAGTTTCGCTGTTTTATTTTTTGGTGTTCAAATACTACCAAAATAAATCTCTATTTGTGGGAAAAAAAGAACATCATTTTAATTTATATACAGCGTTGTATGACCTCACAATTGTCAGTTAAAGTAACGTAGTGCCGTATCGCAAGGAAAATGACCTGGTCGTAAAGGTGGGTAAATCTTCAGAAGGTCACTTGGTTAACTAAAGTTTCTTCCATCATGTAGTACAAAAATCCATAATACATGTTAATTCATTAAACCCAAATAGATTTTCCTTTGATACATTTAGTGCATTCACAATGATGAAAGATGATTGACGATTGGCTATGGGTTATGATCCATTGTCCTTTGGTATGTTCCTTAATAATTAAACCTTCACTGCTATAATATCCTAGATTTACTCAATAATAAGAAAAAAAGTTAATTGAATTTACTTACAGATCAACAGCGCAGAGAATTTTGGACTCATGTTGACAAGATAATGTAGATACAAGTAATGCTGAATATTTTAAAAGGAGAAGAAAATAAGCCCGATGTTCTTCCTGTATTTAACAAGAAGGCTTAAGCAAACTGGTAGAAACTTCTTTTCTTCAGAAACTTCTGCAATCTGCAAAATGATAAAAGAAAAAGAAAATGTAAAAATAGAGAAACTAGTTAGCTGTTCCTTAATGTCAGGTCCCCATAGGGAAGTTAGTGCAAAGGACACAGCAGCCATCCATCCAGTCTGTCTCAATAAACACTCTGGGGGTGTCTTTTATGAAAGTATTGCTTACCTTCGAAGAAGCTAAAACATTTGATGTAGAAACGGATGCAACACTGATGTTATCACTATGAGATTCATGCAATACTGGTATCGGTTTATTCTGGGATCGAAGGCCTGAACGCGTGTTTTCTTTTGGAGTACGTTTTGCAGCAGATAAACTCTGAGTTGGACGATCAAACTTACGTTTTTGAAAAACATCTGTAGAGTTCTGAGAGTTGTTGAAAAGAAGAAATCAGATGGTTCTTGATTAGAATTATAATGTCTTTGGGGGAAAGGTTTCTTTTTACGTCCACCTCCCTCCGCCGACCATTTGTACGCTGTATTTGTTTCATATGCAAGTCTGTCTCTATTATATTTTTTGTCTTTTGTTTTTAAGATACCCGCTACAAACACTTCCAAATGTTGTTCTAAAGCTATCTCCGAATCTTTAAAGGCGGAGTCTGACATCAGCCCATTATTTTCAGTATATCATTTTTCAACGTCAATGTCAATCGTAGCTAATGATATGGACCAGTGCACAAAGCAAGGTCCATAAAGTCATGGATGAGCGAGTTTGGGGTTGATGAACTTGACTGGCCTCAACCTGATAGAACACCTTTGGCATCAATTAGAGCGGAGACTGCGAGCCAGACCTTTTCATCCACACCAGTGCCTGAGCTCACAAATGCGCTTCTGGAAGAATGGTCAAACCTTCCCATAGACACACTCAACTAAACCTTTTGGTAATATCCCCTTCTCGCCGAGCGTACGCAGATGTGCATACTTGGCTTCCGGGGGGTATACCGGGATGATGCCCGCACCTGCAGGCATCATCCCGGTACCGTTTTGTTCAGCTGGCGATTGGCTATCCAGCCATAACAACCGAAGCGGCTAAAAGCCGCTCGGCTGTTATGCCGGAGGAGCGGGAGGGCACATCCCCCCCTCCCACCGCTGTTACCGGTGCTCCCGCTCCATCGGGAGCACCGATTCAAGATCCGGCGCCTCGGGCTGCCGGGGAAGAACTGGAACGAAGCCGTAATCGGCTTCGTTTCAGTATCCTAATCGTAAACACGGAAGCGACGTCATGACGTCACTTCCCGTTTACTCGGCTGAAAATGGCGCCGGTTTTAAAAATATATACGGTATTCAGAATCGCCGTTTTCGGCGATCTGAATACATTGAAGTGTAAAGGAGGGGTGGGGGGTCTTTTAGACCCCCGATCCCTCCATAAAGAGTACCTGTCACCACCTATTACTGTCACAAGAGATGTTTACATTCCTTGTGACAGCAATAAAAGTGATCACATTATTATTATTTTTTTTAAACAATTTATTCATTTTCAAATAAATAAAATAAAAAAAAATATAATTTTTTTAAAGTGCCCGCCGTCCCCGCGAGCTCGCAAAGCGAAGAAAACGCATACGGAAGTTGCGCCCGCATATGTAAACCGTGTTCAAATCACACATGTGAGGTATCACCGTGATCGTCAGAGCGAGAGCAATAATTCTAGCACTAGACCTCCTCTGCAACGCTAACCTGGTAACCGTAAAAAAAAAATTAAATACTTTGCCTATTGAGATTCTTTGTCGTCAATCCACGAGTGCGTGCAATTATAAAGTGTGACATGTTTGGTATCTATTTACTCGGCGTAACATTATCTTTCACATTATGCAAAAAAATTTTTCTTTCGTTTTTTTTTAATTCATGAAAGTGTCCCTTTTCCCAAAAAATTGCGTTTAAAACACCGCTGCGCAAATACCGTGTGACATAAAATATTGCAACAATCGCCGTTTTATTCTCTAGAGTCTCTGCTAAAAAAATATATATATATAATGTTTGGGGGTTCCAAGTAATTTTCTAGCAAAAAAATATGGATTTTAACTTGTAAACACCAAATTCCAAAAATAGGCTTAGTCATGAAAGGGATATAGTGTACATGCCAAGCAGGCTTCTATCACCATTCTGCTATCTTTTGTTATCAGTTTCACTTTATCAATATTGTGGCTCTTGGTAACAAACAGACCCTAAAACTTCTCCGCTTTAAAACATCCTATATCTCTTTGTTATAATTGCCAAGTTTTCCCTATCTGCATAATCAAGCCACATTTAATGAGAATTAATGGAAATAGTGACAATTGGCATTGCCAGTTATTCTAAAATTGCACATCACTCATTGTATAGCAAAAAGAAAATTTTACAAAAATAGTGAAGTCTGCTGCAGTGATACAATAATAGTATTGCAATACTACAGATAATGAGTGGGAACTATGAGACAGTGTGAATCTGTGTGCACACAGACTCCAGCACAGACCAGCCAAATGTCAGACGATTTCTATTGCACCAGTTTCTTTTGCCGCCCGGCATTCAGCTCATGTGTATTAGGCTTAAGTCGCACCATAACAAACTACTCGTAGCAACGAACTACAATGACAACTATTTTTAATGCACTAAAGGCGGACCTCCTCACCTCATTTCACTAAAATTGTCTTCAGCATGCATCTTTCAATGGTTTCTTTAAAACACTGTTTTGATTTGCTTACCTTTATTGTGTAAACTTGGTTTTTGTAGAACTATAGTCAAAACATTTTGGATAGCGTAAGGGAGGGTTATCTTTCTTCCGCCATCCATGTCACGTTGCAGAGATTTCCCTTCACTTCCTGTCCCATAGCCAAAAAGGAAGTGAGAAAAAATCCCTGAAAATTAAGTGACCCCCAGGTCACCAGAACTAGTGTCCCATTGGAAGATTTCCCCTCTACTCCTTTTCTGGTGACAACCTATGTGCCAAACTCACCCGGGACAGAGGCTTTTGGAGGGGACTGCAGGCTAGCCTCTTGACTACTGACCATGGGTCCTGGCTTTCAAGAGAATGCTATTCTTTTGGATGCGGGTGCCTGGGGGACCCTTGGAGTGGTGTTGTTTCTGATTCGGGTTTACGTCTCCCCAGAACACACAGACTAGGCCAGAGATCCATATTAAAGGCCAAGATGGCACATTACCAGCCATGACTGCTCAACGCTGGGAAACTCATAGCAGATGTTAATCTCAACAGCTCAAGCCACCTGTCTTTCACCCATTGTTAATTGTGCTAATTAACCACTTTCAGACCGGACCATTTTGCTGGTAAATGACCAGAGGTCTTTTTTCACTTTGGCACTGCGCTGCTTTAACTGGTAATTGCGCGGTCATGCAATGTTGTACCCAAACAAAATTTGTGTCCTTTTCTTCCCACAAATAGAGCTTTCTTTTTATGGTATTTGATTGCCTCTGCGATTTTTATTTTTTGCGATATAAACGTAAAAAGACCGCAAATTTTGAAAAAAAATGATATTTTCTACTTTTTGTTATTAGAAAAATCCAATAAACTCAATTTTAGTCATACATTTAGGCCAAAATGTATTCAGCCACATGTCTTTGGTAAAAAAAAAGTCAATAATTGTATATTTATTGGTTTGCGCAAAAGTTGTCACATCTACAAACTAAGGTACGTTTTCTGGAATTTACGCAGCTTTTAGTTTAGTTTCATTTCTTGAGGTGCTAAAATGGCAGGGCAGTACAAAACCCCCCCAAATGACCCCATTTTGGAAAGTAGACCCCCTAAGGAAATTGATAAGAGGCATGTTGAGCCCATTGAATATTTTATTTTTTTGCCTCAAGCGATTGAATAATGACAAAAAAAATTTTTTTTTTTTTTTTTACACAAAGTTGTCACTAAATGATATATTGCTCACACATGCTATGGGCGTATGTGAAATGACACCCCAAAATAAATTCTGCTGCTTCTCCTGAGTACGGGAATACCACATATGTGGGACTTTTTGGGAGCCTAGCCGCGTACAGGGCCCCGAAAACCAAGCACCGCCTTCAGGCTTTCTAAGGGCGTAAATTTTTGAGTTCACTTCTCACTACCTATTACAGTTTTGAAGGCCATAAAATGCCAAGATGGCACAAAACCCCCACAAATGACCCCATTTTAGAAAGTAGACACCCCAAGCTATTTGCTGAGAGGCATGTTGAGTTCATGGAATATTTTATATTTTGCCACAAGTTGCGGGAAAATTACAAACTTTTTTTTTTTTTTCACAAAGTTGTCACTAAATGATATATTGCTCACACATGCCATGGGCATATGTGAAATGACACCCCAAAATAAATTCTGCTGCTTCTCCTGAGTACGGGGATACCACATATGTGGGACTTTTTGGGAGCCTAGCCGCGTACGGGGCCCCGAAAACCAAGCACCGCCTTCAGGCTTTCTAAGGGCGTAAATTTTTGAGTTCACTTCTCACTACCTATTACAGTTTTGAAGGCCATAAAATGCCAAGATGGCACAAAACCCCCACAAATGACCCCATTTTAGAAAGTAGACACCCCAAGCTATTTGCTGAGAGGCATGTTGAGTCCATGGAATATTTTATATTTTGCCACAAGTTGCGGGAAAATTACAAACTTTTTTTTTTTTTTTTTTTTTTTTCACAAAGTTGTCACTAAATGATATATTGCTCACGCATGCCATGGGCATATGTAAAATGACACCCCAAAATAAATTCTGCTGCTTCTCCTGAGTACGGGGATACCACATATGTGGGACTTTTTGGGAGCCTAGCCGCGTACGGGGCCCCGAAAACCAAGCACCGCCTTCAGGCTTTCTAAGGGCGTTACAGTTTTGAAGGCCATAAAATGCCAAGATGGCACAAACCCCCCCCAAATGACCCCATTTTGGAAAGTAGACACCCCTAAATTTAGGGGTACACTAGTGAGACTAGGTAATAAATGGCGGGTGCCCTGAAACTATAAAAAAATAACTAACCAACCAGCGTCACCTGTAACAGTTATATGGTGATCACTGGTGAAAGGGTTAACTAGGGGGCAATCAGGGGGCTTTATGCGGTAGTATATGGGGGTCCCTGGCGCTATAAAAAGCTGCGGCGAACCTAAATACCTACCTGCCTAACTAGCGTCACCTGTGACACTAATACAGCGATCAGAAAAACTATCGCTTATTAGGCTGGGTTCACACTGGAGCGATGCGGGAACGCCACGAATGCGCGGCGGGTTCCCGCATCGCATGCCTCCCGGCGGCAGTTCACACTGCCCTATGCGAACTGCTGGGAGTGTCAGTGAAATGTTACTGACACCCCCAGATCAGTTCGCATATCGCAGTGCGATCTGCAAACTCGGATCGCATGGTGTGAACACCCATGCGATCCGATTCTGCTGCGGGCCAAAAAAAGGGTCCCGTGCGAATTTGCGGCGGGTGCGGCGGGTGTGGCGGGTGCGGCGGGTGCGGCGAATGGCTGAACTCGAATCGCACAGAGATCGGATGTGATTTGCACTGCAGTGCGGTGCGAATCACATCCGTTCTCAAACCGCTGCAATGTGAACCCAGCCTTAGTGACACTGGCGACGGGGGGTGATCACGGGGTTAAACCTTTATTGGGGGGGTTAGGGGGGTACCTTAGAACTAAAGGGGGCTAACCCTAACTGCCCTAACAGTTATTAGTCACAAATGACACCCGCCGGGTGATCAGGGGGTTAAACCTTTATTAGGTAATAAATGGCGGGTGCCCTGAAACTATAAAAAAAGAACTAACCAACCAGCGTCACCTGTAACAGTTATATGGTGATCACAGGTGAAAGGGTTAACTAGGGGGCAATCAGGGGGCTTTATGCGGTAGTATATGGGGGTCCCTGGCGCTATAAAAAGCTGCGGCGAACCTAAATACCTACCTGCCTAACTAGCGTCACCTGTGACACTAATACGGCGATCAGAAAAATGATCGCTTATTAGGCTGGGTTCACACTGGAGCGATGCGGAAACGCCGCGAATCCGCGGCGGGTTCCCGCATCGCATGCCTCCCGGCAGCAGCTCACACTGCCCTATGCGAACTGCTGGGAGTGTCAGTGAAATGTTACTGACACCCCCAGATCAGTTTGCATATCGCAGTGCGATCTGCAAACTCGGATCGCATGGTGTGAACACCCATGCGATCCGATTCTGCTGCGGGCCAAAAAAAGGGTCCCGTGCGAATTTGCGGCGGGTGCGGCGGGTGTGGCGGGTGCGGCGGGTGCGGCGAATGGCTGAACTCGAATCGCACAGAGATCGGATGTGATTTGCACTGCAGTGCGGTGCGAATCACATTCGTTCTCATAAACCGCTGCAATGTGAACCCAGCCTTAGTGACACTGGCGACGGGGGGTGATCACGGGGTTAAACCTTTATTGGGGGGGTTAGGGGGGTACATTAGAACTAAAGGGGGCTAACTCTAACTGCCCTAACAGTTATTACAGTCACAAATGACACCAATGCAAAAAAAAAAATGACATTGGTGTCACTGTGACTGGGGGGCAGGGGTAATTGGGGGGGGGTGATCGGGGGGTAAAGGGGGGGTGTGAGTGTGCCTGGCATGTTCTACTGTGTGTGTAGAGTGTTGGTGCAACTCACCGATCCGCTCTCCTCCGTGTCGGAACGAAAAATACCGACACGGAGGAGAGAATACATCACTTCCTCTCCTGTGTTTACATTACAGGAGAGGAAGTGATGTCACGGGGGATTTCCATTCGTCGAGAGCGATCGCGAGGGGGTGGCCATGAATGAATGGCCGCCCCCTCATCCCGGATCGCTCTCGAAGGAATGCCGACCGCTGCAGGCACCGGGGGGGGGCCCGATCGGGCCCCCCACCCGCGGGCAGGCAGGGACTTATATATACGCCCATATGCCTGCCCGTGCCATTCTGCCGACGTATATCGTCGTGCGGCGGTCGGCAAGTGGTTAACACACCTATTGTCTGCTAGCAAACTACTGTGGGGATGTGTGTATACTTGTAATAATGTGTATTGTACTTCGTGAGCTTGATGCCGGCAAGTATGATCTGGAATGACACCTCTGAGTGTCCAGGTGGCTAGTTGTTTAATCAACTTAATGTATCTAGTATAATGTATCTAGTATATGTTGGCTAATTTGACTAAACTCTTAAGGATCCTCTATGATGGGATTAGCCATGAGTCAGCTGTACCTCATTGTCTAATGTTTTGGATAAATATTTGGGTCATTGCTCATCAGGTGACAGACCTACTTCTCAAGTGTATAAAAAGCCTGTATTCTTGTTCAATAATCAGTTCCAGTTTTGCAGCTAGTCCCAGCTAGTTCTTGGTTGCAATATGCGGCTATAATATCTGATATCTACTGTATGTTTAGACTGGAAGCGGTATACTGATTGAAGCACCAAAGCTGGGTGCTGGGACAGTTCCGTCAGAACCCAAAATTTGGGATTTTCTTTTACTTTCACTTTGAATGATAATTGTTAGCAGGACAAATAGAGAGGGTGAATCTCTGAAACGGGGACACAGACAGCAATTAAAACTGACAGGTGTTCTAATCCCTCTCCCCTCTATCCCAAAAAAATAGTTTTGCCTTTAGTTGTAGTTTAAGATACTGGTGATGTAGTCCTGGCCTCACAGATGTCTCCTGGGAAGGCAACATTACCAGTGCTTTTACAGAGATCTTGTAATAAAGCTGGGAGAGCTTGCAGTATTGTTATACTGTGCATGCATGAGATGAAGAACGTGACTTTCATATGTCTCTCTCATTCATGCACCGTATAACATTACACTCATTTGTTGGATAAAATATCCCTCGGATTTTGCGATAAGGTTTTTTTTTAATAAACAGGTAAATTGACATTATATAATGACATTATTTTCATGTCAAAGGATCGGAAGCACAGGCAACACAGAGGCCTTTTGAAAGGACTACAAATGAAAAAAAAGATTGGATACACATAAGGTTACGTGTTTAGGTACACCTGTTTACATATTATTGGATTTTTTTTTATTTTAAAGGGAAGTGGAAGATCCTCTTTAACTATGATAAGTTGATTACTCTGTCATATTAATCAAGCAAAGACATTTTTGAATTACATTTTTTTTTTTATTATTAAATACAATAAAGTAGCAGTTAACAAATAACCCTTATAAATACAGCATATACATATTGTACACTTATACAAGTCGGGTACTTAACCTCTTGCTTACTGGGCACTTAAACCCCCCTCCTGCCCAGACCAATTTTTAGCTTTCAGCGCTGACGTACTTTGAATGACAATTGCGCGGTCATGCTACATTGTACTCAAATTAAATTTTTATCATTTTTCTTATGGTAGTATTTAATTACCACTGGGATTTTCATTTTTTGCTAAACAAACAAAAAAAGACAAACTTTAAAAAAAAAAAAAAAAAAAAAAATGTTTCATAGTTTGTTATAAAATTTTGCAAACAGGTAATTTTTCTCCTTCATTGATATTCGCTGATGAGGCTGCACTGATGGGCACTAATGGGCAGCACAGATAAGGCCACACTGATAGGCACAGATAAGGCAGATAAGGTGACACTGATAGGCACTGATAAGACCGCACTGATAAGACTACACTGATGGGCCCTGATGAATGGCACTGATGAGTGGCACTAATGGGTGGCACTGATGAGTGGCACTGATGGATGGCACTGATTAGTGGCACTGATGGGTGGCAATGATGAGTGGCACTGATGGGTAGCACTGATGAGTGGCACTGGTAGGTGGCACTGATGGGCACTGGTAGGTGGTATTGATAGGAGGCACTGGTGATGAGACACTTTGGTGGTGACTTTTAGACTGCATTCACACCTGAGTGTAGCTTTTTCAAGCGTTTTTTGCTGCGTTTTTTACCGCAATTTGCGGCGTTTTTTACCGCGATTGCGGCGTTTTTTACCGCGATTCGCAGCGTTTTTTGCCGCATTTTGTCGCGAATTTGTGCAGGGCAAAAGGTCACCAATGTTAAGCATTGCAGATACAGCGTCAAAACGCCCATAGAAACGCTCGTTGTCGCGCTAAACGCTCTAATCGAGCGTTTCCATTAGTTTCTATGGGAATGAAAACGCCCAAATCAGCCTGATTCGCGCGACAAAAAAGGGTCCGGAACTTGTTTGAGCTTCAGGCGTAGGGCTTCAGACAACTTGGAGTGGAGATGTGAACCATCTCCATTGAGAATAATGTATTTTTTCCCCTCCAGCGTTTTGTAGCTTCAGGCGTAGGGCTACAAAACGCTCAGGTGTGAATGGGGTCTTATAGGTGGCACTATGGGCACTGCTGGGTGGTACTGTGGGCACTGGTCGGCACTGGTAGGTGGGACAGAAGCCTCTGCAGAGGCTCTCTACAATCAGGACCAATGTCCCTCTAACAGCTGCTGGTGATTGGCTTCTTTTCTCCTTCTCACGCTACCAGAGTGAGGAGAAAAAATAGTCGATTACTGGATCTGTTTAGATCACATGCTCAGCTGTCATTGGCTGACATCTGATCACATGGTAAGGGGTCGGGATCGGGATCTGGGCTGATCTGTGATCAGCCCAGAGTTTCATAGAGGGGCGCGCAGGCTGCTCGAGCATGGGAGGACGTCTATGGACGCCCTCCCGGCAAATCAGCTTCCAGGTTTTATTGTCAAAGCTTAACTGAACAAGCTGAAGTTAGAAGCTGATTGGCTGCCATGCGCAGCTGAACCAGATTTTGCACTCTCCCGTTTTAGTAAATCAACCTCATAGAGTCTACTTGTTCTACTTGAAACAGTTGTAGACCATTCCAAGCACCTCTTTACAGATTAGTTGAAATCTCTGGAAATGTGGTTATCAATGGATCAGGAGAATTGAACTATAGCTGGGTGTACACTTGTAGAATTCTGTTCTCAAATTTTTAGTTTTGTGAACGTTTTAGTTTTCGAATCTTTAGTGCGTTCAAATCTGCATTCGTTTTCGACCGCAGTGGAGAGAAAATTTGAAGGAGCGGGATGATTTTTTTTTTTTCATGAACAAACTAATTTCTATCAGTGTATGTGGCTTTGGTTCGGGAAAGTCCATTCATTTCGAAATGTAATGTTAAAAGGAAACAACATTTTGTAGTATTTTCGAATGACATTCGCCAAGTCATCGCATGTACTGAGAGTGTTCATGTGAATGTTCAAACGTACGCTCCTTTAGAAAAACTACTAGTGTATGACCAGCTTTTTGGTTTGACGAAAACCAGTTTATAAACTTTTCAACGGGGACAAAACTGTACAACAGGAGCACAAGACAGAAAGTAAAACGGTCTCTAACAACTTGCAACAATGTAACATTTAGCCTAGGTTCACACTGATTGAGGGAATGAAATTGCGCGAGTTCAGCTGAACTCGCACAATTTCATTCTCGCATGTCAGTCCCGATTTCGGGGGTGATTTCAGAGATATCTGTGCGGGTTTCTGCACAGATGTCAATGGAAATCTCATCCCGAAATCGCCTAAAGTACTACAGATTCGACTTTTGGAAATTGGTGCGGCGCTGCAAATGCGGCGTTGCACTGATTAGGATGGTGACTTTGCTGGCACTTGCTCCAGATTTGGCATGCAATTGCCAAATCGCGCCAATGTGAACCAGGACTTAGAGGTCATGTGATCTGTAACCGCCCCAGAATTGTGAAGCCAGCAGCTCAGTATTGAGCAGTATCCTGTACTGAACAAGATATTTATCCATCAACTCAATGAAATAGCCTAAAGCTGAATTCCATGAATTTCATATACCGTATATACTCGAGTATAGGCCGACCCGAATATAAGCCGAGGCCCCCAATTTACCCCCAAAAAAACTGGCAAACTTATTGACTCGTGTATAAGCCGAGGGTGAGACATGCCTGTCCATCCCTGTGTGTGTGTCCGTCCATCCCTGTGTGTCCGTCCATCCCTGTGTGTCCGTCCATCCCTGTGTGTCCGTCCATCCATCCCTGTGTGTGTGTGTGTCCATCCATCCATCCATCCCTGTGTGTGTGTGTCTCCATCCATCCATCCATCCATCCCTGTGTGTGTGTGTCTCCATCCATCCATCCCTGTGTGTGTCTCCATCCATCCACCCATCCCTGTGTGTGTGTGTATCCATCCGTGTGTGTGTGTGTGTGTGTGTGTGTGTGTGTGTGTGTGTGTGTGTGTGTCCAGCCTACCTGTGTCCCGAGCCTTTGTCCCGAGCCTCCGTCCCGTGCCTTGCCTCCTTGCCTCCGTCCCGTGCCGTGCCTTGCCTCCGTCCCGTGTCGTGCCTTGCCTTGCCTCCGTCCCGTCCCGTCCCGTCCCGTGCCGTGCCGTGCCTTGCCTTGCCTCCGTCCCGTGCCCTCTTCGTCGGCGCCTCGGCGGCCATTGTAAAATTCAAAAGCCGCGCCTCCTCCTTCGCCTGTGATAGGCGGAACACTGAATTTCCCAGCAGCCTGTGTTCCGCCTATCACGGACATCGTATCATCCTCGTCCGTAGTACGAGGATGATACGATGTCCGTGATAGGCGGAACACAGGCTGCTGGGAAATTCAGTGTTCCGCCTATCACAGGCGAAGGCGGAGCCGGAGGCGCGGCTTTTGAATTATAGAATGGCCGCTGTCTGTCTGCTCGACACGCTGATCGAGCGGGCAGACAGCGATGACTCGAGTATAAGCCGAGGGGGGCACTTTCAGCCTCAAAAAAGAGGCTGAAAATCTCGGCTTATACTCGAGTATATACGGTATTGTGTGGTTGCATTGAACAAGCTTGGACCAATGTAAGTATGCATATTCCATACCTGTAGGAGCGCTGTGGAAGTGGAGAATCAGTGTAGTAGTCACCAAACTCTTCTGACCATAATGCTGAGTGGCTGGCCTGCTGCATGGTAAAGACAGAGATTCGCTCCCGCAGAATGGGCACCATTCACAGAACGGCTTGCATTTATCTTAATGAATGCAAAGTGATCTCTAATTAGATGAGGTAGAGAGACAGGGCTGTGATGTCATGATTTTCTCCTGCAGTAGCGGCTGGTGCTCAGTCGGGGGGGCTGGAAACAAACCTGAGACGTCTATCTCCCCGGTCGCTTCAGCCTGTCACCAAACACCAACCCCCCGTCACCGCCTCGCTCGCTGATCAATCGGCACTTACCCCATCCAGATCGCGACTGCGGCTTCCCCGCTCTGTCTCCTCTGTGTCCCGGGCAATCGCTGCATCTCCTCCCGGCAAATCGGGTCTTTGGACTTCCGACCAATGGAGTCTTAGGACTCCCGACCAATCGGGTCTCAGGACCAGCTTTCTGATTGGCCCGGGAGGAGAAACAGGAAGGCACTAGCAAATATTAATTCGCTATTGTCACACAACTGGGTGGGCTCAGGGAGCAGTGCTCTGCGCCCCGAGCCCACCTTTTTTTTAAGCCAATTAGAACCTCAGGCTCTAATCATGTGCTTCAAAAATAAAAATAAAACATTGCAATCCATGCGCCCGATGCCCTGCATGTAGATTAGGGGCCAGACGCATGGATTGGGGGTGTCGGGCCCCTGCATCCCGTATGGACGGGCTGCCACTGTCCACATGGACCCTGAGAGAATGCTTTGCATTCATTGCGAAAATACAAGGTGTTCTGTGAATAGCTTTGGTTACTGTGAACCAGATAGATTGCAGAAATCACCGTATTAGAGGTAGCTGCTACAGCGATTATTTCCACAGTGATCTCAAAGGTATAGAATATGCATACCTACAAATAATAATATAACTATGCAACACAAACCATACCTGGAGTTCAGCTGTAATCAGGGCTGGTGCAAGGATTTTTGACACCCTAGGTAAGACCTCATTTTGCCACCCCCTTGAATCCACCCCTAACTCCACCTCCTTTGCCCTGCCCATGTATATTTCACCTTTTTCATGAAGTGTCCCCTAAAATGTAGACCACCTGCACCCATCAAATGCAGCCTCAGCAGCGCCCATCAAGGCAGCCTCACCAGCGCCCATCAAGGCAGCCTCACCAGCATCCATCAATGCAGTCACACCAGTGCCCATCAATGCAGTGTCCATCAATGCAGCCTCACCAGTGCCCATCAATGCAGTGTCCATCAATGCAGCCTCACCAGTGCCCATCAATGCAGCCTCCCCAGTGCCCATCAATGCAGCCTTACCAGCACCAATCAATGCAGGCTCACCAGTGTCCATCAATGCAGTGCTCATGAATACAGCCTCACCAGCGCCCATCAATGCAGCCTCACCAGCGCCCATCAAATTCAGCCTCACCAGCGCCCATCAATGCAGCCTCACTAGCGCCCATCAAATGCAGCCTCACTAGCGCCCATCAAATGCAGCCTCACTAGCGCCCATCAAATGCAGCCTCACTAGCGCCCATCAAATGCAGCCTCACCAGTGCCCATCAATGCAGCCTCACCAGCGCCCATCAAATGCAGCCTCACTAGCACCCATCAATGCAGCTTACCAGTGCACATCAATGAATGTTTACTGGCTTCCATTCATTCAGGAGTCAGGACACAGACAGAGGCTTCCACTGCTGTTGCTCCTCTGACACTATGTGTGAACGGAGTGGTGGCTGCCTGCTGATGCTGAGACTTAGTTGCTTGCTGCGGAGAGAAGAGAGTAGGAGCACCAGTGGCCAGGCGCCCTAGGCAGCAGTGCGCCCTAGGAGGCTGCCTAGTTTGCCTAGTGGTAGCACCGGCCCTGGCTTTAATATATGGGACCCCAGTGGAGAGTTCTTCAGGATTAGATGTTCTGATAAATGCAATCAGGGTCAAGATCAGGTTGCCTTCTTGATTTGGGATTCATCGCTGCGTAGACGACATTCTGACAAAATAAAAAACACAAACAATTAATACAAAAATCTGGCAAGGATTACACATCAGCTTTAAGGCCTGTACACACTACAGGCACTAAACACTTTCAGAAAATCATATGAAAAATACTGCTTTCAAAGCGATCATAGGATAATCTGATCATTCGTGCACAGCTTTCCAGAGCCAATCTCATATTAAATTATTTGATGGGACAAACACAAAAAATTTTCTCGTGGGATACCAGATCGTACAATTTTCATTTAATCAGTATGGTTTTCACCCGAAAATACAATACAAATACAGTACAGTACATCACTTCTGAATTTTTATTCTTAATTTTCGTAGCTTTAGTAACCTCTTTATTTACAATATGGAGACTAGCATGCAAAAAAAAAAGATGGACGATCAATCGTCCGATAATCTCATCATGTGTACCAGGTTTAAGACACTTCAATCAAATATTTCAGGGAGTTGCTATGCATGTGTCACACTAATATTTCATTCTGTTTTTGCACACCATTCTCTGGTTTTCTCACACAACATGAGATTCCAGTATTGGGACTTTGATGTCCAGGTTTTCCATCAGAGGAAGGAGAGTTTCCCTTATATAGGATCCTGGCACAGAGGATGAAATCAAATCATTAGGTTTTCTTAAAGTCAACCCATGATTTGCCCATGCAAAGCAAAGCAGCTGGTTCACTTTTAAAACAGAAGTATGGCCAAAGTTTTTTGGGCAAACTTCTATTCTGGGTCACAGGAGTGCCCTTACTTTTGCTGTGCAGTGCTGTTACCCAGGATCAGCTGAAAGCGGGCTGAAGCCCACTGTCACCCGATGCCACAGAGCCGATTCAGGCTCTGGAAGGATCCCAACCAAGGATCCAGTGGCGGCCTGTCCATAAAGGGGCGCAGAGGCACCGCCCCCTCAATCCATGTGCCCGGCCCCTAATCTCCATGCAGGGCACCAGACGCATGGCTTTCAATGTTTTTTTTTTAAAGCACATGATTAGAGCCTGAGGCTCTAATTGTCTTCAAAAAAGGGTGGGCTTGGAGCGCAGAGCACCCCGTTGTGTGACAATAGCGAATTAATATTCGCTATTGTCTTCCTGATTCTCCTCCCAGCCAATCAGGAAGCAGGTCCTGAGACCCGATTGGCCAGGAAGTCTTAGGACTCTTAACCCTTGTACACACGGTCCGACATTCCAGCGGAAAATGTCCGATCGGACCGTGTTGTCGGATAATCCGACTGTATGTGGGCTCCATCGGACTGTTTCCGTCTGAATATCCGATGGACAAAGTTTTAGAGCTGGGCTATAAAAATTTCCGACAACATGATCCGATCGGACTTTGCGCGAATGTGTGTAGAGAATTCCAATCAGACAAAGTACCACGCATGCTCAGATCAAATTCCTAGACCAAAGCTATTGGCTACTAGTCTGCTAGTCTGAACGTAGTCCCATCGTAACGAAATAACGTCATCACGTTACGTACGATCGGATTTTCCGACAACTTTGTCCTACCGTGTTTATGCAACACAAGTTTCGGAAACAATCCGTCGGACAAAATCCGACGGATTTTGTTGTCGGAATGTCCGACCGTGTGTACAAGGGCTAAGGACTCCCTGGCCAATCAGGTCCCAGGACACAGTTCCTATTCAGCCGGGAGGAGAAGCAACAGACCGGCTCTTCCTTCCCCTGCCTTCTAAGGTAAGGTCCATCTCCCTCAGGGGGCTGCCACTTTCTCCTTGGTCTAATGCCAGGGGGGGTTGCTTGCGTCAATTGCCGCCTTCCCATCCACCGTCCATCTCCCGCTGTGCTTGTGCCGATTGCTGCCTTACCGTCTGTCTCTTCTGCACGGTGGGGGGGGGGGGGGGGTGGGGGGAGTGTTACTTAGCACCAGCCACCACTGTCTGGATCCATCCAGCTGCCTGACCAACAACTGGCTCTGCCGTGGACGAGAGCTGAGCCAACTGTGCCCACCCCTTCTCCTGCTAAATACTCCAGTGAGCACTGGAGGGGCAGAGCAGAGACCAGTGATTGACAGCCACTGCTCTCCCCTCCAAGCTGACCGAAAACGGAGAGATCCGTGGTCAGGTGATCGCTTAGTTCTTGGACTTAGAGCCAGCAGGGGATACAGTAGCTACAGCATCACACTGATGCTGCAGCAAAGAGGTGAGTATGCATGTTTTTTTTTTTTTATAGAACCCCTTTAATAGCCATTTTTCAAAATAATCCCCCATGCATTCCAACATCCCCAGCACAGTACACACCACGTCTCCGCTTTTCAAGTAGTTGTTCCTGCCCCCCCTCCATGCCCCCCTCCATACATATACTATCAATTGTACACTTTCTATCCAAATTAACTGATCCCCATCTGTCCTACTTTAAAAACAGTATGGATGGGATCCTACAAGTGCACTCCATATGGCCACTCAGACTCATTCCAACACAATGCATGCACAGCGGCTGGGATCTGCAGCTACAGAAGGAGCAAACTGAACAAGTCAGCGGAGCCACTGGAGATGCACTACTAACATCCAGCCTACCTACTAAGGGGATTCAGCTACTAAGTTGTTTTTTTCTGACAGTCTGCACATGGCCTACCTGTTTGGTGGGGGAAAGGAGAAACTATTGGAACTGCAGATAAGTGATGTGTAATGTGGCGGGGGTGCTAAAATGCATGGGAATTTTTTTTTAGAAAATGGGTCATTAAAGGTGAAGTAACCCTTTAAATATTTTAATGATGGCCCCACTAATTGCACATACTTCCCTTACCTTCACTTTTCTGCCACTCTGTTTAGCTGCTCAGAAAAACAAAAACACTAAATATTTTAAGATATAAGGTAGCATGTAATTCACACCCTTCCTCCCATGTGACATGGCTGCTTCTTGGTGGTTGGCCAAGCTCTTGCAGTCTGTCCCATCAGGGTAAGAAGCAGGTCCTCCTCCCTGTGTAAGCTTCAAGTCATGACTTTGTTCTTACAGAGGGCTTCTTCTCACTTTTGATGACCTAACAGAAAGCAGGGGGTAACCAAAAACTTAAGTAGGTACAGCTGGTGGGGCCATCACTTAAAGGGACCTGTTAGTTTGCCTTTTATCAGCAAAGCACAGCTATATAGGAAGTGTAAGCCCTTGTACACACGGTTGGACATTTCGACAACCAAATCCGTCGGATTTTGTCCGACGGATTTTGTCCGCAACTGTTGCATACACACAGTCGGACAAAGTTGTCAGAAAATCCGATCGTACTTAACGTGATGACGTTATTTCGTTAGGACGGGACTACGTTAAGGCTAGTAGCCAATAGCTTTAGTCTTGTAATTTGATCTGAGCATGCGTGGCACTTTGCCCGATCGGAATTCTCTACACATGATCGGACAAAGTCCGATCGGATCATGTTGTCGGAAAATTTTATAGCCCAGCTGGAAAACTTGGTCCGATGGAGCCCACACACTGTCGGATTATCCGACAACATGGTCCTATCGGATATTGTCCATCGGAATGTCCGACCGTGTGTACAAGGGCTTAGTGTGAGGGTTACAGTGTGCAGGAACTTAGAGTAGATTAGAACATCTCTCTTTCTCTAACATATCATCTCACAGGGCCAAAAACATAAGTAGGCCAAATCTTTCGTTCAGGAAACCCACAGATTAGAGATATCAGTTTCTACCAGGCCCTCAGTTGCCCTACACCATATAGTTGGATCGAAAACTGAGACCCCCTGGTGACACATGTCTAAATTCTGTCTAACCAGTTTTTCTGTCTATCTACCTGCCTCAGCCAACACCAATGCTTGTAAGAACACTACTTGGTGACTTAAGTTGGTTACATCAGTTAGTGTATTGTGCTAGTCAACCCTGGTTTCTATTTCCCTTCCTCCCAACCTGCAATCAAGGTCCAGCAGTTCTTTATTTAAAAAGTCAAGTCTGCTGGGTCCACCATCCAAGACAGCTACCACCTTTTCTAAAACTCACATTTTCATGGTTTTCATTTGTTGTCCCAGGAACATCTGAAAGATTGAAATTGAAATTGTTATCCAATGTGCAAAGAATGTAATATATACAGAAGGCTTACACTGATATGTTAACCAGTATATAGTGATAGATACAGGTGAGGACTTGTGCCTAGATTGGGAACTTTGTAATTTTGGTGTTGGTTTCAAAGGTTGGTTTGTGTAAGGTCATTAGTGGGCTTTTTTTTTTTTTAGAATGTGTTGATTCCATACAATCTGCCGGTACCAACATTTGAATGCTCAGAATCTCAGGACTGATAATGGACAGAACTTTACTTACGGCAATGGAAATTAAGCACCAGTGCCTAAGCTCATATGGAAACCTTATAATTTTTAAAGTTTTTTCCCCCTTAGTTTGCCTCGTCTATCAGCTGGTGAACAATTAAAGTGGTTGTAAACCCTTACAACCAACTTTGACCTACAGGTAAGCCTAGATTAAGGCTTACCTGTAGGTCCAAGAAATATCTCCTAAACCTATACAGTTTAGGAGATATTTACCCGAAGACAGCCACCGCTGTCTACGGCGCACTGGGGCAGACCGCAGATTGCGGCGATATGCCGCAAGTGTCGGCTCCCGTGCGCATGCGCGGGAGTGACGTCATCCGGCTCCGGCGAATCACAGCGAATCACTCCGGGATCCATGGCAGTGGCGAAGAGGAAGACAGAGGACCGCTTCGGGGGCTTCGTTCTCAGGTAAGTTATTCATAATGAGCTAGTATGCTATGCATACTAGCTCATTATGTCTTTGTCTTGCAGGATTTTTTTTTTTTCAGGATTTTTTTAAAAGGGTTTACAACCACTTTAATGGCTAACAATGCAATATCCACTATGTATCAAATGAACTGGAGGGTTGTTGAGAAGAGTCAGACCCCCTAGACTCCCTAGGGCCTATACACATTGGGACATGGGGCTTTGAGGTTTAGCTGCAGGTGGAGGACACGGGTGTCTCATGAAGCCCCATTGCTGGCGAACCTTTTGAGAGTTTGACAGCTGCTGTGGGTGGATGGGGCTGAACATTACACCTAGTAGTTCTTCCGTTTAGAGCATTGTGTGCCCAGGGACGAATACCCAGAATGCAGACTTCTTGCATTCCAAACATTCATCCCTGGGAGCATATTGCACTAAACATACATACCACTAGGTACCGCAACTAGCTGGAGCAGCTGTCAAGACTCTCAGTGTTTGGCTAAACACTGGAGCCCCATATACCGGGGCTAAACGTCCAGTGTGTATGGGGCCATTCAGTTCAAGAAACATGAATGATGGATGGTGGATCGAGGGTAGAGAAGAGTTGATATTTTGGTCATGTTTTAGCAACAGGTCCATTCCCTGTAACTTCTTTTTTTTAATGACAAATAAAAATTGTGACATAAAATTGACAGTTTTGATGGAATGATAGTAATATGAAAACGCATAAATATACACAGTACTTACCATGTGGCATAGGGAACATGGCAAGAATGGAGTATGTGATCTCAGGTTGTACATCAAAATCACTGGATGTGTTAAATCCTTCTGGGATACATAAGGAGAAGGCGTCACTTAAAATAAACATAAACCTAAAAATCCAAACTATTTTGCCCACCCGGTGCTGGTCACTGTCACTAACAGGCCAGGTTTGCAAGATATGAAAAGAGGGTTTTCCACCTCAGGGCACACCTAAGCCCTTGTACACACGGTCGGAGAATCCGTCGGAATGTGTCCTATCGGACCGTGTTGTCGGATAATCCGACTGTGTGTGGTATGCATCGGACTGTTTCCGTCTGAATATCCGTCGGACCAAATTTTCCAACTTGCTGGAAATATTTTCCGACAAACTGGTCCGATAGGACATACTCCGATCATGTGTAGAGAATTCCGATTGGACAAAGTGCCACGCATGCTCAGATCAAATTCCTACACCAAAGCTATTGGCTACTAGCCTGAACGTGGTCCCATTGTAACGAAATTACGTCATCACGTTCTGAAAGATCGGGTTTTTCGACAACTTTGTCCGACCGTGTGTATGCAACAGTTTCGGACAAGATCTGACGGACAAAATCCAACGGATTTGGTTGTCGGAATCTCTGACCGTGTGTACAAGGGCTTAGAGAAGGAGCATCCCAAGGTGGAAAAGGTGGCTACTTTAGTATTAATGGGCAAATAAGGAGTTGGAGATTATATAAATCCAAAAAGTTTATTAGATTACTAAAATTTATACATATAAAATTAGCTTGGCCCAACGGCTTGGCTTACAAAAAGTACTCTTAAGCCCCGTACACACGAGCGGACTTTTCAACATCCAAAGTCCGACGGAATGATTCCGTCAGACTATTCGATCGTGTGTGGGCTGCAACGGACTTTTGATTCGCAAAAGTTTGACGGACTTTAGAAAATGGAACATGCTTCAAATTTTTCCGACGGAACTCCGCCGGACCCAGTTCCAACCGAAAAATTTGCTCGTGTGTAAGCTATTCCGACGGACTAAAACCGACGCTAGGGCAGCTATTGGCTACTGGCTATGAACTTCCTTATTCGAGTCCAGTCGTACGTCATCACGTTCGAATCCGTCGGAGTTTGGTGTGATTGTGTGTGGCCAAGTCCGCTCAGTCGAAAAGTCCGTCAGAACTCTGTCGGAACTCCGGCAGAACTCCGGCAGAACTCCTTCGGAAGTCTGTCGGACATAAGTCCTCTCGTGTGTACGGGGCTTTATAATGCTCTACCTATACGTTTCATTGGTTCCCCACACTACCATTCCTGCTAAGCTACCTCCTATGTACACCAACACCAGACAATAGACATACAGTACAAGATAACTGAAATACATCACAGGGGATATAATTTGCTGCTCAGTGGTTGCAGTATTCTAGTCTGCATCTCCCCAAAGTAATACTTAAAATCTGGCCTGTTAGTGGGTCCTGAGGATAGGAGTTGAGAACCATTACTTTAAGAATCTTCTAACAAGAACCAATAGAAAATGTTGACCACTGCTTAAATAATAACTAGTTTTACCCTCAATAAACTTTAATGGGATTCCTGCTAAATTTGCTGAACCCCCTGTTAACCAAACCCCTCCCAGTCTTCTTATCCCTACTTATCGCTCATCCTGTGAACCTTGGTGTGAAGCTGGATTTGCAATAAACTATGAGAATCAGTTTGCACACCACTGGCTCTGTCTTTACCTTGTATTCACTGGTGGTCTACTTGTTGGAGATCAGTGATTCTAAAAGTCTTGAACATAAAGACAAAAACGAGCAACTGGCTTTTTTAGAAGAAGGTCAACAATGGCGTCCTCTGTATTTGCTCAGCACAGGTTTCATTTCATAATTGCACAATAATTAGGAAGTAAATGTACCTGTTGTTGGTTCTTGGGGTTTTACAGATGAACGCCGTTTCCTGCAAATGAAGAGGGTCACCAGGATAGCAACAAGGAGGAGTAAAATTCCTAGAGCCAGCGGAATAAGAATTATGAAGAGCGCTGTGTTACCTGTAGGGAAACAATACCCATCACTGTCTTCATCGGGTAAATCTAAGGTAGCTGAAGCTATGCATCCAACAGTGCTTGTAAAGGTGGCAACAACTTGAAAATTCTTAGGTTCCTTAATAAGACATGTGGACACAATCTAAGGTTGGAAGAAAGGAAGTTTAATATGAAATTGTGTGTGTGTGTGTGTGTGTGAGGGGGGTTACAATAAGAGCAGCAAAAACGTGGAACCCCCTTTAACAGGTAGTGGAATCAGCTGGGCTGACAAATGAAAACAAATTCTAGATCTCTTTATAAAATGAGCTCCATATACAGAGATATGCATACTCTAAGCCCTTGTACACACGGTCGGACATTCCGACAACCAAATCCGTCGGATTTTGTCCAACTGATTTTTTTCAGACGGATTTTGTCCGAAACTGTTGCATACACACAGTCGGACAAAGTTGTCAGAAAATCCGATCGTACTTAACGTGATGACGTTATTTCGTTAGGACAGAACTACGTTCAGGCTAGTAGCCAATAGCTTTGGTCTAGGAATTTGATCTAAGCATGTGTGGCACTTTGTCCGATCGGAATTCTCTACACACAATCGGACAAAGTCTGATCGGATCATGTTGTCAGAAAATCTTATAGCCCAGCTGGAAAACTTGGTCCGTCGGATACTCCGACGGAAACAGTCCGATAGAGCCCACACACTGTCGGATTATCCGACAACACGGTCCTATCGGACATTGTCCATTCGGAATGTCTGACCGTGTGTGTCCGGTTGGACCGTATTGTCGGATAATCCGACTGTGTGTGGTCTCCATCGGACTGTTTTTCTATCAGAGTATCCGACGGACCAAGTTTTCCAACTTGTCTATAACATTTTCCAACAACATGCTCCGATCGGACATACTCCGATCATGTGTAGCCTACTCCGACGGACAAAGTGCCACGCATGCTCAGATCAAATTCCTAGACCAAAGCTATTGGCTACTAGCCTGAACGTAGTCCCGTCGTAACGAAATAACGTCATCACATTATGTACAATCGGATTTTCCGCCAACTTTGTCCGACCGTGTGTATGCAACAGTTTCGGACAAAATCCTTCGGACAAAATCCTTCGGACAAAATCCAACGGATTTGGTTGTCAGAATGTCCGACCGTGTGTACAAGGGCTTAGAATCAAAGACTCGAAAGGACACTGTTAGCAATGTACCTGTTGTGCAGTGGGGTCCAAACTCCAGACCAGATGAGGCCCTTTGCTTGCCTTTATTCATCCCTTTGGGGCACTATTCCTCCCAATAATATGGGCACTATTCCTCCCTTGGACATCAACAATAAGGCTTCCACTGACATATCACCAACAGTGTTGCAGTATTTTTTCCACTGATATCAAGAATGTGGCATAATTCCTTCCACGATTAATAAAAGATTGAGCACTAGTCTTCCCACCGATGCCAATAATGGAGAAATATTCCTCCCACTAATGTCAATGATGGGGCACTATTTCTCCCACTAATACCAATGATGGGGCAATATTTCTCCCACTAATACCAATGATGGGGCAATATTTCTCCCACTAATATCAATGATGGGGCAATATTCCTCCCACTGATACCATTGATACTATTCCTCCTCCTACTGACCAGCGGTGCTATGTCATTTTTTTTACTCCCACTGACCACCAAGCCTAATATACATTGTCTACTCCCACTGATGCTTGGGCATTTTCTACTCCCAGTGGCCACAATCTGCCCACCTGAAGACTGAAGGGCAGTAAACTGAGACCCCTGCTGTAGTGAGTGAAGTCCAGTGGTCAGGAACTTCAAGCTAGACACAGTTCTTAGCAAGTAACAATTGAGGTATCATAGGACAGCAGGCATGATTATGTGTGGAGCACAATCATCTGGCAAGGAAATAGGGAGAACTTAAAGAGGGAGTCCACCCAAATTTTTTTTTATTAAAAGCCAGCAGCTACAAATTCTGCAGCTACTGACTTTTAATAAATGGCAACTTACCTGTCCCAGGGTCCAGCCATGTCGGCAGCCAATGCCGATCAATTGCCACCGCCATTCTCATTGAGGTCTTGAGGAGTAAGGTTCACTAGACTGGAGCTAGTGTTGCACTGACAGTGAAATGTTTTCTCCTCTGTGTCATTAATGGTATCATGTGCATTTGTAGTAACCTTTCATGCTGTCATCTTAAAGGGGTTGTAAACCCCCAGGGTTTTTCACCTTAATGGATTCTTTGCATTAAGGTGAAAAAGCTCCCTTGATGCAGCTGCCCCCCAGAGCCCCCCTTTTACTTACCTGAACCCAGTCTTTCTAGCAACGGGGGGAGCACACCAGCTCCAGCTGGTGTCTTGGGTCCTGATTGGATAGATTGATAGCAGCGCTACTGTCAATCAAATCCAATGACATGGGAGCCGGGGGTGGGGCTGAGTCCTGTGATCTATGTCAATGGACGCAGCAGCAGGAAACGGTACCCACACGAGTGCCCCGAGGGAGAGTGGCTCTCCAATGGGGCACTTGAGAAGAGGAGGAACCAGGAACACCACTGAGGGACCCCAAAAGAATCAGGGCCACTCACAAACCTTTAGTTATCCTTCAAGTTTTCTTGAACCAAATAGCCATACCTTCAACATCTGCCCCACCCTAATATAAATACCACCTAGAGAAAACAGCAGCAACAGGGCACACAAGCCTGACTTCAATCCCCATAGCAGCTACATGTGCTGCCATGGCTATGCTAATGTCTTGACATTACAAATATATTTACGTGCTTCACAAAGGTACTAATCATAAAAATATTTTACTTTTTGCATCCTGTATTCCTAATTTATATAGGATTTTTTGTTAACCAAGACTAAAAAAGAAACATACATTCAATATTAGAAAGGCAAGTAGAGGGAGCAACATAAGGGAGGGAGAAGGGACACCAACCAAGTGGGAGGGAAACCACAATATAACCATACAAATATCTTAAAAGGTAAGTCCACTTAAACCAATGACACACTCACATAAGACTTCTCAAGAGCATAGTTAACCTAGAGCAGTGTTTCTCAATTCCAGTCCTCATGGCCCACTAACAGGTCATGTTTTCAGGCTTTCCATTATTTTGCACAGGTGATTTGATCAGTTTCACTGCCTTAGTAATTACCCCAGCTGTTTCATCTGTGGGAAATCCTAAAAACATGACCTGTTAGTGGGCCATGAGGACTGGAATTGAGAAACACTGACCTAGAGCAAGATCTGCTCCTTCCAACAAAACTCTGTCTCCATCACCATCTTAACACATTGAGGGTATTTAGAGCAGGGGTCTCAAACTGGAAGCCCCCCAGCTGTTGCAAAACTAAAAGTTCCATCATGTCTCTGCCTGTGGGAGTCATGCTTATAACTGTCAGCCTTGTAATGCCTCATGGGAATTGTAGTTTTGCAACAGCTGGACGGCCGCCAGTTTGAGACCCCTGATTTAGACCCATGCTTATTTCCAAGGAGGAGAGTTGGGTTTGAAGGACAGCATTACTTCCCTTTGAAAAAGTCACGAGGTCGTGACGCAACACGTCAGGGAGGGAGCTTTTGGTGTTGCACTCATCACTTCCGTTCGCGGCCGAGACCGGAAGTTCCGTTCGTATTTGCAGAGTTTTGTTGTCATTTGCTCCGTTCGTATTTGCGATGTTTGCTGTCATTTGCTTTAATGTAAGTGATTTATTTTATCTATTAAAACGCTGCTGTTGATTACTACCCATGAGAGCCTCCCCTTATCTTTCCTATGTACCACGAACGATCATTTCATCTGTTTGAAGATACTGGGGAAACACTATTCCTATATATACAGTGGTATCCTGCTGAAGCTGGACTGCTAAGGACGAGTGAATATCGGTTTTGTTGCAGTGCTTTTATATTTGATTTCTGAGGTGAGAGGCTGGGGGAAATAGTTGGTGCACGGAGTTGTGGCACTGAAATTGGGCACTGAAGTTGATCGGTGGACAGTCACGGATTTGGAGAACACTATATTCATTTTGCATGAACTGTGATACATGCTCACTGTTTAATTGCATGGACTTCATTAGAGAAGCACCTTTTACTTATTATTTGTCATTCCTTGTACTGTTTTTATAAGAGTATTTATTCAGCAATTTTCACATTTAATATTTTGTTATTATTTCAAGCATGATGTTTTGAAGATTTATACACTTTATTTTATTGGATACTAGAGTATTCACGGTTGAATATTGCACATTTATCACTTTTAGTGAGGTGGATTCACTGTTGCACTATATGTGTTTTAGTATTGCATTCTATTAGTCTTTTAGGTAGCGCCGCATTTTTTGTATTTTTATATTTCTTTTGGTGTTGAGATCACTACTTTTTGCTGGCAGCTTCCTACATATGTACACGTATTTGGTTAATTTTTCAGGTTCACATTTTATATATATTTTTAGATATTTCTTTCACACATTTAATATTAGCCAGGTGGAGCGCATTAGTTTCGTGCATTCATTACTTCCCAGTATATTTCTATTTTTACTTGAAAGTATGTAATATTATTTATAGATATCCCATATGCACCAACGTACCCCATTGGATGATCAGCGGGTTGCTTCAAAGAATGGCTCATACCTCTTTCTCCCCCTCAACAGATTTGGCCAATCAGATTATATATGTGTTAGCACCTCTATGCATATTTTGCTTTCTGGATGGTAAGCACAGCATGTACATCATCAACTGTTATTGAGGCCCCCATTTAAAATATAAGTTATGATCACCTTTTATGTCTACTTTTAATTCCTCACTCTTCTTTTTCACATTGCTTGTTAAATGTATTACTTCACAGTAATAATTCCCAGAATCCTCCAGATGAGCCGATGGGACTACATACTGATGAGATGAATTGAATTCTTGAATTTTCTGTATATTCTTGTAGAATGCAAATTGAAGTTCAGTGTTGTTTCTTATTACAATTGTATTGCATTTTAGGATCATTTGATTGCCTTCACTGACCAAAACTGGGATCATCTCAATTACGGGCTTAGAGAAGAGCTCTGCATAGGAAAGTAATGCAACAGTAAGCATATCAGACAAGATCAGTATACCGAATTATATCTGGTATATTTCACAAATGGACAGTATAGTAAACAGTGCCTGTGCTAGACTATTTTGCACCCTAGGCAAGACCAGCTACATGCGCCCCCCCCCCCCCCCCCCCCAAAAAAAAAAACTAACTTTTTTTTAAACACAGGCCACTGCACACTATGGATGAGTGGGGTAGAAATGCACCTGCATCCTTGGTGCCACTAAAATAAAATTGTCCCTGCATTGGTGGTTATACTGGGAGGACAAATGTCCTTGTTTCCGTGTTGTCACTGGAAGAAAAAAATTGTCCCTGTGTCCATTATATGTGACGTGCACCAGTAAGGGGATGGGGTGGTAGGAAGCTGGCAATGGGTTAGATGGGGATGAATATGACAGGGGGTGGGGTGATAGGAAGCTGGAAGTGGGGTACAGGGGGGTGAAGATGACAGGGGGTGGGGTGATAATAAGTTGGCAGTGGGGCACATGGGGATGAAGATGACAGGGGGTGGAGTGGTAGAAAGCTGGCAGTTGGGTACAGGGGGGATGAAAATGACAGGTGCTGGGTGGTAGGAAGCTGGCAGTGGGGTACATGGGGATGAAGATGACAGGGGGTGGGGTGGGGTGGTAGGAAGCTGGCAGTGGGGTACATGGGGGTGAAGATGACAGGGGGTGGGCTGGTAGGAAGCTGACAGTGGGGTACAGGTGAATGAGGATGACAGGGGGCAGGGTGGTAGCAAGCTGGAAGTGGGGTATGGGGGGAGAATGAAGATGACAGGGGGTGGGGTGGTAGGAAGCTGACAGTGGGGTATAGGGGGATGAAGATGACAGGGGGTGGAGTAATAAGCTGCCAGTGGGGTATGGGGCGATGAAGATGACAGGGGTGGGGTGGTAGGAAGCTGGCAGTGGAGTACAGGGAATGAAGATGACAGTGGGACGGGTGGTAGAAAGCTGGCAGTGGGGTACAGGAGGATGAAAATGACAGGGTGTGGGGTGGTAGGAAGCTGGCAGTGGGGTACAGGGCAATGAAGATGACAGGGGTGGGGTGGTAGTAAGCTGGCAGTGGGGTACAGCGGGATGAAGATGACAGATTGTGGGTGGTAAGAAGCTGACAGTGGGGTACAGGAGGATCAAAATGACAGGGTGTGGGGTGGTAGGAAGCTGGCAGTGGGGTACAGGGGGGTGAAGATGACAGGGGGTGGGGTGATAAGAAGCTGGCAATGGGGTATAGGGGGGTGAAGATGATCGCAGGTGGGATGATAAGAAGTTGGCAGTGGGGAACATGAGGATGAAGATGACAGGGGGTGGGGTTCTAGGAAGCTGGCATTTGGGTGCGGGGGGATGAAGATGACAGGGGGTGGGGTGATAGGAAGCTGGCAGTTGGGTACAGGGGGGGATGAAGATGACAGGGGGTGGGGTGGTAGGAAGCTGACAGTGGGGTATAGGGGGATGAAGATGACAGGGGGTGGAGTAATAAGCTGCCAGTGGGGTATGGGGCGATGAAGATGACAGGGGTGGGGTGGTAGGAAGCTGGCAGTGGAGTACAGGGAATGAAGATGACAGTGGGACGGGTGGTAGAAAGCTGGCAGTGGGGTACAGGAGGATGAAAATGACAGGGTGTGGGGTGGTAGGAAGCTGGCAGTGGGGTACAGGGCGATGAAGATGACAGGGGTGGGGTGGTAGTAAGCTGGCAGTGGGGTACAGCGGGATGAAGATGACAGATTGTGGGTGGTAAGAAGCTGACAGTGGGGTACAGGAGGATCAAAATGACAGGGTGTGGGGTGGTAGGAAGCTGGCAGTGGGGTACAGGGGGGTGAAGATGACAGGGGGTGGGGTGATAAGAAGCTGGCAATGGGGTATAGGGGGGTGAAGATGATCGCAGGTGGGATGATAAGAAGTTGGCAGTGGGGAACATGAGGATGAAGATGACAGGGGGTGGGGTTCTAGGAAGCTGGCATTTGGGTGCGGGGGGATGAAGATGACAGGGGGTGGGGTGATAGGAAGCTGGCAGTTGGGTACAGGGGGGGATGAAGATGACGGGGTGGGGTGATAAGAAGCTGGCAGTGGGGTACAGGAGGATGAAGATGAGAGGGGGTGGGGTGATAAGAAGCTGGCAGTGAGTTACAGGTGGGTTGAAGATGACAGGGGTGGGGTGATAAGAAGCTGGCAGTGGGGTACAGGAGGATGAAGATGACGGGGTGGGGTGATAAGAAGCTGGCAGTGGGGTACAGGGGGATGAAGATGACAGGGGTGGGGTGATAAGAAGCTGGCAGCAGGGTACAGGGGGATAAAGATGAGGGGGGCGGGGTGGTAGGAAGCTGTCAGTGGGGTACAGGGGGATGAAGATGACAGGGGGTGGGGTGATAAGAAGCTGGCAGTGGGGTATAGGGGGGTAAAGATAATCGGGTGGGATGATAAGAAGTTGGCAGTGGGGAACATGGGGATGAAGATGACAGGGGGTGGGGTGGTAGGAAGCTGGCATTTGGGTGTGGGGGATGAAGATGACAGGGGGTGGGGTGATAAGAAGCTGGCAGTGGGGTACAGGGGGATGAAGATGACAGGGGGTGGGGTGATAAGAAGCTGGCAGTGGGGTAAAGATAATCGGGTGGGATGATAAGAAGTTGGCAGTGGGGAACATGGGGATGAAGATGACAGGGGGTGGGGTGGTATGAAGCTGGCATTTGGGTGTGGGGGATGAAGATGACAGGGGGTGGGGTGATAAGAAGCTGGCAGTGGGGTACAGGGGGATGAAGATGACAGGGGGTGGGGTGATAAGAAGCTGGCAGTGGGGTACAGGGGGATGAAGATGACAGGGGGTGGGGTGATAAGAAGCTGGCAGTGGGGTATAGGGGGGTAAAGATAATCGGGGTGGGATGATAAGAAGTTGTCAGTGGGGAACATGGGGATGAAGATGACAGGGGGTGGGGTGGTAGGAAGCTGGCATTTGGGTGTGGGGGATGAAGATGACAGGGGGTGGGGTGATAAGAAGCTGGCAGTGGGGTACAGGGGGATGAAGATGACAGGGGTGGGGTAATAAGAAACTGACAGTTGGGTACAGGAGGATGAAGATGACAGGGGTGGGGTGATAAGAAGTTGGCAGTGGGGAACATGGGGATGAAGATGACAGGGGGTGGGGTGATAGGAAGCTGGCAGTTGGGTACAGGAGGATGAAGATGACAGGGGTGGGGTGATAATAAGTTGGCAGCGGGGTACAGGGGGATAAAGATGACGGGGCGGGTGGTAGGAAGCTGACAGTGGGGTACAGGGGGATGAAGATGACAGGGGTGGGTGGTAGGAAGCTGACAGTGGGGTACAGGGGGATGATAAGAAGTATGTGACAGGAGGTAGGTTAGCAGGGAAACAGGCAGATGATGAGGAGGATAAATATGATGACAGGGGGACAGTAGGTGGCAGCATCATATATATTGTTAGGGCTGTGTGTGGGGCGGCTGCTAGTAGCAATTTGTAGGGCTCCCTCGGTCAGGGAGTGATGTCACGGATAATGTCAGTATCGGGCAGGACTGTCATGACTCATGTAGTACCTTGGGACTCCAGAAGAATGATGATCGCCAGGCTCCTGCTGTTCCAGGTCCTCCACCATAGTCCACAGCCATAGATGTCCATCCTGGAGAGGAGATCCGGGAGAGCTGCTCAGCCGTGGCGACCATTGTCTGGGCTCTGCATACATAGTAGGAGATGTGCAGAGCGCGGGGGCAGGGGAGGAGCGCACATGGAACCATCCACTGACCCAGCAGCTGTTGCACTTCCTGCTCTGTGTCCAGTTCACCAGCTACTCAAATGAAAGGAATGACAGCAACACCACTCCCCTGACAGGGGATAGAGAATGATTTTCTGACAAGTTCCATCACAGCGCTTCCTTCTCCACAGGACTACACCGTGCATTACTCCCTGAAAGCCTTAGCAGCAGCATCACTGCTGTCACACAGTGAGATAGAGAGCCAGAGGCCCTGGCGGCGCCCTAGGCACCAGTGCGCCCAAGGCGACTGCCTAGTTCGCCTAGTGATAGCACCGGCCCTGATAGTAAATAGTAAACCTATTTTCCTCTTATATGATAAGACCATGGCACCCGTTCTGCTCACCTTGTATCTGGATGTATAACTCTTTACTGCTTCTTGTTAATTTGTTTGTTGAAGACCTCACTTTACAGGAATAACTCCCAGAATGCTTTGTCTCAGTGCACTGGACTTCGTATTGATTAGATAAACTAAATTCCTGAACATTTTGTCCATCTCTGTAAAAAGCAAATTCCAGACCTGTATCGGGAATGAGTTTGCTACGTTCTGTGTGACAGGTCAGGGTCATATTGTCTCCTTCTGTCGTTTGATTTTGGGTCATTATGATTTCTGATTGCGTGAATGGCTCTGAAGGAGAGAATAAAAGAAACAAAAATAAAATAGTTGTAAAATATAGCCTGCGTGAATGTGAAAAGCTCACTTTCATGTTTTAGGGTTTCAAAAACAAAATTTTAACTGTAAATGTCTTGTGTATGGGGGTAACCAGATTTGGTTGTTACTTGGGTATGCTGTGCTTCTTGTCTAGGAAAATGTCACGATGGTGCTTGACTCCACCTATTTTAAACATTTGAGGAAAGTGGAAAAATAGCGCTAGATCCAAATGGTTATCTCACTGGTATTGTTATCTTAAAATATTTATGTTGATCTGGACCTGGCATCAGAGTCCCCGGGGCTGCTGCGGATACTCCTTTCAGCATACTCCAGGACTGTGTCTGAGGATGAATACCTGGCGCTCAGGCTACAGATTCGAGTAGGACTCTGGATTGAAGCCCCCCAGGTCACTGGTATGTAACAGGGCAAGTACTTTCCAACCCCAGAGCACTGCCGTCTAACGCATGTCCAGACCAGGTGGAGGTCTCGGACCTTGTTAGTAGACTTTTGATGGGGGAGAAATGTGATAGACTCACCCGGGACAGAGGCTTTTGGAGTGGACTGAATGCTAGCCTCTGGCTTACCGACTATGGGCCCTGGCACTTGAGGGTGCTACAAGCATTTAGGAAGATATTTTGTTATGTAATGCAAAAGGACATTATTAAGGAGGCCATGATGGTCTCTGCCAGTGTGGGACTCATAAAAGATGTATGTGAAAGGAATGCTGATTAATGAGATCTGGAAAACCATGGGTCTCCTGTTGTCTACTAGTCTAAAGGGTCTTTCACCCATTGTTTTTTGTGTTGATTAACACTGCTATTGTGTGAAGGAGTTCTGTGTTGATATTTATGATAATTTGTAGTTAGGGAGCTAGGAGACAACAAGGTTAAGACCTGAAAGGTCATATCTCTGAGTCACCTAGACTGGAAATGATTAGTTAATTAGCTCATGTTAAGTTATGTTTCTGGTTACAGGTGTATTGTTAGAGTAATATGAGCAGGAGGGGGGGGCTCCTCTTCAAATGTATAAAAGACTGTATTCTATGTTCTAATAAACAGTTCATGTTGAGCAACCAAATGAGTACTGCCTAGTTTGTGGTTGTCAGCGGTTTGGAATATCTGATATCTATATTCAGACTGGGAGGAAGCGTTATATCACAAAAGCACTCAAGCGGAGTGTGGGACGTTTTGTTACAGATACTTTTTGTATTGTCCCTCTGAATTTGGAATAAGTTGGAATTAAAGCGGAGGTCCACCCTAAAATGGACCTTCCGCTCATCGGAATCCTCCCCCCCTCCGGCGCCACAATTGACACCTTTCAGGGGGGAGGGGGGTGCAGTTACCTGGATAATCCAGGTAACTGCACCCACTTCCGGGCTAGCTCTCTGCGGAAAGGGGCGTAGATTACGCCCCTTTCCGCAAGTGCCCGCCCCCTTCCACAAGTGCCCCGCTGCCTGCTGGGAAACACACAGAAACAATGTGTTCAGGATGAGGCTTATTTGGTATGGGATTATATTGTATAAGGTTTCCACTTGGGTATAGGTGTGATTTGTAGTTAGAAAATGTTGGAGCTGGTACTTTCCTGTGTCTTGTATCAGGGGTAGATGTTTTGGGACTGCGTGTGGGGTCGATAGGTGATGATGGTAAGTGGGTAGTAAATCGGATCAACTGGGCAGGGTAGGGTGTGGGAGACAGGGAATGGGGAGGGGGTAGTAATGCCGGGAGTGGAGGAGGGGGGAGGGGACTGGAGGGGGTTGTCTCTGACTCCCCAGGGTCCTTGCTGATGTATGGATGAAAGAATTACATTCATGAGATTGATATTGGGTGTGTGTTAGAGATTGGTAGTCTTGGGAGGGGATGAGATGAGGTGTCAGAAAGATGGTTGAGAAGTAAAGGATGCGACAGACAGTTGCTTGTTTTGGCAAGGCTCATGACTATTCAGGTTGTTTTTTTTATTTTTTATTTTTTATTGTTTTTAATTGTTCAGGTGGAGGAGTCTATTGTGTTTTTGTACTCAGGTGTTGTCTGGAAGTGTATCCAGCAGGCCCATTTTTTATTCAATTTTGTTGGAGCGTTGTGTGCCGCGTGAATGAGTTTTTCCATATCAGCGGCTTTACGTATTCCTGTGAACCATTCTTTAAGTGTGGGTAGTTGCGTTGAGTTCCAGTATAGCGGGATGGATTGTTTAGCTTAATCATGTGCATCGCTAGGGATTTGTGGTAGGACTTGTGTGGTAGGGGTGAGTGGTGAAGGAGGAATTGAGCTGGGAAAAAGTCCAAGTTGTAGGAAGTGACCTGGGAAGTGATACGGCAGACATCTTTCCAAAAGGTTTGTAGAGAAGTGCAGGGCCACCAGATGTGGTGTAGGGTGCCCTTCTCTTGGTAGCATCTCTAGCAGGTGTCGGTTGTAGCTGGGTTAAATTTGTTCAGGAGGGACGGGGTACAATACCACCTACATTGGATTTTGTATCCATTTTCTTGAGTAGTGACGTTTGTTGACCCTTTGTGAATATTCAGAAAGATTTGTTCCCAGTTCTCCCAATTTCTGGGAGATCTTTCTCCCAATTTAGGTTTTCGTTGGCTTTTATGTGAGCAAAGAGAAGATTGTGTGTCAAGGATATTAGGTGGGGTTGGGAAGTCTGCTGTGTGCAGAGTCTTTCAAAAGGCGTGAGCTGAAACAATACTTGGTTGTATTTTGTTATGACTGACATAAAATAAAGTCTGTTTTTCCATGGGGGAAAAAAATATACAGCACTTTGATAGGTAGCCTTGTGGGGTACACATTAGACTTCAGGTGGTGCTTTGACATCCCAGTGAAAATCCAATGAAGTTCTTCAGAAACAGATGTGCTCAACTTGGCCAAGCATACATGTTTACACTAGTGGAGAGGGATGGAGAGGAGTGCCCAGAGGGTCAATGGTGATTGGGCAAAGTTTTTTTTTGAATTTCCTATTCTTCCTGAGAGTAGTCGGAAATTGGTAGCTTCTGCAATCATAGACATTAGAAAATATTCAGATCTACAGACATGCCTATGTCAATTTTAAGCTTAAGAAAACCAAATGTGATAGAGCCACTGTGGCTACCATTGTAATCTTTCTTGGGAAATCCTTGCTGTCTGGTTTTATTTTGACCTTCTTCATTTAATCAGTTGAATGTCATTGACCTGGAACAATTGTATACAATTGGAGTTTTGGTTTCACTTGGTGCATACGTGGTGTGATAGCCAGGTGACTAGCATTGTCAGAAGGCCATCAGCAATTGAATCCCACATATGTTCATTTTGGTAGGTGTCTTTTTAATAGATGATATTCCTTACAAAAACATTTGCTTTCATTTACATAACATGTGCTGCTGCCCAGTGGTCAGTTTCCTACACATTTACCATTTACTTCCAAGATCTCGATATGCTGCTCTTAGCCCCTGTACACACGGTCGGAGATTTCGACAACCAAATCCCTCGGATTTTGTCCGTCGGATCTTGTCCGAAACTGTTGCATACACACGGTCGGACTAAGTTGTCGAAAAATCCGATCATTCAGAACGTGGTGACGTAATTTCGTTACAATGAGACTACGTTCAGGCTAGTAGCCAATAGCTTTGATGTAGGAATTTGATCTGAGCATGCGTGGCACTTGGTCCGATCAAAATTCTCTACACATGATCGGGGTATGTCCGATCAAACCAGTTGGTCGGAAAATATTTCCAACAAGTTGGAAAATTGGGTCAGACGGATATTCCGACGGAATCAGTCCGATGCATACCACACACAGTCGGATTATCCAACAACACGGTCCGATAGGACACATTCCGACGGATTCTCCGACCGTGTGTACAAGGGCTAAGAAAGTATTTCTCTCTGGTCACCCTTACCAAATATTTCACCATATCTATCAATTCTTGATTTATACTTACCATTTATTTCAATGTTAAGCTCTTTACTCCTCTTCACTATCATTCTGCCAGAAACTTCACAGTAATATTCTCCAGAATTCTCCAGTTTAGCAGACTGGAATCCATATTGGTCAGAGGATCCAAATCTCTGAACATTCTGTTGAGCTTTGTAGAAAGAAAACTGCAGTTCTGTCTCTGGTCTGTACAGAGACACATTCGTATGACATGTCACAGTTACATTATCTCCTTCCATTACTGGAAATGGGGTCACCTTTATTTCTGGAGTCGTGAAGAGTTCTGTAAATTATAAATATCAAACAGTAAACCTCCATTATTTTAGCAACACCCAAAAGAATCACTATGGTAGGTTTTACAAGGTTCATCTTTGAATGGTCGAGTAAGGCTGTACTTAATTTATTTCCTCTACATTTTTAAAATGTGATGTTGCTTTAAAGGTGGTGAATACATTTTTGCTCATAGCCATGGTGTCTATCAACGACATTGTGCAGTTCCTTACAACAGGCCTTGAGTGCTAACATGTTCTTGGTAAGAACAGCAGTTACTTCCTGCAGTGTACAGATTATTTATTTGCGGAGGGTAAATAAAATGAGATCTTAAAGCTAAAATCCAATTAAACATACTCCCACCTGGGAACCCCATCCCCCAGGGGTCTTTGGTCCAGTAACGTAGGTTAATGGTGGACATAATGGCACTTAGATGTCTCCATAACTCAAGACAATTAGCTATATTAAGAGAACCAGAACTCTCCCTAGAAAACCTTCAAGACAAAGAGAGTTCATGTATCATTAAACATACTCCCAACCAGGAACCCCACCCCCCAGTGGTCTTTGGTCCAGTAACGTAGGTTAATGGTGGACATAATGGCACTTGGATGTCTCCAGAACTCAAGACACTTAGCTATATTCAGAGAACCAGAACTCTCCCCAACAAACCTTCAAGACAAAGAGAGTTCATGTATCATGTATCATTAAACATACTCCCACCCAGGAACCCCACCCCCCCCAGGGATCTTTGGTCCAGTAAGGTAGGTTAATGGTGGACATAATGGCACTTGGATGTCTCCAGAACTCAAGACACTTAGCTATATTCAGAGAACCAGAACTATCACCAGCAAACCTTCAAGACAAAGAGAGTTCATGTATCATGTATCATTAAACATACTCCCACCCAGGAACCCCCCCCCCAGGGATCTTTGGTCCAGTAACGTAGGTTAATGGTGGACATAATGGCACTTGGATGTCTCCAGAACTCAAGACACTTAGCTATATTCAGAGAACCAGAACTCTCCCCAGCAAACCTTCAAGACAAAGAGAGTTCATGTATCATGTCAAATGGCTTCAAGAGGGAAACAACAACCAGCCTGTTGGATTTGTTACATACAATTACTGCTGGTGTCTATAGCAGTAATCATTGTGTTCTGACCAACCAAGAAGGCTCCCTGCCAGCAGAACTCAATAGTGCCGGGGGAGGGATTCCCCATCAACACTGAATGTGGAGGAAAAAATATTGAATAATCTATGGGCTGCTTAAGTTGGACTACAGGCAATTATGAAATGCCGCCATAGTCACCATAGTAAATCTGTGATAATCAGTTGCTACTGTACTTTTCACATATCCAAAGAAGGTTTTCCATTTAGTATGATGCAGTTTGGTGCTGCAATTAAAAGGAAATAAAACGTTCAGACTATTGTGGCACTGGCTAAATTCTCACCAAGCTATACCTTCTTTCGCTCTAATTATGAAGAAGACACCTTCCTATAGCTTTTAGATTTACTACCCAGCCAATACAGGTTTAGTACCACACAAGTTAAAGCATGTGCCGCTAAGAAACCTGAAAAAAAAATTAATTGGAGTGCTGTTTTATAACACAACAGCACTCCAACTAATTTCAGTTTTTAAAAAAAAAAGGTAAGCCAAGTTCATTGACCAGAAAATTTTTCAATTTCAAAGCCAAGTATCCCAGAGTATGCTGTTTTTGAGGCTGTTTCTGAAAATTCTGCTGTTCTGTTAATCCACATACAGCTTTAAGACATCTCCCAACTGTAATTTAAGGGATTTGTGTACTTTCAACAACAAAATTCACCCCCATAGACTTTGAGCAAAATTCACAAAATTGTTTGTAAAACACTCAAGAGAATGGTGCGCTAATTCAACCTGTGCATGAATTCCCAAAAACTAGTGATTATCTGGTCACCTAAAAAACCTATCACTGCTGATACTACAGCAGCATGAAAAAATTACTATAAAATGGGAATAATAAATAACACACAATAGTGTAATAAACAACGCAATCTGGTGACAAACAGTTAGCCCTTGTACACACGGTTGGAGATTCCGACAACCAAATCCGTCGGATTTTGTCCGACGGATTTTGTCCGACGGATTTTGTCCGAAACTGTTGTATACACCCGGTCGGACGAAGGTGTTGGAAAATCCGATCGTTCAGAACATGATGATGTAATTTCGTTACGACGGGACTACGTTCAGGCTAGTAGCCAATAGCTTTGGTGTAGGAATTTGATCTGAGCATGCGTGGCACTTTGTCCGATCGGAATTCTCTACACATGATCGGAGTATGTCCGATCGGAGCATTTCGTCGGAAAATATTTCTGGCAAGTTGGAAAATTTGGTCCAACGGTTATTCCGATGGAAACAGTCCGATGCAAACCACTCACAGTCGGAATATGCGACAAAACGCTCCGATCGGACACATTCCGTCGGAATCTCCGATCGTGTGTACAAGGGCTTCAAGTGATAACGTCCCACAAAATAATTAGGGCTGTTACTGATTAAAAATTTTGTGTTCGATTAATCGATTTTTTTTTTATCGATTAATCGATTAATTATAACGCACATACAGATCCAACTACTTTTATCTGATCTCCTTGCATTGCAACTCTGCATTAGCCAGTGGTAAATGTGGTATACACTATATACAATCACCTGACACTAGTTCGTTTCCACAATCCATGACTTAACTTCACAGTTCACACAACCGTTTTAAATTCAAACTGTAGCACTGACGTAAGTAATTTTTTTTTTTCCACAGTAGCGCGACAATCCCTCCACCTCCGGTCTAACGAATCACTCTCACCTTATGGCATGGACCCCTGTGCAAACAGGTGGTCATGCATGCGGGTATCAAAAGGGTTAACACGGACCATAACCTTCTCTCACAATCTCAGGTCATGGGTAGAAAGAAAATATCAAAGTGCTCACCGCTTAAAGAGGAAGTAAACCCTGATGGGTTTACTTCCTCTTTTTTTCCCTGCAAAGGTAAAGCATAATGGACTACTATGCATCGCATAGTAGCTCATTATGTGTCACTTACCTGACACAGGAGCCAGCGAAGTCGCCGCTGATCCCTGTAGTCCGCCGCGTCCATCTTGCTGGTGGCGTCTCGCAGCTCCGACCAATGACAGCGGCGCAACCGCGATGACGTCACTCCCGCGCATGCGCACGGGAGTCGCGCCTCGCAGCTCCGTTGCTGTCATACGGCGAAGCCGCGATGACGTCACTCCCGCGCATGCGCACGGGAGTCGACAAATTTGGCAAATCCATTCTTGGATTTGCCGCATTTAGTGCGCCTGCGCGCCGCTGTCTACGGCGCATGCGCCGTAGACAGCGGTGCCCATTTTCGGGCAAATATCTCCTAAACCATATAGGTTTAGGAGATATTGCTTGGACCTACAGGTAAGCCTTAATCTAGGCTTACCTATAGGTCCAAGTTGTTTGGAAGGGTTTACTTCCTCTTTAAGTATAAGATTACATTTTTGTGTTCAAACACAAACTACTCACATAAAGATGATCAAAAACACAACATGTAAAGCCGTCAATTGTGTTAGTTCCATAGGGCAGCAGCAGGTGGCGTCATGCGTAGCTTCTCCCCCGTACACGTTACGTTCAATCAGAAACTTCAACGTCACCGGACTCCTCCCCCCTTCCCTTCGTTAGCAGACGGAGGCACTTGGGGAAGGGGGGAGGAGTCCGGTGATGTCACCAGATCTCCTGCGGAACTCCCTGAAGACTCGGGAAGTCAGCGGAGAGGTGAGTACCGGTCAAAAGAATTTTGATCGATCAAAAAAATTTTGATCGGTCAAAAAAATTAACGATTAATCAAGGAATTAATCTTTAATTTTCACAGCCCTAAAAATAATAAAAAATCTGCGATCCTTCCTTGGATAACCTTGCTCCAGGATGTGCCACGCAGCAATAAAAATTCAGTGATATAAACCGCCACCTCTAGGTGAGTTGTCTGCTCATCTTAGGAGAAGACCCACTGGCTCAAATCACGCCTCTTGTTTAGTGATTTTTAATAAATCCTGAAAGGAAGCACCTCTGTATCTTTGATCCTCTGTAGTTCTCATCAAGTGTGCTGGAAACTGCTCCTCTGAAGTTGCTCAGAACGAAAAGGAAACATTCATTGCGCTAAATTGCTTAAATAGATTGTGTTTTTATTAAACATAAAAACGTCTACTCAAATAGCAGTCATCTTGTGAAATGCCTAAGATACTCATATACCAAGAGCTCCTCTCCTCGTCACTTCTTCTGGATTTACTGAGACGCCGGAAGTGATGTCACCAGCTCCGCCCAACGTGTTGCATCACTGGTCACGTGACTTCTACAAGGGAATAGAGATCCATTGCCTATTGATTCTTAATAAAAAGGCATCTATTTAAGCAATTTTGAATGATGAATGTTTCCTTTTTGCTCTGAACAACTTCAGAGGAGCAGTTTCCAGTGCACTTGATGAGGACTACAGAGGGTCAAAGATACAGCGCTGTTTGCTTTCAGGATTATTAAAAAACATCATCCAATTCGCAATAGTGTGAAACCCGCCTCAAACTTCGATCAGATTGGGAACCTGCAGTTAGTGACACATTCTGGACATTTAATTGCTATATGATCCCTGTTCATTCTGTGATAACATCGTAAGAAAGGAAAGTCTTCCACCTTTGACTTCCTTTGCCACTCTGAGATGTCAAGTGACTGAATGGTGAGAGTTACAAAGCCACCTGATACACCATGGCACACTTTGCATGGTGGTAAAGAGTAAACTGCGCTATTTCAAACCCTCCCTCTAAGCAGCAACTCTAATCGTAATACTCCGATAAAATAAGCTATATAAAAATGGTGAGCTGCGCTAAAAAACGAAAAAGTGTTCTAAATAGATAAATGAATACAATTGAAAACATAAGTGATCAAAAAAAGAGAAATTAAATCAAGTGAATGTGAATATTGAATTCATAATTTAAATCATATAAATAATATAAATGAATCATATAATTAATATATGGAAAAGCACAAATAGTGTACACCTGTGTTAAATTACGTGAAAAACCCTGTGTAGTGAAACCTATCAAGGATCTTCAAATACAAAAGGATGAATAGCACAAAATATCCCTCATATAATCAAACAAATAACATCATAATTAAAACAAAATCCGATTTCATTAAGAATTTTTTTTTTACAAAAAAGGCAAAAGGAATTAGTCCGTGAAAGTCCCAAAAAGTGATATTAATCAGCAACTAGTGTTAATTCATTCAAAGTGGGAATGGAGAACTGACACCCACGTCACTTCGTGTGAACAGCGATCCAAAAAGAATCACCTCCACCAATAAGGAAAGAAGGGGCCGCTTACCAGAACTTGAGATCTCAGTGTTACGTGAGATCAGGGAGAGCATATAAGTAAAGGATCTGGCTGAACCATCACAGGAACCACACCGGACTGTCCTCAGTGTAACTTCCAAGTAGTAAGACGATAATGCCACAATTCATATGGAAAAAGCAAAGAGAGCTCGCATAGCGTAAAAAAACCCTTATTTATTAGATAGCAAAATTAAAACCAGTGCACTCACATGAACAAAGAAAAATGTAAACGTTTTTCAAAAATGAGCCGGCCGGCTCTTGGCTACCGCCCGCACTTCCGGGTCTGGCGTAAACGCGGTGACGTCAGCACGCCGTACCTCCCTAGTTGATGTAAATGCCTTTATTGACAATGCATGACCCTTTCTCACAGTATTATCTAAAGATTTATGTATTTTAAATTTTTGGCCTGTGAATGTTCTTTGTGAACTCGGTCTGGGCTTCATGGTTGGTGAAAAAGCTATGTAGGCTTTTCCTGGCATAGTTTAATACCCTTTATCTTATATAATGTCGGAATCCTGGTTGGAGATTGGGACATTTTTTATCTGGTCCCCTTTACTCTCCATATAGTTTTTATATGATATATAAAAAAATTTCTTTTAATCGTATGTAATTATATTTTTTTGCATGTAATTCACCATTTGAATTCGTGCCCCCTTTTAGTTTAAATTAATCTAATTTCAGTAATTTTGTTTGTCTTATGTTGTTACCCTAAAAAAGGGGAGTTATTCCTGTTTATACTGTCTATGTAATATATCGTCACTGATATATTGCCTTATTTCTAAATATTTGTAAAATTTATGTATCCCCATTACTGCTGGATGCGGGAGTAGGGCATTTTTCCCTCTTCTTCCCTTAAGCAACATGGTGGATTTGCGTGGACGGTGAAGTTCAGACCGAGGCGTGGTTATTATGTATGCTATTTAAGCGGTGAGTCAGGGCGCCGTCCCGTATCCCGTGAACACGTCCGTATAGTGACGAAACGCGTAGAGAGGTACGGCATGCTGACGACACCGCGTTTACGCCAGACCCGGAAGTGCGGGCGGTAGCCAAGAGCCGGCTGGCTCATTTTTGAAAAACGTTTACATTTTTCTTCGTTCATGTGAGTGCACTGGTTTTAATTTTGCTATCTAATAAATAAGGTTTTTTTTTACGCTATGCGAGCTCTCTTTGCTTTTTCCATATGAATTGTGGCATTATCGTTTTACTACTTGGAAGTTACATTGAGGACAGTCCGGTGTGGTTCCTGTGATGGTTCAGCCAGATCCTTTAATTATATGCTCTCCCTGATCTCACGTAACACTGAGATCTCAAGTTCTGGTAAGCGGCCCCTTCGTTCCTTATTGGTGGAGGTGATTCTTTTTGGATTGCTGTTCACACGAAGTGACGTGGGTGTCAGTTCTCCATTCCCACTTTGAATGAATTAACACTAGTTGCTGATTAATATCACTTTTTGGGACTTTCACGGACTAATTCCTTTTGCCTTTTTTGTAAAAAAAAATTTCTTAATGAAATCTGCTTTTGTTTTCATTATGATGTTATTTGTTTCATTATACGAGGGATATTTTGTGCTATTCATCCTTTTGTATTTGAAGATCCTTGATAGGTTTCACTACACAGGGTTTTTCACGTGATTTAACACAGGTGTACACTGTTTGTGCTTTTCCATATATTAATTATATGATTCATTTATATTATTTATATGATTTAAATTATGTATTCAATATTCACATTCACTTGATTTAATTTCTCTTTTTTTGATCTTTTTTGATCACTTATATTTTCAATTGTATTAATTTATCTATTTAGAACACTTTTTTGTTTTTTTATACAGTTTGCATGGTACATTTTCTTTAGCCCACAAAAATCTGTCAGTAATATAAAAGGACCACTTAGTTGTGGTTGCCCCCCTATACCTCCCCAGGTCCTCAGTGCTCCCCTGTCCCCGGCAGTCCTCCCACCCTGTATACTACAATACTAAATTATTGTAATAAATGATACAGATGGTGTGAGAACACAACAAGAGGTTTGATCAAAAACTTTCGCCTGTCTCTAGATGCTGCAATGTCTATTTTCAATTCTATATTATAAACATTTCTGTGTCACCTTAATTTTCCTGACTTGTCCTCAGGAGTATATGAAAGACCAAAGTAAGGAGCTAACCGAATTCAAAGCTAGAAGAGTGGAGGAGATCTCTGGGAATAAATAACACTTGAGGAGGTCAAATCTGCACCACTCCACCCAAATCATGTTGCAGGACTTACCTTTCATAGGTATAGAAGCTTCTCCACTGTACTCAGAATAATTCTGGATGTTTTTTGTACATTTATATCCTTTGGATCCTGCTAGGTTTATGTTATAAATATGTAACTTAGGATCTGATTCCCAATGTCTTATGACAGTTTTGTCCTTGTAAAATATAGTCTGTCCTCCAGAATATGTAGGATAATGGTGACATCTCAGAGTCACATCGTCACCTTCATGAATATAGAGAGGAGACTGCAGGATCACCCAGTCTGAAAAACAGAACCACAGACAACCTATTAGAGCAAAGATAACTAAAGAGTGTTCTACCCCTTCATGCAGATCCCACCCCTTTATATAAATCACCACCCCCCAGGGGATTTTTGTTCTACACTCTTAAGACCCGTACACACGATCAGAAAATCGTATGAAAAATACCACTTTCTAAGTGATCTAATGATAGTCTGATCGTTAGTACATAGGTTTTGAGAGCCGATCAGGACAGGTCATGCGAAATTATCGGATGGAAGAAGCACAAACATTTTTCTTGTATGATACCAGATCGTATGGTTTTCATTTAATCTGTACAGTTTTCATCCGAAAATACAATGCAATACATCACTTCCAAATTTTGATTCTGTCAATTAGAATTTTTGTAACACTAGTAACCTTTATTTTCAATATGCAAACCCCCCCCCCCAAAATAAATAAATAAAACAGCTGATCATTGGTCAGATAATCTCATTGTGTGTACCAGGCAGGACATCACATTGTACCAGTCTTGCCCATGACATGGCATAATGCTGTGCATGGGCATTGCTAGACCAAGGGTAGAATCTTTGGATGTAGCGCAACTCAATGGAAGCTCCACGTATATCAGAAGACATACAGTATATAACTGGGGTAGAATTGGAACAAAAGAGCCTTTAATTAATAAAATAAAGATAAATTGTACTTACGAAGTATCGACATCCGAGCATGTAACTAGGCAAATAACCTCCATTGGATGTCAGGTCACAACTGGTCAGTGCTGCCAGGAATGCGGGGAGCGTGGGGAACGCAGGAAATGCGGGGAACGCAATTCGGACACCTCCAGGACTGATTGTATCTAATTACCAGGGGTGCTGGGATGTGCTAAAGGGTCCATTGATGCTGGCTGCTGGAGGATCTGGGGGGATATATTGTTGAGGTAGGGGTCTATTGTTGCTGGGGGATCCTATGTTGCTGGGAGGGATCTACTGTTAAGGGAGAGGTCTAGTAATGGTGGCTGTTGGAAGATCTATTGCTGCTGGTGGGGTTCCATTGTTCTTGAGCTGGATAGTTGGATATTGTTGCTTGGGAGGGGGTCTATTGTTGCCAGTAGGATCTATTGTTGCTTGCTACAGGGGACCTATTTTACTGCTTTTTATATTATCGTTAACAAATTCCATGCAAATTACTTAACATCACAACATATACCTGCTTTTGTTTTCTCTAAAAAGTGTGGTATTGGGAGGTGGGTAGGGGATGGAACCAAGGGGCGGTGCTTGGAGGTGGGTAGAGGGCAGAGACAAGGGGTGTGTCATGGTTATGCAGTAATTTTCCTCTGTTTGCTTACCTCTCCTCATGTGTTCAGACTAAGAGGCCAGCCACTTCCACCTGGTGGTTTTTATAACCTCTCCTCTAAGCATGGCTCCACCCCAGGCCCTATCAGGGAACCCTATATTAACCTGTGCACTGCAAGCCAGCGGTGCTGATCAACCATTGTGTATCCATTGTGTATTTGGCTTCCTGTTTGCCGTGTGCTCTATGTTTGTCTCTGTTATTGACCTTGGCATGTTCTCAACGATTCCTTTCTGCTTGTGACCTTGACCTTTTGGCATGTCCCCGACCATCCCTGTCTGCCTGTGATCCTGAACCTTTGGCGTGTACTCTGTTGTTCCTGTCTGCTAGTTGCCCTGACCTCTGCCTTATCCCCTTACTATCCTCGTTGTTCCAGCCTGCTGCTTCCTTCTCCTGTAGTCTACTGTGAGCGTGAGCTGTGAGACCCTAGGGGCCGCGACCTGGAGCCAGACTGCAGCAAAGTCCATCCTCACCATTGGAGGCTCTGGTGAACACCTGCTGGCTCTTAGACTCCGCGCCCTGGGGAATCTATGCTCTAGCTCCTACTGGGATCTGTGTTAGTGATCCTGTAGACCCGTGTCCTGAATCTCCCTGGGTACAATCCGCAGCAGTCAGTCCTAAGGTCCACTACCTAGCGGTGCACTTCTGACTCCTATGGAGTGCATCTGTCAGGCGACCAGACAGGGTGATTTGGAAGAGGGGGAGTACCTGTATCTATTCTCTGAGGAAAAAAGCCCTTAGCAGTATCCACCATTTTTTAGCAGTTTTAGTCCTTGGTGTGTCATTCGCTGCGATTTTCCATGTGCATTCTATCTCTCCCTTTTCTGGATTTCCAGAAGAGGTAGCTGTTGCAACTTCATGGTGACCCAACATCCAGTGGAGGTTTGGTTTCCTGGGGTGCCGGACATATGGATTACAAAGGTTTTTTTTTTTTTTTTGAAGCACATAATTAGAGCCTGAGACTCTAACTGGCTTAAAAAAAAAAAGTTGGCCCACCCAGTTGCGTGACATTAGTAAATTAACCACTTAAGGACCGAGCCTCTTTTTTTAGATGTGTTGTTTACAAGTTAAAAACAGTTTTTTTCTAACACCATAGAGAATAAAATGGCGGTCGTTGCAATACTTACTGTCACACCATATTTGCGCAGCGGTCTTACAAGCGCACTTTTTTTTTTTAGAAAAAATACACTTTTTGAATTAAAAAATAAAACAACAGTAAAGTTAGCCCAATTCTGTGAATATTGTGAAAGATAATGTTACGCCGAGTAAATTGATACCCAACATGTCACGCTTCAAAATTGCGCCCGCTCGTGGAATGGCGACAAACTTTTACCCTTAAAAATCTCCATAGGTGACATTTAAAAAATTCTACAGGTTGCATGTTTTGAGTTACAGAGGAGGTCTAGGGCTGGAATTATTACTCTCGCTCTACCGATCGCGGCAATATCTCACATGTGGGGTTTGGACACCGTTTTCATATGCGGACGCTACTCAAGTATGTGTTTGCTTCTGCACATGAACACGGTGGGACGGGGCGCGTTTAAAAAAAAAAAAAAAGTTTTTCTTATTTATTTTAACTTGTATTTTTTTTTTAACACTGTTTTAAAAAGAAAAAAGAATTGTGTCACTTTTATTCCTATTACAAGGAATGTAAACATCCCTTGTAATAGAATAAAAGCATGACAGGATCTCTTAAATATGAGATCTGGGGGTCAAAAAGACGTCACATCTCATATTTACACTAAAATACAATAAAAAAATAAAATAATGATTAAAAAAACCTGGCCCTGTAAGGGCTATGGGCGGAAGTGAAGTTTTGATGTCACTTCCGCCCTGCAGTGTCATGGAGACAGGTGGGGGCCATCTTCCCCTCACTCGTCTCCATGTCAGGCCTCGAGAAGGACCCGATCGCCTCCGAATCTGCCGACGGCTCTGGTAAGGGGGGGGGGCCTCTCCCGCCGCCGATAAAAGTGATCTTGTGGCAAATGCACTGCAGAGACCACTTTTATCTTGTAGCTGACCGCCGGCCGAACACAGGGATACTGGGGTTATGGCAGCTCAAAGTGAGGACGTATATTGGCATTCGGTGGTTGGTAAGTGGTTAATATTCACTAATGTCTTCCTCATTCTCCTTCCGGCCAATCAGGAAGCGGTTCCTGGGACCCGATTGGCCTGTTCGGCTGGGAGGAGAAGCAATGCCTGTAATGGGAGAGATGGAGCAGATGAGCAAGAGTCGGTGCAGAGAGCGGGGAGCCTGTTCAGACAAGCAGAAGCCTGTGGGGAAAGTGGGGAGCCCAATTGGATGAGCTGAAGTTGGTGCAGAGAGAGCTGTGGAGTTGGTGCGGAGAGCGGGGAGCCCGATCGCATGAGCTGAAGCCAGTGCGAAGAGAGCGGGAGTTGGTGCGGAGAGCGGGGAGCCCGATCGCATGAGCTGAAGCCGGTGCGGAGAGAGCGGGAGTCGGTGCGGAGAGCGGGAAGCCCGATCGCATGAGCTGAAGCCGGTGCGGAGAGAGCGGGAGTCGGTGCGGAGAGCGGGGAGCCCGATCGCATGAGCTGAAGCCAGTGCGGAGAGAGCGTGAGTCGGTGCGGAGAGCGGGGGGCCCGATCGCATGAGCTGAAGCCGGTGCGGAGAGAGCGGGAGTCGGTGCGGAGAACGGGGAGCCCAATCGGTTGAGTGGAAGCTTGTGCGGAGAGAGCGGGAGTCGGTGCGGAGAGCGGGGAGCCCGATCAGATGAGTGGACGCCATTGCGGAGAGAGCGGGAGTCGGTGCGGAGAGTGGGGAGACCGATCGGATGAGCGGAAGCCGGTGCGGAGAGAGCGGGAGTTGGTGCGGAGAGCTGGAGCCCGATCGGATGAGCGGAAGCCATTGCGGAGAGAGCGGGAGTCGGTGCGGAGAGTGGGGAGCCCAATCGGATGAGCGGAAGCCATTGCGGAGAGAGCGGGAGTCGGTGCGGAGAGTGGGGAGCCCGATCGGATGAGCGGAAGCCATTGCGGAGAGAGAGGGAGTCGGTGCGGAGAGTGGGGAGCCTGATCGGATGAGCGGAAGCCGGTGCAGAGAAAGTGGGAGTCGGTACGGAGAGCGGGGAGCCCGATCGGATGAGCGGAAGCCGGTGCAGAGAGAGTGGGAGTCGGGACGGAGAGCGGGGAGCCCGATCGGATGAGCGGAAGCCGGTGCAGAGAGAGTGGGAGTCGGTACGGAGAGCGGGGAACCTGATCGGACGAGTGGAAGCCAATGCAGAGAGAGCGGGAGTTGGTGCGGAGAGCGGGAAGCCCGATCGGACGAGCAGGAGCCAGTGCGGAGAGCAGGGACTTCGATCTGACAAACGAGAGACGGTGCAGAGAGCGGGGGGGGCAGTGTGAGTACCTACCGAGACAGCCTGTTTTCTGTTTGCCGCCCACCCGAAAATATACAGCAAAAGTATACAGCACCAGCCACCACTGCTGTGTTGTCTGTTACATAGTTCTGCTGTGTTGTCTAGTTCTGACCTATACATGATAAATTCTATGCACAATCCCGACCACTGCACTGTACAGAATTGATGGATAAAATCTATATTTTGTTCCCCCTAAAAATTTTCAATCTCAGGCAAACACCTTGTGTTCTAAAATAAACATCACCATCAATAATGCAAAGACAATAAAATAAAATCATGTGGAAAGACAAATAAGCATGTATCCTGTGAAAAATTGCATGTGCAGATCACAACTCCAAACTTGCCAACTCCAGTGCACCACATCGATCTACTTCAGTACAACCGGCCTGTTAGATTTTTCCGATGTGGTTATTGTTGGCGGCTGTAACCACTAGCAACCAGTAATCATCATATTTTGCTGGCCAGGAAGGCTCCCTGCCGGCATAACACAATCGCTCCATGGGAGGGATTCCACCATCAACAATGTCCATGGGGAAACTGAGCGATTTGTTGTGGTTGCAGAAAAGAAAATTGAATAATCCATGGCCTGCCTAAGTAAACCACTAAATGGAGGCGCCGTTATTAATATTTATGTGCCTATATGTAATCTTATGGCGGCTAATACCCTGTAATTACTTACCATAAATTACATCCAGTCTGACAGAGTCACTTATTTCCGTGTTGGTGCCTTTACACCGATAATTCCCACTGTTATATGTTGTTGCTCTTTCAATTACAAAGCTTTGTCCTCTGTGTATCTGGTTATTATCCTTGTACCAGGTGTATCTCATATCCGCTGGAATAGGTGACCTCACATTACAGGTCATTGTTAGAGACTCAGTTGTGAAGATCTTGTCCCAGTTTGGGTTGAATGTCACCACAGGTGTCACCGAAGATCCTACAAGATAGAACATTGTACATGAGAATTATTAGTCACAACGGAAAAAAAGATTTCATTTTCAGAGGATAAAATCTCTTTATTGTCTATGACTTGTCAAATTTTCTGCACTGGTAACCCTCAGTTCTATTAGTTTCCCCTCGTGCTACATTGCTTCCTTAAAGAGATTCCGTCATTAAAGTGGTTCTAAAGGCTGAAGGTTTTTTACCTTCATGTATTCTATGCAGAAAGGTAAAAAAACCTTCAGTGTGCTGCTCCTCCACAGGCCCTCCCTTATACCCACCTAAGCCCCCTCACCATAGGCATCACCAGGGTGTGGCTATTGAGGCTGGAGCCCTGAATGTGGAGCCCATAGCCCTGAGTCTCTGCGGGTCGTGGCTGTGGTGGGCGGCATTGAAAGGTGGAGGAGAGACAAGCGGGTGGACGAGCAGAGATGACATCATCTCTCTCTGCCCACCCGTCACCACTCTTCCGCCCTCACAGCGGCAGCCTTTTAAATGTCAGAGGTGCGGTGGGGAGCAGAGAGATTACATAATCTCTTACTGTCTTCCCACATCTCCGCTCTCCTGCCCTCACTAAATATACCAATGCTGCCAGCCTGCCACCAATGCAGCGACAATGCACATTTGGTGGCACTGGCTGGCATGGCAAGTAACAATCTGCAAATGGTGGCAAGTGACAATCTGCAAATGGTGGCAAGTGATGTGGCAAGTGCCCAGGGCTCCCACTTATTCTGCATTATGGTAAGTTGAACCACTTCATTATATATTAGAATCAGGGCCAGATTAAGAACATCATGGGCCTGGTGCTGAGGATTTTGGTGGGGCCTTTTATAAACAATAAATAAATAAAAATGCAACTATTTTTTGTTATAACAAATTCAATTAAAGAGAGAGAGGGGGAGGATGAGAGAAAGACAGAGACAGAGAAAGGGGATGAAATAGGTGTGAGGGGTAAGGGAGGGAGGATGAGAGAGAAAGGGGGGGATGGGAGAGAGAGGATGCACATGAGCATGTGTGGGAATGACATCAGGGCAGCCTGGCCAAGGCAAGTGACAGAAGGCACAGAACCCAGAAGGTGAAGATGGAAGTGCCCGGGCCCCGCCGGAATGATCACAGCACAGCACTGGAGGGCTCAGTCTGACAGGTAAGTGCACCCTAATGTGCTAATATGCTGTGCATACTTGTACATTATGGCATAACCTACCCCAGGGCCTCTAAAAAGTTGTAATTTTAGAAAAGTTTACTACCGCTTTAATATCACAGGAGCCTCTCATGGGGCCCCTACTTACTCTGTCACCCTTGGGCAGTGCCTAAGTGCATAGTTGTCAACATTTTAAAAATAATTTCAGGGACACTTTTTTCTACTAGTGTTATATTTAGAGTAGCTGACACCCCCGTGTTCCTCTATATATCACAATAGTCATTACAAAATTAAATAAGTACTAATAATGGGGAAGAACAAATATGAGGACTGTGAGATTTCCTTTAGTTGAACTGACAAAAGTGTCCATTCTAGAGCTGGTAACATTGAGGATATTCAGCATAATAATTTTAAAGAACAGTTTTTGTGGGTAAGAGGCATAGGGGGGGAGTATGGGTGGTATAAAAGTGGGAAGTATGTGCAGGTGAGGGAGAGGAATGTGGAGGGTCTAACAGTGGGCACTATGTACAGGAGAGGAGTGTGGAGGGTATGGCAGAAGGCACTATGTACAGGAGAGGAGTGTGAGGGGTATGACAGTGGGCGGTATGCACAGCAGAGGAGTGTAGAGGGTATGACATTGGGCACTATGTATAGGAGAGGAGTGTGGAGGGTATGACAGTGAGTAGTATGTACAGGAGAGCAGTGTTGGAGGTATGACAGTGGGCACTATGTATAGGAGAGGAGTTTGGAGAGTATGACAGTGAGTAGTATGTACAGGAGAGGAGTGTGGAGGGTATGACAGTGGGAACTATGTATAGGAGAGAAGTGTTGGAGGTATGACAGTGGGTACTATGTATAGGAGAAGAGTGTGGAGGGTATGACAGTGAGTAGTATGTACAGGAGAGGAGTGTGAAGGGTATGACAGTGGGGACTATGTATAGGAGAGAAGTGTTGGAGGTATGACAGTGGGCACTATGTATACGAGAGGAGTGTGGAGGGTATGACAGTGAGTAGTATGTACAGGAGAGAAGTGTGTAGGGTATGATGGTGGGCACTATGTATAGGAGAGGAGTGTGGAGGGTACGACAGTGGGCACTATGTACAGGAGAGGAGTGTGTAGGATATGACAGCGGGCTTTATGTATAGGAGAGAAGTGTTGGAGGTATGACAGTGGGCACTATGTATAGGAGAGGAGTGTGGAGGGTATGACAGTGGGCACTATGTATAGGAGAGAAGTGTGGAGAGTATGACAGTGGGCACTATGTATAGGAGAGGAGGATGAAGTAATCTGGGAAGAAAAAATGTAAAGGTTTGTGGAAGGATGTTTAGGGGCTGTGTAGTGGTTAAGCGGGCCAGACATGGATTAAAATTACACCAATGAAGCAGAGACCAGCCATAGTCCATCTATGTATGGGCTAGCTGGTTTTACACAAGTCAACCTATTAACCGACTTGAGTACAACCAGCCTGTCAGGTTTTCCCCAAAACAATCAGTGCTGTCAGCTATAGTTAGCAGCACTAATCATTGTATTGACTGGCAGAACACAATAACACTGCGGGAGTGATTGTCCCATTCACAGGTCAGCAGGTGAGAGGGTGTGTGGGGACAGGCTGGGGAGAGATACTAGTCAGTCCCTGGGTAGGCACCGGTTAGTATCAGAGCCAGATACACACAGGTTACATACGCTATGATCGTTAGAGCGAGAGCAATAATTCTAGTACTAGATCTCCTCTGTAACTCTAAACATGTAACCTGTAAAAAAATGTAAAACATCGCTTAGTGCATAACAAAAAATTGTGCTAACTTTAGTGTTTTTTTAATGAATGAAACAGTTTATTTCCAAAAAAAAGTTTGAAAAATTGCTGCGCAAATGTCATGTAACATAAAAAGTTGTGAAGACCACCATTTTATTCCATAGGGGCTCTGCTAAAACAATATATAATGCTTGGGGGTTCTGAGTCATTTTCTAGCATTAAAAAATGATGATTTTTACATGTAGGAGAGAAGTCTCAGAATGGGCCTGGGTGGCAAGGGGTTAATGATCATAAGTAATATACAAATAATTATTATAAGCACTGTGAGGTCATCCTCTCCGTCTGCTGCAGAGAGTTCCAGCTTGTATTTATACTGCCGCTCTGTATGCAGCATCTGACAGGCTGTGCAACAAATAACTGTAGGTCTCCATGTGTTCCCACTCACTCTCTCTCTGCTCCTCTCCTTCTCTCCTTCTTCCCATCCATCAGCTAAACACAAGAGCGGCCGTTGAAAGGCTCAACCACAAGTTGCATTCTGGGATATGTAGTCCTGTGAGCAGCTGCTGTGCTGTATAGAGCAAGAAGAAAGACTACAGTTCCCAGGGAGCTATGAGACTCGGGGGAAGTGGAGGGGTGATTTTTACCAGACTGCCCAATAAAGCATGGGGTGCTTGGCTTTGGGACAATAGAGAGATAGAGGACCTCAGTAGCAGTGCCCCCAGCTTTTTGGGATCCTACCAAATGTTGAAGCCTGAGACCAAAGCCATCACATCTGGGAATGAGTCTACAGCTGCACCACCCACATCAACACTGCAAAGGGACTGGAGAGACCGCTCCTCACTATCCTCAGTGCTGTCAACCAGAGGCTTCATGAAGAGACTGAAGAGGTCCCTTCTACCTCCGCTTATCACAGATGTTACCACTTTATTCAGATTCATATATCATAAAAAGTCAAGGTTTTCAAAGGGTCCTCCTTCTTCATGGCTTGGCAATGTTGAACAAGGTATGTACTGGACTGATAATATTGGCGGAATCCTAAGGGGTGATTAGTATGATCGCTTCAGATGGAGGTTTTACAAGCCCTAATAAAGGGGAGACCATTTGAACCCCCAAAACCATTGGCATTTCCTGATATAAAAGTCTGAATAAAATGAAATCTGAACTTAATTTGTTTTGATTACCCCTTGCACACCTAGTCATTTCCAATCATTCTAAATAACTACATTGATTCCAAAGAAGAAACTGAGGGTTTTCCAATTACTAATAATTGATTAATTAAAATGATTTTTTTTTACAATTCCATAAATATTCAGATAAAGTAAACTTTTGGCTAACAGGCTTTCTACATATTCACATATTTTTTCATAGAAGGGAATGCTTTGTTTATTTGATGCAAACATTGCGAAAGTAGGGACACAGATAGATGTCGCTATTGTAATACTACAATGGATTGATGCAATTTAAAGCGAAGACCCCCAAAAAAAATCCAGTCCAGGCCTATGGTGTTAGTGCATACGCCTATCTCCTCATTCCCAAATCATGTACGTGTTTTCCTCCTGTGTAATTACTCAGAGTGGTACATAGTTATATTATAATTAGAGCTGGGCCAACCCCCCCCCCCCCCCCCCCCACCCCTGGTTCGGTTCACGCCAGAACTCTCGAACATCTCAACAATTCGGACCTGAACCGCAAACCCTGAAACGTGAAAAATCAAAAGTGCTAATTTTAAAAGCTTACAAGCAAGTTATTGGTCATAAAAATGGCATGAGGGCCCGGGTACTGCCCTGGGGTACAAGTATCAATGCAAGAGCCTCTGCCCAACAACCCAGAGCTGTGGTTGTGGGGGTCTGCAGGTGCTTATCGGAATCGGGAAGCTCCCTTTAACAAGGGGGCCACCAGCTCCTGGCTCCTACCCATTCACCAAAAAAAGTCTCAAAAATAAATAAAGACGGGCAGTTTTTGACAATTCCTTTATTGTGACGAAGGCTAACCGCCGAATGCCTGCTCTGCCGATTGACAGTTCTTAAATAGGTAAAAGCTCCCTTGTGACGTTACCGACCAAACATTCCTCTGAGTACCCCGGCGAATAGGCAATGTTTGGGCTGCACTTTTGCTCAGCTCAAACTGTTTGCCCAACTCTAATTATAATCTACTATACCCAAAACCAAGCCAAAGTTCTGTGAAAATCAATATCCAGTCACTAACATGACATATGACAAACGTACATTAAGCTCAAATTCCATTTGAAAATGTAACACCCAAAAAATGTGCATTTACAGACTAAATAAACCTACCGAAGAGTGATCCTACAGCAATATTTTAAATATGTTTATCAGTTATTTCAATATTGAAATATTTTAAGTGATTGTCTTGCAAGGAAGGGTCACTTACCTGCTTTTTCCAAAATAATCACTAAAAAAGACAAACGAGAAAGTTAATTTACTGTAACATTTTATGTTTATATTATAAATAAATACATGTAAAGTTTTTTGTTTGTTTTTTGTTCATCTTCTGTCTAAATCAGTTTACCATCCCCAAAATTACAAAAGCCTTTTATATTAAAAAATTCAAGTTTATATTAGGATTCTGCATTTTATAATTTTATAATAATGGATACAAGAAAGCATAAAGTAAATACTATAAGTATGAATTAATGGTAAATATAATATGTTATTACCATTCTTGTTTAAAGTCCAATTCTGGAACAAATTTTATTTTAGTTTTGGCAATTTTGTCAGATTTTTACTGTTGTCTGTCCCAGTCACACACATACAGTAATATAGCATTAAAAGCATTGGACTAGTGAATTATCCAGATACCACATCACCAGTAATTAATTATCTATCAGAAAGACAATATGTTACATTTTTTTCCAATTAAATCTCTCTTATTTGGGTTATTCTTTAAAATAATTATCAAAAGCTTTTCATGAGGTTGATACAAACTTGTGTATTAGGAATTTTTTTTTAGGAAAAACATACATTACATAAATGGCCCCATATGTATACCCTCAACCACACACTAATCTATAACAGAGTTGTCTTTAAAGCTCTGAACGTAAAATCTTCCATTCTGTAGAAAACAGTGAAGGAGTACAGAGAGTTTGTTCCTTTTTTTGATAGAGGATCATTTGAGATTCCGGTTAATCTTTGAAATTTCTTTCTGTTCTGTTGAAACTTTTATATTTTGTACTTTAAATCCCTTTCTGCCTTGGTGACAATCGCCACCAGATTAAATAGAGGTGAATCTCTCCAACAGGGACACAGACAGAAGAGTTCTAACCCTTCCCATGTCTATCCAAAACTAGAAAAAAAGCATTTCGGCTTTAGATAAACTTTAAGATAATTTATCGTGTTGGTGTGTTTTAGCTAAGCCTGCTTCCATCACGCAGTTCAAAAACTAGCAAAGGTACATAATTACCCATAACACCCAATTCGATTTTCCTTTGATACATTTAGTGCATTCATAATGATGATTAATGATTGGTTATGGGTTATGATACATTGCCCTATGGTTTTTGCCTTAAAAATTAAAACATCACTATTATAAGATCATAGATTTACTTTGTAATAAGAAAATAAGAAATGTAATTTACTTACAGATCAACAGTGCAGAGAATTTTGGACTCATGTTGACTGGAAAATGTTGATACAAGAAATGCTGAATGTTTTAAAAGAAGAAAAAAAAATTGTATCTTCCTGTATTTGACAGGAAGGGTGAAGCAAGCATGTCGAAATATTTTTTTATATAGTTTTGAAATCTATTCTTGACCATTGTTCTGGCACTTCCAGTATTAGTGTGACAATGCTCTGCTACTGTTTAGTAATAGTGATGGCCGGACAGTTCGCCCGGCGGTCGTCTCGCAGCGAATTTCGGCTGTTCGCGGTCCGCCCGTTCGGCGGACTATTGACGCCGTTCGCCCGGCGGACTTCCGTGTTTTTACTGTGTAAAAGAACTTTGACCTGATGACACATCCATCAGGGGGTACAGGACAGCCAATTGAGACATTACAGCACATGGACACTTGGACATTCCCCCTAACTTATAAATACACCCGATCCGGCGGCCATTTTACATTCTTTCTTCTGTCACTATAGGGAAAGGTTGCTGTGTGGAGTAGGGAGAGATAAATCGCTAGCTATTTGGTACACAAAAGTTCTTTTCAGGACTGGTATAGATGTTAGGTGTATATAGGTTTGCTGTGCTACTGATTGTTGCAGCAGCCTGAGTGTCTTTTGTCAGTTTAGAGAAAGGGACAGGACGCTGTGTGCTGCTGTAGGGACAGCCAGATTAGTCATCATCATTAGCTGATACTATCAGGTCCACAAAAGTGCTATTCCAGTAACCAGTTATTGTTCCCGCAGCCTCTGTTTTGCCAGTTTATATAGGGACAGGCAGGAAGCATTGTGTCAGGCAGTGAGGGTCAGTTTAAACAGTAGCTGTTACTATTAGTTCCACAAAGGTTTGTTTCAGGACTGGTATCAGTGGTACGGTAATAGGCTTGTACACGTATAATATTCTTTCTTCCAAATATAGAAAGAATATTATACTTGACTGCTGCCCTTCTGCTGCAGTCTGCTAATCATTCACAACTCACTTGTTCCACAAAGCTCTTTATCAGGACTGGTAACTTGGTCTGTCTAGGGTGCTACAGTACATAGGGTTGAGTGAGGTACAGTCTGCTATTCTATAAGGACTGGTATCGGTCCACAATACATAGGGTTGAGGTGCACTACTGCTGACCGCTGCCCTATACTGCAGCAGTCCTTCATCGGTATAGGGACTGGCGTACAGTCTGCTAATCACTCACACACAACCTACTTGGTCCACAAAAGTCCTTATCAGGACTGGTAACTTGGTCTGTCTAGGGTGCTACAGTACATAGGGTTGAGTGAGGTACAGTCTGCTATTCTATAAGGACTGGTATCGGTCCACAATACATAGCTGACCGCTGCCCTATACTGCAGCAGTCCTTCATTGGTATAGGGACTGAGAGTTTTGTCACAGGGTCATTTAAAAAAATGACAGGCAGAGGAAGAGGCAGGCCCTTCCGCAGGGGTGGTAGGGATAGGGCAGGAGCAACAGGCTTGAGCCAAAGTGGGAAGTTGCAGAAGGTGCGTTCAATTACTTTAACCAGTTGCCGACCGCCGCACGCCGATGTACGTCGGTAGAATGGCACGGGCAGGCATAAGGACATACATGTACGTCCCTTGCCTCCCGCGGGTCGGGGGCCCGATCGGGCCCCCGCCCGGTGCCTGCGGCGGTCGGTATTCGTTCGGGAGCGATCCCGGACGAGGGGACGGCCATTCATTCATGGCCACCCCCTCGCGATCGCTCCCGACGAATAGAAATCCCCGGTGACATCACTTCCTCTCCTGTAATGTAAACACAGGAGAGGAAGTGATGTATTCTCTCCTCCGTGTCGGTATTTTTCGTTCCGACACGGAGGAGAGCGGATCAGTGAGTTGCACCAACACTCTACACACACAGTAGAACATGCCAGGCACACTCACACCCCCCCTTTACCCCCCGATCACCCCCCCAATTACCCCTGCCCCCCAGTCACAGTGACACCAATGTCATTTTTTTTTTTTTTTGCATTGGTGTCATTTGTGACTGTAATAACTGTTAGGGCAGTTAGAGTTAGCCCCCTTTAGTTCTAATGTACCCCCCTAACCCCCCCAATAAAGGTTTAACCCCGTGATCACCCCCCGTCGCCAGTGTCACTAAGGCTGGGTTCACATTGCAGCGGTTTATGAGAACGAATGTGATTCGCACCGCACTGCAGTGCAAATCACATCCGATCTCTGTGCGATTCGAGTTCAGCCATTCGCCGCACCCGCCACACCCGCCGCACCCGCCGCAAATTCGCACGGGACCCTTTTTTTGGCCCGCAGCAGAATCGGATCGCATGGGTGTTCACACCATGCGATCCGAGTTTGCAGATCGCACTGCGATATGCGAACTGATCTGGGGGTGTCAGTAACATTTCACTGACACTCCCAGCAGTTCGCATAGGGCAGTGTGAACTGCCGCCGGGAGGCATGCGATGCGGGAACCCGCCGCGGATTCGCGGCGTTTCCGCATCGCTCCAGTGTGAACCCAGCCTAATAAGCGATCATTTTTCTGATCGCCGTATTAGTGTCACAGGTGACGCTAGTTAGGCAGGTAGGTATTTAGGTTCGCCGCAGCTTTTTATAGCGCCAGGGACCCCCATATACTACCGCATAAAGCCCCCTGATTGCCCCCTAGTTAACCCTTTCACCAGTGATCACCATATAACTGTTACAGGTGACGCTGGTTGGTTAGTTATTTTTTTATAGTTTCAGGGCACCCGCCATTTATTACCTAATAAAGGTTTAACCCCCTGATCACCCGGCGGGTGTCATTTGTGACTAATAACTGTTAGGGCAGTTAGGGTTAGCCCCCTTTAGTTCTAAGGTACCCCCCTAACCCCCCCAATAAAGGTTTAACCCCGTGATCACCCCCCGTCGCCAGTGTCACTAAGGCTGGGTTCACATTGCAGCGGTTTATGAGAACGGATGTGATTCGCACCGCACTGCAGTGCAAATCACATCCGATCTCTGTGCGATTCGAGTTCAGCCATTCGCCGCACCCGCCGCACCCGCCGCAAATTCGCACGGGACCCTTTTTTTGGCCCGCAGCAGAATCGGATCGCATGGGTGTTCACACCATGCGATCCGAGTTTGCAGATCGCACTGCGATATGCGAACTGATCTGGGGGTGTCAGTAACATTTCACTGACACTCCCAGCAGTTCGCATAGGGCAGTGTGAACTGCCGCCGGGAGGCATGCGATGCGGGAACCCGCCGCGCATTCGTGGCGTTCCCGCATCGCTCCAGTGTGAACCCAGCCTAATAAGCGATCGTTTTTCTGATCGCTGTATTAGTGTCACAGGTGACGCTAGTTAGGCAGGTAGGTATTTAGGTTCGCTGCAGCTTTTTATAGCGCCAGGGACCCCCATATACTACCGCATAAAGCCCCCTAATTGCCCCCTAGTTAACCCTTTCACCAGTGATCACCATATAACTGTTACAGGTGACGCTGGTTGGTTAGTTATTTTTTTATAGTTTCAGGGCACCCGCCATTTATTACCTAGTCTCACTAGTGTACCCCTAAATTTAGGGGTGTCTACTTTCCAAAATGGGGTCATTTGGGGGGGGTTTGTGCCATCTTGGCATTTTATGGCCTTCAAAACTGTAACGCCCTTAGAAAGCCTGAAGGCGGTGCTTGGTTTTCGGGGCCCCGTACGCGGCTAGGCTCCCAAAAAGTCCCACATATGTGGTATCCCCATACTCAGGAGAAGCAGCAGAATTTATTTTGGGGTGTCATTTCACATATGCCCATGGCATGCGTGAGCAATATATCATTTAGTGACAACTTTGTGAAAAAAAAAAAAAAAAAAAAAAAGTTTGTAATTTTCCCGCAACTTGTGGCAAAATATAAAATATTCCATGGACTCAACATGCCTCTCAGCAAATAGCTTGGGGTGTCTACTTTCTAAAATGGGGTCATTTGTGGGGGTTTTGTGCCATCTTGGCATTTTATGGCCTTCAAAACTGTAATAGGTAGTGAGAAGTGAACTCAAAAATTTACGCCCTTAGAAAGCCTGAAGGCGGTGCTTGGTTTTCGGGGCCCCGTACGCGGCTAGGCTCCCAAAAAGTCCCACATATGTGGTATCCCCGTACTCAGGAGAAGCAGCAAAATTTATTTTGGGGTGTCATTTCACATATGCCCATGGCATGCATGAGCAATATATCATTTAGTGACAACTTTGTTAAAAAAAAAAAAAAAAAAAAAAGTTTGTAATTTTCCCGCAACTTGTGGCAAAATATAAAATATTCCATGAACTCAACATGCCTCTCAGCAAATAGCTTGGGGTGTCTACTTTCTAAAATGGGGTCATTTGTGGGGGTTTTGTGCCATCTTGGCATTTTATGGCCTTCAAAACTGTAATAGGTAGTGAGAAGTGAACTCAAAAATTTACGCCCTTAGAAAGCCTGAAGGCGGTGCTTGGTTTTCGGGGCCCCGTACGCGGCTAGGCTCCCAAAAAGTCCCACATATGTGGTATCCCCATACTCAGGAGAAGCAGCAGAATTTATTTTGGGGTGTCATTTCACATACGCCCATAGCATGTATGAGTAATATATCATTTAGTGACAACTTTGTGTAAAAAAAAAAAAAAAATTTTTTTTTTTGTCATTATTCAATCGCTTGAGGCAAAAAAATAAAATATTCAATGGGCTCAACATGCCTCTTATCAATTTCCTTAGGGGGTCTACTTTCCAAAATGGGGTCATTTGGGGGGGTTTTGTACTGCCCTGCCATTTTAGCACCTCAAGAAATGAGATAGGCAGTCGTAAACTAAAAGCTGCGTAAATTCCAGAAAACGTACCTTAGTTTGTAGATGTGACAACTTTTGCGCAAACCAATAAATATACAATTATTGACTTTTTTTTTACCAAAGACATGTGGCTGAATACATTTTGGCCTAAATGTATGAATAAAATTGAGTTTATTGGATTTTTCTAATAACAAAAAGTAGAAAATATCATTTTTTTTCAAAATTTGCGGTCTTTTTACGTTTATATCGCAAAAAATAAAAATCGCAGAGGCAATCAAATACCATCAAAAGAAAGCTCTATTTGTGGGAAGAAAAGGACGCAAATTTTGTTTGGGTACAACATTGCATGACCGCGCAATTACCAGTTAAAGCAGCGCAGTGCCAAAGTGTAAAAAGACCTCTGGTCATTTACCAGCAAAATGGTCCGGTCTGAAAGTGGTTAAAGGACGCACCAGACTTGGTTGAATGGCTCGCTCAGCCTTACTCTTCTGCACCCTCCTCATCCTCTCGATCTGCACCCTCTTCTTTACTCTCTGCTATGTGCACCCCCAAAGACACTACCACCAACAACACCACCACCACCACCACATACCTTCCGCTTGAGTCACAGGATTTATTTTCCGATCCATATCAAGAGGACATTTCTGATGCGCAGCCACTCTTGGTATTGGATCAGGAAGAGGAGGTAGCAACAACCGCTACTCAGCAGTCTGACGACAGTACCCAGATCAGCCCAAGGAGGAGGTTGGTCCCCGGAGTTGCTGCCTACTCCGAGATCTCTACTTATAGAGGTGGGGAAGGTGACGTTGATGATGATGTGTCTAGTGATGTCACGTGGGTGCCCACAAGAGAGGAAGAGGAGGGGAGTTCAGAGGGAGATATGGACCAGCAGATAGGGAGGAGAAGCAGGAATAACTTACATTGCACAGGAGGGACAAAGCAGACTGCAAATGTATCCGTAGCAAGTTATCGACCATATCACATCTGGCGCTCCCAGGACACCGGCACATGGCTCCGCAGTGTGGGCTTTTTTTAACGTGTCCGCTGCTGACAATAGCGTTGCCATCTGCAATCTTTGCAGTCAACGCATTAGTCGCGGTAAGCCCAACACTCAACTAGGGATGACCGCCTTAAGAAGGCACATGGGCAGCCATCACCGAGCCGAGTGGGAGCGACGGAACACACAAAGCCACACTGCAGGCTCTCACCGTCCAGCCTCGTCTTCTACTTCTCCTTCTCCTCTCTCCTCAAAATTGTCCTCCACTCCACCTTCCATCACGCCAAGTTCACGGTTTTCTGCAAAAAGGCAGGCTTTCATGGGCCTAATGTTTCGAGCGTAAAAAAATGATGACGCCGGATAACCCTCTTGCCCAACGGTTGACGGCTGGCTTGTCAGAACTCATAGTCCGCCAACTACTGCCATATAAACTGGTGGACTTGGAGGCCTTTGGCAAATTTGTGGCCATTGGAACACCACAATGGAAGGTCCCAGGAAGGAAGTATTTCTCAGAGAAGGGCATCCCAGAGCTATATGGCCATGTTCAGCGGCAAGTGAATGTATCTCTGGCACACAGTGTCGGTGCCAAGATACATCTGACCACAGATACGTGGTCTAGCAAACACGGGCAGGGAAGGTATATCACTTTTACTGCCCACTGGGTGAACCTTCTGACGGCCGTCAAGCATGTAATCCGTGGCACCCGTGTAGATTTGGTTTTACCGCCACGGATTGCATGCAGGCCTGACTCTTCTTCTCCTCCTCCTCCTACTCCATCCTCCTCCTTCTCCTCCTCAGCTGACTCCTCCTTTTCCGCTGCTAGCGTCTCTTCCGCTGCACCGCCCAAGCTCCCCAGAACCTATTCCACATGCCAGGTGAGACGTTGCCATGCCGTGCTGCGTCTCTTGTGCCTGAAAGCCAAGAGCCACACTGGCCTGGCACTCCTTTCAGCTTTGCGTTCACAGGCAGATCAGTGGCTAACACCGCTCAATTTGACAGTTGGTAAAGTGGTGTGTGACAACGGTGCCAATCTGCTTAGTGCATTGAAACAGGGCAAAATCACACACGTGTCATGCATGGCACACGTCTCAAATGTGGTTGTGCAGCAATTCGTTGTCAAATACCCTGGGGTCCAGGACATCTTGCGGCAGGCAAGGAAAATCTCGGCCCATTTCAGAAGATCTTACACGGTCATGGCTCGCCTTGCTGACATTCAGCGGTGACACAATCTGCCGGTCAGACGTCTTATTTGCGATTGCCTGACACGATGGAACTCAACCTTCTATATGCTTGATAGGCTGCTCCAGCAGAAACGTGCAGTTAACGTCTACCTGTATGAACTCTGCGGCAGAACCGGTTCTGGGGAGCTGGGGTTTTTTTCAACGCGCCAGTGGCTGCTAATGCGCGACGCATGCAGACTTCTGCGCCCATTTGAGGAGATCACCAAACTGGTCAGTCGCAGCCATGGCGCCATCAGTGACATGGTACCTTATGCCTTCTTTATGGAGCGTGCATTGCGTCGTGTCATTGATCAAGCTGCGGAGGAGCAGGAGCGGGAAGATGAGGAAGTCGCAATGCTGGATGAATTCCCGGGGGGGCTACTCTATCTGAGACAAGTCAACAACAGGAGTCTGAAGAGGAGTCAGAGGAGGATGGTGCCGGGGCGGATGAGGAGGAGCAAGAAGAGCATGCTTTAAACCTTTCTGGGATCCCTGTTGTGCGTGGATGGGGAGAGGAGAATGAAGAGGACGACATTATCCTGGATGATGAGCAGGAGCCAGGCCACCACACCGCTTCCACTTTAGTGCAAATGGGGGCCTTTATGCTCCAGTGTTTTAATAGGGACCCCTGTATAAAAAGCGTAAGGGTCAAGGACCAGTACTGGGTGGCAACGTACTTAGACCCCCGGTACAAACACAAAATGGCGGAAATGTTACCGCCATCGCAGAGGGCTGTCAGAATGCAGCACTTTCAGGCCTTGCTTCGAGAAATGCTGCATTCTGCGTTTGCGTGCGCTGGCAGAGGAGCAATTCCCACTCCCAGAGAAGGAGTTGCGGGTACCAATCCAACAGCGCCTGCAAGAAGAGGCCGGTTTGAAGATGTGTTGGTGACTTCGGATATGAGGTCATTCTTTCAGCTGACCCATCGACAGGTGTCATCCGGATCCAGCATCAGGGAACACCTAGACCGTCAGGTGTCTGACTACATCGGGTTAACGGACGATGTGGACGAGGAGTGATGAACCGCTGGACTACTGGGTGGGCCGGCTTGACCTCTGGCCAGAGCTTGCCCAATTTGCTCACATTTCTAAAAATGAATGAGGCATGGATCTCAGAGGAATTCAACACATGTGACCAGTAGACCATGTATATGTCTATAAACAATTTTTTTAATCAAGCACACAGACCTTCTTTCTTCATTTGGCTCACTTCCTTGTCCAAAAAAAGCACACCGTACTATATACTCGTACCCTCCTCTTTGAAGAGGTTGAGCGGTGTCATATTTCTACTGGGGCTGCTTATTATGAGGTGTGCTGACATCCTCCTGGGGCTGTACCTCTGCTGTGCATATTATGAGGGGATCCCACCATCCCTGTGCTGTGCTGACTTCCTCCTGGGGCTGTACCTCTGCTGTGCATATTTTGAGGTGCTCCCACCATCCCTGTGCTATGCTCATTATGAGGGGCTCCCACCATCCCTGTGCTGTGCTGACTTCCTCCTGGGGCTGTACCTCTGCTGTGCATATTTTGAGGTGCTCCCACCATCCCTGTGCTATGCTCATTATGAGGGGCTCCCACCATCCCTGTGCTGTGCTGACTTCCTCCTGGGGCTGTACCTCTGCTGTGCATATTTTGAGGTGCTCCCACCATCCCTGTGCTATGCTCATTATGAGGGGCTCCCACCATCCCTGTGCTGTGCTGACTTCCTCATGGGGCTGCTTATTATGAGGGGCTCCCACCATCCCTGTGCTATGCTGACATCCTCCTGGGGCTGCTTATTATGAGGGGCTTCCACCATCCCTGTGCTATGCTCATTATGAGGGGCTCCCACCATCCCTGTGCTATGCTGACTTCCTCCTGGGGCTGCTTACGTTGCAGGTGTCAGTGCTGTATATCACGGTGCTGATGTCAGTGCTCTCTGTCACGGTGCTGCTGTCAGTGCTGTATATCACGGTGCTAGTGTGAGTGCTTTATGTCACGCTGCTGATGTCAGTGCTCTCTATCACGGTGCTGCTGTCAGTGCTGTATATCACGGTGCTGATGTGAGTGCTTTATGTCACGCTGCTGATGTCAGTGCTCTCTATCACGGTGCTGTTGTCAGATCACTCTATCACGGTGCAGGTGTCATTGCTGTATGTCACGCTGCTGGTGATCATCTCCTGCACCCTCTTCTTTGCCTACCCTGGTCCCTGACCTTCCCTCTCCTCCATTCAGGGCCAGATTAAGAACATCATGGGCCTGGTGCTGAGGATTTTGGTGGGGCCTTTTATAAACAATAAATAAATAAAAATGCAACTATTTTTTGTTATAACAAATTCAATTAAAGAGAGAGAGGGAGGATGAGAGAGAGAGAAAGACAGAGACAGAGAAATGGGATGAAATAGGTGTGAGAGGTAAGGGAGGGAGGATGAGAGAGAAAGGGGGGGATGGTAGAGAGAGGATGCACATGAGCATGTGTGGGAATGACATCAGGGCAGCCTGGCCAAGGCAAGTGACGGAAGGCACAGAACCCAGAAGGAAGACCGGGTGAAGATGGAAGTGCCCGGGCCCCGCCGGAATGATCACAGCACAGCACTGGAGGGCTCAGTCTGACAGGTAAGTGTACCCTAATGTGCTAATATGCTGTGCATACTTGTACATTATGGCATAACCTACCCCAGGGCCTCTAAAAAGTTGTAATTTTAGAAAAGTTTACTACTGCTTTAATATCACAGAAGCCTCTCATGGGGCCCCTACTTACTCTGTCGCCCTTGGGCAGTGCCTAAGTGCATAGTTGTCAACATTTAAAAAATAATTTCAGGGACACTTTTTTCTACAAGTGCTATATTTAGAGTAGCTGACACCCCCGTGTTCCTCTATATATCACAATAGTCATTACAAAATTAAATAAGTACTAATAATGGGGAAGAACAAATATGAGGACTGTGAGATTTCCTTTAGTTGAACTGACAAAAGTGCCCATTCTAGAGCTGGTAACATTGAGGATATTCAGCATAATAATTTTTAAGAACAGTTTTTGTGGGTAAGAGGCATAGGAGAGGAATATGGGTGGTATAAAAGTGGGAAGTATGTGCAGGTGAGGGAGAGGAATGTGGAGGGTCTAACAGTGGGCACTATGTACAGGAGAGGAGTGTGGAGGGTATGGCAGAAGGCACTATGTACAGGAGAGGAGTGTGAGGGGTATGACAGTGGGCGGTATGCACAGCAGAGGAGTGTAGAGGGTATGACATTGGGCACTATGTATAGGAGAGGAGTGTGGAGGGTATGACAGTGAGTAGTATGTACAGGAGAGCAGTGTTGGAGGTATGACAGTGGGCACTATGTATAGGAGAGGAGTTTGGAGAGTATGACAGTGAGTAGTATGTACAGGAGAGGATTGTGGAGGGTATGACAGTGGGCACTATGTATAGGAGAGAAGTGTTGGAGGTATGACAGTGGGCACTATGTATAGGAGAAGAGTGTGGAGGGTATGACAGTGAGTAGTATGTACAGGAGAGGAGTGTGAAGGGTATGACAGTGGGGACTATGTATAGGAGAGAAGTGTTGGAGGTATGACAGTGGGCACTATGTATAGGAGAGGAGTGTGGAGGGTATGACAGTGAGTAGTATGTACAGGAGAGAAGTGTGGAGGGTATGATGGTGGGCACTATGTATAGGAGAGGAGTGTGGAGGGTACGACAGTGGGCACTATGTACAGGAGAGAAGTGTATGAAAGCAGGCACTATGTACAGGAGAGGAGTGTGTAGGATATGACAGTGGGCACTATGTATAGGAGAGAAGTGTGGAGAGTATGACAGTGGGCACTATGTATAGGAGAGGAGGATGAAGTAATCTGGGAAGGAAAAATGTAAAGGTTTGTGGAAGGATGTTTAGGGGCTGTGTAGTGGTTAAGCGGGCCAGACATGGATTAAAATTACACCAATGAAGCAGAGACCAGCCATAGTCCATCTATGTATGGGCTAGCTGGTTTTACACAAGTCAACCTATTAACCGACTTGAGTACAACCAGCCTGTCAGGTTTTCCCCAAAACAATCAGTGCTGCCAGCTATAGTTAGCAGCACTAATCATTGTATTGACTGGCAGAACACAATAACCCTGCGGGAGTGATTGTCCCATTCACAGGTCAGCAGGTGAGAGGGTGTGTGGGGACAGGCTGGGGAGAGATACTAGTCAGTCCCTGGGTAGGCACCGGTTAGTATCAGAGCCAGATACACACAGGTTACATACGCCAAGATCGTTAGAGCGAGAGCAATAATTCTAGCACTAGATCTCCTCTGTAACTCTAAACATGTAACCTGTAAAAAAATGTAAAGCATTGCTTAGTACACAACAAAAAATTGTGCTAACTTTAGTGTTTTTTTTATGAATGAAACAGTTTCTTTCCAAAAAAAAGTTTGAAAAATTGCTGCGCAAATGTCATGTAACATAAAAAGTTGTGAAGACCACCATTTTATTCCATAGGGGCTCTGCTAAAACAATATATAATGCTTGGGGGTTCTGAGTCATTTTCTAGCATTAAAAAATGATGATTTTTACATGTAGGAGAGAAGTCTCAGAATGGGCCTGGGTGGCAAGGGGTTAATTATCCTAAGTAATATACAAATAATTATTATCAGCTCTGTGAGGTCATCCTCTCAGTCTGCTGCAGAGTGTTCCAGCTTGTATTTATACTGCCGCTCTGTATGCAGCTTCTGACAGGCTGTGCAAGGAGCCCCGTATCTCCGGAACCATAGATGATAGCAGCCCCATATTTTAACCAGTGTTGGAGTGGGTATTTAGCTACCTACCTCCCAAATTTGGGGTCTCTGTGACTCCTGGTCGCCGAGCTCCAATCCTCGAAGTCGATCTTTTTTTTTTTTTTTTTTTTATGTTTTTGGGCAAATGGGCCTATCTTGAGAAAGGGGCCTGGAGCTGCAGCTCCAATAGCCCCTATGTTAATCCGGCCCTGCCTCCATTGCCTTCATGCGCTCCACAGTCCTGAATTGTCCCAACAATTTCCCATATAAAAAAAGAATGCTTGTAGTTGTCGATCCCAGATTCACCTCATACATGTGTTATGTCATTGGCCATGTGGTGGGACTATGTTTGCACAGCTAATAATTATTTTGTGGCTGCAAATTTGACCTGTAGGTTTGCGAAGTTCGCCTCCCATTGAAGTCAATGGGGCCCGCCGTGAACGTTTCATTTTGCGAACTATCGGCCGCGTTCGCAGTCCGCGTTCGCGAAACGTCCCGTCGGAAGTTCGTCCAGCACTAATGGAGGGTACTGTAAAGCTCTGTATTTACTTACCATCACTGATATCCAGTCTGGCAGGGTCACTTATGTCAGTATTGGTGCCTTTACACTGGTAATTCCCACTGCTGTATGTTTCTGCACCTTCGATTAAAAAGCTTTGTCCTGTGTGTATCCATATATCATCCTTGTACCAGTTGTATCTCATATCTCATAACCTTCTTGACCCATTACAGTCTGGCTTTCGCTCTCAGCACTCCACGGAAACTGCCTTACTAAAACTCACTAACGATCTACTAACTGCTAAAACCAACAGCCAGTACTCCATACTCCTACTACTTGACCTCTCTGCTGCCTTTGATACTGTTGACCACCCGCTCCTCCTCAATAAACTACATTCCCTTGGCCTCCGAGATTCTGCGCTTTCCTGGTTCTCTGCCTATCTATCACAGCGCTCCTTCAGTGTCACCTACAACTCTGTATCCTCCTCTCCATTGCCCCTTTCTGTGTGGGGTCCCCCAAGGCTCTGTTCTTGGACCCCTTCTCTTCTCTATTTATACCTCCTCCCTTGGTCACCTGATAACCGCCCACGGCTTCCAATACCACTTATACGCCGATGACACCCAAATCTATCTGTCTACTCCTCACCTCACTCCTCCAGTCTCCTCTCGCATTACTAACCTGCTAACTGACATATCAGCATGGATGTCACACCATTTCCTTAAACTAAACCTCTCTAAAACTGAGCTATTAATAATCCCCCCTGCACATGCCCCCCTCCATGACTTTTCCATCAAAATCAACAATGCAACCATCAGGCCCTCCCCTCACACCAGGGTACTCGGTGTAACCCTAGACTCTGACTTGTCATTTCAGCCCCAAGTCCAATCGTTGTCAAAAGTTTGTAGATTTCACCTCCGTAACATCTCTAAAATTCGCCCCTTTTTAACAAATGAAACTACCAAGATCCTCATTCACTCCCTTGTTATCTCTCGCCTTGACTATTGCAACTCCCTTCTCATTGGCCTGCCTCTCCATAGGCTATCTCCTCTTCAGTCTATCATGAATGCTGCTGCCAGACTTATCCACCTTACCAACCGCTCAGTGTCTGCCAACCCTCTCCTCCATACCCTACACTGGCTCCCAATCACCCAGCGAATTAAATTCAAAATACTAACCACCACATACAAAGCCATTCACAACTCTGCCCCCGAGCTACATCACCAATCTTGTCTCCAAATATCACCCAAACCGTCCCCTCCGCTCTTCTCAAGACCTCCTACTCTCAAGCTCTCTCGTCTCCTCCTCCCACACTCGTCTCCAGGATTTCTCCAGAGCCTCTCCAATCCTCTTGAACTCGCTACCTCCACCGGTCCGGCGATCCCATACTCTTGCTACCTTCAGACGATCCCTGAAAACTCATCTATTCAGGGAAGCCTATCACGTCTCAAACTAATCTCCTACCACTTCCATAAACTCATTCCCAACAGTTATAACCTTCTGTACCACCTGCCCCATCCTTTTAGATTGTAAGCTCTTCTGAGAAGGGTCCTCTTAATCCTCTTGTATTTAATTGTATTGTAACTGTATTGTCTCCCTTTTATATTGTAAAGCGCTGCGTAAATTGCTGGCACTATATAAATCCTGAATAATAATAATAATAATAATAATCTGCTGGAATATGTGACATCACATTACAGGTCATTGTTAGAGACTCAGTTGTGAAGATCTTGTCCCAGTTTGGGCTGAAAGTCACCACAGGTCTTACCGAAGATCCTACAAGATAGAACATTGTACATGACAATTATTAGTCAGACCTTAAGAATTCGCGAAACGTCCCGTCGGAAGTTCGTCCATCACTATTTAGTAATTGTTCTTCTAACAATCGTTATATTTTGTACAAAAGTATGTGAAAAGGCAAATTTTGTGTTTAACCCTTTCCCGCCGAGCAGCCGCTGGGGAGGAACTGGAACGAAGCCGTAATCGGCTTCGTTCCAGTCTCCTCATAGTAAACACGGAAGCGACGTCATGACGTCACTTCCCGTTTACTCGGCTGCCAATGGCGCCGGTTTAAAAAAAATATCCGGTATTCAGAATCGCCGTTTTCGGCGATCTGAATACACTGAAGTCTAAAGGAGGGGTGGGGGGTCTTTTAGACCCCCGATCCCTCCATAAAGAGTACCTGTCACCACCTATTACTGTCACAAGGGATGTTTACATTCCTTGTGACAGCAATAAAAGTGATCAATTTTTTTTTAAACAATTTAGTAATTTTAAAATAAATAAAATAAATAAAAAAATAATTTTTTTTTTTTTTTAAAGCACCCGCCGTCCCCGCGAGCTCGCGAAGCAAAGAAAACGCATACGGAAGTCGCGCCCACGTATGTAAACGGTGTTTAAATCACACATGTGAGGTATCGCCGCGATCGTCAGAGCGAGAGCAATAACTCTAGCACTAGACCTCCTCTGTAACGCTAACCTGGTAACCGTAAAAAATGTTTAAAGCGTCGCCTATTGAGATTTTTAGGTACCGTACTTTGTCGCCAATCCACAAGTGCGTGCAATTATAAAGTGTGACATGTTTGGTATCTATTTACTCGGCGTAACATTATCTTTCACATTATGCAAAAAAATTGGGCTAATTTTACTGTTTTTTTTTTTAATTCATGAAAGTGTCCCTTTTCCCAAAAATTTGCATTTAAAACACCGCTGCGCAAATACCGTGTGACATAAAATAATGCAACAATCGCCGTTTTATTCTCTAGAGTCTCTGTTAAAAAAAATATATATAATGTTTGGGGGTTCCAAGTAATTTTCTAGTAGAAAATATGGATTTTAACTTGTAAACACCAAATTCCAAAAATAGGCTTAGTCATGAAAGGGTTAAACTATTATAAAAAGTTGACCACTAAAATCTCAAGCTTTAACATGTTAATGCATTTTCAAACCTCATTTTTGAAATTTTTGAATCTTCAGCCTCTATAAAAATAATCCTTTGTGTCCCTGCCATGAAGATTCTTGCTCTGGCACTTCCTGTAATAGTGTGACAATGCTCTGTGACCAGGGCCGGACTGGCCTGCCGGGACAATGCTCTGCGACCATGGCCGGACTGGCCTGCTGGGACAATGCTCTGTGACCAGGGCCGGACTGGCCTGCCGGGATACCGGGAGATTTCCCAGTAGGCCGCCTGCCCTGGGGCCGCTTTTAGGTGCGGCTGTATTGCTCCTCTGCTCTCTCCTGTGGATCACAGAGCTGGCTGGCTCTGTAACACAGTCCCACCCCCCCCCCCCCCCCCAGACGGCTTGTGTGATAGTAGATAGAATCAAAGTTCCACCTATCACACGACCCGGACTAGGGGGGGGTGGGACTGTGTTACAGAGAAGCCGCCGAACACAGAGCCAGCCAGCTCTGTGATCCATAGGAGATGCCGCCCATACAGCCAGCCCTGTATGCCACAGTGCCTGGATAGAAGGATCGACAGGGGGCTGCATATAGAGGAGATGAGCTTTCTATATTCCTCCATGCAGCCGCTCTATTGCAGGACTGAGAGGAAGAGTATCAAGCATTGAGCGGCTGCATGGAGGAATATAGAAAGCTCATTTCCTCTATATGCAGCCCCCCTGCCGATTCTCCTATCCAACTTATTTTACTGCCCCCCAGTTCACCTTGTGCTCCCTGCCCCCCCAGTGCTCTCCTCCCCTACCACACTCTCCTGCCCCCCCCAGGGCTCCCCAGCCCCCCAATCTCCCCAGCCCCTCCTCCCCTGTTCTTTCTCCCCTCCAGTGCTATCCAGCTCTCCCCATCAGTCTCCAGCCCCCACCCCAGTGCTCCCCAGCCCCCCAATCTGGCCCCCTGGTGCTCTCAAGCTCCACCCATCGCTCTCAAGCCCCCACCAGTACTCTCTACCCTCCCGTGCTCTCTACCTTTGGTAGGTCTGTTCTTTTTGGCTCCCCCCAGCACTCTCCACTCCCCACCCCTGTACTCTCCACTCCCCCTTGCATTATACCCCCACCCATGTGCTCTCCACCCCCCATATTGCTCTCCAGTCCCCCATGTTTTCCACCCCTGTTCTTTCTGGCCCCCACTGGTGCTCTCAAGCTCCCCCCCATTGCTCTCCACTCCCCCCTGCTCTTTGTACCACCCAGTACTCTTCAGCCCCCGTTCTCTCCCCTCTGTTTTTCTGCTACCTCAGTGCTCTTCACCACACCACACTCTTAGCCCCCCAGTGCTCTCAGCCTACCGTGCTCTCCACCCCTGTTCTTTTTGGTCCCCCCAGTGCTCTCAAGTTCCCCCCCCAGTGCTCTCCGCTCCCCACCCCTGTGATCTTCGCTCCCCCCTGTTCTTTGCCTCCACCCATGTGTTCTCCAACCCCGCCAGTACTCTGTGCTCCCCCTTCTCTCCAGCTCCCACCCAGTGCTCTCCACTTCCCCAGGACCAGAGGACAGGCTGACTGGGGCCAGAAAATGAGGACGGCTGAAGATGCAGGTGGTTAGGGACCACTCCATCTAACAGCAAACAGATCCTCTGGAAGGAGCACCGTCCCCATCCAAAACGAGAACAGACCCTGCCTGCTGCTGGCTGTCATGGATATCCTGCTGGCATGCAAGGTACCGTACCGAGCATAAACAATACACCTTCCCACAGACAGGGACTGCAGACTGGGACATGGGTCACAGGACGGGCTGCAATGATGGGCACAGTGAGACTGTATTCATGGCGCAGTAAAGTTGCATTTGATGGACACAGTGAGGCTGCAATGGTGGGCACGGCGAGGCTGCAATGGTGGGCACGGCGAGGCTGCAATGGTGGGCATGGTGAGGCTGCAATGGTGGGCACGGTGAGGCTGCAATGGTGGGCACGGTGAGGCCACATTTGTGGGCCCAGTGAGACTGCATTCACAGGCAGGGTATAGCTGCATTTGGTGGGCACAGTGAGGCTGCATTGGTGGGCACAGTGAGGCTGCATTGATGGAGACAGTGAGGCTGCATTTGAGGGGCACTGGTGAGGCTGCATTGAGCTCTTGCATCAAGTCTGCAGTCTCTGACCATCTCCTGTATCATGTCTGCAGTCTCTGACCATCTCCTATATCATGTCTGCAGTCTCTGACCATCTCCTATATCATGCCTGCAGTCTCTGAGGGAGTCTGGAGAGGAGTCAAGAGTGGGAGCGCCACCGGGATGGGGGTCATGGGAGAAGTCAGACTTGTGTGGACTGTAGACAGGAGACTATAGGATAAAACCAGAGCCACCAAGCTGGAGCTGACTGACTGAGCCCTGCACAGTGCACCTGAGAGGAGGTCAGTGACAGCACCGCCAGGCCAGTCGGGGGGGGGGGGGGGTCACTGATGTAAGGGGGGAGTGAATACGATAATGTAAGGGGGCACTGATATAAAGGGTTTCCTCCTTATATTAGTAACCCACCCTCCTTACCTTAGTGTATTCTTTCTGCGGAAGGTGGTCCCCCCCACGTTCTGAGTTCCTGGGGTCCCCCTTGATGATTGACCACCTACCACTTTTAACTGGAATTTGCATATAAATATATATATATATATATAAAGCCCTATGTGATTTCATATCTATATATAATACTCTCTTCATCAAATGTGCTTTAAAATGTCTGGTTTTCCCTTTCATGAACAAGAAAATAATGACGTTATACTGTTGGGCTGGTGTAATAATGCTGGGGGGGCTGGTATGAAATTTTTTCCCTGGGCTGTTTTTTTTATTCCCAGTCCGGCCCTGTCTGTGACCGTTTTGTTATTGTTCTCCTGCATTGACATGGGCTTGGGATGGAGACTACAAGTGCTTATTTGAATATACATTATACAGACTTTGTCTAATGTTGTCAACATCAAAAAACCCTCCCTGAGAAATGCCAAGCAGCCATAGCTGAAGATTATGAGGACAAGTAGTAATAATAATAATAAAGTAGAAGAAAAAGAGCTGCGCCTCTTATTCTTCTACTTCCATTATTGTGTGTGTATCCCACGGTGGAGCAGCAGCAGCCTTGTAATTTTCAACATTTATTGTAATTATTTATTTTGTTATTGATTTTTTATTTTATTTTCATTATTATTATTCTTAGGTCCCAGCGCGGTTTTACCCCCCCTTGTTAAACATAATAATAAACTTTATTTTATATAGCTTCTCAAAGCACTTTACAAGGAAAACACAAGAAATACACAGAATAACATAAAGGAAAAAAGGGATCTTTTTTTTTTAACCTGCAAGATAAAGGCATAATGTACTAGTATGCATCGCGTACTAGCACATTATGAAATGTTTACCTTAAAACGAAGCCCTCCACCACTGCACTGTCACTCCGGGTTTGTGTTCTCCGGCCTTCTGATTGGCCACACCGGGATAACGTCACTTCTGCATGGCACGGTATGCAGTCCCTTCAGAGAGCATGCACCGGTGAAGGCACCGGCTACATGCAGTGTGAATATCTCCTAAACCATTCAGGTTTTGGAGATATTCACTGTATAGGCATACCCTACTTTTAAGTACACAATGGGGTTTATTTACTAAAGCTGAAAAGTGCAAAATCAGGCTCACTTCTGCATAGAAACCAATGAGCTTCCGTGTTTTATTACAAAAGCTTAATTGAACAAGCTGGGTTAGAAGCTCATTGGATTCTATGCAGAATTGATCCTGATTTTGCACTTTTCAGCTTTAGTAAATAAACCCCATTGTGTACTTAAAAGTGGGGTATGCCTGTACCTACAGGTAAGCCTTATTATATGTGAAAAATAGAAAAAAAAAACAGCGCCAAAAAAAAACATATACACTCAAAAATTAATAATCTAATGCTGCTCCCCTGAAGAAGAGAACACAATAGTACACTTCTCAATTTAGAATCTAGATGACATGTAGGGGGCGCTAGTTAACAAAAAAAATTATCACCAACGTGAATAGTAACCTTCTCATTAACAATCAATAATTTGCCACTTAATTATCAAATATCATATGTGCAGCTAATCATAGTGCATTCACCATATTATAAACAGCAAAACAAATTAAACAATAATTAACACATTCATGTGATAACACCCCAGTGACAGCAATTGCTGCAACAACTATAGTATAAAAGTCCTTGCAATTTAAACTATTCCAAAGAAGTTCCTCTATAACGCATTATAATTAGACAAATGAGAGGCGGATCTATTCAAGTATAAAGTGTAGTACGAAGAGTGACCAGGCACGCCCGCCTGAAGACGTTATTCTAACGAAACGTACGTCGGGGGCAGTGCAAGGTCACGCAGGACATCCGGCCGTTCTGGCTTACAGCGCGAGTGTGTGGAACGCACGCCATCTGTAGCGGATAGCGTGGATGACTTCGGTATTGCAGCTCGCCCGAGATTAACGCCAGCAGGCCCAGTGCCGGGAGAAAGGCACTTTTGCAAGGAAGGAGCCATTTGACTGTGTATTATTTTAAAAAAAAATTTAATAAAATTGAATTACGCTATGGAGGCTCTCCATCTGTTTTTTTTTATATACCTCACTTACCGTACTTGTCTGTGAGGAGGAAGGCTGAATTTGTCTACAGGTTAAAAGCCTGTGAGCGGGCACAATCCTGCAGAAGCGATCATCGACTTACTTTTTCAATAAAGTGGTCAATAAAATCTGGTAAGCTGGATCATATTACTATCACTTATTTGGTGTGGATGATCGAGGTTGTGGTGAAGGATCACGTGGAAGGTTGTGGCCACATTTCTTTACACGAAAGATCTGTCATCGTTTTGTGTGGGACAATCACATCACGTTATAGAGGAACTTCTTTGGAAATCATCGTTTAAATTGCAAGGACTTTTATACTATAGTTGTTGCAGCAATTGCTGTCACTGGGGTGCTGTCACATGAATGTGTTAATTATTGTTTAATTTGTTTTGCTGTATATAATATGGTGAATGCACTATGATTAGCTGCACATATGATATTTGATAATTAAGTGGCAAATTATTGATCGTTAATGAGAAGGTTACTATTCACGTTGATGATTATTTTTTTTTGTTAACTAGCGCCCCCTACATGTTATCTATAAGCCTTATTATAGGCTGACCTATAGGTACAAGTTCAAAACCAGGGTTTACTTCCACTTTAAAGCGGAGGTCCACCCTAAAGTGGACCTTCCGCTCATCGGAACCCTCCCCCCCTCCGGCGCCACAATTGGCACCTTTCAGGGGGGAGGGGGGTGCAGATACCTGTACAGTACAGGTATCTGCACCCACTTCCGGGATAGCTCTCTGTGGAAAGGGGCGTAGATTATGCCCCTTTCCGCAAGTGCCTGCCCCTTTCCGTAAGTGCCCCGCTGCCTGCTGGGAAACACACAGATCCCAGAGGCAGCGGGGACCATCCTTATTGCGCAGCGCGACTCGCGCATGCGCAGTAGGGAACCGGGAAATGAAGCCGAAAGGCTCCACTTCCTGATTCCCATACCCAAGATGGGGGCGGCAGCACCCGAGAGACGATCTAGAGATCGGCTTCGGGTGCCGACATCGCGGGCGTGCTGGACAGGTAAGTGTCACTATTTTAAAAGTCAGCAGCTGCAGTATTTGTAGCTGCTGGCTTTTAAAAAAAAACAAAAAAACGCGGAGTCCTGGCGGACTCCCGCTTTAAGTGAAAGCTTGTAAAAAAAAAAAAAGTTTGAATGAGTTTAGAGAAGATGACTCTCCAATGTTCTTAGGAAGTGAATTCCAGTGTTTTGGAGCATAGCAGCAGAAGGCTCTGTCTCCCATCGAGTGTAGAGTAGAGGGGACACACAGAAGACCAGAATTTGAGGAGTGGAGGTTACGAGGGGAGGAGTAAGTTAATAAAAGTTCAGAGAGATAATGGGGTGCCAAGCCATGAAGAGCCTAAAGGAGAATCTTAAAGTCTATGCGAAACCTGACAGGAAGCCAGCGCATGGACTCAAGGATAGGGGTAGCAAGATCACTTGTACCGGACCTAGTCAGGATTTTGACTGCAGAATTGTGAACATATTGAATTAATAGTGGATTTAGGAACACCAGAGAGTAGAGGCTGCAGGAAATGAGAGGAGACAAAGGATGAAAAGAGGTGAAAACAAGTATTGTATTTCAAAATGACGCACAATGCTTTAGAAAACTCATGACATCTACTTTAGTATCACAAAGAAAAAAAATTCAGGTTCTCAATTTCTAACCTCTAAAGGACAGGCTTACATAGGTCTGGGGATACCCTAAACACTGTTTGTGTTGTGTTGTTATCTTGTAGACACACACAGGGGTTCTTCTGCTTTCTTCAATAGGTCTCGGGTTCTGTTGAGTTGCTTTTTCTTTAGAAAGGAGGGCGCTACACTTCAGTTTGGGAGTTCAGATAGTTTACAGTCCGGGAATATTACCAAATGTATGAAATAAACCCTCTAACCTGACTTTTTTATTTATTTATTTAGGTTTTCTGGATGGATTGCTGAGTGATTTTCGAATGATTTAATACTACGTCCATAGAACAATAGTAAATGTTTTGTAATGCTCTTATACCTTTGGGACAGAGGCGTAGCTTGAAGCTTGTGGGCCCTGATGCAAAAGTTGACATGCCCCCCCCCCCCCCCCCCACTACCACCCACCACTTCCACTGTTCCTGCAGATACACCAACCGCATGCCAAGATACTCAAAGTGGCTTAACTTTTGAGTTTCCAGAGTTCCTCCTTTCATCAGAGGACAGGGATCACCACTGAAGAATCAGAGGACAGGGATCACCGTTGGAGAATCAGAGGACAGGGACCCCTGCTGGTCACTGGCAGAGCTCCTTTCCCATCCCAGCAATGTATACAGCTCCCCCCTCAGCTTTTTAAGCAAGGCAGTGGTCACCTTGGAGGTGTGTTTGGGGGTCGTTATCAGGGGCGTAACTATAGGGGGTGCAGCAGTCGCGACCGCAACTGGGCCCTGTGAGCAGAGGGCACATGCAGCCCCCTCTACATATGGCCGGTAGCAGCATAGGAAGCTAGGGGTACCAGTGCACCATGCACACGGGTGGCTGGAGGTGGAGGGTGACTAGCAGAGCTCCATGCTCGACTTTCACACTAGCTGCTCTTTAATTGTGCATTCCCCGCATGACCTGTGTCCTCGGCCGGCTCCTCAGAGTACCCCTCTGCTGTTACATGCATTGCTGCTCAGTCCGATGTCTGTTCTCCCCAGCCAGAGTTCCGCCCCCTCCCCTGAGTCTGGCCCACACTGCACTGCATACTTCTCCCGGGTAAACAAACTTTAAGCACAAAGATGCAGTGCAGCCCTATGGGAGCCCGGAGGACACTGCAGTCTTGTCTGCCAGCCCCCATCCTCCCCGTCATACACAGATGATGAAAGGTCTTTCTGGGAGAATGCTGATCGCCTATCCAGCACACTGGATGGAGCCCAGGCCAACATGGATGAGTGCGAGGCCTACAGCTTGGTCATGGTGAGTGAGAGGACCCCATCCCCCACACACTATTACATACCCCCTCCATCTCCCCCTGGGGACAGGGACCCTTTCTCATGTGGGGACAGGGACCCCCACCTCCCCTGGGGACAGGAACTCCTTCTCACCTGGAGGCAGTAACTTCTACTGCCCTGGAGAAAAGGACCTCATCTCTTCTGGGGACAGGGACCCTATCCTGCCTAGGGACAATCCCCCAATGGGGCACTTAAAAATGTAAAAAAAACGAATAAAAAAAAACTACCGATACCAGTGGTGGAACTACAGAGCTCACAAAGGTCATACCTGTGACCACGCCCTGGACTTCCACGGCCAGACTCGGAGGGAAGGGCCCTGGCTGGGGTTCAGGGGGCGGCCCTTCATGGTTTCTTGCATCGGGGCCCTGAAGGTTCTAGTTACACCACTGGTCGTTATCATGTTGTAATACTGCCCTGCGGCCCAGTCTCTGAAGGGAGGGGATCATGCTCTGCTTCAGTATGTCACAGTACATTTTGGCATTCATGGTTCCCTCAATGATCTGTAGCTCCCCAGTGCTGGCAGCACTTATGCAGCCCCAGACCATGACACTCCCACCACCATGCTTGACTGTAGACCAAAGACAACCTCTGTATATGATGCTGAGCATGTTCATTCAACTTCTTTGGTTGACTATGGCGATACCTGTTCTTAGTGGAACCTGTCCTGTTAAACCCCTGTATGGTCTTGGCCACCGTGCGGCAGCTCAGTTTCAGGGTCTTGGCAATCTTCTTATAGCCTAGACCATCTTTATGTAGAGCAGCAATTCTTATTTGCAATGAGGTGCCATTTTGAACTTCCAGTGACCAGTACGAGAGAGTGAGAGCGATAACACCAAATTTAATTTTGTTGCCGGCGGTTTAGACATTAATGGCTGTGTGTTGAGTTATTTTGAGGGGGCGGCAAATTTACACTGTTATACAAGCTGTATACTCACTACTTTACATTGTAGACAAGTGTCATTTCTTCAGTGTTGTCACATGAAAAGATAGAATAAAATATTTACAAAAATGTGAGGGGTGCAGGGCCAGATTAAGAACATCATGGGCCTGGTGCTGAGGATTTTGGTGGGGCCTTTTATAAACAATAAATAAATAAAAATGCAACTATTTTTTGTTATAACAAATTCAATTAAAGAGAGAGAGGGGGAGGATGAGAGAGAGAGAAAGACAGAGACAGAGAAAGGGGATGAAATAGGTGTGAGGGGTAAGGGAGGGAGGATGAGAGAGAAAGGGGGGATGGTAGAGAGAGGATGCACATGAGCATGTGTGGGAATGACATCAGGGCAGCCTAGCCAAGGCAAGTGACGGAAGGCACAGAACCCAGAAGGAAGACCGGGTGAAGATGGAAGTGCCCGGGCCCCGCCGGAATGATCACAGCACAGCACTGGAGGGCTCAGTCTGACAGGTAAGTGTACCCTAATGTGCTAATATGCTGTGCATACTTGTACATTATGCCATAACCTACCCCAGGGCCTCTAAAAAGTTGTAATTTTAGAAAAGTTTACTACCACTTTAATATCACAGGAGCCTCTCATGGGGCCCCTACTTACTCTGTCGCCCTTGGGCAGTGCCTAAGTGCATAGTTGTCAACATTTTAAAAATAATTTCAGGGACACTTTTTTCTACAAGTGCTATATTTAGAGTAGCTGACACCCCCGTGTTCCTCTATATATCACAATAGTCATTACAAAATTAAATAAGTACTAATAATGGGGAAGAACAAATATGAGGACTGTGAGATTTCCTTTAGTTGAACTGACAAAAGTGTCCATTCTAGAGCTGGTAACATTGAGGATATTCAGCATAATAATTTTAAAGAACAGTTTTTGTGGGTAAGAGGCATAGGAGAGGAGTATGGGTGGTATAAAAGTGGGAAGTATGTGCAGGTGAGGGAGAGGAATGTGGAGGGTCTAACAGTGGGCACTATGTACAGGAGAGGAGTGTGGAGGGCATGGCAGAAGGCACTATGTACAGGAGAGGAGTGTGAGGGGTATGACAGGGGGCGGTATGCACAGCAGAGGAGTGTAGAGGGTATGACATTGGCCACTATGTATAGGAGAGGAGTGTGGAGGGTATGACAGTGAGTAGTATGTACAGGAGAGCAGTGTTGGAGGTATGACAGTGGGCACTATGTATAGGAGAGAAGTGTTGGAGGTATGACAGTGGGCACTATGTATAGGAGAAGAGTGTGGAGGGTATGACAGTGAGTAGTATGTACAGGAGAGGAGTGTGAAGGGTATGACAGTGGGGACTATGTATAGGAGAGAAGTGTTGGAGGTATGACAGTGGGCACTATGTATAGGAGAGGAGTGTGGAGGGTATGACAGTGAGTAGTATGTACAGGAGAGAAGTGTGGAGGGTATGATGGTGGACACTATGTATAGGAGAGGAGTGTGGAGGGTACGACAGTGGGCACTATGTACAGGAGAGAAGTGTATGAAAGCAGGCAATATGTACAGGAGAGGAGTGTGTAGGATATGACAGCGGGCGTTATGTATAGGAGAGAAGTGTTGGAGGTATGACAGTGGGCACTATGTATAGGAGAGGAGTGTGGAGGGTATGACAGTGGGCACTATGTATAGGAGAGAAGTGTGGAGAGTATGACAGTGGGCACTATGTATAGGAGAGGAGGATGAAGTAATCTGGGAAGGAAAAATGTAAAGGTTTGTGGAAGGATGTTTAGGGGCTGTGTAGTGTTTAAGCGGGCCAGACATGGATTAAAATTACACCAATGAAGCAGAGACCAGCCATAGTCGATCTATGTATGGGCTAGCTGGTTTTACACAAGTCAACCTATTAACCGACTTGAGTACAACCAGCCTGTCAGGTTTTCCCCAAAACAATCAGTGCTGCCAGCTATAGTTAGCAGCACTAATCATTGTATTGACTGGCAGAACACAATAACCCTGCGGGAGTGATTGCCCCATTCACAGGGCAGCAGGTGAGAGGGTGTGTGGGGACAGGCTGGGGAGAGATACTAGTCAGTCCCTGGGTAGGCACCGGTAAGTATCAGAGCCAGATACACAGAGGTTACATACGCTATGATCGTTAGAGCGAGAGCAATAATTCTAGCAAATGTAAAATGTAAAGCATCGCTTAGTACACAACAAAAAATTGTGCTAACTTTAGTGTTTTTTTTATGAATGAAACAGTTTCTTTCCAAAAAAAAGTTTGAAAAATTGCTGCGCAAATGTCATGTAACATAAAAAGGTGTGAAGACCACCATTTTATTCCATAGGGTGTCTGCTAAAACAATATACTGTATAATGCTTGGGGGTTCTGAGTCATTTTCTAGCATTAAAAAATTATGATTTTTACATGTAGGAGAGAAGTCTCAGAATGGGCCTGGGTGGCAAGGGGTTAATTATCATAAGTAATATACAAATAATTATTATCAGCTCTGTGAGTTCATCCTCTCAGTCTGCTGCAGAGTGTTCCAGCTTGTATTTATACTGCCGCTCTGTATGCAGCTTCTGGCAGGCTGTGCAAGCAGCCCTGTATCTCCGGAACCATAGATGATAGCAGCCCCATATTTTAACCAGTGTTGGAGTGGGTATTTAGCTACCTACCTCCCAAATTTGGGGTCTCTGTGACTCCTGGTCGCCGAGCTACAATCCTCGAAGTCAATCTTTTTTTTTTTTTTTTTTATGTTTTTGGGCAAATGGGCCTATCTTGAGAAAGGGGCCTGGAGCTGCAGCTCCAATAGCCCCTATGTTAATCCGGCCCTGGAGGGGTGTACTCACTTTTGCGCGATACTGTATATGTATTTTGTTGGTTTGTATTTTTCAAATATAATCCACTATAATTGCAATATTATTATATTATAATTATACACAATTTATATAGCGCCAACAGTTTACGCACTGCTTTACGATCTAGAGGGGGGACAGCACAATTACAATACAGTTCAATACAGAAGCGACAGGAGGGCCCTGCTAAAAGGAGGGGGTGGTGGTGCAAAAGGTAATAGATGCGAGGAATATTATCTATCCATTAAATCCTCTTGCCAGATTACAAGATATACCATCTTCCCTGCCATCTGTGTGGGTTCCCACATCCGCCGTGGCGGACCTATTCCTCTTTTGGAACTGCTGCTGTTCATAGTTTCCAAATAAAATCACAAAAAGAAACCCCTAGACTGATCTTTGAGCCAGAGGAAGAATGCCGTGTTCCAGACTGTGTGTACTCTAATGCCTAGTACACACGATCGGACTTTCCGACAACAAAACCATGGATTTTTGTTCGAAGGATGTTGGCTCCAACTTGTCTTGCACACACACGGTCAAATGTTGGCCAACGATTGCAAACGTGGGAACGTGATGACGTGCAAGACGTACGATAAGCCAAGAAAAAGGAAGTTCAATAGCCAACATTTGTTGGTGGAAAGTCCAACAACAAATGTTCGATGGAGCGTACACACAGTCGAACTTTCAGCCAACAAGCTCACATCCAACATTTGTTGTTTGAAAATCTAATTTTGTGTACGGGGCATTGTTGGAAAATCAGATTTTGTGTACAGGGCATTGTTGGAAAATCCGATTTTGTGTACGGGGCATTGTTGGAAAATCCGATTTTGTGTACGGGGCATTGTTGGAAAATCCGATTTTGTGTACGGGGCATTTGGGGGAAACAGAACTCAATTCACCAGCGGCTCTTTTGGGTGTGTGCTACACTTGCTAAAGAACATTATTTTTCATTAAGTTCTTGAGGGTAAAATTCCGCTTTAAGACCAAATAAAGAGAAAGCAATGTGTTGGACGAATGTAACTGTGCCGAAATATGCATATCTGGATTTCAGCTTTAATAATTGATATGTGCCTGAACCCAACTTGTTGGCTGCGAAACTTCCCTATCCTCCCTGTTCCTGAAACTGAGACTGCCAGAGCTACAAATGAGATACATTGCAGGCCATCAGACACAATGAAATTCAAACAAAGATCGCCGTAACTTTTGTAATTTGTTCATGCTTTGACTCCTCTGCGCTTATTTTGTTTTAAGTACAGACTTTGCCAGTTTCAAATTTAGCTCAACATTGTTCTTTGCTTAGACTGGGGATCCAAGAGGATGTCATTATTATATGTAGACATAATCTGACAGTCCAGTAGGTAGTAAGCCGTTATTGGTATCACAATCATGGAGACGTGGGTCCTTTACTTGCAGGTTCAAGAGATTTGATGAATTTTATGTGATAAAAGATGAAAAGAAAACACGTTATCAAGAGAAGTCCAGAAAGTATTAGCCGGATCATATTCTGTATCCCTCCTTGAAAAACACCTAAGAAAAAGAAAAACATTTTGAGCTCTCCAAAAATTTGCAACCAAAAAATACCAAATAATAACTTGCAATTTGTGTGAATGTGTTGTTTTGTGTGTGACAGGAAGTGAGGGGGAAATCTCCCAAATAGGCAACCTTTAAACAACTAAAAGTATAAATAGTGATTAGAAATAAAAAGAAAACATAAAAAAGAAACCTGCCAAGAGGTTGGTTTACTAATGGAAAATACCCGATGTACTTTGCAACTGCAATTGCACTCTTTTTTCCTAGTAAATATCAATGTGGTAAAGCTTCACTTTGTAAAGAATACCCAATAAGGTCCAAGGAAATAAAAAAAAAAGCATTTTGCTTGCACATGATTGGATGATGGAAATCGGCAGAGCTTTACCACATCTAGGGGGAAAATGAATGCAACTGCACTTACAAAGAGCACAGTCAATATGCCTTTAGTAAATCAACCCCATGTCTCTTGTATTTGTTGCTAACATACTGTCCTGATGCTATACAACTTCTATCAAATACATGCCTGAAGTGCAAATTTAGAATATTGTGGGGGTATGGGAATCTGTGGGGTTGTTTTAAAGTGTGTTTTGTGCACATTTTATTTTTAATTTTTATGAATCTTTTTAGGAAAATGAAGCCTGGTGTTGCAAAAAATAAATAAATCCCACAAACATTACTATTATACTGCTATGCCACAAGCCAATTTGTATGACGTTGAGGGTTTTATCTTTATTTTTTTAAGGGTAAACTTTCTTATAGCTTTTAGATCTGTTGTGGCTTCTACTTCCGCAAGTCAATGAAGGGATATCACTGCTTGATAAAAAAAAAAAAAATGGGATGTTGCATCCAAAACTAAATCTAAAAAGTCTCTTTTTAAATTGAAATGAACCAGATTGGGGTGCTTCTTAAGTCAAGCCTATGTGATGCCAGAATATGATGTCACTGATGCTACTGTTCCATAACACCACATAGAGCTACTAAACCCACAACAGTAAAATCAGTCTTTATATGCAATAAAGCATGTTTGTTATACTGACTGTGGAACCTAAGGGGTTAATCATCAGCATTGTAAAAAAATGGCTGTTTGACCCTGTCTTCTCTGAATCACCCCTTCTTTTACTGTCCCCAATACAACTCCTGATAGTACAGAACCCTGGGGGCACTCTGCACATACTCAATTTGGTGTGTATTGGTAGAGTAACATTTTTTGGGAGGATGCGTGTGACCAGCACAGGGAAATCAGCACTGTCCAGACAGAGGGTCAGGGGTCATGCAGTCGGAGGTGAATGAAAATCTCCTACAAGCTTTAACCAGTGCTTGGCCGGACACTTATAGAAGTCACAAGACTGCTATACTGCTGATGAGAAAAGGTATTTAGCAGTTTATAGTTACGAAAATAATTGCATTTCCATGTTCTGTGGGAAATAAGTCATGCTCCATTCAATGGGAATCCCAAGTTCAAGAACTGGCTGACAGGCATACTGTAGATTGGGCTGCATGGATCTGTGTCTTTTTCCAAACTTCGTAAGTAAGGGGGGGATGTATGTTGTCATGTTCGCATCGCAATTGGGTCGTTATAATAAATAAGTGGCCCCCATAGCAATCTGATGCAGCTCTTCCACTAGCTGGTGTCCTCCTGTGGGTTCCTATTCTCCACTTTTGATTTCTGTGCACCACTCCACACCATTTAGGATGAAGACACATGGAAAATGGGCGCCAAAATGTTCTCCTAATGCCGTGTACACACGACCGGACTTTTCGAGGGACTAGGTCCGACAGACTTTCAACGGAGTTCTGACGGAGTCCTGACAGAGTTCTGACGGACTTTCCGAATGAACGGACTTGGCCACACACAATCACACCAAAGTCCGACGGATTCGAACGTGATGACGTACGACCGGACTAGAATAAGGAAGTTCATAGCCAGTAGCCAATAGCTGCCCTAGCGTCGGTTTTTGTCCGTCGGACTAGCATACACACGAGCGGATTTCTCGGTAGGAACTGGGTCCGGCGGAGTTCCGGCGGAAAAATTTGAAACATGTTCCATTTCTAAAGTCTGTCAGACTTTTGCAAATCAAAAGTCCGCTGCAGCCCACACACGATCGAATGGTCTGCCGGAATCGTTCCGTCGGACCTTTGATGTTGAAAAGTCCGGGTGTGTGTTCGCGGCATCAAGTGGTCCCAAGGAGCTATTTACTAGACTGGATCAAGTGTTCCACTGACAGTGGAAGGTCTTCCCTTCTGTATCACCAATGGTATCATGTTCATTTGTACTAACCCTTCATGCTGCCATCTTAACCACTTAGGGACCGGGTCTCTTTTTGAGATTTGTTGTTTACAAGATAAATACTGTTTTTTGCTATAAAATTACTTAGAACCCCCAAACATTACACATTTTTTTTCTAACACCCTAGAGAATAAAATGGTGGTTGTTGCAATACTTTCTGTCACACTGTATTTGCGCAGCGGTCTTACAAGCGCACCTTTTTGGAAAAAATACACTTTTTTTTAATTAAAAAAATAAGACAACAGTAAAGTTAGCCCAATTTATTTTATATTGTGACAGATAATGTTACATCGAGTAAATTGATACCCAACATGTCACACTTCTAAATTGCGCCCGCTCGTGAAATGGCGACAAATTTTACCCTAAAAAATCTCCATAGGCGGCAGTTAAAAATTTTTACAGGTTGCATTTTTTAGGTTACAGAGGAGGACTTGTGCTAGAATTATTACTGACCGTGGAAATACCTCACACGTGTGGTTTGAAGACCGTTCTCATATGCGGGCGCTACTCGCGTATACGTTCGATTCTGCATGCGAGCTCGGCGGACAAGGCGCGTTTAAAATCTGCCGCAGAGTCCATTCTTATCGGAAAGTGGCCAAAGAAGAGGATACCGGGGGTTATGGCAGCTAGCTGTTGCCATAACAGCGATATTCCTCTTCAAATTTAGGACGTATATCGGCGTGCGGCGGTCCATAAGTGGTTAAATTCTGTTGAACGAGAAAGCCATGAATACAACAGCTACATGTGCTGCTATGGCTGTGCTAATGTCCATTACAAATCTATTTCTCTTTATGTGCTTTACAAAGGTACTAACCATACAAATATTTAAAGAGGTTGTAAACCTCCATAAGAAACATAAAAAAAAACCTGCAAGACAAAGGCATAGTGAACTAGTATGTATTGCATACTAGCTCATTAGGAAATACTGACCTTAGAACAATGCCCTGAATCGGCACCGGCACAACAAGTACACGGCTGACATCTTTCACCGGAGTTACTTCGCGGGGGAAAAGCGCTGTGATTGGCATGGACGCAGGAGCCGCCGGTCACGGCACAGGCCCTGAACAAAGGGCAACAGCCACTTTAAAAGGCAAGTTTACAAACTAAAATAACAATTCCCAAGAACCTACGTATCCTAGAGCAAAATCCATTCTTTCCAGCAAGACTCTGTCTCCCCCCCTGTCTTACCACTAGGGATGAGCTTCGTGTTCGAGTCGAACGTACGTTCGACTCGAACATTGGCTGTTCGTCCGTTCGGCGAAATCCGAACACTTGGTCCGTTCGCGTCAAAATCGCATGGCGCTCACGGCCCACAATGCACTGCGATGGCGCAGTGCATTGCTGGCTCATGATTGGCCAAGCATGCACTGTGACCCCGCATGCTTGGCCAATCGCAGCGCCAGCAGCGAGGAGAGCCATGATTGGCCACAGGCAGGATGCCTGTGGCCAATCATAACTGAGGCTGTGTAGTGCACGCCCCACACTATATAAGGCCGCCATTGAGGCGGCCTCGTGTAGTATGTTAGCATCTGAAGCAGTGGGTGTTCTGTGTACCTTCAACACAGTACACACCGATCGTTTTTGGCTGATTTCCTATCTTGCTGTTGTGTAGTGGTTATTGTCTGTGCCCTGACCGCAGTATACACCACTATATTCACTATTCACTTCACTATATTTATATATCTTTAATAATAGAGCTTGCAGTCAGTAGTGTTAGGAGATAGTGCGTGCTGTCTGCGTGCTCTGTACCCAGTACATACCGCTATAATCCACCTACATAGCTGTTCTCTATTTGAGCCCAATTGCCATCTGCAGGAGTTATTGGAAGTTGTGTGTGCCTCCAGCACAGCACAGTATACATCTGTATATACCCCTTTAACTCTGCTGTTTTCTGGTTATTGTCTGCGTGCCCTGACCGCAGTATACACCGCGATATTCACCTAACCTATATAGCTAGTGATCTATCGTTAATAATAGAGCTTGCAGTCAGTAGTGTTAGGAGATAGTGCGTGCTGTCTGCGTGCTCTGTACCCAGTACATACCGCTATAATCCACCTACATAGCTGTTCTCTATTTGAGCCCAATTGCCATCTGCAGGAGGTTGTGTGTGCCTCCAGCACAATATAAACTACCCAACTGCTGTTTTACCCAACTCCCTTCAGGCCATTACCATGTCTGGAAGGCCAGCAAGGAGAGGCAGAGAGGCGCGAGCCGATAAAAGAGGGCAAGCAGGCTCTGTGTCTAGAGACAACAGTGCTGGTCGTGGACGCGGTGCATTGTCATCAGCACGTGGCCATGGGACATGCTTGTCCTTCTTTTCGGCAGCTGGACATGTTGAACCGCAACATGCCAACGACTTGGTAGAGTGGATGACCAAGCCCTCTTCATCCTCCTCATCCTCTCTCACCCAGTCTCAGGGTAGTCGCAAAGCAGCTGCCAACGCATCGTCTTCCCTCCTCTCAATGTCATCATCAGTGACTCCTTCCCTAGACCCACCACGTCCTCCTGAGGAGTCTCCTGAACTCTTTGAGCACAGTGTTGGGTACATGCTCCAGGAGGATGCCCAGTGTTTGGTGGGCTCTGATGATGACACTCAGCTAGAGGAAGGCAGTAGCGTGAGCGCAGAGAGAGGGGATGCTCAAGAAGGACAGCAATCTGGCAGTCATGTTCCACAAGCTGCAGCATACTGCCAGGTTTGCTACAGCGATGAAGAGGGAGGGGATGATGAGGGCACTGACTCCACGTGGGTGCCTGGAAGGAGGGAGGAGGAGGAGGAGGAGGAGGCACATGTCCAACGAGGCAGGATGCCCTCCGGGGGCCAGCTTAGGGGCAGCACACCGACTGAATCACACCGCAGAGCTCCGCCTGTGCAGAACGCTGCCTCTGCGCGTTATTCTAAAAGTTCTTTGGTGTGGGCCTTTTTTGAGACGAGTGCATCAGATCGCACCGCTGCTATTTGCAACATATGTCTCAAGCGTATCTCACGTGGCCAAAACATCAGCCGCTTGGGCACCACATGCTTGACCAGACATATGTTGACCTGCCATGCAGCTCGTTGGCAAGCGTACCTCAAAGACCCACACCAAAGAACAAAGCGGACCTCTCCTTGCTCCTCATCAGCTGGCATCTCCAACCCCACTAGACCTTCAGTCCTCTCTGAAACCTGCTCTGAGAGGAATGAAGGTGTAGAATTAGGTGTGTCACAGCCAAGTGCTTCCGGGAACTCTGCTAGCGGTACACCCACGTCCGATTATAGCAGGCAAATGTCCCTGCCCCAGCTGCTGGACCGGCGGAAGAAGTTTACTCCCAGCCATCCACATGCCCAGCGGTTGAATGCTAGCTTGGCTAAATTGCTAGCACTTCAACTGCTGCCTTTTCAGTTGGTAGACTCGGCCCCCTTCCGTGAGTTTGTACAATGTGCGGTTCCTCAGTGGCAGGTCCCCAAACGCCACTTTTTCTCACGGAAGGCGATTCCGGCTCTCTACCGGCATATGGAAGGCAATGTCCTTGCCTCGCTGGACAGGGCGGTCAGCGGTAAGGTGCATATTACCGCTGACTCATGGTCCAGCAGGCATGGACAGGGACGTTACCTGTCTTTCACGGCCCATTGGGTCACTCTTCTGGCTGCTGGGAAGGATGCAGGACAAGGTGCAGTAGTGTTGGAGGTTGTTCCGCCACCACGCCTCCAAAATGCTACTATTGGTTGTGACACACCTCTCTCCTCCACCCCCTCCTCTTCTTCTTCCTCCATGGCCTCTTCCAGTGCTCTGTCCTCAGAACCAGCGGTGCACCGTAGGCGTTGCAGGGGCTACGCAAGTACGCAGGCAAAACGATGCCATGCCGTGCTTGCGCTGGTTTGTTTGGGGGACAGGAGCCACACTGGGGCGGATGTTTTGTCAGCTCTGCAGGGGCAGGCCGAGAGGTGGTTGACGCCACGGCAGCTTAAGCCAGGAATGGTGGTTTGCGACAATGGCACCAACCTCCTCTCCGCCCTCCGACAGGGACAACTGACCCATGTGCCCTGTGTAGCTCACATCCTTAACCTGGTGGTGCAGCAGTTCTTGGGCAGGTACCCCGGCTTACAGGATGTCCTGAAGCAGGCCAGGAAAGTCTGTGTGCATTTCCGCCGATCATTTAATGCCTGTGCTCGGCTGGCTGAGCTCCAAAAGAAGTTGAACCTACCCAAGACCCGCCTTATATGTGACATGCCCACCAGATGGAACTCAACATTGGCCATGCTGCAGCGGCTGCACACGCAGCAGAGGGCCATCAATGAGTACCTGTGCGACTACGGCACCAGGACAGGGTCAGGGGAGCTTGGTTTTTTCTCACCACGCCAGTGGGGCATGATCAGGGATGCATGCACTGTCCTGTCACCGTTTGAGGAGGCCACAAGGATGGTGAGCAGTGACAGTGCATGCATCAGTGACACTGTACCTCTTGTCCACCTCTTGGAGCATACGCTGCGTGGAATAATGGACAGGGCACTTGAGGCAGAACAGAGGCAGGAAGAGGAGGACTTCCTTGCCTCTCAAGGCCCCCTTTATCCAGACAGTGTTCCTGCTGTGCCACCCATCACACAGGAAGAGGATGAGGAGGAGGAAGAGGAGGAGGAGGATGATTGTGTCAGCATGGAGGTGGAGGCTGGCACTCAGCATCAGCAGCAGCAGCAGCAGCAGCAGTCTTATAGGGATGATTTACAGTCCCAAGAAACACATGGACTTGTACGTGGCTGGGAGGAGGTAGCTGCGGATCATGTTGTCCTTAGTGACCCAGAGGACTCCGGACCGAATGCCTCAGCTAACCTACGCTGCATGGCCTCCCTGATCCTGCAAAGCCTGCGGAAGGATCCTCGTATTCTTCGGATCAAGGAGAGGGACCATTACTGGCTGGCCACTCTCCTTGATCCACGGTACAAAGGTAAGGTTGCCGACCTTATCTTGCCATCGCAGAGGGAGCAGAGGATGAGACATCTCCGGGAGGCCTTGCAGAAAGCTCTGTGCAACGCGTTCCCAGAGACTGGGAGGTTACAAACTCCTGGTCCTGGACAACGTGTTGCTGAGGCATCGGTCAGAAGGAGCGGTGGAGAAGGTGGCCGTCTGACTGATGCTTTCAGGCAATTTTTTAGTCCGCAGCCCCAAGGTATGATTGGTTCCAGCACCCATCGCCAGCGTCTGATTTACATGGTGCAGGAATACCTAGGGGCAAGGTCAGACTTGGACACCTTTCCCACCGAAAATCCTCTGGCTTACTGGATCTTGAGGATGGATCACTGGCCAGAGCTTGCACAGTATGCAATTGAGCTACTGGCCTGTCCTGCATCCAGCGTTCTTTCGGAACGCACCTTCAGTGCTGCTGGTGGCTTTGTTACCGATCACAGGGTGCGCCTGTCCACCGAATCAGTTGATCGACTGACCTTCATCAAGATGAATCAGTCTTGGATCACCCACAGCTACCAAGCACCTGAAGCTGATGTAACCGAATAATTTTTTTGAAATACCACATCCCTTCAAGACTGCCTATGCTGATGCTGAGTGACTGTCCTGTTATGTTGATTGTCTATCCTCTTCCTCCTCCGCTGATATGTTGGAAGAACATTTTTGGTTCTGGGTGATGCCAGCAGCCCAATTTTTCTGCCCCTGTTTAACAGGGGCGTTTAATTACAATTTTTGATGCAATGCTTTGCAGCAGGGCTAATTCCTGCAATAAAACTAGAGTATATGGCAGAGGTTGCAGTGTGGTGGCACCAGCACCAGTGCCTAAGGCCCAATTTTTCTGCCCCTGTTTAACAGGGGCGTTTAATTACAATTTTTGATGCAATGCTTTGCAGCAGGGCTAATTCCTGCAATAAAACTAGAGTATATGGCAGAGGTTGCAGTGTGGTGGCACCAGCACCAGTGCCTAAGGCCCAATTTTTCTGCCCCTGTTTAACAGGGGCGTTTAAATACAATTTTTGATGCAATGCTTTGCAGCAGGGCTAATTCCTGCAATAAAACTAGAGTATATGGCAGAGGTTGCAGTGTGGTGGCACCAGCACCAGTGCCTAAGGCCCAATTTTTCTGCCCCTGTTTAACAGGGGCGTTTAAGTACAATTTTTGATGCAATGCTTTGCAGCAGGGCTAATTCCAGCAAAAAAACTAGAGTATATGGAAGAGGTTGCAGTGTGGTGGCACCAGCAGCAGTGCCTAAGGCCAAATTTTTCTGCCCCTGTTTAACAGGGACATGCAATTACAATTCTTGATATAATATTTCACAGGAGGGCCCCTTCCTGTGCCCACCCAGAGTAACGGTGAGGACTTATAGTGTTGTGGCACCACCAGCACCACAACCACCAAAGGTCAATTTTTCTACCACTGTTCAACAATGGCATGTAATTACAATTCTTGATATAATCGTTCACAGCAGGGCGCTCCAGCGCCCACCAAGAGTCACTTTGAGGGCTTACAATGTTGTGGCAAAACCAACACCTTGTTCCGCCATTTCTGCAGAGCATATAGGGCAGGCCCCTACTTTCAAACATCCAACTTACAAACATTTCCTACTTGCAAACGCAAGGAGACAGCAGCAAGTGAGATGAAAAAAGATGGACGACAAAACAAATTATACAGGGGTGATAACCCTTCCCTATGTTTTCCAAAAAGCTTAAAAATAGTTTTTTTGACTGGAGCTACACTTTAAAAATGTACCAGTTGAAAATTACAAACAGATTCAACTTAACACAACAAACCTACACAGTCCCTGTCTTGTTTGCATCGCCTGTATACTGCTGTTCTGAGTATATAGGGCCTGGGGGCCACACGCATTTCCTTTTTTTAATATGGGTACGGGGTTCCCCTTAATATGTGTACAAGACCCAAATAGGCTGGTAATGGGCAGGGAGGGCTACCCATGCCATTTTTCTGAATGATTTTCAACCATATTGCAGGAACCAGATATAACATTAAAACCGCAAGCAGTTTTAAATGGTGTTATTTCCGTTAAATGTCATTTTGTGCAGGGACTGTTCTAAACACGGGAAACACGTGGCACTTCACAGGCATACTACAGACACCCCCCGGGCACCATATTTAAAGGAATATTTCACTTTTTTTTTTTCACTTTAATCGTCATTAAAATCAGTGCTCCCGCAAAAATGGCCGTTTTTAAAACTTTTTTTTTGCATTGACCCATGTCCCCTGGGGCAGGATCCAGGTCTCTAAACCCTTTTTAGGACAGTATCTTGCATATTAGCCTTTAAAATTAGCACTTTCCATTTCGAACGTTCGAGTCCCATAGACTTCAATGGGGTTCTAACGTTCGTAACGAACGTGGGGTCCGTTCGAAAGTTCTGGTGCGAACCGAAGCGGGGGGTGTTCGGCTCATCCCTACTTACCACATTATGGTTTATCTGTTAGGGTATTAAGACCTATCCTTATTTCCAGACAAATATTTTCCAGACTTTGTCAGTGTGGATGGCGTGCCCCATCGACCCCCCAAATACAGCTTGAATGAAACGATAGTGACCATTTCCATGCAGTTTTATTACTGATGCAGGACTCTGACCAGAATCCCTAATTTATTTATACTGTGAGACCCCCATTTGAGACTTTAAGCTTCTACTTCTAGCTATATATCCTTCCATCGGAGGGACCAGGTTTATGATTTTCCCCTGTTGGGCTATAATATTCCAAGTCTGTAGGTTGAACCAAAACCTCCACACACGCCACCCATTGACAACGCCAATTCTACTCTTGCTTCAATACTTTATGTGCTTGATTACGGTGTCATTCACCATATCTCAAATATTTTTTTTTTCTCTTTTTTTTTTTAATCAATAGTTTTTATTGATGTTCAACAATGTTTACATGTAATGAATCAAGATACATGGATAATTGTTATGCAAGAGCAAAACAGATAAAAAATAAAAATAAGAACAAACAATAGAACAAGGGCAGGGAAAAAAAAAAAAAAAAAAAAAAAGGACATATCAGTAAATATGCATTGGTACACACAGCATGCCTTCCACAGCAGTTTCAAGAACATTCATATGCATATCAGTACGATATGATTCTCCAACCTAAGGCTAGTAAAGTAATCAAGGTCTTACTCTACGAGTGAGGTTTAAAGCTCTTGCACCAGGTTTCCCAAGTGTTATCAAATTTGTGGCAATTTAGGTTGTTGATGGCTAGGAGGCGTTCAAATGTGTGGTATCTATTAACTAGGGTGTGTACGTCAGAAACATTAATGGCCTGGGTGTTTTTCCAATGTTGTAGGATGAGATTCCTAGTAGCCAGTAGGATATGGGTAACAACTGGTCTGTCTCCCGGGGGGAAATTATTGATACCTATGTGCAGTAAAGCCAGGGCAGGATTGGGGGATGTTAGAATACCTGTGAGGGATGAGATAAGGCGGAATACATTATTCCACAAGCTAGTTAGGCTGGGGCATTCCCATAGCATGTGTAGTAGATTGCCAATTTGACCACAATTTCTCCAACACAGTGGTGATGATCCTGAAAAGAAAGTGGCGATTCTAACTGGTGTATAATGCCATCTATTGAGAATTTTAAGGGTCATTTCCCAATGTGAAACACAGTGAGAAGCTTGGTGAATAGACTGGAAAGCTTGAGACCATTGTTCGTTAGTGAAATTGGTGGATAAATCTCTCTCCCAGCGTTTAAGGTTCGGTGTTTTATGGAAAGATGTTTTATCCTGGAAGAGATTATAGAAGAGAGTGATGCCTTTAATAGAATGTTGGGCAGTAGAGTAGAAATGCCATACTTTAGGGGGTAGGAATAACTCAGGGAGTGGATGTGTCCTCAAATAGTGGGAGATGCGGAGACAGGAGAACCATAATGTGGTCGGAAGCTTAAATTCCTTCATAATGCTGTCAGCAGACTTTGGTTGGCCATTGGTAAACAGTGTTGACATGGAAAGGGCTCCTCCCGCCTTCAACTGTACCGTCGAAAGCAGGGGGAGTTTTGCCTCCAGTATTTCTATGGGGAAATCATAAGGAACAATTTGCGAGGCACTACAGTCAAGTTGGAGGAGGAGTCTCCATGCTTGAAGAGAGACCTGCACCGAAGGCAACATGTGTCCCAAAGGCCAGTTTTCCCACATATCACTCAGTAGAAATAGGCGGACATCAGTAGTCTACAGTAGTGCTTTTTCTAGGTCTACCCATAATGGTTGGTCTACTGGGAGAAACCAATGGCGGAGTTGGTCGAGTCTAGTGGCCCATAGGTAATCTAATAAGTCCGGGTATCCCATTCCCCCAACTCTTTTGTGCGGATGGAGGTTAGGACGAGAACATCTAGCTCTCCTACCTCCCCAAGTGAATTTCCATAAAGTTGTGGACATTTCACGAATAAAGCGCAACGGAATTGGGATAGGCAATGAACAAAATAGGTAAAGGATCTGTGGTAATATGGCCATCTTAAAGGCTGCTATTTTGCCTAACCAGGACAGTTCCTTTTTTGCTATCTCATTGAGTTGGTGGGACATTTTGGTTATAAGAGGACCAAAATTTGCCGCAGCTAATGTGGAAGTGTTATTGGTTATATTAATGCCTAAGTATTTAATGGAACCCTTACTCCAAGTGTATGGTAGAGTTTTTTGGAGAGTAAGTTTTGCAGAGTAAGACACCCCTAGGTCTAAGGCCGCGTACACACGGGCGGACTGTTCGCCCAACCTTGTTCGGCAAACAGTTTCATCAAACAGTCCGCTCAAAATTTGCATGAGCGGACTTGCCCACACACGAGCGGACTGTTTGACGAACAAGGTTGGGCAAACAGTTCGCTCAACTTTTGAAATGAACGGACTCGCCCACGTAAGGCGGAGGCAAATCCGCCCATTTCGAGCGCGTGTACAGGTAGGCGGGGCCCGCGAAGGAGACGTCGCGGGCTCCGCCGCCTGGAATGGGCTTAAAGGGGAACCCCAACGCCGAAAAAAATCGGCGTGGGGGTTCCCCCCAAGTCCACACCAGACCCTTGTCCGAGCACGCTACCCGGCCGGCCAGGAAAGGGGGGCGAGCGAGCGCGCCCCCCCTCCTGAGCCGTACCAGGCCGCGTGCCCTCAACATGGGGGGTGCCTTGGGGAAGGGGGGGCCGCGCGGCCCCCCCACCCCAAAGCACCTTGTCCCCATGTTGATGAGGACAAGGGCCTCTTCCCGACAACCCTGGCCGTTGGTTGTCGGGGTCTGCGGGCGGGGGGCTTATCGGAATCCGGGAGCCCCCTTTAAGAAGGGGGCCCCCGGATACCGGCCTCCCACCCTATGTGAATGAGTATGGGGTACAATGTACCCCTACCCATTCACCTGTGAACTAAAGTACAATAAAAAACACAACACAGAGAAAAAATATTTTATTGCACAGCTCCGGGGGTCTTCTCGCCGGACTCCTCCGCTATGTGTGTGTAGCTCTTTTGCTAGCGGAGGAGTCCGGCTTTCTTCCTCCCCGCCGCCGGCCTCTTCTCCCGACTTCGGGGGTCTTGTCCCCCTCTTCGGTTCTTCTGCCGGGCCACCGCGCCTGGTCCGGTGGCCCGGTCTTCTGTCGCCGTCTTCCGTTCTTCTGTCGCCGCCTTCGGTTCTTCTGCCGGGCCACCGCGCCTTCTTGTAGCTCTTTTACAGGCGGTGGCCCGGTCTTCTGTCGCCGCTGTCGTCGCCGCCGCCTTCCGTTCTTGTTCTTCTTCTTGTTCTTCTTCTTCTCCTGGAGATGTTGACTCGACGAGCTCTCCGGCCGGAATGCCAGGGACACGCTCCGCTGCCACTTATATAGTGACAATGGGGCGGTGTCACATGGTATATGTCACATGGGTTGGTCACATGGGTTGATGTCACATGGGGACTATGACATCGTAAGGGGGCGGGGTCACCATGTGACCAACCCATGTGACATATACCATGTGACACCGCCCCATTGTCACTATATAAGTGACCGCACAGCGCGGCTCTGGCATTCCGGCCGGAGAGCTCGTCGAGTCAACATCTCCAGGAGAAGAAGAAGAACAAGAAGAAGAACAAGAACGGAAGGCGGCGGCGACGACAGCGGCGACAGAAGACCGGGCCACCGCCTGTAAAAGAGCTACAAGAAGGCGCGGTGGCCCGGCAGAAGAACCGAAGGCGGCGACAGAAGAACGGAAGACGGCGACAGAAGACCGGGCCACCGGACCAGGCGCGGTGGCCCGGCAGAAGAACCGAAGAGGGGGACAAGACCCCCGAAGTCGGGAGAAGAGGCCGGCGGCGGGGAGGAAGAAAGCCGGACTCCTCCGCTAGCAAAAGAGCTACACACACATAGCGGAGGAGTCCGGCGAGAAGACCCCCGGAGCTGTGCAATAAAATATTTTTTCTCTGTGTTGTGTTTTTTATTGTACTTTAGTTCACAGGTGAATGGGTAGGGGTACATTGTACCCCATACTCATTCACATAGGGTGGGAGGCCGGTATCCGGGGGCCCCCTTCTTAAAGGGGGCTCCCGGATTCCGATAAGCCCCCCGCCCGCAGACCCCGACAACCAACGGCCAGGGTTGTCGGGAAGAGGCCCTTGTCCTCATCAACATGGGGACAAGGTGCTTTGGGGTGGGGGGGCCGCGCGGCCCCCCCTTCCCCAAGGCACCCCCCATGTTGAGGGCACGCGGCCTGGTACGGCTCAGGAGGGGGGGCGCGCTCGCTCGCCCCCCTTTCCTGGCCGGCCGGGTAGCGTGCTCGGACAAGGGTCTGGTGTGGACTTGGGGGGAACCCCCACGCCGATTTTTTTCGGCGTTGGGGTTCCCCTTTAAGCCCATTCCAGGCGGCGGAGCCCGCGACGTCTCCTTCGCGGGCCCCGCCTACCTGTACACGCGCTCGAAATGGGCGGACTTTCCGAGCGGGAACAGTCCGCTCATTACGAAAGTACAGCGGACAAGCCCACACACGGGCGGACTGTTCGCTCAAACACAGTTTCAGCGGACAGTTTTTCGGAATTTCCGAAAGACTTTGTCCGTCCAACTGTCCGCTGAAACTGTCCGCTGAAAGCCCACACACGAGCGGACTGTCCGCCCAAACACTGTTCAGCGGACAAGGTTGGGCGAACAGTCCGCCCGTGTGTACGCGGCCTAAGACTAGAGATTTAGTAAAGTTCACTTTGTAGTAGGATATTTCCCCAAAAGTGGATAACACCTTATGAGCCTGAGGGAGAGAGGTGCCTGGGTCCGTCAACATAAGTATAACATCGTCGGCAAATAAGTTGATGACATGTTTTTGACGTCCCAATGTAAACCCTGTAATATGAGAGTGTGCTCGAATAGTTTCTGCTAGAGGTTCCATCATAAGATTGAAGATTGTAGGAGATAGGGGGCAGCCTTGGCGTGTGCCGTTAGAAATATTAAATGGCTTGGATAATATGCCCGAGGAGTATACCTGTGCTGACGGACATGAATATAGAGCCATTATCGCAGTCACTATGGGGCCTCGGAAACCAAAAGTAGTCAACACCGCTTCCATATATTTCCAGTGAACACGGTCGAACGCCTTCTCTGCATCTATTGAAAGAAGCAGAGAAGGCGTTCTAGATTTAACAGCATGATGGACAATATCTATAATACGACGTGTAGCGTCAGAGGTTTGCCTCCCCCTCACAAAACCCATCTGGTCGCGCTTAACAATATGTGGAATTATGTGCATCAAACGTTTGGCTAATAACTTAGCATAGATTTTTATATCTGAGTTGAGTAACGATATGGGTCTAAAATTGGCGGGTGTGTTGGGGTCTTTGCCGGGTTTGGGAAGGGTCACAATATGAGCTCTCAGCATCTCAGGAGGAAAGTGTGATCCATGTTTTGCCTTTTCGAAGGCTTCTAACATGTATGGGGCTATAGTCTCCTTGAAGACCTTGTAATATTCATTGCTAAACCCATCTGGGCCCGGGGATTTACCATTAGGAGTGGACATTATAATTTGGGAAATTTCCCGAATCGAGAATGGATCATTAAGCAAGGATAATTGATCTTCCGTCAACGAAGGGAGGTTAACCCGTGCAAGGAAATTAGTGATATCTGACATCATGGGTTGGGGAACTGTGGTATCTTTATGTAAGTTGTATAAGGATTCATAGTAGTCAGCAAATTGGTTCGCTATTTCTTGTGGGTTGGTAATTTTGTACTGCTTGGTAGGGTGTAGGATATGCGCAATTCTAGTTTTCACACGAGCCTGTTTAATTCTGTTAGCCAAGTATTTCCCTGCTCTATTGGCATTTGCATAAGTGTGAAGTTGCAATCTCCGTAGATGTTTATCATATTGGTGTGTGAGCAGTTCCCTCAAAGTTTCCCTAATCTTGGATATTTCTGTAGCCAAAGATGGCGACGGTGAATGTTTGTTTTGAGCTTCCATTTTGTGAAGAGTATCTAATGCGTGTTGCAATTTTTGTGTATGTTTCCTTTTTTCCCTGGCTCCCAATTGGATTAGAATACCCCTCATGTATGCTTTATGAGCATTCCAGAGTGTAAAAGGGTTTGTATCAGGAGAATTGTTTATTTGAAAAAATTCTGTGAGGTGCTGAGAGATCACTGGGAGTAGTGTTGGTTCCTGAATAGTTCTAACATTACAGCGCCAGATGGGGGAGGAGGGGGGGACACCCTGTTCTTGAATAGACATTGTTATGACTGCATGGTCAGACCAAGTGATATCATGTATTCGAGCATCTGATATGCGTTGTAATAACCATTTGTCCGTCAAAAAAAGGTCTATGCGTGAATACGAACAATGTCTCTTAGAGAAAAAGGTATAATTTTTTTCAGTTGCATGTAAACACCTCCAGGTGTCGAACAATTCATGGGTATGTAGAAGAGGTTGTAGAACGATAGGTCTTTTGAGGACGGTGGATGTAGTGTCCAGGTTAGAGTCTGCAATTAGATTGAAGTCCCCACCAATAATGACCTGGCCGTACAGCATGGAGTGAGTCTTTTTGAATACTTTCTTTATAAAGCGAGTCTGATGTGAATTCGGTGCATAAAGAGTCACAATGGTATATGGCTTGGAGTTGATATCACCGGTGACGATGAGGTATCTCCCCCCATCATCTATGAAGGACTCCTTCAATTGAAAGGTGATAGTGTTCCTTATTGCTAATAATACGCCACCTTTTTTGCCTTTCGGGTTGCAAGCCAAGAAAACATGCGGATAGTCTCTATGACTGCAAGCAGGGGTTTTGTGAGTGTGAAAATGGGTTTCCTGCACGCAAAGTATGTCAGCCTTATGTGTGTTTGCTTCTTTCCATAAGGAGAATCTTTTGGCAGGGTGGTTAAGCCCCCGAGCATTCAGTGACATGCAGTTAATGGTCATTTATGCCGAGAAGGTGGATGTAAATGAGAGGCAATGCGGTGTTATCTACTATACCATGCGTAGTCCGTTGGAGACAAGCTTCTGTGGAAAACTCGAGAGACGTCAGGAAATCAGACAGGTGAAGGCGAGGTCGGCTGCTGTATGTAAAAAACAAGAGATAAAAACAAGACAGAACAAGAAAAAAGGAATGTAAAGTCATCATAAAAATGGGATCTCAAACTGATCCACGTGCAGTCGTAGCTGCTAACTGATGAACGGGGGTGAAAGGAGACTCAATAGGCTCCTAGTCGCCGGAGAGAATGAATGACTTCAGAAATGAGCTTATGAGCTGCCACCGGTGTGTTTCTTGCCATGGCGTTTGTGGGACACTACTTGCCATTCTGCGGGAATAGACCTGGGGTCTTGGGTAGGAGATAGTTGTGTATGTTGTTCAGGCAAAATCCCCCATTCCCTGAGCACAGCTATACCTTCATTCAGTGTTATGATGGTTATTGAAACACCGTTGTGTGTTACAATCAAAGAGGCAGGGTATTTCCACTTGTGGAGAATTTTGTGGTTCCTCAGGGCCTTAGTTATAGTAGCCAGATTGCGCCGTCTTTCCAGTGTGTGTCTAGATAAGTCAGGCAATAATTGCATGTCAGCATATTGTGATGGCAGAGTAGCAGCGCTGCGTGCAGTGTGGAGAATGCGTTCTTTAACGTGGAAGAAGTGAATCCTCATTAGTATGTCCCGTGGGGTGCCTTCAGGGAGATAAGAGGGCTTAGGGATCCTATGGATTCTATCAATTATCAGGTCTTGTACAGACAGATCCGGTATCAATGTTGAGAATAGCGTTTGGGCATACTGTAGAAGCTGAGATGGAGAGATTGATTCAGGGACACCCCTTAGTTTCAAATTGTTCCTTCTAGATCTGTCCTCAAGGTCTGCGACCTTGTCCTTGAGCCATGCGATTTCTTCCCCATGGGCCCTATGCGCTTCCACCATGACATTGTGAGAGGCTGCATGTTCTTCCAATTGATGTTCTATTCTATCCACCCTGCAACCCACAGCTTGCACTTCAGAGCGACATTGGTTAATTGCTTGCACCATACCAGTATGCAAAGCGGATCTGAGAGAAAGCAACATCTCCTTCAGCACAGTATCTGACACAGGCCTGTCCTCTGTAGGAAACTCTGCTATGGGGTCCGGCAGTCGTGAGGCCTGTGTTGTATGAGTGCCTTGCTGTCCGCTTACCTCCATGTCCAGGCTTGGAGCTGTGGGGGGGTTAACGGCGGCTTGGACTTAACCGGACTCCGGGTGGAAGGGCTGGAGGAGCCTGAAGTGGAGCTGCTGTGCCCTCCGGGCTGTGTAGCTGCCGCTGCCTGTCCTTCCTGGTCCGTGTGGCGCCTTGCGGCCTGGTGCGGATGGTGTAGCGGTTTCGCGCCGCCGCCATCTTGTGGCAGATCGCGCGGCCTGGTCACGAAGAAAGCTTGTAGTTTCTGGGGTTGCGGCGTGGTTTTCCTTCGCCGGGACATCCCCTCGGTGTTTAGGCACTTCGATCGCTACTGGTCGGTGTGGACTGGTTGCCGGTGCGCTCCGTACACAGCGAATCTCTCCGGTGGACGAGCGGAGCTGTAGACTTAGGCGTCCATCACAGCGCTCGGTCGGCCACGCCCCCACCATATCTCAAATATTAATCCTCCTATATAATTACCCTCATGAAAGCACTTCGAACTTGAAACATGCTGGGTACCGTTAAGCTTATACCGCATGTTGCTTAACTGAAAGTATTATTGGATACTGGAGAGAAACGACTCTGTATATGTATCTTCACATTCTATTTGCAAGATATTATGTTATGTGTAACTGTGTTATATGTCAGTGTATGTTTTAGTAATCATCATGTGATGATTTTTTTTTTAGTTTGGTTTTTCTTTTTTTGTATAATAAAATAATCTTTTAAGAAATTCAGTAGTGTTTTGCCAGTTTAAAGTCCCACTTTTTGGAGGGGTGCTCAACCTTTTCTATCCTTATTTCCATGACGGAGACTTGGGTTTGTGGGATATTATTACATCCCAGGATATGTGTATTTCTCTTTTTCTTGAAAGTATGCAGAGGATAGATAGATAGATAGATAGATAGATAGATAGATAGATAGATAGATAGATAGATAGATAGATAGATAGATAGATAGATAGATAGATATCACATATTCACCAATGTATCCCACTAGATGATGAGCTTTGCCAGGAATGCAGCTTGTTATACTACTTCAAAGAAAGGGCTCATATCTCATTTGTCCCAAAAAAACTTGGCCAATCAGATTAGTAAGCACAGCATGTTTATAGTCAACTGTTATTGAGGCCTTTCTTTGAAAATATGTTAGAACTACCTTGTTGGCCCACAGTTAATTCCTCGCTCCTTTTTTTCACACCGTTCCTTGAAGATCTTACTTCACAATAATAATTTCCCGGATCCTCCAGCTGAGTTGATGGGATTACATACTGATGAGAAGAACCGAATTCCTGAAGTTTCTGTCCATTCTTGTAGAAACCAAACTGCAGTTCAATGTCATTTCTCATTACAATTGTATTACATGTTAGGATCGTTTGATTGCGTTCTATGTCCAAGTCTGGGATCATCTCAATTTCTGGCTGAGAGTAGAGCTCTGTATAGGAAATTAATATAACTGTAAGCATATAAGACAAGATCAGCATACAGAAGTAAAAAATGGTATGTATCTACCACAGGGTGGTCCTGGGGATACATTACATAAAACACATGCCGCGTCCCGATATTTAAATTTAATAAAAAACACAACAATTAATGTTGACAATGATGGACTTTTTATGCATAAATATAGATATAGCAAAAAGAAGGGGGGTAATTTTAAACAATTTTTATTTAAAAAAAACAAACAGAATCTCAATTCTTCAGAGCATAATCTTTCACTGTCTAGTATATTGTAAGTACATCACATTTTACATATAGTCCCATAGGCATCCAACTTAGGGGCATCAAGGAACAAAAACCATCAATACAAAAAATACAGTTTATACAGACAGTGTATCATAGACGACGGTTCAGAACGATTTTCCGACAACTTTGTCCGACCGTGTGTATGCAACAGTTTCGGACAAAATCCGTCGGACAAAATCCGACCGTGTGTACGGGGGCTAAGAGGAACACATTGGTTTACTATTTACTATACTGTGCATTTGTGAATTTTACTATATATACTTCCGTATACTAAAAAAACACAACAATTAATGTTGACAATGATGGACTTTTTAGGCATAAATATAGATATAGCAAAAAGAAGGGGGGTAATTTTAAACAATTTTAATAAAAAAAAAAAACGAACGGAATCTCAGCACAGCTGCCCTGGTGTGTGGCTAGGAAGATACTGAGGGGTGACTTTCTTCTTCTTCTCCCCCTCCTCCTCAAGGCCAGGTCGGAAGTTACTGGGAAATAGTTGGAAGATCACGGGTTATATAACCCTTCTTCCTTTTTCTTGTCCTATATCTCTGGAGTCTTCGCTTTCCCCTTGTGCCTTTTTGTATATGATATATTGGCTACACTACTGCCTGACCTCTGCCTTACACTTTTTTTTCCTGTCTGGCTATCCATAGGGAATAAAAAGTCATAACTCCTGATGAAGCGTTATTGTGAACGCGTAACACGTAGAGCATTTGAGTATCTCTGAGCTGATTTGTCTATGATACACTGTCTGTATAAACTGTATTTTTTGTATTGATGGTTTTTGTTCCTTGATGCCCCTAAGTTGGATGCCTATGGGACTATATGTAAAATGTGATGTACTTACAATATACTAGACAGTGAAAGATTATGCTCTGAAGCATTGAGATTCTGTTTGTTTTTTTTTAAATAAAAATTGTTTAAAATTACCCCCCTTCTTTTTGCTATATCTATATTTATGCCTGAAAAGTTCATCATTGTCAACATTAATTGTTGTGTTTTTTAGTATACGGAAGTATATATAGTAAAATTCACAAATGCACAGTATAGTAAATAGTAAACCAATGTGTTCCTCTTAGCCCCCGTACACATGGTTGGACATTCCGACAACCAAATCCGTCGGATTTTGTCCGACAGATTTTGTCCGGCGGATTTTGTCCGAAACTGTTGCATACACACGGTTGGACAAAGTTGTCGGAAAATTCGATCGTTCAGAATGTGATGACGTTATTTTGTTACGACGGGACTACGTTCAGGCTAGTAGCCAATAGCTTTGATGTAGGAATTTGATCTGAGCATGCGTGGCACTTTGTCCGATCGGAATTCTCTACACATGATAGGACAAGGTCCGATCGGATCATGTTGTCGGACAATTTTATAGCCAAGCTGGAAAACTTTGGTCCGTCGGATATTCCGATGGAAACAGTCCGATGGAGCCCACACACAATCAGATTATCTGACAACACGGTCCTATCGGACATTTTCCCTCGGAATATCCGACCGTGTGTACAAGGGCTTAGATGACAAGACAATGGCACCTGTTCTGCTCACCTTGTATCTGGATGTATAACTCTTTACTGCTCCTTGTGATTTTTTTGGTTGAAGACCTCACTTTACAGGAATAACTCCCAGAATGTTTTGTCTCAGCGGACTGGACTTCATATTGGTTAGATAAACTGAATTCCTGGACATTTTGTCCATCTCTGTAAAAAGCAAATTCCAGACCTGTATCAGGAATGAGTTGACTACGTTCTGTGTGACAGGTCAGGGTCATATTTTCTCCTTCTATCATTTCATTTGGAGTCATTATGATTTCTGATTGAGTAAACAGCTCTGAAGGAGAGAATAAACGAAACAAAAATAAAATAGTTGTAAAATATGACCTGTGTGAATGTGAAAAGCTCACTTACATGCTTTAGGGTTTCAAAAACTAAATTTTAACTGTAAATGTCTTGTGTATGGGGGTAACCAGATTTGGTTGTTACTTGGGTATGCTGTGCTTCTTGTCTAGGAAAATGTCATGATGGTGCTTGACTCCTCCTATTTTAAACAGTTGAGGAAAGTGGAAAAATATCCCAGGACCCAAATGGTTATCTCATTGGTATTGTTATCTTAAAATATTTATGTTGATCTGGATTAGGCAGCTCCTACACCCCAAAGGATCTCCACAACCACCTTGGCTTGCAATGTAATGTTACAAAAATGGAAATTGAAGCTCCGTACCACTGCTAGCATACAGCTTCATTCAAACAAAAGTTAGGGGGACAATCCAAAACGTATCCAAATCATTTTGTGGGTCCAAAAGCATCCCCTTCATCAAGGCTTTACTAGTAAAAATGTGAATAAACTGGAAGTGAACTGGACCTATAATAGTATTTCTTCCAGTGTGATTACAAGCATGGGTCTTGCTGGTTTCTCAAACCAGCTGCTGGAAAGACCTGTGCTTGTAATCACACTGGAAGAAATACTGTTATAGGTTCAGTTCACTTCTAGTCTATTCACATTGTTACCATTAAAGCCTTGATGAAGGTGGTGCTCTTGGACCCACAAAATGAGTTGGATACTGTGACAGACTCACCCAGGACGGGGGCTTTTGGAGGGGACTTAATGTTAGCCTATGGACTATGGGCCCTGGCATTTGAGGGAGCTACAAGCATTTAGGAAGATTTTTTGTTATGTAATGCAAAAGGACATTATTAATGAGGCCATGATGGTCTCTGCCATTGTGGGACTCATAGCAGATGTGTGTGAAAGGAATGCTGTTTAATGAGATCTGGAAAGTCCTGGGTCTCCTGTTGTCTACTAGTCTGAAGGGTCTTTCACCCAGTGTTGTTTGTGTTAATTAACTCTGCTATTGTGTGAAGGAGTTCTGTGTTGATATTATGTATTGTAGTTAGGGAGCTAGGAGACAACAAGGCTAGGACCTGAAGGGTGATATCACCTAGTCTGAAAATAATTAGTTAATTAGCTGAATTTTTGTTTCTGGTTACAGGTATATTGTTAAAGTAATATGAGCAGGAGGGGCGAACCCCCTCTTCAAATGTATAAAAGACTGTATTTTGTGTACTAATAAACAGTTTATGTTGAACAATAAAATGAGTACTGCCTGGTGTGTGGTTGTCAGTGGTTTGGAATATGTGATCTCTATATTCAGACTGGGAGGAAGCGGTAAATGATGAAAGCACTCAAGAAGACTGTGGGACGTTTCGTTTTTTGGATTGTCCCCCTGATTTTGGAGTAAGTTATATAAAGTAATAAATAATAATAAAGTAATAATAGTAGTAGTAGTAATAATAATAATAAAGTAATAAAGAAATAAAGTCGTATCTGGACCTCTTAGCAATGGTGTGGCGCTATAGTTTCCATTTTTTTGTTACAATGTACATTTTTGTACAAAGTGTATCTAAACCAAAATTTTTATTTTTAGTTTAAAGCGTTAAAGGGTTAGAACATCTGTCATGTTTTAATTGTTATTTCTCAAACCATATAGCACAGACATCCATAGGTAACCCTTGTGAAAGGTGGGTGCGTGGCTTTGCAATGGTACTGTACAGAATCCAGTGATGAAGAGAAAAACAGCACACCAAGCATAATCTGAATCAATGCTTGGTTATATTTTTTTTATGGCAGACATAAAATAGAGTCTGTTTTTCCATGGGGAAAAAAATATATGGCACTTTGATAGGTAGCCTTGTGGGGTACATATTAGACTTCAGATGGTGGTTTGACATCTCAGTAAAAATCCAATGAAGTTCTTCAGAAACAGATGTGCTCAACTTGGCCAAGCATACATGTTTACACTAGTGCAAAGGGATGGAGAGGAGTGCCCAGAGGGTCAATGGTGATTGGGCAAAGTTTTTTTTAGGATTGCCTATTCTTCCTGAGAGTGGTTAGAAATTGGTAGCTTCTGAAACCATAGACATTAGAAAATATTCAGATCTTCAAACATGCCTATATCAATTTTAAGCTTAAGAAAACCAAATGTGATAGAGCCACTGTGGCTGCCATTGTAATCTTTCTTGGGAAATGCTTGTTGCCTGTTTTTTTTATCTTCTTCATTTAATCAGTTGAAAGTCATTGACCTGGAACAATTGTATACAATTGGAGTTTTGGCTTCACTTGGTGCATACGTGGTGTGATAGCCAGGTGACTAGCATTGTCAGAAGACCATCAGCAATTGAATCCCACATATGTTCATTTTGGTAGGTGTCTTTTTAATAGATGACATTCCTTACAAAAACATTTGCTTTCATTTCCATAACATGTGTTACTGCCCAGTGGTCAGTTTCCTACACATTTACCATTTACTTCCAAGATCTCGATATGCCGCTCTTAGAAAGTATTTCTCTCTGGTCACCCTTACCAAATATTTCACTATATCTATCAATTCTTGATTTATACTTACCATTTATTTCAATGTTAAGCTCTTTACTTCTCTTCACTATCATTCTGCCAGAAACTTCACAGTAATATTTCCCAGAATTCTCCAGTTTAGCAGACTGGAATCCATATTGGTCAGAGGATCCAAATCTCTGAACATTCTGTTCAGCTTTGTAGAAAGAAAACTGCAGTTCTGTCTCTGGTCTGTACGGAGACACATTCGTATGACATGTCACAGTTACATTATCTCCTTCCATTACTGGAAATGGGGTCACCTTTATTTCTGGAGTTGCGAAGAGTTCTGTAAATTATAAATATCAAACAGTAAACCTCTATTATTTTAGCAGCACCCAAAGGAATCACTACTGTAGATTTTATAGGTTCATCTGTGAATGTTCAAGATAGTCTGTACTTAATTTATTTCCTCTACATTTTTAAAATGTGATGTTGCTTTAAAGGTGGTGAACACATTTTTGCTGATAGCCATGGTATCTATCAACAATTTTGTGCAGTTCCTTACAACAGGTCTGGAGTGAAATTATTTCCTGCAATCTACAGATTAATTATTTGTTGAGGGGCAATAAAATTAGACCTTAAAGCTAAAATCCTATTAAACATACTCTCACCCAGGAACCCTACCTCCCAAGGGTCTTTGGTCCAGTAATGTAGATTAATGGTGTAAGGTTTACCGGGAGGGGGGCGTGGCTACCGAGCTACCGCATGGACGCTTGAGACGATAGCTCCGTGCCACCAAGAGGAATTACAATGCACAGAAGTGTTCCTGCACGAAAGACCCTGCTCCAGAGTTTACCCAGGGAGGCAGACGACATACCGGGATGGCCCTCAAGCAGAAAGGTTTGTCCCAGTTGCAAAAACTGCAGTTTTTCCCGCGGACACCCCGTGGCCTAAGCCAAGATGGCGCCGGCGGCACCTCTCCCTCTGCCTCCAGCGGATCCAGCTCGGCAACTCCGAGCCCGGGATTGCAAGGTCGATCACACCGCCAGTCTCCTAAAGCATCCACCCCACTGTCTCTCAGCCCGCTAAGTCTAGACCCCGCATGGCGGCAGACCTTGACAAAGGGAAGTTGAGTGGAGATCAGGAGCCATTAGATGACACTAGAGAGCTGGCGGATACAATCAATTCCTTCCCCACATCTAATCAGCCTGTGTCGGACACTAAACTTAAAGATATGCTTGTCTCCCTACGTAGTTTGCTAGATACTGATATGATGGAGTGTATGAGGGGGTTTAAATCTGACATTAACGAACTAGGGGAATGAGTTGATCACGTGGAGCACAAAATAGGGGAGTTTGATTCTACATTCAATTCTCTGGTAGATGCCCATAATGAACAAACAGATGAGGTGGCCTGGCTGAAAGCAAAGGTCGCGGACCTGGAAGACAGGTCCAGAAGAAATAACATAATGTCCGGGGTATCCCTGAATCTATACCACCAGGGCAATTGTAGCAATACGCCCAGGAGCTTATGGGAGCTTTTCTACCTGACTCGCCTAGCTCGGACCTGGTGATTGATAGGATTCACCGCCTGCCAAAGCCATCTCATCTCCCAGATAACATTCCCAGGGACGTTCTGATGAGGGTCCACTTTTTCCCTGTAAAAGAGAGGTTCATGTCAGCCTTCCGCAACAACAAACAACCACCCAAGAGATATGCCGCTATATAACTCTTTGCGGATTTATCGCAATTCACTATGCAGAAACAGAAAGCTCTCTTGCCCATCACGAAAGCTCTGCGCAATCATGCCATCATTTACCAGTGGGGCTACCCATCCAAGCTGACTGTAACTAAATATGATCAAACATCAGTAATCAACAACCTCCATGAAGGTTTGGTCCGTCTTAGAATCTGGGATATAATTCCTGCTTTGAACAGTGAGACTCCAGCGACGACATCCACGGTAGAAACACAGGACGTTTGGCAAGTGGTGTCACACAAAAAGAAATCCCCTAAGCGCAATAATTGAACACCCGGATTACTATCTACACCTGAGCTTTTTGATCCTCTTGGCACAATGGAACCTTGAGTGTTCCACTTTCCCCCCGATTACACAATGTGCAGCATTGCTGCCACCAGATTCATGGTTGAATTGTTCTTTTTATGCATATGGCTTAAGCCACGGTTCTTTAACAGTTTTTTTCACTTATGTTGCTGTTTTTCTTTGTTCTGTTTTTTTCCTCAACCCCTTCCTTTTCCAATTAGAGATGAACTAACCTATGATGGAACTATCATTGGGTACACTCACGGAAGACCTCCAACTTACAGATCAACAGCTAAGATGGAGAGGAATGGTCCCTTTGGTCAGGGCTGGACTTACCATTGGGCTTGACTGGGCTCAAGCCCATGGGCCCCACCCAATAGTGGGCCCTTCCCGAGATACATAGCCGAGTGTACTCAATTCAGCTCAGTCAAGCCCAGTCCCGCCCTATGATGGACATAACACAGGGACTGGGTGTGACTGTGAGCCGAGCCGAGTACACTCGGCTACTCTCTGCTCGGGACTGGGAGAGGACCCGAGAGCCACCGAGAGCCACCAAGAGGACTCTATCTCGGGGGTACCATTTTTAAACTTTAAGTTGAAGTTTAAACTTCAAGACTGCAATGATGAGGCTGAAAATTACACTGGACAAGGCTGTAGATGGATGGGCAGGGCTGCAGATTGACATTGATAAGGCTGCATTGATGGGCATTTAAATGTATGTTTTTTTTCCTTAAAATTCCCTCCTAAACTTGGGGTGCGTGTTATATGCCGGCGCATGTTATACGCCGATAAATATGGTAATGTATAGAAGGTAGGGCCCGAAAGTGACTCAAGCCCAGGGGCCCCCACCACCCTGCCCTGCCTTTGGAGGTACGCTGACTATCACCTTGCTTCTCACTAATGACACTAACAATAGTATCATTTAATGTCCACTGTTTAAACCATCCAGTGAAGAGGGCCTCATTATGGAAGGAAGCCCAAAAACTCCATGCTGATGTGCTATGTATTCAGGAGTCGCACTTCATAAAATCTGATCCTCCTCCTTTTAAAAACAAAAATTTTCCACACGTCTACTTTGCCTCTGCACCGCAAAAATGGAAGGGAGTAATTATTGCCATCAAGGATAGTGTGACCTTCTCACATGAGTTAACAATAACTGACCCGGGGGGGGGGGGGGGAGGTATCTAGTTGTGGTTGGATCTCTCAACAACAGAACTTATACAATAGTAAGTCTGTACGCACCCAACTCCCACCAGATGGGATTTCTTAGAAGGACGCTTAAAAAAATCAAGGAGATGAGAAAGGGTGCTTTGATTATGTGTGGGGACTATAACATCACATCAGACTATACTGTGGACACTACTACCAAGTCCCGACGGTCTTTACCCTCATTACAATACCTACTGCAAGAGGAGGAGCTGTACAATGTTTGGAGGTGTCAGCACTCTAATGAACGTGACTACTCCTTCCACTCCTCCAGGCAAAACTCATATTCACGGTTGATATGATAATAGTAGATGTTGCAGGCTGTGTCCTCTTCCACCATTCATGACATTTCGTGGTCTGACCAGGCTCCAGTTTCGGTCACAGTGGTTGAGGAGAACGCTCATAATGTGTCTAATATTTGGAGAGCTAACTCCAGTCTGTTCCAGACGTCTACTCATGTGACCGCTTTAACTAAACAACTAAAATAATTCTTCACAATCAATAACAACTCTGTAGCAGACCCCATGATATTGTGGTGCGCCCACAAAGCATTTATTAGAGGAATTCTATTACAAACTAGTGCGAGGATCAAAAAACAAAGATCCCTTAGACTAGATCATCTATTGAATGATATAGGTTCATTAAAAACTCAAAATAAAGTCGCTGCGAGTACCGTACTGGCAAACAGACTGAACAGCCTCCGCTCTGAACTTAGACTTATGCTTTTAGAACAACATAACAAATTTATTGATTTCTTAAAATTTACGCACTATTCATCAGGAAACAAAGTTGGTAAACACTTAGCCCGACTCCTATAGGAGCACAGAGCCCACACAAAAATCCCCTATTTAATTAGAGCATCAGATAAGAGTAAACTATATAACCCTAAAGATATAGCAGATACCTTTGCTTTGTATTACTCCTCTTTATGCAACATTAAACAAGATGACAACACCCCGAAACCTAAAGAGAAAGCGATGCAATCATTCTTAGCATGTATCAATCTCCCAACATTATCACAAGCACAGCTGCTGACCCTCAATGCGCCTATCTCACAAGTTGAGATCCAAACGGCAATCCAATCCCTTCCACTAGGTAAAGCCCCGGGACCAGATGGTCTCCCTAACGATTATTATAAAACCTTTAAGGAAATTGTATCCCCCTCATTACAAACTATTTTTTTCTCAGGCTATAACATCCTCCTCATTCCCACCTGAGATGCTTAGGGCGTATGTTATCACCTTCCCCAAAACAGGGAAAAGTCCGGACACACCTTCCAACTTTCACCCCATCTCACTTCTGAATACAGACGTGAAGATTTATGCTAAGATCCTGGCTCAGAGACTCCTTCTCATTTTACCCACACTGATTGATCCTGATCAATCAGGTTTTACAACGGGAAGAAAAGCTTTGAATGCGACCCGTAGAGTCATTAATATTGTTCAACACGCAGGGACCTGTTGGATGCCTTCTCTGCTCCTTTCTTTGGATGCGGAGAAGGCGTTCGACAGGATACACTGGGGATACATGAAGTCTACCCTCAGTAAATTTGGCTTTGAGGGACCCATCTTATCTGCAATCCTAGCTCTTTATTCGTCACCCTTCACACAGGTTTATACATCTAACATTCTATCATGCCCATTTCTTATTTCCAATAAGGGTGCCCCCTGTCTCCCTCTATCTTTAATTTATTAATAGAACCCTTGGCCGAAAAGATTAGGTCCCACCCCAGTATCAAATGTTTTTCCTTCCAAGACAAAACCCACAAAATCAATCTCTTCGCAGATGACATTATTTTATTCATAACCTATCCATCCCAATCCTTATCTCATGCCCACTACATTTTAGGTAGTTTTAGCCGAATCTAGTACTACAAAGTCAACCACACCAAATCGCTCATTCTCCCCCTAGGCATACCATCAGATCTCCAAAGAAGATTGCAAAAATCCTTTCCCTTTCCCTGGAGTAGTGATAAAATCTATCTGGGCCTTCAAATAACAGCTGACCCACTAAAATTAGCTGATGCAAACTATCTTCCACTGCTCAATAAATTAAATATAGAAACTAAACGCCTCTCCAAAACTGAACTGACTTGGCCAGGTCGCCTGGCCTCATTTAAAATGCTTCTGCTCCCTCAAATCCTGTACATATTCAGCACATTCAACATCCCCCTGAAATCTACTCATCTCAAGACATTAAACTCCCTTTCTCATTAAGTATGTATGGAATTCAAAGAAACCAAGATGCTCTAAAGCCCTCTTAACTAAGCATAGGATATCAGGAGGTATGGGGTTTTTTGAGGTGCAGGACTATTTCAGGGCAGCTATGCTTACCCAAATAAAAACCTGGTTTGATCACACGTCAACTGCCCCTTGGCGTAACATTGAACAAACCATGAGCCCCACAGGAGATCTTCCAGCTCTGCTGCTCCTTGATTTGTGGAAGCCATTCCCTTTAAGACATTTGCCTTTAACTATACAAGCCTCACTCTGGGCTTGGAGGGACCTCCACAAACTTAGACCACTAGATACTAAAACGACGGAAATACCCACAAGTATCGAATTATTATCTAAAGCTATCCCCAATATTACTCTAAAAGACTGGCAACTTAAGGGTATTAACTACGTTGCTGATCTATTCCATCTTAAAACTTCCAATACTCTCAAAGTAGAGTATAACTTCCTACCCAGAGATGAATATAAATTCACCCAAGTCTCTCATTTTTTAAATTCCCTGAAATCCCAACGGCTATACTTACATGACAGTATATGGAAATTCTACACAACTCCACAACTTTCAGCACAAACGAGTTTTCACAAAATCTGCTCCCTATCAAAAATGGGAGGAGGAAAATATTTACACAACAACAATGGCGATTAGCCATCAACTCAATTTACAAAGCATCAAAATGTGCAAATCATAGAGAACTTTCTCAAAAAATAACTCTAAAGCCCCATACACACTATCAGATTTTCTGCTGATTTTTCTCTTCAGATTTACCAAAACCATGTAGTGTAGGGGCCTGCCTGGTTGCATACAAATTGAAACTCCTAAGGTTTGACCTCATATTATATGGTTTTGGTAAATCTGAAGGAAAAAATCAGCAGATAATCTGATGTGTGTATGGGGCTTTAGATGGTATCTTACGCCATATAGGATGTCTAAAATCTCGCGTGCGAACTCTAACTTGTGCTGGAGGGAATGTGGAGAGGTGGACACCATTAAGCATATATTTTGGTCCTGTAAGCATCTAACCAGTTTCTGGCACAGTATCTTCCACCTAATTTCCTCCATCACTGGAATGTTTACCTCCCCAGATCCGGGACTAGCACTACTTAATCTGGGAATTGAGGATTTCCCTCCACAGTTCCACGTGGTCATCACGCACATACTCTTAGCAGCCAGATCACTTATAACTTAAAAGTGGAAATCAGATGTTGCACCAAACATATCTGAAGCCATTACCATTACTAAAACTAACCACATCTATGAATCTCTACTGGCGAAAAGGTTTGGCTCGGGTGGGAAGTGTGGCGACTGAGGGGAAAATTTGGAGGGCAAGATACCATCAATATGAAGATAACTCGTTAAACTAGAGAATATTCTTTCAATTTTGGATAAAACAAGGTCCATCTCAAGCTCCAGTCCTGTCCCTATTCCTATCCCAACTCCATTGTTATTGTAAGTTTGTTGTTTTCTTTTTTTATTCAGGCTATTGTCAATTCGTGTGAGCAGACAATATGTTAAATGCCTACTATGTTTTACTGCTTTACCTGGCACATATTCCTAAACTTACAGGTATGCTTTGCTACACACGTCGTTTGCTAAAATGTTGATATGTCTAATATTACTATGGCCGGGAAATTCCCTGTTCTGTAGATCTTTTCTGTACGTTGTACATTTTATATACTTTTTGAAAATTTTCAATAAAAGTTATTGGAAAAAAAAAATGGTGTAAGGTTTACCGGTTCTGTGAACATAATAAGACTATCACCTATAGTTGCCACCTTTCTCTTAAAACAAGTGGACATAATGGCGCTTGGATGTCTCCAGAACTCAAGACACTTAGCTATATTCAGAGAACCAGAACTATCACCAGCAAACCTTCAAGACAAAGAGTTCATGTATCATGTCAGATGACTTCAAGGGCAAAACAACAACCAGCCTGTTGGATTTGTTACATGCAATTACTGCTGGTGTCTATAGCAGTAATCATTGTGTTCTGACCAACCAGGAAGGCTCCCTGCCAGCAGAACACAATAGTACTGTGGGAGGGATTACCCCATCAACACTGACTGTGGGGGAAAAAAAATCAAATAATCTATGAGCTGCTTAAGTTGAACTACAAGCAATTATGCAAATGCCGCCATCGTCACCATAGTAAATCTGTGATAATCAGTTGCTACTGTACTCTCCACATATCCAAAGAAGGGTTTCCATTTAGTATGATGCAGTTTGGTGCTACAATTAAAAGGAAATTAAACTTTCAGACTATTGTGGCACTGGCTAATTTTCACCAAGCTATACCTGCTTTCGCTCTAATTATGAAGAAGACATCTTCCTATGGCCTTTAGATTTGTTGTTGCTTCTATTTCTCAGCCAATACAGGTTTAGTACCACACAATTTAAAGCATGTGCCGCTAATAAACCTGGAAAAAAAATTTTTTTTTTTTAAAAACTGAAATTATTGGAGTGCTGTTGTAAACCACAACAGCACTCCAATTAATTTCACTTTTTTTTTAAAAAAAAAAAAGGTAAGCCAAGTTCATTGACCAGAAAATTTTTCAATTTCAAAGCCAAGTATGCCAGAATGTGCTGTTTTTGAGGCTGTTTGTGAAAATTCTGCTATTCTGTTAATCCACATACAGCTTTAAGACATCTCCCAACTGTAATTTAAGGGATTTGTGTACTTTCAACGACAAAATCCACCCCCCATAGACTTAAAGTTTGCCCATTTTGAGCAAAATTCACAAAATTGTTTGTAAAACACTCAAGAGAATGGTGCGCTAATTCAACCTGTGCATGAATCCCAAAAACTAGTGATTATCTGATCACCTATAAAACCTGTGAAAGCAATGGTATTAGATGTGGCGCTATACCTATGAAGTTCCCAAGATGGTATAATTAATATTGGCAAAAAATATAAAAAAGGAACATGATAATGTGAAGAAAATAATATTGAAAATTAATAAAAATTATAAAAATTATAAATAAATAAATAAGTGAATAAATGAATAAATATATATATATATGTGTATGTGTACTAATTTGATGCGTGTAAAATTAATTAATTAGTTAAATTTCTTCCTAATACATCTAGAATATACATACAATGAATAGTATCATAATCCAAAAAATATATACCATAAATTATTTCCTAAAAATAAACATGATAGTGAACAATAAAATGTGATAATCCGAACCCCACTCGGGGTTAAATAACTGTGATAAAGAAAAAAGAAAAAAAGGGTATACCAAAATAGGTGCAATATGGTGTGTTGAAATAAGAAATAAGTCCAGCTAAAGATTAGTTTATAAGTCCAAACGGTGCAAGGAAAATAGAAAGTTTCCACTTAGGAAATAATTTATGGTATATATTTTTTGGATTATGATACTATTCATTGTATGTTTATTCTAGATGTATTAGGAAGAAATTTAACTAATTAATTAATTTTACACGCATCAAATTAGTACACATACACATAAATATATTTATTCATTTATTCACTTATTTATAATTTTTATTAATTTTCAATATTATTTTCTTTACATTATCATGTTCCTTTTTTATATTTTTTGCCAATATTAATTATACCATCTTGGGAACTTCATAGATATAGCGCCACATCTACTACCATTGCTTTCACTGACATAATACCCCCTCTCTTTCTCTCTGGGGTGGAGATATTTAGTAGAGGCTGCTCATACCCATCTATACCTGCTCTTTAATAGTCAATAGCGCAATATAACCCCTCTTCTTTGACACCTATAAAACCTATCACTGCTGATACTACAGCAGCAAGAAAAAATTACTATAAAATGTGAATAATAAATAACACACAATAGTGTAATAAACAACGCAATCTGGTGATAAACAGTTCAAGTGATAACGTCCCACAAAATAATAAAAAATCTGGGATCCTTCCTTGGATAACCTTGCTCCAATATGTGCCACGCAGCAATAAATATTCAGTGATATAAACCACCACCTCTAGGTGAGTTGTCTGCTCATCTTAGGAGAAGACCCATTGGGTCAAATCACGCCTCTGGTTTAGTAGTCTTTAATAATCTTGAAAGGATGTTGAATTTTTGATCCTCTGTAGTTCTCAACAAGTGTTCTGGAAACTGCTCCTCTGAAGTTGCTCAGAGCGAAAAGGAAACATTCATCGTGCAAAGTTGCTTAAATAGATGTGTTTTTATTAAACATAAAAATGCCCACTCAAACAGCAGTCATCTTGTTAAAGAGGAAGTAAACCCTGATGAGTTTACTTTCTCTTTGATTCCCTGCAAAGGCAAAGCATAATGGACTACTATGCATCGCATAGTAGTCCATTATGTGTCACTTACCTGACACAGGAGCCAGCGAAGTCGCCGCTGTCCCCTGTAGTCCGCCGCATCCATCTTCTTGGTAGGGTCTCGCAGCTCCGCCACTGTCATTCGGCAAAGCCGAGATGATGTCACTCCCGCGCATGCGCACGGGAGCCGACATGCGCGGCAGCTCCGTCGTTGAGAATGCCGCGCTCAGTGCGCCTGCGCGCCGCTGTCTACGGCGCATGCGCCGTAGACAGCGGTGCCTGTTTTCGGGCAAATATCTCCTAAACCATATAGGTTTAGGAGATATTTCTTGGACCTACAGGTAAGCCTTAATCTAGGCTTACCTGTAGGTCAAAGTGGTTTGTAAGGGTTTACAACCACTTTAAATGCCTAAGATACTCATTTACCAAGAGCTTGCCTCCTCATCGCTCATCTTCTGGGTTTACTGAGACACCAAAAGTGACATCACCGGCTCCACCTGACGTGTTGTGTCACTGGTCACGTGACTTCTACAAGGGAATGGAGGTCCATTCCCTTTTGATGTTTAATAAAAACACATCTATTTAAGCAATTTTGCACGATGAATGTTTCCTTTTTGCTCTGAGCAACTTCAGAGGAGCAGTTTCCAGTGCACTTGATGAGAACTACAGAGGATCAAAGATACAGCGGTGTTTCCTTTCAGGATCAGTGGTGAAATTATAGGGGTCGTTGAGATCGCCAAGGCGACCAGGCCCCATGCTGCAGGGGGCCCTTGAGGCCCCCCCTGTGTATATCAAGGAGCAGGCGGCTGAGACTGAGCCGAACTGTAATTGGCACTGTGCGGGGAGCTTGGAGTCATCACACTGATTACAACTAAAGTGAAAGCAGTGTGTGCTCTTTGTCTCCCCCTACAGTGCAGTTCCTGGCAGAAAGAGGTAAGATAGAGAAAGCACTGCCGTTTTTGAAAAGACCTTCTGTATGTATGTGTGTGCATTTGTATGTGTATGTGTGTGTGTGTGTGTGTGTGTGTGTGTATGTATGTGTGTGTGTGTGTGTGTGTGTATGTACATGTGTATGTGCATGTGTGTAGATGGCAAGCGGGCGGGGGCACACTGGGAGCTTTCAAGGGCACACTAGCAGCATTTGATGGCACACTAGCAGCATTTAATGGCACAGTGGCTGCAATTGATGGCACGGTGGCAGCGTTTGAGGGCACAGTGACAGCGTTAAATGGACACAGTAGCAGCATTTGGCACAGTGGCTGCAATTGATGGCACAGTGGCATCATTTGATGGCATAGTGGCAGCGTTTGATGGCATAGTGGCAGCGTTTGATGGCACAGTGGCAGCGTTTGATGGCACAGTGGCTGCAATTGATGGCATGGTGGCAGCGTTTGGTGGGCACAGTGGCTGCATTTGAGGGTACAGTGGCAGCGCTTGACGGCACAGTGGCTGCATTTGATGATTTTTTTTCTAAATTGTTTGCGCACCCCCAAAAATTTTGAGCACCAGCCGCCGCTGTTTAGATGTATGTATTCACATTTTATGTATGCGCGTTTAATCCTGACCCCCCTCCCCATATTAGAGCTGGGCTAGTTCAAAAATATTTTTTTTTAATTTTTTTTAAAAACTCAATTCTCAATTCGAATCGAGTTTTTTTTTTTGTTTTGATGGACACTGCGCCAGTCCTGAGGAGCTGCAGGCAGGAGTTTTTAGGCGAGGCCGCGGCTTCGTCCTAGTCCTTGGGTCCGGCCTCGCGGACTAGGCCAAAGCCAAGGCCTCACCTAAAAACTCCTGCCCGCAGCTCCTCAGGACCGGTGTGGTGTCAACGCCGATCCTGGTGGAAAAAAAAAACATAAAAAAAAAATCGATTTGCTGAAAATTTGAAGCAATTTGACCTTTCAACTCGATTCAAGATTCAAATCGATTTTTTCCCCAGCCCTACCCCATATGTGTACAATCAGAACTGATTTTTTTTTCTTGCTTGTTCAAAGTACCAGTAAAAAAATGCTGTTCATCTGAAAAGCGATCTGTGCTCAGTAAAGAGGCAATATGTTGCCCCCTGACCACCTGTTTTAACCCCTTAATGTGATTGTAAAGGTTTCCGGTGACTGTCAGGTGTTTTTTCACCTTAATGCATAAGATGGAGGGTTTTAAATGCATCATTGCTATGCTGCAACGGCATGCAATGCACACAGTTGCAGGGGGGTTGCAGTGCAGCCCCATTCACCTAGGGATGTACTTAAAAGGTGCCCTAACTGGAAAAAGATTGAGAAACACCGACATTTTCCTCCTGCAGCCGCTGAATGCCTGTGGGAGGGAGAGGTGGAGAAGCGGTGGGAAATGGAGGAATTGGTTCCTTTACATGCAGCCACCCAATTGCAACCGGGCCCTGGAGTTCCGCCACCGAGCTCGGAGTACCTGTCAGGGGGGCCCTTCATGGTTTCTTGCATCGGGGCCCTGAAGGTTCTAGTTACGCCACTGTTCAGGATTATTAAAAACCACTAAACCAGAGGTGTGATTTGACCCAAGGGGTCTTCTCCTAAGGTGAGCAGGCAATTCACCTAGAGGTGGCGGTGGTGGTTTATATCACTGAATTTTTATTGCTGCGTGGCACATATTGCAGAAATTTTATCCTAGGAACCCCAGAGCAGGTAAGTATGACCTGTTTTTTATTTTTTGTTAAATTTACCTTTAGAATCACTTTAAGCTCATCTTGGAGGCACAGTACATATTCCAAGACATTAAATATTTACAGTCAAAAACATTGTGTGGGCTGTGGAATGTATGCTACCCCTGGTAGGGGAGGACTGGTTTGGGGACCAGTACTGAGATATGTTTGACTGGTGCCCCTGAATGAAAATAACTCAACATTGAGGCTGGGTTCACACCTAATGCTGATGCGGCTCCTGTGCGTCCTGGTTCACCGTTTCAGGTCCGATTTCAGCCCACATTTTGGGCTGAATTCGGACCTGAAACGGACGAAAAGACACACAGGACTCGCATCAGAGATATATAACCAGCATAGAGAGACGGTCACAATCGATTGCTATTGCGAATTGGATGTGGGGATCCCGCATTACAATTTGCAATAGTGTGAACCCCGCCTCAAACATTGATCAGATTGGGAACCTGCAGTCAGTGACACATCATGGGCATTAAATTGCTATATGATCCCTGTTCATACCTGTGATATCATCATAAGAAAGGAAAGTCTTCTGAATGGCGAGAGTCAAAAAGCCACCTGATGCACCATGGCACACTTTGCATGGTACATTTTCTGTGGCCAAAAAAAATCTGTCATGCCTTGTACACAAGGTCGGACATTCCGACTACAAAATCTTTATATTTAGTCCGAAACTGGTGTTGCATACACACGGTCGGACAAAGTTGTCGGAAAATCCGATCGTTCGGAACGTGGTGACGTTCGTTGCATATGACGGGACTACGTAGAGGCTAGTAGCCAATAGCTTAGGTCTCATAATTTGATCTGAGCATGCGTGGTACTTTGTCCGTCGAAATTCTCTACAAACTATCGGAAAGAGTCTGATCGGATTTTTTTGTCGGAAAATTTTAGATCCTGCTCTCAAATTTTTTTCCGTTGGAGAAAAAGTCCGATAGAGCCCACACGCGATCGGATTTTCTGACAATATAATCCGATCGTACCTTTTCCAACTGAAATTTCCGACCGTGTATACAAGGCATCAGTAATATAAAAGGACCACTTAGTTGTGGTTGCCCCCCTATACCTCCCCAGGTCCTCAGTGCTCCCCTGTCCCCAGCAGTCCTCCCAACCCTGTATACTACAATACTAAATTATTGTAATAAATGATACAGATGGTGTGAGAACACAACAAGAGATTTGATCAAAAACTTTTGCCTGTCTCTAGATGCTGCAATGTCTATTTTCAATTCTATATTATAAACATTTCTGTGTCACCTTCATTTTCCTGACTTCTCCTCAGGAGTATATGAAAGACCAAAGTAAGGAGCTAACCGAATTCAAAGCTAGAAGAGTGGAGGAGATCTCTGGGAATAATTAACACTTGAGGAGGTCAAATCTGCACCACTCCACCCAAATCATGTTGCAGGACTTACCTTTCATAGGTATAGAAGCTTCTCCACTGTACTCAAAATGCGGGAGCTTTTTTGTACATTTATATTCTTTGGATCCTGCTAGGCTTATGTTATAAATATTTAACTCAGGATCTGATCCCAAATGTCTTATGACAGTATCGTCCTTGTAAAATATAGTCTGTCCTTCAGAATATCCGGGATGATAGTGACATCTCAGAGTCACATTGTCACCTTCATGAACATAGAGAGGAGACTGCAGGATCAAATAGTCTGAAAAACAGAACCACAGACAACCTATCAGAGCAAAGATAACTAAAGAGTGTTCTACCCCTTCATGCAGATCCCACCCCTTTCCTATAAATCACCACCTCCCAGGGGATTCTTGTCCTACACCCTTAAGGCCCATACACACAATCATAAAATCGTACGAAAAATACCACTTTCAATGTGATCTAACGATAGTCTGATCGTTAGTACATAGCTTTTGAAAGCCGATCAAGACAAGTCATGTGACATTATCGGATGGGACAAGCACGAACATTTTTCTTGATACCAGATCGTATGGTTTTTGTTTAATCCGTACAGTCTTCTTCCGAAAATACAATACATTACCGTATTTCCTGGTGTATAAGGTGACCAACGTATAAGACGACCCCCTAATTTTACATTTTTTTAAGAGTTTTTGCCTGTACTTACCGTATAAGACGACCCCCCTTTCCGAGGCTTCCGACGCTTCATATTTCTTCCTTCTTGCTGGAGCTGGAGCCATATCCTTTCTTCTTGCTGGGGCCAATCACAGCGAGCGATGTATTCTATTAATGAATATAAAGCCTGCTTGGATTGGCAGAGGCTGTAACATCATCAGCCCGTGCCTCTCTGACTCTCAAAGCCAATCCAAGCAAGCTACACGGATTGGCAGAGGTTGTTACTCCAATCCGAGCAGATTCTGTATTCATTTGAATACATCGCTCACCGGGATTGGCTCAGTGGTATATACTGTATGTAGCCGAAGCTACATGTAGTATTACCGCACATCCAGCAGACATCCGAGGGGCTGACCCGGCGCATAAGGCGACCCCTGCTTTTTGACCATTTTTTTAAGGGTAAAAAGTTGTCTTATACGCCGGAAGATACGGTAAATCACTTCCAAATTTTTTCTTCTGTCATATGAGCATTTTTGTAACTTTGGTAACCTCTTTATTTTTGATATGAGACTAGCATGCAAAATAAAACAAAAAACAATCATTCACCCAATAATCTCTTTGTGTGTACCAGACAGGACATCAGTCTTGCCCATGACATGAAATAATGCTGTGCATAGGCATTGCTAGACCAAGGGTGGAATCTTTGGATGTAGCGCAACTCAATGGAAGCTCCACGTATATCAGAAGACATACAGTATATAACTGGGGTAGAATTGGAACAGAAAAGCCTTTAATTAATAAAATAAAAATAAATTGTACTTACAAAGTATCAACGTAATCAGAGTATGTAACTAGGCAAATAACCTCCATTGGATGTCTGGTCACCACTGGTCAGTGCTGCCAGGAATGCGGGGAGCGTGGAGAACGCAGGGAACGCGGGGAACGTGATTCTGACACCTCCAGGACTGAATGTATCTAATGGGGAGCTGGGATGTGCTAAAGGGTCCATTGATGCTGGCTGCTGGAGGATCTATTGTTGTTAAGGGGGGATATATTGTTGAAGGAGCGGTCTATTGTTGCTGGGGGATCTTATGTTGCTAGGAGGGATCTACTGTTCTCTGTTTCTTCACAGTTAGAGCTGTGAAAATGTGGAATAGACTCCCGCCAGAGGTGGTTCTGACCAGCTCAGTAGATTGCTTTAAGAAAGGCCTGGATACTTTCCTGAATGTACATAATATAACTGGGTACTAACATAGGTAAAGTTGATCCAGGGAAAATCCGATCGCCTCTTGGGGGATCAGGAAAGAATTTTTTTCCCCTGCTGTAGAAAATTATTTTTTATTTTATTTATTTGTTTTTAAGGTTGAACTGGATGGACTTGTGTCTTTTTTCAACCTGACTAACTATGTAACTATGTAACTGTTAAGGGAGGGGTCTAGTAATGTTAGCTGTTGGGAGATCTATTGCTGCTTGTGGGGGTCTATTGTTCTTGAGCTGGATCGGGTGATATTGTTGCTTGGGAGGGGGTCTATTGTTGCCAGTGGGATCTATTGTTGCTTGCTACAGGGGACCTATTTTACTGCTTTTTATATTATCATTAACAAATTCCATACAAATTACTTAGGACCACAAAATATACCTGCTTTGTTTTCTCTGAAAAGTGTGGTATTGGGAGGTGGGTAGGGGTGAAACCAAGGGACGGTGCTCGGAGGTGGGTAGGGTGCAGAGACTAGGAGTGATTTTGAAGAGGGAGGGTACCTGTATCTATTCTCTGCGAGAAAAAGCCCTTAGCAGTATCCACCATTTTTGAGGAGTTTTAGCAGTTTTAGTCCCTGGTGTGCTCAGTGTCATTCGCTGCGATTTTCCATGTGCATTCTATCTCTCCCTTTTCTGGATTTCCATAAGAGGAAGTTGTTGCAACTTCATGGTGACCAAACATCCAGTGGAGGTTTGGTTTCCTGGTTATGTAATCTGATCAAGTTGGAACTTTGTAAGTGTAATTTATCACTATTTTATCGAAAATGTAAATTTTTTAATTGTCTTAAAAAAAAATTGTGTGTCCACTCAGTTGCGTGACATTAGCAAATTAACCATTTAAGGATCAAGACTCTTTTTTTAGATGTGTTGTTTACAAGTTAAAAACTGTTTTTTTTTGCTAGAAAATTACCCAAACATTATACATTTTTTTCTAACACCCTAGAGAATAAAATAGAGGTCATTGCAATATTTTCTCTCACATCATATTTGCGTAGTGGTCTTACAAGCACACTTTTCTTTTTATATTGTGAAAGATAATGTTACGCAGAGTAAATTGATATCCAACATGTCACGCTTCAAAATGGCGCCCCGCTCGTGGAATGCCGACAAATTTTTACCCTTAAAAACCTCCAAAAATGTTAAAAAAATTCTACAGGTTGCATGTTTTGGGTTTCATGCGTTTGATTCTGCACGTGAGCTTAGTGGGACGGGGCGCGATTAAAAAATAATGTATTTCTTCTTATTTATTTTACCTTTTATTTTTACACTGTTTTAAAAATAAAAAAAATGATGTCTCTTTTATTCCTATTACAAGGAATGTAAAACATCCCTTGTAATAGAAAAAAAGCATCACAGGACCTCTTAAATATGAGATCTGGGGGTCAAAAAAGACCTCGGATCTCATATTTACACTAAAATGCAAAAAAGAAATTGTCATTTAAAAAAATTATTTAAAAAAAGTCCCTTTAAGAGCTATGGGTCGGAGGTGACGTTTTGATGTCGCTTCCGCCCTGCAGTGTCATGGAGATGGGCCATCTTTCCCTCATTCATCTCCATGCACAGCCATGGAGAGGACCGGATCGCCTCTGCCGCTGTCGACGGCTCCGGTAAGCGGCAGAGGGTACAGGAGCACGGCGGGAGGGGGGCCTCTCTCCCACCACCGATAAAAGTGATTTTGCTCTGAATATGCCGCAGAGACCACTTTTATCTTGTAGCCGACCGCCGGCTGAACACGGGGATACTGGGGTTATGGCAGCTAGCTGCTGCCATAACAACGATATCCGTCCTCAAATTAAGGAAGTATTTCGGCGGTTGGCAAGTGGTTAATATTCTCTAAAGTCTTCCTGATTCTGCTCCTGGCCAATCAGGAAGCATTTCCTGAGACCCGATTGGCCAGTGAGTCTTTGAGAGAGTCTCAGGACCTGCCTCCTGTTTGGCCGGGAGGAGAGCAATACCTGTAATAGGAGGGAAGAGACGGAGTGGATGAGCGGGAGCCGGTGCAGACGAGTGGGAGCTGGTGCAGAGAGAACGGGAGTCGGTGCGAAGAGAGAGGGAGTCGGTGCGGAGAGTGGGGAGCTGGTGCGGAGAGAGCAGGAGTCGGTGCGGAGAGCGTGGAGCCTGATCGGAAGACCAGAAGCCGGTGCGGAGAGTAGGCAGCCCGATCAGACGAGCGGAAGCCAGTGCGGAGAGCGGGGGGCTCGATCGGACGAGTGGGAGCCGGTGTGGAGAGAGCGGGGGGGGGGAGGGGATCAGTGTGAATACCTACTGAGGCCGCTCCATTTTGTTGCTGCTGTCATTTTGGATATGAGACAGCCTGTTTTCTGGATTCTGGAGTGGCGGCGGGATATCTTGTTTGCCGCCCACCCAAAAGTATACAGCACCAGCTGCCACTGCTGTGTTGTCTGTTACATAGCTCTGATCATAGCACTCTATTGTTCCGGTGTACATTACAGAGCCCTGACTGATGCTCTTTATACACTGGGCGTTATATAGTTCTGACCCCTACATGATGAATTCTGTGCTGTACGTTGCACAGTCCTGACCCCTGCACTGCATAGAATTGATGGATAAAATCTGTATTTTGTCCCCCCTAAAAATTTTCAACCCAAGGCAAACACCTTGTGCTCTCAAATAAACATCACCATCAATAATGCAAAGACAATAAAATAAAACCATGTGGAAAGACAAATAAGCATGTATCCTGTGAAAAATTGCATGTGCAGATCACAACTCCAAACATGCCAACTTCAGTGCACCACATCGATCTACTTCAGTACAACCGGCCTGTCAGATTTTTCGGTTGTGATTATTGCTGGCGGCTGTAACCGCTAGCAACCAGTAATCATCATGTTTTGCCAGGAAGGCTCCCTGCCGGCATAACACAATCGCTCCATGGGAGGGATTCCACCATCAACAATGACGATGGGGAAACTGAGCGATTTGTTGTGGTTGCAGGAAAGAAAATTGGATAATCCATGGCCTACCTAAGTAAACCACTAAATGGAGGGACCGTTATTAATATTTATGTGCCTATATGGAATCTTATGGCGGGTAAAACCCTGTACTTACTTACCATTAATGACATCCAGTCTGACAGAGTCACTTATTTCCGTGTTGGTGCCTTTACACCGATAATTCCCACTGTTATATGTTGTTGCTCTTTCAATTACACTGCTTTGCCATGTGTGTATCTGGTTATTATCCTTGTACCAGGTGTAGCTCATATCTGCTGGAATAGGTGACCTCACATTACAGGTCATTGTTAGAGACTCATATAGGAAGATCTTGTCCCAGTTTGGGTTGAAGGTCACCACAGGTGTCACCGAAGATCCTACAAGATAGAACATTGTACATGAGAATTATTAGTCACAACTGAAAAAAAGATTTTTATTTTCAGAGGATAAAATCTCTTTATTGTCTTTGACTTGTCAAATTTTCTGCACTGGTAACCCTCAGTTCTATTAGTTTCCCCTCGTGCTACATTGCTTCCTTAAAGAGATTCCGTCATTAAAGTGGTTCTAAAGGCTGAAGGTTTTTTACCTTCATGTATTCTATGCAGAAAGGTAAAAAAAACCTTCTGTGTGCTGCTGAGCGCTGGCGGGAGACCCAAGATAAAGCAGATGGGGCTGCTCTGTGCAAAACAAAACAAACAAAAGACAAACTTTTTGAATCACTTTAAATTTGTAGCCAGGTTCTGGCAGGAGGGTCTCTGTTCAGTTTCTGATCAGCTCAACAACAAATAGCTGTAGGTCTCCATGTGTTCCCACTCACTCTCTCCCTGCTCCTCTCCTTCTACCCATCCATCAGCTAAACACAAGAGCGGCCGTAGAAAGGCGCAGCCACAAGTTGCATTCTGGTATATGTAGTCCTGTGAGCGGCTGCTGTGCTGTATAGAGCAAGAAGAAAGACTACAGTTCCCAGGGAGCTATGAGACTCAGGGGAAGTGGAGGGGTGATTTTTACCAGACTGCCCAGGAAAGCATGGGGTGCTTGGCTTTGGGATGATAGAGAGATAGAGGACCTCAGTAGCAGTGCTTCCAGCTTTTTGGGATCCTACCAAATGGAAGCCTGAGCCCAAAGCCATCACATCTGGGAATGAGTCTACAGCTGCACCACCCACATCACCACTGCAAAAGGACTGGAGAGACCGCTCCTCACTGTCCTCAGTGCTGTCAACCAGAGGCTTCATGAAGAGTCTGAAAGGGTCCATTCTACCTCCACTATTCCTAAGGCCGCGTACACACGGGCGGACTGTTTGCCCAACCTTGTTCGTCAAACAGTTTCGGCAAACAGTCCGCTCAAAATTTGCATGAGCGGACTTGCCCACACACGAGCGGACTGTTTGACGAACAAGGTTGGGCAAACAGTTCGCTCAACTTTTGAAATGAACGGACTCGCCCACGTAAGGCGGAGGCAAATCCGCCCATTTCGAGCGCGTGTACAGGTAGGCGGGGCCCGCGAAGGAGACGTCGCGGGCTTCGCCGCCTGGAATGGGCTTAAAGGGGAACCCCAACGCCGAAAAAAATCGGCGTGGGGGTTCCCCCAAAGTCCACACCAGACCCTTGTCCGAGCACGCTACCCGGCCGGCCAGGAAAGGGGGGCGAGCGAGCGCGCCCCCCCTCCTGAGCCGTACCAGGCCGCGTGCCCTCAACATGGGGGGTGCCTTGGGGAAGGGGGGGCCGCGCGGCCCCCCCACCCCAAAGCACCTTGTCCCCATGTTGATGAGGACAAGGGCCTCTTCCCGACAACCCTGGCCGTTGGTTGTCGGGGTCTGCGGGCGGGGGCTTATCGGAATCCGGGAGCCCCCTTTAAGAAGGGGGCCCCCGGATACCGGCCCCCCACCCTATGTGAATGAGTATGGGGTACAATGTACCCCTACCCATTCACCTGTGAAATAAAGTACAAAAAAAACACAACACAGGGAAAAAATATTTTATTGCACAGCTCCGGGGGTCTTCCGTCTTCGGGGGTCTTCTCGCCGGACTCCTCTGCTATGTGTGTGTAGCTCTTTTACTAGCGGAGGAGTCTGGCTTTCTTCCTCCCCGCCGCCGGCCTCTTCTCCCGACTTCGGGGGTCTTGTCCCCCTCTTCGGTTCTTCTGCCGGGCCACCGCGCCTTCTTGTAGCTCTTTTACAGGCGGTGGCCCGGTCTTCTGTCGCCGCTGTCGTCGTCGTCGCCGTCGCCGCCGCCGCCGCCTTCCGTTCTTGTTCTTGTTCTTCTTCTTCTCCTGGAGATGTTGACTCGACGATCTCTCCGGCCGGAATGCCAGAGCCGCGCTGTGCGGTCACTTATATAGTGACAATGGGGCGGTGTCACATGGTATATGTCACATGGGTTGGTCACATGGTGACCCCGCCCCCTTACGATGTCATAGTCCCCATGTGACATCAACCCATGTGACCAACCCATGTGACATATACCATGTGACCCCGCCCCATTGTCACTATATAAGTGACCGCACAGCGCGGCTCTGGCATTCCGGCCGGAGAGATCGTCGAGTCAACATCTCCAGGAGAAGAAGAAGAAGAACAAGAACGGAAGGCGGCGGCGGCGGCGGCGGCGGCGGCGGCGACGACGACGACGACAGCGGCGACAGAAGACCGGGCCACCGCCTGTAAAAGAGCTACAAGAAGGCGCGGTGGCCCGGCAGAAGAACCGAAGAGGGGGACAAGACCCCCGAAGTCGGGAGAAGAGGCCGGCGGCGGGGAGGAAGAAAGCCGGACTCCTCCGCTAGTAAAAGAGCTACACACACATAGCGGAGGAGTCCGGCGAGAAGACCCCCGAAGACGGAAGACCCCCGGAGCTGTGCAATAAAATATTTTTTCCCTGTGTTGTGTTTTTTTTTGTACTTTATTTCACAGGTGAATGGGTAGGGGTACATTGTACCCCATACTCATTCACATAGGGTGGGGGGCCGGTATCCGGGGGCCCCCTTCTTAAAGGGGGCTCCCGGATTCCGATAAGCCCCCCGCCCGCAGACCCCGACAACCAACGGCCAGGGTTGTCGGGAAGAGGCCCTTGTCCTCATCAACATGGGGACAAGGTGCTTTGGGGTGGGGGGGCCGCGCGGCTCCCCCTTCCCCAAGGCACCCCCCATGTTGAGGGCACGCGGCCTGGTACGGCTCAGGAGGGGGGGGGCGCCCGCTCGCCCCCCTTTCCTGGCCGGCCGGGTAGCGTGCTCGGACAAGGGTCTGGTGTGGACTTTGGGGGAACCCCCACGCCGATTTTTTTCGGCGTTGGGGTTCCCCTTTAAGCCCATTCCAGGCGGCGGAGCCCGCGACGTCTCCTTCGCGGGCCCCGCCTACCTGTACACGCGCTCGAAATGGGCGGACTTTCCGAGCGGGAACAGTCCGCTCATTTCGAAAGTACAGCGGACAGGCCCACACACGGGCGGACTGTTCGCTCAAACACAGTTTCAGCGGACAGTTTTTTGGAATTTCCGAAAGACTTTGTCCGTCCAACTGTCCGCTGAAACTGTCCGCTGAAAACCCACACACGAGCGGACTGTCCGCCCAAACACTGTTCAGCGGACAAGGTTGGGCGAAAAGTCCGCCCGTGTGTACGCGGCCTTAGGGTCCTCTTTCTTCAGGGCTTGGCAATGCTGAACAAGGTATGTACTGGATTGATAATATTGGCGAAATCCTAAAGGGTGATTAGTATGATATCTTCAGATGGATGTTTTACAAGCCCTAATAAAGGGGGGCCACTTGAACCCCCAAAACCATTGGCATTTCCTGATATAAGAGTCTGAATAAAATGAAATCTGAACTTAATTTGTTTTGATTACCCCTTGCACACCTAGTCATTTCCAATCATTCTAAATAACTACATTGATGCCAAAGAAGAAACTGAGGGTTTTCCAATGACTAATAATTGATTCATTGAATCGATTTTTGAATTTTTGTATTACAACTCCATAAATATTCAGATAAAATAAACTTTTGGCTAACAGGCTTTCTACATATTAACATATTTTTTCATAGAAGGGAATGCTTTGTTTATTTGATGCAAACATTGCAAAAGTAAGGACACAGATAGATGTCGCTATTGTAGTACTACAATGGATTGATGCAATTTATAGCGAAAATCCCCAACAAAAATCCAGTCCAAGCCTATGGTGTTAGTGCATATGCCTATCACCTCTAGGGATGGCCGAACGGTTCGCCCGGCGGTCGTTTCGCAGCGAATTTTGGCTGTTCGCCGTCTGCCCGATCGGCGGACTATTGCCGCCATTCACCCGGCGGACTTCCGTGTTTACTGTGTAAAAGAACTTTGACCTATAATGACACATCCATCATGGGGTACAGGACAGCCAATTGAGACATTACAGCACATGGACACTTGGACATTCCCCCTAACTTATAAATAGACCCGATCCGGCGGCCATTTTACATTCTTTTTACTGTCACTATAGGGAGAGGTTGCTGTGTGGAGCAGGGAGAGACTTCAGTGACCCAAATCGCTAGCTATTAGGTCCACAAAAGTTCTTTTAAAGACTGGTATCATGGTATAGGTGTTAGGTGTAGTTCAGGATATAGGTTTGAGGCACTGCTGTGCTAGTGATTGTTGCAGCAGCCTGAGTGTCTTTTGTCAGTGTAGAGAAAGGGACAGGATGCCGTGTGCTGCAGGGACAGTCAGTTTAAGGACTGGTATAGGTCCACAATACATAGGGTTGAGGTGCACTACTGCTGACTGCTGACCTTCTGCTGCAGTAGTCCTTTATCAGTATAGGGACTGAGGTACAGTCTGCTAATCATTCACAACCTACTTGTTCCACAAAGGTCCTTATAAGGACTGGTAAGGTATAGGGTACTACAGTAGATAGGGTTGAGTGAGGTAAAGTCTGCTATTCCTTAAGGACTGGTATAGGTCCACAATATATAGGGTTGAGGTGCACTACTGCTGACTGCTGCACTATTCTACAGCAGTCCTTTATCAGTATAGGGACTGAGAGTTTTGTCACAGGGTCATTTAAAAAATGACAGGCAGAGGAAGAGGCAGGCCCTTCCGCAGGGGTGGTAGGGGTAGGGCAGGAGCAACAGGCTTGAGCCAAAGTGGGAAGTTGCAGAAGGTGCGTTCAATTACTTTAAAGGACGCACCAGACTTGGTTGAGTGGCTCACTGAGCCTTACTCTTCTGCACCCTCCTCATCCTCTCGATCTGCACCCTCTTCTTCACTCTCTGCTATGTGCACCCCCAAAGACACTACCACCAACAACACCACCACCACCACATACCTTCCGCTTGAGTCACAGGAATTATTTTCCGATCCATATCAAGACATTTCTGATGCGCAGCCACGCTTGCTATTGGATCAGGAAGAGGAGGTAGCAACAACCGCTACTCAGCAGTCTGACGACAGTACCCAGATCAGCCCAAGGAGGAGGTTGGTCCCCGGTGTTGCTGCCTACTCCGAGATCTCTACTTATAGCGGTGGGGAAGGTGACGTTGATGATGACGCGTCTAGTGATGTCACGTGGGTGCCCACAAGAGAGGAAGAGGAGGGAAGTTCAGAGGGAGATATAGACCAGCAGATAGGGAGGAGAAGCAGGAATAACTTACATTGCACAGGAGGGACAAAGCAGACTGCAAATGTATCAGGAGCGAGTCATCGACCATGTACGGTCACATCTAGCGCTCCCAGGACACCGGCACATGGCTCCGCAGTGTGGGCTTTTTTTAACGTGTCCGCTGCTGACAATAGCGTTGCCATCTGCAATCTTTGCAGTCAACGCATTAGTCGCAGTAAGCCCAACACTCACCTAGGGATGACCGCCTTAAGAAGGCACATGAGCAGCCATCACGGAGCCCAGTGGGAGCAACGGAACACACAAAGCCACACTCCAGGCTCTCACCGTCCAGCCTCGTCTTCTACTTCTCCTTCTCCTCTCTCCTCACAATTGTCCTCCACTCCACCTTCCATCACGCCAAGCTCACATTTTTCTGCAAAAAGGCAGGCTTCCGTGGGCCTAATGTTCGAGCGTAAAAAAATGATGATGCCGGATAACCCTCTTGCCCAACGGTTGACGGCTGGCTTGTCAGAACTGATAGCCCACCAACTACTGCCATATAAACTGGTGGACTCGGAGGCCTTTCGAAAATTTGTGGCCATTGGAACACCACAATGGAAGGTCCCAGGAAGGAAGTATTTCTCACAGAAGGGGCATCCCAGAGCTATATGGCCATGTTCAGCTGCAAGTGAATGTATCTCTGGCACACAGTGTTGGTGCCAAGATACATCTGACCACAGACACGTGGTCTAGCAAACACAGGCAGGGAAGGTATATCACTTTTACTGCCCACTGGGTGAACCTTCTGACGGCCTTCAAGCATGTAACCCGTGGCACCCGTGTAGATTTGGTTTTACCGCCACGAATTGCATGCAGGCCTGGCTCTTCTTCTCCTCCTCCTCCTCCTACTCCATCCTCCTCCCTCTCCTCCTTGGCTGACTCCTCCTTTTCCGCTGCTAGGGTCTCTTCCGCTGCGCCGCCCAAGCTCCCCAGAACCTATTCGACATGCCAGGTGAGACGTTGCCATGCCGTGCTGCGTCTGTTGTGCCTGGAAGCCAAGAGCCACACTGGCCCGGCACTCCTTTCAGCTTTGCTTTCACAGGCAGATCAGTGGCTAACACCGCTCAATTTGACAGTTGGTAAAGTGGTGTGTGACAACAGTGGCAATCTGCTTAGCGCATTGAAACAGGGCAAAATTAGGCAAAATTACGCACGTGCCATGCATAGCACACGTCTTAAACTTGGTCGTGCAGCGATTCGTTGTCAAATACCCTGGGGTCCAGGACATCTTGCGGCAGGCAAGGAAAATCTCGGCCCATTTCAGAAGATCTTACACGGCCATGGTTCGCCTTGCTGACATTCAGCGGCGACACAATCTGCCGGTCAGAAGTCTTAACCTTTTATATGCTTGATAGGCTGCTCCAGCAGAAACGTGCAGTTAACGTCTACCTGTATGAACTCTGCAGCAGAACAGGTTCTGGGGAGCTGGGTTTTTTTTCACCGCGCCAGTGGATGCTCATGCGCGACGCATGCAGGCTTCTGCGCCCATTTTAGGAGATCACCAAACTGGGCAGTCGCAGCCAAGGCGCCATCAGTGACATGGTACCTTATGCCTTCTTTATGGAGCGTGCATTGCGTCGTGTCATTGATCAAGCTGTGGAGGAGCAGGAGCGGGAAGATGAGGAAGTCGCAATGCTGGATGAATTCCCAGGGGGGGCTACTCTATCTGAGACAAGTCAACAACAGGAGTCTGAAGAGGAGTCAGAGGAGGATGGTGCCGGGGCGGATGAGGAGGAGCATGAAGAGCATGCTTTAAACCTTTCTGGGATCCCTGTTGTTGTGCGTGGATGGGGAGAGGAGAATGAAGAGGACGACATTATCCTGGATGATGAGCAGGAGCCAGGCCACCACACCGCTTCCAGTTTAGTGCAAATGGGGGCCTTCATACTCCAGTGTTTTAATAGGGACCCCCGTATAAAAAGCATAAGGGTCAAGGACCAGTACTGGGTGGCAACGTACTTAGACTCCCGGTACAAACCCAAAATGGCGGAAATGTTACCGCAGTCACAGAGGGCTGTCAGAATGGAGCACTTCCAGGCCTTGCTTCGAGAAATGCTGCATTCTGCTTTTGCGTGCACTGGCAGAGGAGCAATTCCCACTCCCAGAGAAGGAGTTGCGGGTACCAATCCAACAGCGCCTGCAAGAAGAGGCCGGTTTGAAGATGTGTTGGTGACTTTGGATATGAGGTCATTCTTTCAGCCGACCCATCGACAGGTGTCATTCGGATCCAGCATCAGGGAACGCCTAGACCGTCAGGTGTCCGACTACATCGGGTTAACGGCCGATGTGGACGCTCTGAGGAGTGATGAAACCCTGGACTACTGGGTGGGCAGGCTTGACCTCTGGCCAGAGCTTGCCCAATTTGCAATCGAACTGTTGGCTTGCCCCTCGTCCAGTGTCCTGTCCGAAAGGACGTTCAGCGCAGCAGGGGGGATCGTGACCGATAAGCGTATTCGCCTAGCTCACGACAGTGTTAACTACCTCACATTTCTAAAAATGAATGAGGCATGGATCTCGGAGGAATTCAACACGTGACCAGTAGACCATGTACAGTATATGTCTAGAAACAATTTTTTTAATCGAGCACACAGACCTTCTTTCTTCATTTGGCTCACTTCCTTGTCCAAAAAAAGCACACCGTACTATATGCCCGTACCCTCCTCTTTGAAGAGGTTGAGCGGTGTCATATTTCTACTGGGGCTGCTTATTATGAGGGGCTCCCACCATCCCTGTGCTGTGCTGACTTCCTCCTGGGGCTGTACCTCTGCTGTGCATATTATGAGGGGCTCCCACCATCCCTGTGCTATGCTCATTATGAGGGGCTCCCACCATCCCTGTGCTGTGCTGACTTCCTCCTGGGGCTGCTTATTATGAGGGGCTCCCACCATCCCTGTGCTATGCTGACATCCTCCTGGGGCTGCTTATTATGAGGGGCTCCCACCATCCCTGTGCTGTGCTGACTTCCTCCTGGGGCTGCTTATTATGAGGGGCTCCCACCATCCCTGTGCTATGCTTACATCGTCCTGGGGCTGTTTATTATGAGGGGCTCCCACCATCCCTGTGCTGTGCTGACTTCCTCCTGGGGCTGTTCCTCTGCTGTGCATATTATGGGGGTCTCCCACCATCCCTGTGCTATGCTCATTATGAGGGGCTCCCACCATCCCTGTGCTATGCTGACTTCCTCCTGGGGCTGCTTATGGTGCAGGTGTCAGTGCTGTATATCACGGTGCTGGTGTCAGTGTTGTATATCACAGTGTGAGTGCTTTATGTCACGCTGCTGATGTCAGTGCTCCCTATCAGGGTGCTGGTGTCAGTGCTGTATATCATGGTGCTGGTGTTAGTGCTTTATGTCACGCTGCTGATGTCAGTGCTCTATCATGGTGCTGCTGTCAGTGCTGTATATCATGGTGCTGGTGTTAGTGCTTTATGTCACGCTGCTGATGTCTGTGCTCTCTATCACGGTGCTGGTGTCAGATTACTCTATCACGGTGCAGGTGTCATTGCTGTATGTCACGCTGCTGATGTCAGTGCTGTATATCACGGTGCTGGTGTCAGTGCTCTCTATCACGGTGCTGCTGTCAGTGCTGTATATCACGGTGCTGGTGTTAGTGCTTTATGTCACGCTGCTGATGTCAGTGCTCTCTATCACGGTGCTGGTGTCAGATCACTCTATCATGGTGCAGGTGTCATTGCTGTATGTCACGCTGCTGATGTCAGTGCTCTCTATCAGGGTGCTGGTGTCAGATGACTCTATCATGGTGCAGATGTCAGTGCTGTATATCACGGTGCTGGTGTCAGTGCTGTATATCACGGTGCTGGTGTCATTGCTGTATGTCACGCTGCTGGTGATCATCTCCTGCACCCTCTTCTTTGCCTACTCTGACCTTCCCTCTCCTCCATTGCCTTCATGCGCTCCACAGTCCTGAATTGTCACAACAATTTCACATATAAAAAAAGAATGCTTGTAGTTGTCGATCCCAGATTCACCTCATACATGTGTTATGTCATTGGCCATGTGGTGGGACTATGTTTGCACAGCTAGTAATTATTTTGTGGCTGCAAATTTGACATGTAGGTTTGCAAAGTTCGCCTCCCTTTGAAGTCAATGGGGCCCGTCGCGAACGTTACGGTTCGCAAACTATCGGCCGCGTTCGCGGTCCGCGTTCACGAAACCTCCCGTCGGAAGTTCGTCCATCACTAATCACCTCATTCCCGAATCATGTGATTGGTGTCCTCCTATGTTATTAGTCAGCGTAGCACATAGTTATATTATAATATATAAATACAGCTGGGCTGATCAGCCCCCCCCCCCCTCCCCAGTTCGCTTCACGCCAGAACTCTCGAACATCGCAACAATTCGGAACTGAACCGCAAACCCTGAAACGTGAAAAATCAAAAGTGTCCATTTTAAAAGCTTACATGCAAGTTATTGGTCATAAAAAGGGCATGAGGGTCCAGGTACTGCCCTGGGGTACAAGTATCAATGCAAGGGCCTCTGCCCAACAACCCGGGGCTGTGGTTGTGGGGGTCTGCAGGCAGGGGGCTTATCGGAATCAGGAATCTCCCTTTAACAAGGGGGCCACCAGCTCCTGGCTCCCTCACTCTGTGAATAAGTATGGGTACTCCTACCCTTTCACCAAAAATAAATAAAAGACAGGTAGTTTTTGACAGTTCCTTTATTGTGACGAAGGCTAACCCCCGAATGCCTGCTCTGCCAATTGACAGTTCTTAAATAGGTAAAAGCTCCCTTGCGACGTTACCGACCAAACATTCCTCTGAGCACCCCGGCAAACAGGCAATGTTTGGGCTGCACTTTTGCTCAGATCAAACTGTTTGCCCAACTCTAATCATAATCTACTATACCCAAAACTAAGCCAAAAATCTGTTAAAATCAATATCCAGTCACTAACATGACATATGACAAACGTACATTAAGCTCAAATTCCATTTGAAAATGTAACACCCAAAAATGTACATTTACAGACTAAATAAACTGACCGAAGAGTGATCCTACAGCAATATTTTAAATATGTTTATCAGTTATTTCATTATTGAAATATTTTAAGGGATTATAGCTTTGATTGTCTTGCAAGGAAGGGTCACTTACCTGCTTTTTCCAAAATAATCACTAAAAAAGACAAATGAGAAAGTTAATTTACTGCAACATTTTATGTTTATATTATAAATAAATACATGTAAAGTTTTTTGTTTTTTTTTGTTCATCTTCTGTCTAAATCAGTTTACCGTCCCCAAAATTACAAAAGCCTTTTATATTAAAAAATTCAAGTTTATATTAAGATTCTGCATTTTATATTTTTATAATAATGGATACAAGAAAGCATAAAGTAAATACTATAAATATGAATTAATGGTAAATATAATATGTTATTCTCATGCTTGTTTAAAGTCCAATTCTAGAACAAATTTTATTTTAGTTTTGTCAATTTTGTCAGATTTTTACTGCTGTCTCTCCCAGTAACACACATACAGTAATATAGCATTAAAAGCATTGGACTAGTGAATTATCCAGATACCACATTACCAGTAATTATCTATCAGACAGACAATATTTTACATTTATTTCCAATTAAATCTCTCTTATTTGGGTTATTCTTTGAAATAATTATCAAAAGCTTTTTATGAGGTTGATACAAACTTGTGTATTAGATATATATTTTAGGAAAAACATACATTACATAAATGGCCCCATATGTATACCCTCAACCACAAACGAATCTGTAAACAGAGTTGTCTTTAAAGCTCTGAACGTAAAATCTTCCATTCTGTTGAAACCGGTGAAGGAGTACAGAGAGTTTGTTCCTTTTTTTTGATGGAGGATCATTTGAGATTCCGGTTAATCTTTGAAATTTCTTTCTGTGTGGTCACAATTGCCAGGAAATGACTGTAGACATATTAACGTCGATTCTAAACTTCATGTAATGCACAGCTTGATACCTAGGTGAGGAACTATAGCTAGCTGTTGTTCCTGTAGCAGCCCCTGTTTGCTTTAGGCATGGGTAATTGATTGCCCCAGGTCTTAGACCATGATACTATAGCTCCTGCACAGATGCCACTAAACAAAAGAAGGGGAAGAGGACATGTAGTCCTGAAGACGATCAAGTAGAAGAAAAATCATGAGGTGGGCCAAGGTTAGGGCAGGGAGTGAGAAAGCCTAGACCGAAAACAGTTTCAAAGTCCGAGCTGGTAGAAAGCAAGCATAGTCCAAAAACAATATCAAGGTCAGGACTGGTAGAGAGCAAGCATCGTCCGAAAAACACTTCCAAGATCTGGGCTGGTAGAAAGCAAGATTAGTCCAAAAACAGTTCTGAGGCCAGGGCTGGTAGAAATCAAGCATAGTCCAAAATCATTTCCAAGATCAGGGCTGATTTAGCTCAGTTAAGCCCCTGTTTGCTTTAGGCATGGGTAATTTATTGCCCCCAGGTCTTAGATCATGATGCCATAGCTCCTGCACAGATGCCACTAAACAAAATACGGGGAAGGGGACCTGTAGCCCTGAAGATGTTCAAGTAGTAGAAAAATCGTGGGGTGGGCCAAGGTTAGGGCAGGGAGTGAGAAAGCCTAGACCGAAAACAGTTTCAAAGTCCGAGCTGGTGGGGGCACATGCGCGGCGCGGTGAGGAGAGGACGCATGGAGTGAGAGCTCCGTGAGCCGGTGAGATAAAGATCACTCCCCTGGGGGATTTCAGCCCGCGAACCCGATCTTTTTCAGCCTATACCCCTAGGGGACTCAGAGGTGCATGCCGACACACAAAGCCCTCCGTGGGAAAGCTACACAGAAGTCCCTAACAACTTACCTTCTCCGGACGAGAGAGCAGAGCGGGATGTCGCAAAATGGCGCCCAGCCTCCGCACGCTCATACAGCCACGCCAGGCCCAAGTCCCCCTCCGGCGTCTTCGTTACCAACAAGTGAGTATGCTGTGCACCTCACTAAAGCAGAGCTGGATGCTAGCCTCTCCGCAATGTATGAAAAACTGGCCAATAAGTTCCAAGTGGAACTTCACAAGTCCACCAACACGCTAACACAGGAACTGGCAGCGCTGGGGGGGGAGAACGGACTTATTGGAGGCTAAGCACGACGAACTGCAACTAGCATATTCCGACCTGCGAAGGGATTATGACTCTATTATTGACACTGTCACTCAATTACAGTCTAATCTCGAAGATTTGGACAACCGAAATAGGCGCAATAACCTCAGGGTGAGAGGGGTCCCGGAGCAGACCACAGATTTGCTCCCAGCAATAAAGAGACTGTTTATGTCCCTTTTACCGGACTCCCCGGAAAGCGCGTTTGCCTGTGATAGGATACATAGAGCGTTGCGACCTAAACCCCCTGACGACAAGCCTTCCAGAGACATTGTGTTGTGTCTTAAGGACTTTCTTATTAAGGAGGATATTCTGCGTGCCTCCAGCAATACCCCTAACATTCAACTTGATGGCGTAAGAGTCCAAATCTTCCCTGATCTATCCCCAGCTACCTTAGAAAAGCGAAGGAACCTGAAGGAAGTTACCTCTGCCCTGCAAACGGCGAGAATCAGATATCGCTGGGGATTTCCTTTTAAATTTCAGGTCCCTCACAATGGAACAACCCACACGGTCACCACGCTACAAGGCGGAAAGGAATTGCTCATCAAACTTGGTCTTTTGGCTCCGGAACACCCGCAGAGGCTTCCATCCACCCCTTGCCCTTCGCCTATTTGGGCTACTCCATCTCCCCAGAGGGACCGCAGGCGACATCGTCAAGAACTCCGTGACCTACAACTGTGAACATCATGGAAGATCTACTTGAGGGGCAAGCTGCCTCTTCCTCAGTTCTTAGTGGACCCTCCAGAACTGTGATCGAGACTCTCATTATTTTATATATATTTTTTCTTTCCCATTTTTTTTTTTTAATCAAAATCATTTTTTTCATATGGTTTTATGCTGTTGGCGTCATCTACGCCCGTACTGTTCTCACTGCTCCCGCTTAAGTGACCCCTTGCTCTACATTATCAGTGACTGGTTACCCCAGTCTCTACCATTTTCAGGGCTTGGGTCCCGGATTTTGGGCCCTGGGCTCTGGGACTGCACTGCTCTCTAGTTTAACAGTGCCTCATATATAGAGCATTGGACTTTAGAGTCTGTTTAGTTTGACTTATGACTGTTTGTTTTTCTGTCAGGGGGTACCAACATGTTGAGTTTTGGTTCCGGTATACCCCCGAAGCCATATTATTTTATTACTGTTCTGTTTTATTTACTCTTTGGTTTATCTATCTGCTCATTATGTTTCTTACCACAAGGGAATATTTGGTCTAATCTGTTTTGGGTGCCCTACCGCTCTGGTATGTATTGCTCGGTGTCCCTAACATGCTTTATATCACCTGTACGCTTTATGGGATGTGTGATTAGCCCTGTAGAGGAGACCTTGTTTGTCCGTTCTCCTCCTGTGGGCCTTACTACCCTGGGACCCAGTCCCTACTTATTTAATTGCTCTTCCCACACGCTAGCGTTTGTCATCATACTATCATGGGACTCAAAGTAGTTTCACATAATGTGGAAGGCTTTAACGCCCCCCACAAACGCAGGAAAGCATTTAGACAATATAGACATGTTGGGGGAGATATTTTGTTTCTTCAAGAAATGCATTTTTCAGAAGCGAACCACCCACGATTTTTCGGCCGCCACTATAGGCAACATTACTTTACCACATTTAGTTCTAAATCCAGAGGGGTTGCTATTTTTTTCAGAAACTCGGTACAATTTGATGTTAAACACTTATATAAGGATCCCTCTAGTAGGTTTATCATCCTTCAGGGGGTGCTGAATGGCAAGGAGATCACATTGGCTAATGTATATGCACCCAATGCCTCGCAGGCTTCTTTTTTTGCTTCTTTTTTTCAGATTTTGGACAGGTACCTTTCTCCCCATTTGTTGCTCGGTGGTGACTTCAACTTGGTGGCGCATTCTAAACTGGACAGAAGCTGGGTGGTGAGTACTGCTAACGCCTTTCCGAGATCCCTTGTCCGTCTGCTCAGTTCCCATCAACTACTTGACACGTGGCGAGCCCATAATGTGGGTGCCAGAGACTATACGTTCTACTCCCACCCTCATGACAGCTATTCCAGGCTGGACTATATTTTCAGTACCCCAGTTCTGTTAGCTAACTCATCTAATGCCTGCATTCTCCCATGCTCCTGGTCGGATCACCAGATGGTGACGTTCTCTGTAGCATACATAGGTATTGCACCGTCCCATGCCTCTTGGCGTCTTAACGACTCCATTCTTTCTGACCCAGCCCTAGTGAAAGAGATTGCCGACCCCATTGACGAATACTTTAAATTGAATGCCACCGATGACATCTCCCCCTCTACATTGTGGGCCGTCCATAAAGTGGTTATCAGGGGTCGTCTGATTTCCTTGGCAGCCACACAGAAAAGACAGAGACTACAGGATATCTCCAGACTCTCTGAGGAACTGGCGAAACTATATCATGCGCATGGCCTTTCACACTCCCCCGACATGTTTGCATTGATCTTAACGAAACGAGCAGAACTCGACACACTTCTCTCTGAGCAGACGGAGAAGGCGCTAAGATGGTCAAGGGCCAAATTTTTATTACACAGTAACTCGGCTTCTGCGATGTTTGCCAGGAAGTTGAACGCCACTATGAGACCGCCACACACCTATAAACTCAGAAATGACAAGGGAGAAATGGTTACCCATCCCACTGAAGTTTTGGGGTTGTTTTCTAAATTCTATTGTGATTTGTTGGCGGCTCCAGCTCCCCTGCCTGGTCCTTCCGCAAAAGATTGGCTGGATAGCCTTCCCCTCCCCTCGCTTACGGTGGAGCAAACTTTGTCTTTGAATGCCCCTTGCAACGTAGAGGAGCTCCAGACAATAATTTCCTCGCTGAAGCCCTCCAGGGCCCCAGGACTGGACGGATTCACTTCCACATATTATAAAAAATTCTCACCCCAACTACTTCCCTATTTAGTTAAAATGTTTAATTATGTATTGAAAGGCCACACTTTCCCTGAGGACATGCTTCTCGCGAACATGTCTCTTATACCCAAACCGAATAAGGATCACTCCCTCCCTCAAAATTATAGACCTATCTCTGTTATTAATAACGATTTGAAATTATTCGGCCGCTTACTAGCAAATAGACTTTCTAACATTATCCCCAATCTGATATCCCCTGACCAAACCGGCTTTATCCCCTCTCGCCAAATTACAGACAATATCCGTTTAACCACCAATATTATCCAGGACGCCAATTTATTCTCCAAAAAAGTATTAATGTTAAGCCTGGATATTCATAAGGCTTTTGATAGCGTAACCTGGCCCTACCTAGAATCCGTCCTGTCCAGATTTGGGTTTGGGGGGGCTTTTGTGCACGGCTTTAGGGCTCTGTACCATCACCCCCGCACCCGAATCAAACTCCCAGGATGCTCCTCTGAATATTTTCTGCTTGGTAGGGGGACCAGGCAGGGATGCCCTCTTTCCCCCTTGCTTTTCGCCCTGGCGGTGGAGCCGCTGGCCAGGGCGATATGTCTGCACCCAGACATTAAGGGATATACTAAGGGTGAACAGGTTTTTACGTTGAGTATGTACGCTGATGATGTACTTTTATTTTTATCTGACCCTGTAGTCTCACTGTCAAACCTAATCCCACTGTTGAACTCCTTCCATGGCTTGTCTGGTCTTGGTGTCAACCTTGCTAAGTGTGCAGCCCTTCCAATCAATATCCCTGATAATACTCTAGCAGGCATACAATCGAGCTTTGGATTCACAATATGCAGGGACACATTAACATACTTGGGTGTTAAGTTGGCTACTTCCCTCCCAAAACTATACTATGCAAACTATCCCAAAGCTTTTGCATACATTAAGCAGTTTTTGCAGACGTGGGATAGATATCATATTTCTTTTTTGGGTAGGATTCAGGCTATTAAAATGTCTATCCTTCCGAAACTTTTGTTTTATTTTAGAGCACTGCCCTTATACGTCTCCCGAAATACAATCGATGGTATCCAGAAGGAGATCAATCGGTTCGTTTGGCGGAACAAAAAACCTAGATTACACAAAATGCTTCTTTTCAGGCCAGCCAACCGTGGGGGTCTGGGGCTCCCACATCTGTGGTTATACTACCTTGCGGCTAGGTTGGTGCAGATGGCTCAGTGGCATTATCCACCGGTTACGGTTCCATGGATCCAATTTGAGAGATCCTCGGTGGGTCCATTCTACTTCCCGGGCCTTTTGTGGATTGAGGGGGTTCGCCCCAAACAATTAGCCACATTGAATGGAGTAGTGGCACAATCCCTCCAACTTTGGTCTTTATACAAAAAAAGATATGCCCTGTGTCCACCTTGCCCCAGCCTGGCCTCTTTTATGGGTGACCCCAGATTCCCAACAGCTTTTTCATCACCTGAGAGCTTTGAAGGCTGGTCTCGGAAGAACCTTATTACCCTAGAGGCGCTATCCCAGGAACCCCCCTTTAGCTCCTTTGCGTATTTACAGGAACAGTTTGGGTTACCCAGGGGGGATTTCTATAAATATTTACAGGTTCGGCATTTTTACGCCTCTCATTACCAGACAAAGAGACTTCCCCCACCTAACGCCTTTGAAAGGGTCTGCAAGCCCTCATCCAGAGATCGGGGTACCATCTCTTTGTTATACCAATCTCTCAACGAGGTGCAGCTCCCGGCTAAGTCTCATGCCATGCTGGGTTGGGAGAAGGAAATTGGTTTTGAACTAACCCCAGAGGAGTGGGTTGATATGATTACAAATATGCGAAAATGCACGAAATCTCTGGCAGTCAGAGAAACAGCTTTAAAATTACACACAAGATGGTATTACACCCCCTCTAGATTACACAAATTTAGCCCGCTGGTCCAGGGGAGTTGCTTTAGCCCGGATGTCCAGAGGCTGGCACTTTCCTCCATATTTTTTGGAGCTGTGGAGCTCTCCAGCCCGTTTGGCAGCAGGTGGCTGAAAAATTGCTCCAAGTCACAGGAGCTAGGATTGATATCACATGCCAGATGGGCCTCTTATTCGCCGACATCCCGGGACTAACTCCCCCAGCCCAGAAACTAGCCCATACACTTGTCAGTGCAGTTCACTGGACAGTAGCATTACACTGGCGAACCCCAGCAGTCCCCTGGGAGCAAGTTCTGCGACGTATGGAATCGATCAAACTCATGGAACGTCTACACCACACTTTGATGGATTCCATGCATACCTTTGATAATAAATGGGCCGCATGGTCGTTCCTTCAATGGGTGGCCCCCAGACCAGACGGGGTGGTTGGGCACACTGTCTAATGGCAGGATCCACGAACATGACTGGTAGCACTCTCTTGTGGTAGAGTTTTTGTTATCTTTTGGTTTTTATTTTATTTTCCTACTTTTCTCTCACTTTTGTTTTTTTCTCAATGATGTACTTCTGACCACTATGCATTTTTATATCACTCTGATGAGTTTAGCATTTCAGCTTTCTTACATATTGAATGTTTACTGAAGTGTTTTTTTATGCTATTCTCTATGTAAACAATTGTACACATTGGCTCTTTCCTTGTACATGTCTTCATTCCTTCTAATAAAAACGTTTGTAAACAAAGTCCGAGCTGGTAGAAAGCAAGCATAGTCCAAAAACAATATCAAGGTCAGGACTGGTAGAAAGCAAGCATCGTCCGAAAAACACTTCCAAGATCTGAGCTGATAGAAAGCAATATTAGTCCAATAACTGTTCCGAGACCAGGGCTGGTAGAAATCAATCATAGTCCAAAATCATTTCCAAGATCAGGGCTGATTTAGCTCAGTTAACAATCAAGTTCAGGCAGCAATCCAAAGAATAAACCAGGTAAGGAAAAGGTTAGTAACAAGAGAACCCAAGATCATAGCAGAGATGGATCAGAGAAGCAAACAGACAGGGAGCCACGTACAAACACGATCACAAACACAGAGGCACAGATGAGGTTTAAAGGCCCCTCCTGTGCTGAGAACCAATTCAGCAAGGGGGCACATGGCCAAACGCTTTACCCAGAATAGCTTGGAGACTAACGAAACCCTTTATCCTTCTGTTTTTAAATTTTTTGTTTTCAGTAGAGTAGATGTGGTTTGGAGCCCTGCCAAAGGGTTGTTGTCTATGTCTGGTTGGCAATATTTCCCTTAATTTTCTGACTTGGAGACAAAACAGAAAATTTGATAAAATCTCTCCAAAGTGATCCCTTTCTAGATAGGCAGCATCTGAACATTTGTCACAGTTGCAAAACTAACCTGGTATTACTGTTCTGGTGAAACTTTTATATTTTGTACTTTAAATCCCTTTCTGCCTTGGTGATAATCGCCACCAGATTAAATAGAGAAGGTGAATCTCTCCAACAGGGACACAGACAGAAGAGTTCTAACCCTTCCCATGTCTATCCAAAACTAGAAAAAAATGCATTTCTGCTTTAGATAAACTTTAAGATAATTTATCATGTTGGTGTGTTTTAGCTAAGCCTGCTTCCATCATGCAGTTCAAAAACTAGCAAAGGTACGTAATTACCCACAACACCCAATTCAATTTTCCTTTGATACATTTAGTGCATTCATAATGATGATTAATGATTGGTTATGGGTTATGATACATTGCCCTATGGTTTTTGCCTTAAAAATTAAAACATCACTATTATAAGATCATAGATTTACTTTGTAATAAGAAAATAAGAAAGGTAATTTACTTACAGATCAACAGTGCAGAGAATTTTGGGCTCATGTTGACTGGAAAATGTTGATACAAGAAATGCCGAATGTTTTAAAAGAAGAAAAATAAAAAATTGTATCTTCCTGTATTTGACAAGAAGGGTGAAGCAAGCATGTCGAAATATTTTTTTTATATAGTTTTGAAATCTATCCTTGATCTTTGTTCTGGCACTTCCTGTATTAGTGTGACAATGCTCTGCTACTGTTTAGTAACTGTTCTTCTAACAATCATTATATTTTGTACCAAAGTATGTGAAAAGGCAAATTTTGTGTTTAAACTATTATAAAAAGTTGATCACTAAAATCTCTTACAAGCTTTAACATGTTAATTCATTTTCAAACCTCATTTTTGAAATTTTTGAATCTTCAGCCTCTATAAAAATAATCCTTTGTGTCCCTGCCATGAAGATTCTTGTTCTGGCACTTCCTGTAATAGTGTGACAATGCTCTGCGACCAGGGCTGGACTGGCCTGCCGGGACAATGCTCTGCGACCAGGGCCGGACTGGCCTGCCGGGATACCGGGAGATTTCCCAGTAGGCCGCCTGCCCTGGGGCCGCTTTTAGGTGCGGCTGCATTGCTCCTCTGCTCTCTCCTGTGGATCACAGAGCTGGCTGGCTCTGTGTTCGGCATCCGCTCTGTAACACAGTCCCGCCCACCCCCCCCCCCCCCCGACGGCTCGTGTGATAGTAGATAGAATCAACGTTCCACCTATAACACGAGCCAGACTAGGGGGGCGGGACTGTGTTACAGAGCGGCCGCCGAACAAAGAGCCAGCCAGCTCTGTGATCCATAGTAGATGCCGCCCATACAGCCAGCCCTGTGTGCCACAGTGCCTGAATAGAAGGATCGACAGGGGGCTGCATATAGAGGAGATGAGCTTTCTATTTTCCTCCATGCAGCCGCTGAATGCTTGCAGGACTGAGAGGAAGAGAATCAAACATTGAGCGGCTGCATGGAGGAATATAGAAAGCTCATTTCCTCTATATGCAGCCCCCCTGCCGATTCTCCTATCCAACTTATTTTACTGCCCCCGGTTCACCTTACGTTCCCTGCCCCCCCACAGTGCTCTCCTCCCCCACCACACTCTCTTGCCCCTTCCAGTGCTCCCCATCCCCCCAATTTCCCCAGCCTCTCCTCCCCTGTTCTTTCTCCCCCAGTGCTCTCCAGCACTCCCCATCACTCTCCAGCCCCCACCCCAGTGCTCCCCAGCCCCCCCAATCTCCCCACCCCTGTTCTTTCTGGCCCCCTGGTGCTCTTAAACTCCACCCATCGCTCTCCAGCCCCCACCAGTGCTCTCTACCCTACCATGCTCTCCACCCCTTTTTTTTTGGGCTCCACCCCAGCACTCTCCACTCCCCACCCCTGTACTCTCCACTCCCCCCTGCATTTTACCCCCACCCATGTGCTCTCCAACACTGCCAGTGCTCTCCACCCCCCATAGTGGTCTCCAGTCTCCTGTGCTCTCCACCCCTGTTCTTTCTGGCCCCCACTGGTGCTCTCAAGCTCACCCCCATTGCTCTCCACTCCCCCCTGCTCTTTGTACCCCCCAGTACTCTTCAGCCCCCGTTCTCTCCCCCCTGTTTTTCTGCCCCCCCCCCCAGTGCTCTTCACCACACCACACTCTTAGCCCCCCCAGTGCTCTCAGCCTACCATGCTCTCCACCCCTGTTCTTTTTGGTCCCCCCAGTGCTCTCCCCCCTGCACTTTGCCCCCACCCATGTGTTCTCCAACCCCGCCAGTACTCTCTGCTCCCCCTTCTCTCCAGCTCCCACCCAGTGCTCTCCACTTCCCCAGGACCAGAGGACAGGCTGACTGGGGCCAGAAAATGAGGACGGCTGAAGATGCAGGTGGCCAGAGACCACTCCATCTAACAGCAAACATATCCTCTGGAAGGAGCACCATCCCCATCCAAAACGAGAACAGACCCTGCCTGCTGTTGGGGACTGCAGACTGGGACATGCGGCACAGGAGGGGCTGCAATGATGGGCACAGTGAGACTGTATTCATGGCACAGTAAAGCTGCATATGATGGACACAGTGAGGCTGCAATGGTGGGCACAGTGAGGCTGCAATGGTGGGCACGATGAGGCTGCAATGGTGGGCACAGTGAGGCTGCAATGGTGGGCACGGTGAGGCCACATTTGTGGGCACAGCGAGACGGCATTCACAGGCAGGGTATAGCTGCATTTGGTGGGCACAGTGAGGCTGCATTGGTGGGCACAGTGAGGCTGCATTGGTGGGCACAGTGAGGCTGCATTGGTGGACACAGTGAGGCTGCATTGGTGGACACAGTGAGGCTGCATTGATGGAGACAGCGAGGCTGCATTTGAGGGGCACTGGTGAGGCTGCATTGAGCTCTTGCATCAAGTCTGCAGTCTCTGACCATCTCCTGTATCATGTCTGCAGTCTCTGAGGGAGTCTGGAGAGGAGTCAAGAGTGCGAGCGCCACCGGGATGGGGGTCATGGGAGAAGTCAGACTTGTGTGTACTGTGGACAGGAGACTATAGGATAAAAACCAGAGCCACCAAGCTGGAGGCGGCTGACTGACTGAGCCCTGCACAGTGCACCTGAGAGGAGGTCAGTGACAGCACTGCCAAGCCAGTCGGGGGGGGGGTCACTGATGCAAGGGGGGAGTGAATATGATAATGTAAGGGGGCACTGATATAAAGGGTTTCCTCCTTATATTAGTAACCCACCCCCCCTTACCTTTGTGTATTCTTTCTGTGGCAGGTGGTGCCCCCCTCATGTTCTGAGTTCCTGAGGTCCCCCTTGATGATTGACCACTTACCACTTTTAACTGGAATTTGCATATATATATATATATATATATATATATATATATATATATATATAAAGCCCTATGTGATTTCATATATATATATAATACTCTCTTCACCAAACATGCTTTAAAATGTATGTTTTTTTCCCTTTCATGAACAAGAAAATAATGACGTTATGCTGTTGGGCTGGTATAATAATGCTGTAGAAGTAGAATAAAGTAGAAGAAAAAGAGCTGCGCCTCTTATTCTTCTACTTCCATTATTGTGTGTGTATCCCACAGTGGAGCAGCAGCCTTGTAATTTTCAACATTTATTGTAATTATTTATTTTGTTATTGATTTTTTATTTTATTTTCATTATTATTATTCTTAGGTCCCAGAGCGGTTTTACCCCCCCCTTGTTAAAAATAATAATAAACTTTATTTTATATAGCACCTTTAAAGCTAGCTTCTCAAAGCACTTTACAAGGAAAACACAAGAAATACACAAAATAACATAAAGGAAAAAAGGGATAATTTTTTTTTTTAACATGCAAGGTAAAGGCATAATGTACTAGTATGCATCGCGTACTAGCACATTATGAAATGCTTACCTTAAAACGAAGCCCTCTAGCGCTGCACTGTCACTCCGGGTTTGCATCCTCCGGCCTTCTGATTGGCCACACCGGGATAACGTCACTTCTGCATGGCACGGCCTGCAGTCCCTTCAGAGAGCATGCACCGGTGAAGGCACCGGCTACATGCAGTGTGAATATCTCCTAAATCATGCAGGTTTTGGAGATATTCACTGTACAGGCATACCCTACTTTTAAGTACACAACTGGGTTTATTTACTAAAGCTGAAAAGTGCAAAAAATCAGGCTCACTTCTGCATAGAAACCAATGAGCTTCCATTTTTTATTACAAAAGATTAATTGAACAAGCTGGGGCTAGAAGCTCATTAAATTCTATGCAGAAGTGAGCCTGATTTTGCACTTTTCAGCTTTAGTAAATAAACCCCCATTGTGTACTTAAAAGTGGGGTATGCCTGTACCTACAGGTAAGCCTTATTATATGTGAAAAATAGAAAAAACCCAGCGCCAAAAAAACATATACACTCAAAAATACAATACAATAGTACACTTCTCAATTCAGAATCTAGATAACATGTAGGGGGCGCTAGTTAACAAAAAAAATGAATCATCAACGTGAATAGTAACCTTCTCATTAACAATCAATAATTTGCCACTTAATTATCAAATATCATATGTGCAGCTAATCATAGTGCATTCACCATATTATATACAGCAAAACAAATTAACCACTTCAATACAGGGCACTTAAACACCTTCCTGCCCAGACCAATTTTGAGCTTTCAGCGCTGTCGCACTTTGTACCCAAATGAAATTTTTATCATTTTTTCCCCACAAATAGAGCTTTCTTTTGGTGGTATTTGATCACCTCTACGGTTTTTATTTTTTGCCCTACAAATGAAAAAATACCGAAAATTTTGAAAAAAAAAATGTTTTTTTTTTGTTTCAGTTTCAAAACTTTGTAAATAAGTACCTTTTCTCCTTCACTGATGGGCACTGATGGGGCTACACTGATGGGCACTGATAAGGCGGTACTGATGGGCACCAATGAAGTGGCACTGATGAGGTGGCATTGATGGACACTGATAGGCGGCACTGATAGGCGGCACTGATAGGCGGCACGGATGAGCGACACGGATGGGTGACACGGATGGGCGACACGGATGGACACTGATAGGTGGCACAAATTGGCACTGATAGCTGGCACGGATTGGCATGGATGGGCGGCAGAGATGGGCATGGATAGGCGGCACAGATGGGCATGGATAGGCGGCACAGATGGGCATGGGTGGGCACTGATAGGCGGCACAGGTGGGCACTCATAGGCGGCACAGGTGGGCACTCATAGGCGGCACAGGTGGGCACTCAACAGGTGGGCACTCATAGGCGGCACAGGTGGGCACTCATAGGCGGCATTGGTGTTATACTGTACTAATGGATGCCAATCAGTGTCAAACAATAATGCATGCCAATCAGTGATGCCCATTGTGGGCACTGATTGTCATCCATTATGGGCACTGATTGGCATCCATTGTGCTGACCATTGGCATCCCTGGTGGTCTAGGGAGGATTACCTTTTCCCTGGTGGTCTGGTGGCGTCCCTGGTGGTCCAGTGTGGGCATCCTCGGGGGGACTGACACCTGACAGACTGACACCCCGCAACAACGATCGCCGAAATGCGCGCCCCCGGGGGGCGCGCAGCGGCTCATAATCCTGAGGACGTCATATGACGTCCGGTCAGGATTATGAAACCACTTTGCTGCCGTCAATTTGTAATAGGGCGGGCGGCAAGTGGTTAAACAATAATTAACACACTCATGTGATAACACCCCAGTGAAAGCAATTGCTGCAACAACTATAGTATAAAAGTCCTTGCAATTTAAACTATTTCAAAGAAGTTCCTCTATAACGTGATGTGATTGTCCCTCACAAAATGATGACAGATCTTTTGTGTAAAGAAATGTGGCCACAACCTTCCACGTGATCCTTCACCACAGCCTCGATCATCCACACCAAATAAGTGATAGTAATATGATCCAGCTTACCAGATTTTATTGACCACTTTATTGAAAAAGTAAGTCAATGATCACTTCTGCAGGATTGTGCCCGCTCACATGCTTTTAACCTGTAGACAAATTCAGCCTTCCTCCTCACAGACAAGTACGGTAAGTGCGGAATGTACCTGACCTGCCAGAAAAAAAAACTAACTTTCTAAAGCCGCGTACACACGGGGCGGACTGTCTGGCCAACTTAGTCCGTCAGACAATCCGACGGACAGTCCGTCATACTTTCGAATGAACGGACTTGCCCACACACGGCACTTTTTGAGCGGACTAATACGGCGTACTAAGTCCGCCATACTATCCGCCCTACTTTTGAAATGAACGGACTCGCCCACACACGTGGAGGAAAGTCCGCTCATTTCGAGCGCGTCTCCAGGTAGGCGGGGCCCGCGAAGGAGACGTCGCTGACCCCGCCGCCTGGAATGGACTTAAAGGGGAACCCCAACGCCGAAAAAAATTGGCGTGGGGGTCCCCCCCAAGTCCACAACAGACCCTTGTCCAAGCACGCTACCCGGCCGGCCAGGAAAGGGGGGCGAGCGAGCGTCCCCCTCCTGAGCCATACCCCCCACCCCAAAGCACCTTGTCCCCATGTTGATGAGGACAAGGGCCTCTTCCCGACAACCCTGGCCGTTGGTTGTCGCGGTCTGCAGGTGGGGGGCTTATCGGAATCCGGGAGCCCCCTTTAATAAGGGGGCCCCCGGATACTGGCCCCCCACCCTATGTGAATGAGTATGGGGTACCCCTACCCATTCACCTGTAAAATAAAAGTACAAAAAAACACAACACACGAGATAAAATACTTTATTGCACAGCTCCGGGGGTCTTCCGTCTTCGGGGGTCTTCTCGCCGGACTCCTCCGCTATCTTCTTGTAGCTCTTTTGCTAGCGGAGGAGTCCGGCTTTCTTCCTCGTCGCCGCCCTCTTCTCCCGACTTCGGGGGTCTTGTCCCCCTCTTCGGTTCTTCTGCCGGGCCACCGCGCCTTCTTATAGCTCTTTTACAGGCCCGGTCTTCTGTCGCCGCCGTCGCCGCCGTCGCCGCCGCCTTCCGTTCTTCTTCTTCTTCTTCTTCTTCTCCAGGCAATGCCAGGGACGCACTGCGGAATGCCAGGGACGCACTGCGCGGCCACTTATATAGGGACAATGGGGCGGTGTCACATGGCTTTATGTCACATGGGTTGGTGTCACATGGTGACCCCGCCCCCTTACGATGTCATAGTCCCCATGTGACATCAACCCATGTGACCAACCCATGTGACACGGCCGGAGAGATCGTCGAGGCAACATCTGAAGAAGAAGAAGAAGAAGAAGAAGAAGAAGAAGAAGAAGAAGAAGAAGAAGAAGAAGAAGAAGGCGGCGACAGAAGACGTTAAAGTCTTAATAAATAGAGTATAATAGCAATAATAATAAAGTCTTAATAGCAATAAAGTATTTTATCTCGTGTGTTGTGTTTTTTTTTGTACTTTTATCTTACAGGTGAATGGGTAGGGGTACATTGTACCCCATACTCATTCACATAGGGTGGGGGGCCGGTATCCGGGGGCCCCCTTATTAAAGGGGGCTCCCGGATTCCGATAAGCCCCCCGCCCGCAGACCCCGACAACCAACGGCCAGGGTTGTCGGAAAGAGGCCCTTGTCCTCATCAACATGGGGACAAGGTGCTTTGGGGTGGGGGGGCCGCGCGGCCTCCCCTTCCCCAAGGCATCCCCCCATGTTGAGGGCACGCGGCCTGGTACGGCTCAGGAGGGGGGGTGATCGCTCGCCCCCCTTTCCTGGCCGGCCGGGTAGCGTGCTCGGACAAGGGTCTGTTGTGGACTTGGGGGGGACCCCCACGCCGATTTTTTTCGGCGTTGGGGTTCCCCTTTAAGCCCATACCAGGCGGCGGGGCCAGCGACGTCTCCTTCGCAGGCCCCGCTTACCTGGATACCCACTCGAAATGAGCGGACTTTTCTCCGGGCGGGAAAAGTCCGCTCATTTCAAAAGTACGGCGGACTGGCACACACACGGGCGGATTGTCCGCCGAAATGCGAGTCCGACGGACAGTATACGTAAATTCCGAAATACTTAGTCCGCCAGACTGCACGCTGAAAAAGTCCGCTGAAGCCCACACACCAGCGGACTGTCTGCTGAAATGTGTTTCGGCGGACTAAGTAGGCCAGACAGTCCGCCCGTGTGTACGCGGCTTTAGACGGCTCGGTATTTCATTACTGTACACAATGCAAAGCATGAAAAGTGACCAGAAAACCAGGAGGACATACAAAAAAAATCACAGAATTTCAATCTGTGACAATTGGACAAAAGTTCAAAATTCATCCCCTTATAACATGCAACTCGGAGTATGTAACCTACGTGCTGGAGTGCCGATGTTCACTCCAATACGTGGGCCGTACAACGAGAGAATTGAGGGTGAGAATAAATGAACATCTAACTCAGTGATTCTCAACCAGGGTTCCTCCAGAGGTTGTAGGGGTTCCTTCAGCTTTGGGAAATGTCTGCCTCTCAGATAAGTTCCTACTCACACCATTGATCTTTTTAGCTATCTGTAAGGAGGTAATTCTTCCCAAAGACCGCCCCGAGGAGAGTGACATCACTTCCTCCCTGCCTGTGTTTACACTACACAGGCAGGGGAAGCTTCTCATTTGCCAGGAGCGATCGAGAGGGGATGGCCAGAATCCAACGGCCATCCCCTCATCCCGGATCACTCCTGAAGCAAAATGGACCGCCGTAGCCAGCGGGAGGGGGTCCGATCGGACCCCCCACCCGCTGGAAGGCAAGCACGTACGGGTACGTGCTTGTGCCCGTACATACCATTCTGCCGACGTATATCTCCATGCGGCAGTCCTTAAGTGGTTAATCCTTTAAACCTCCTTTCTTATTTCCGTGGTAAGTGAGGAACGGTAAGTGAGTAAGCAACCACCATTATACAGTGCCTTGCAGAAGTATTCACCCCCCTTAGCTTTTTACCTATTTTGTTACATTACAGCCTTTAGTTCAATGGTTTTTTTTTTATCTGAATTATATGTGATGGATCAGAACACAATAGTCTAAGTTGTTGATGTACAATTAGAAAAATATATACATAAAACAATTTTATCAGAAATAAAAAACTGATAATTGGCATGTGCGTATGTATTCACCCCCTTTGTTATGAAGCCCATAAAAAGCTCTGGTGCAACCAATTACCTTCAGAAGTCACATAATTAGTGAAATGAAGTTCCCACTGTGTGCAATCTAAGTGTCACATGATCTGTCATTACATAGACACACCTTTTTGAAAGGCCCCAGAGGCTGCAACACCTAACCAAGAGGCACCACTGACCAAACACTGCCGTGAAGACCAAGGAACTCTCCAAACAAGTAAGGGACAATGTTCTTGAGAAGTCAGGGTTAGTTTACAAAAAAATATCCGAATCTTTGATGATCCCTAGGAGCACCATCAAATCTATCATAACCAAATGGAAAGAACATGGCACAACAGCAAACCTGCCAAGAGATGGCCGGCACACCAAAACTCATGGACCGGGCAAGGAGAACATTAATCATAGAGGCAGCACAGAGCCCTAAGGTAACCCTGGAGGAGCTGCAGAGTTCCACAGCAGAGACTGGAGTATCTGTACATAGGACGACAATAAGCCGTACGCTCCATACAGTTGGACTTTATGGCAGTGGCCAGAAGAAAGCCATTACTTTCAGCAAAAAACAAAATGGCACATTTTGAGTTTGCGAAAAGCCATGTGGGAGACTCCAAAAATGTATGGAGGAAGGTGCTCTGGTCTGATGAGACTAAAATTTACCTGTCTGGTGTAAACCCAACACATCACCCAAAGAACACCATCCCCACCGTGAAACATGGTGGTGGCAGCATCATGCTGTGGGGATGTTTTTCAGCAGTCAGGACTGGGAAACTGGTCAGAGTTGAGGGAAAGATGGATGGTGCCAAACACAGGGATATTCTTGAGCAAAACCTGTACCACTCTGTGAGGCTAGGACGGAGGTTCAGCCTCACAGCAGGACAATGACCCCAAACACACTGCTAAAGCAACACTTGAGTGGTTTAAAGTGGTTGTATACCCGCTGAATTATTATTATTTTTTACTCACCTGCAAAGAAAAAGGCATAATGAGCTAGTATGCACAGCATACTAGCTCCTTATGAAATACTTACCTTAGAACGAGGCCTCGACATCTGGCCCGATCCAGGCCGAGGGAGCATGTTCCCTCTGCGTTTCTTCCAACTCCGGCACTGTGAGTGGCCGGAGCTACGATATCGTCACTCCCCCGCATGCGCGCGGGAGATTTCTCTCCGGCAGAGTCCGGCGTCTGCCGAACTTTCAGCCGAGAATTCCCTGTGCGCATGCGCCGCTGCAGTCAGCGGCGCATTGCGAGGGGAGATTTTTTTTACCTACAGGTAAGCCTTATTATAGGCTTTCCTGTAGGTAAAAGTCCCAAATTTGACTATACCACCACTTTAAGGGGAAACATATAAATGTGTTGGAATGGCCTAGTCAAAGCCCAGACCTCAATCCAATAGAAAATCTGTGGTCATACTTAAAGATTGCTGTTCACAAGCGCAAACCATCCAACTTGAATGAGCTGGAGCAGTTTTGCAAGGAGGAACGGGCAAAAATCCCAGTGGTAAGATGTGGCAAGACTCATAGAGACTTATCCAAAGCTTATGTGGAGCTGTGATAGCCGCAAAAGGTGGCTCTACAAAGTATTGACTTTAGGGGGCTGAATAGTTATGCACATTGACTTTTTCTGTTATTTTGTCCTATTTGTTCTTTGCTTCACGATAAAAAACAAAACAAAAAACATCTTCATGTTCTGTAACTTAAATTATGCAAATCCTCAAACAATCCATTGTAATTCCAGGTTGTGAGGCAAGAAAACACGAAAAATGCCAAGGGGGTGAATACTTTTGCAAGGCACTGTACATCTGTACTGGAAATGGGATAAGAATGAATAGAATATTACACACAACTAAAAACTAGCTCATTATAGTTCTTTATTTGGACTGGTGATCCAAGATGGTGTCATCATTGTATACTCCGCAGTGTAGACATGCTCAGACAATCCAGTAGGTAGAAAGCCATCAGTCTTTATCACAGTCTTAGGGCTGGGGATCCTTCATTTATAGTTCTAAGATGTTTCATAAATTTCACATGATAAAAGATGAAAACGAAAGCAATGATCAGTATAAATCCTGATATTATTAGCCGGGCTATGTTTTGCTTTGTTGCTGATTTTTTTTTTTATTTGACCTAAAAAGAAAAAAAAAAGAAAATCTTGAATTCCACAGTAATTTGAGTCCAGGAAAACCAAATAATAAATTTATGTTTTTCATCACTCTTTTATTCCATACAGTCATTCCCAACTAGGGTTCCTCCATTGGTTGTTAAGGGTTCCTTGACCTGTGACTAATTGACCTCTCAATTAATGGTGCCTGCATAGTTCCAGAGCCAATGTCACTTGGCAGAGATTATGGAATGGCATCAATGATCTCGGAGGGTGGCATTCGGATCAGCACTGGAAAGGGGCATTCACTGACCCCAATGAATTGGTATTAACAGGGGTTCCTCAAGACTTGAGAATTTTTTCAAGGGTTCCTCCAAGTTGAAAAAGTTATATAAGTAGTGTAACAAAGAATATTAAGTGGACTGTCTCTTTAAAACACAATCACATAAAGTGCAAGTGTGTGATGTGTGCAAACACAATTCCTATAAATATGCAAAAAAAAGCGCTCAAGTGCTAATCAGCAAATATGTGACCATTTCTTGAAAATAAACAAACAGACATATCAGCAAAAATTGGAAAATAAAAAGTTCTTAAATAATGGTCTTCAAAAAGGTGACTGGTGCTTGAGTGAATGCTTATGACAAACAAGATTGGTGAATCTTCACACATGTTCCCCCCTCAGGTCCACACTCACCAAAAGGATGTACCCCCGCAGGGGTAAAAGGCCTCTCAATGGTGTCAGCTCTTTGTTCTGTGTTCCCTTCTCGATATCAACGGTCATTTGATACAATCATCACTCCTAATGATGTCTGTATGACGAAACGCATAGGGCAGAGCTTTTCGGTGTCACTACGTCACTTCCGGTTTGGAGTTTCTGGTCTATGGAATGCAAGTCATCCCAGACAAATTGGTATACAGCTGTCTATTTCTCCGCAGCACTTTTGAGAATGCATTTTTAAAAACTTTTACCCAATACACTTTATCATACGGATTTACACGATGGGATGCTTTTTTTATTTATCCATTCATATGTGATTGTATCAAATGACCATGGATATCGAGGAAGGCACACAGGATAAAGATCTGACACCATTGTGAGGCCTTTTACCCCTGCAGGGGTACATCCTTTTGGTGACTGTGGACCTGAGGGGGGGAGCACGTGTAAAGATTCACCAATCTTGTTTATCGTAAGCATTCACTCAAGCACCAGTCATCTTTTTGAAGACAATTATTTGAAAACTTTTGATTTTGACTTTTTGCTTGGTTGGTTGGTTGTTGGTTTTGATTTTTATATATTTTAAAATTTTTGCTGATGTGTCTGTTTGTTTACACCATGGTGAAATGTTGTGGGGGCTTCTCTTGCAGCTCCTGCCCAACACTCCCAAGGGTGGAGACAGAGAGTGTGGGGGCACAGAATGGCATGATTGCCATGGTAGCTGGCTCATTGCAGGTGGGTAGAACTGGAAGCCCCAGTCCTAAGGACAGGACACATGAATAACTTAACACCAGAGCAGGTAGTAGTACTGTAGAGTTAACTAGAGTGCAAGCCAAAGTCAGTAACAGCCGGAGAGCATGGGACTGAATCAGCAGATAGAACAAGTCCAAGAAGCAGGCCAAGGTCAGTAACAGCAAGGCAAATCTGTACAAAATCAGCATACAGTAAAAGTCCAGGAAGCAGGCCAAGGTCGGTAACGGCCTAGCAAAGCAGTACAGAATCAGCAGCCATGAAAAGTCCAGTAAGAAGTCCATGGTTGATAACACCAAGGCAATGCAGCACAGAATCAGCAGACAGGAAAAGTCCAGGAAGCAGGCCAAGGTCAGTTACAGCTGGGCAATGCAGTACAGAATCAGCAGGCAAAGACGACTCCGGTATTCATTACACTAGATGAGCAGAGTTGAAGCAGAAAGCAAAGGCGAAGTCCATAAGTCATACGAATCGTACATTCAAATGCAACGGATCAGGTCTCAGGACCCCCATGCTACATGAGTTCCTCACAAAAGCGAATAACAAAGCATACGCCAATAATAGACCTGTAAGCCTATGTGGATTTTGTAGATGGGTGATATAGAGCTACTCTTGCTCTTACTCTTATATTGGACATAGAATTCTTTACTCTTTTCTCCATCAGGGCCCATTCACACCATGCCATGCATTTACACAAATGTGGAACCAAATGCTGACCAACTGCATTTTGACTGGACTGGTAAAGCATCTACTGGTAGGGTCATTTTAATTATAGTTCCTCCGTTTTGGTTGCTTAAAAATGTCAGTCTTCTCAGGGAGAAACTGATATATATATATACTGTATATAGAGTGGTGGATGAAGCCAATAACAAGTTACTGGGCCAACGAGACAGCTTGTGGAGGGAGGCCGCGTACACACGCGCGGACTGTTTGCCCAACCTTGTTCGTCAAACAGTTTCGGCAAACAGTCCGCTCAAAATTTGCATGAGCGGACTTGCCCACACACGAGCGGACTGTTTCAGCGAACTGTTTGCCAAACAGTTCGCTCAACTTTTGAAATGAACGGACTCGCCCACGTAAGGAGGAGGCAAATCCGCCCATTTCGAGAGCGTGTACAGGTAGGCGGGGCCCGCGAGGGAGACGTCGCGGGCTCCGCCGCCTGGAATGGGCTTAAAGGGGAACCCCAACGCCGAAAAAAATCGGCGTGGGGGTTCCCCCAAAGTCCACACCAGACCCTTGCCCGAGCACGCTACCCGGCCGGCCAGGAAAGGGGGGCGAGCGAGCGCGCCCCCCCTCCTGAGCCGTACCAGGCCGCGTGCCCTCAACATGGGGGGTGCCTTGGGGAAGGGGGGGCCGCGCGGCCCCCCCACCCCAAAGCACCTTGTCCCCATGTTGATGAGGACAAGGGCCTCTTCCCGACAACCCTGGCCGTTGGTTGTCGGGGTCTGCGGGCGGGGGGCTTATCGGAATCCGGGAGCCCCCTTTAAGAAGGGGGCCCCCGGATACCGGCCCCCCACCCTATGTGAATGAGTATGGGGTACAATGTACCCCTACCCATTCACCTGTGAAATAAAGTACAAAAAAAAACACAACACAGGGAAAAAATATTTTATTGCACAGCTCCGGGGGTCTTCCGTCTTTGGGGGTCTTCTCGCCGGACTCCTCCGCTATCTGTGTGTAGCTCTTTTGCTAGCGGGAACAGTTTGCTCATTTCGAAAGTAGCCTACACACGGGCGGACTGTTCGCTCAAACACAGTTTCAGCGGACAGTTTTTTGGAATTTCCGAAAGACTTTGTCCGTCCAACTGTCCGCTGAAACTGTCCGCTGAAAGCCCACACACGAGCGGACTGTCCGCCCAAACACTGTTCAGCGGACAAGGTTGGGCGAACAGTCCGCCCGTGTGTACGCGGCCGGACTTTTGTCAGGAATGAGGAATATTGAGAGAACGACCACTACACAAATAACCTTTATTTGGGATTCCCCCACTGGAAGCAGAAGTAGACATAAAGTGTGGAGTTAGGGGCAATGGAATGAAGAACATCAGTAGAGGGTAGGTTCAAAGTCTATGGAAGCACTAGAGCTACTCCAAAAGGAAGTACATTTTTCAAGTGTATTGCAAGCCAAATTGGATTATTTCTGCATTTTCTGTATTGAATTAAGTTAAATTTTGCTACAAAAAGGTCAATCCCGACTGGATATTAAAGGGGTTGTAAAGGTTAAGGTTCATTTTTTTTATTTTCTACATAGGTTCCTTTAAGCTAGTGCATTGTTGGTTCACTTACCTTTTCCTTCGATTTCCCTTCTAAATGTTTTTTTTCTTTGTCTGAATATCTCACTTCCTGTTTCTTCTCAGTAAACTTCACACCATCATCCGAGCGGTGGTTAGTCAGCCAGAACAGCTTACTGAACAGCTTACTGAGGAGGAACAGGAAGTGAGAAATTCAGACAAAGAAAACAAAGAAAAAAAAAACATTTAGAAGGGAAATCGAAGGAAAAGATAAGTGAACCAACAATGCACTAGCTTAAAGGAACCTATTTAGAAAATAAAAAACTAACCTTTACAACCCCTTTAATTAGCTGGATTGGCTAAGCAAGACACAGTACTTTTGGCGCAAGTAAAGGAAGATGTGGACTCTGGTTATGGCTTAAGTTTGCCTGTGTCTGATGTTGTGGATGCTGTACCTCCTTTCCCTGGTGACTTGAAACGGATGTTCACTGTGCCTGGCGATTTGAGAGTAGCTATTGGTGTAATCTGTGCCATAAAGGTATTGTCTTTGGGTTGGAACTCGTCCTTGTAACCATCCTGTGTTCTAAGATCGGGTCTCAGCCCCCCCCCCCCCCCCCCCAGAACTGAAGAGTTAAAATTGTCCCTAGACTAGAGAGTTATTTCATTCCAGAGCTTTATACTCTTTCACATACTTTATTTCATTATTTTGTGACAACAGCTGGTTGGGGTCTTAAGGTCCTTCAAAACTTGGAATTTTTATGCAGTTTTGATGGAGAGAGGCCACCCCTCTGCTACTTTAGAAATTGGTGTCAGGATTGCATCTGTGGTAGTCTAGTGAAACGATACCTTATTCTTTGTTGGGCTGCTCGAGGCCCTCCATTGTAAGCGCTTGTACACACGGTTGGAGATTCCGACAACCAAATCCGTCTGAGTAATTCCGACGGATTCATTCCGGAAGAGGTCCGGAAGTGATGTTGCATACACACGGTCGGACTAAGTTGTCGGAAAATCCGATTGTACATAATGTGATGACGTTATTTCGTTGCGACGGGACTACGTTCAGGCTAGTAGCCAATAGCTTTGGTCTAGGAATTTGATCTGAACATGCGTGGCACTTTGTCCGTCGGAGTAGGCTACACATGATCGGAGTATGTCCGGTAGGAGCATTTTGTCGGAAAATTTTACCGGCAAGTTGGTAAAGTTGGTCCGTCGGATAATCCGACGGAAACAGCCCGATGCAGACCACACACAGTCGGAATATCCGACAAAACAGTCCGATAGGAAACATTCAGTCGGAATCTCCGACCGTGTGTACAAGGGCTTAGAGTGCAGATATGCCTTCAAGGGTCTTAAACCTAATTTTGGTTTATCTAACTGTATGTTAATGTGTTTGTATTTGGCATTGTTTAATAAAAGGCTACTACAATCCAGACCCTGGTGTTCTGTTATTTATTGGGTTCAATGAAAAAAAAAATGGGAAAGGTCCTGTTGAATTAGGTGGGCATTGACTCTACATTTGTCCTGTCTATGTGTTGATCTCAGAAACCATATCCCTCTGGTTACTATTATCAAATGAGCAACTCTTGACTTATACTTACTTATTACTTCAATATTTATTACTTTGCTCCTCTTCAACATTCTTTTGGTTTTCACTTCGCAGATATAATTCCCAGAATCCTTCATGTAAGCAGACTGGATTTCATATTGACTGGATAAACCAAATTTCTGAACATTCTGTTCATCTCTGTAGAATGCAAACAGCAGTTGTGTCTTCTGTCCTAGTGGACCGAGAATGGTCTTACATGTCAGGGTCACAGTATCATTTTCTAATACTGGATAATGACTCAACGTTATCTCTGGCCAGGTAAACAGCTCTAGAAGATGAAGCGAAAGTGAAAGGTGGGTTAACAGATAAACTTTTACCTTAAATGAGACCACTACTTTCTTCTGAATATGCTAGTTGCCCTGCTACAAGCATGCAGATCGGAAATGTCAAAGTGAAGTTAGGAAGAACTTCTAATTTGCATATTTGTTCCAGGTCAGTGGCTCGGAAAACACTATCAGCCAGACAAGTAGTATTTCCACTAGAAAAGGCTGGGGATGGAAGCTTCCATACTTTTCAAGCACATGTTGATATAGCACCCTCCTAGATATGTGCTAGTATTAAAGTGGTTGTAAACTCTTACAAAACACTTTGACCTACAGGTAAGCCTAGATTAAGGCTTACCTGTAGGTCCAGGAAATATCTCCTAAACCTACACGGTTTAGGAGATATTTGCCGAAAGACAGGCACCGCTGTCTACGGCGCATGCACCGTAGACAGCGTCGCGCAGGCGCACTGAGCGCGCCGCGGTAAACGGCGATATGCCGCGAGTGGCGGCTCCCGTGCGCATGCGTGGGAGTGACGTCATTGCGGCTTCGCCAAATGACAGCGGCGGAGCAGTGAGACCCACCGAGAAGATGGATGCGCCGGACTACAGGGGACAGCGGTGACCTTGCTGGCTCCTGTGCCAGGTAAGTGACACATAATGGACTACTATGCGATGCATAGTATTCCATTATGCTTTACCTTTGCAGGGAATGAAAGTCGAAGTAATTCCATCAGGGTTTACTTCCTCTTTAAGTAGATTTAGTTCTGGCTCACTGTAATCTCCGAGACTGAATGGTATTAGTTAGGTCTACTCAATATTTCAGGTGCTGTAGGTTTGATTGTTTCCTCTGTTTTCTGGAGAACTGTAGACCTCTCTAGAACAGGGATCTTCAAACTACGGCCCTCCAGCTGTTGCAGAACTACACATACCATGAGGCAATGTAAAACTCTGACATTCACAGATGTGACTAGGCATGATGGGAATTGTAGTTCCTGAACAACTGGAGGGCCATCGTTTGAAGACCCCTGCTCTAGAACAAAGAAGCAATGCAAATAGCAGCATGAATATTTACACAGCCCTGGCCAGGGAGAGTGGCCCTTAAGGCTGCCGGGAGTCTGTATAAATAATCTTAGACACAGAGCCTCAGGGTCTTTTCCGTCAGTAGAGGAACACAGCCTGGAGGGCTTGTTGCCCTCTGGGCAGCCCTGCCCTGTGCTTGCTGTTCGCAAGGTCTTTGGTGAGCAACTTGAGACCCTGGATGTTAAAGTTACAAAGAGCTGAATGAAGATGTTGGAAGGTGGCAACCAACTTTCCAAGGATATTTGTGAGTGTAGACAGTGAGAGAAATCTTAAAGACTTTTAGGCTGCTGCCACCCCTCTGGTGCTAGAGAGTCAGCTGTGTGTTTGTCTAAAGGGGACATCTGCAGGTGTCCTGTAGAGCTAAGTCTATCTAGTTCTGCATGATGGGATTCTGCTCTGATTGCTCAAAGAAAGAATCTTTTGTGCTTTTAACTGCTTCTACTACAAAGTCAAGTTCACAGTTTGCTTTTGCAAGGGATCTTGCTTCGGCTCTAAATAAGGAAATTTACTATCCTCATCTTGTACACAGCTCTTTTTGGAGTATCCCACTTAAATCCCCCTGCCCCCAACCATATCCAAGTTATCCCAAAAATAAAAACACCAAAAGGACACCCCCTTAGGCCAAAGAGTGTCTATGATTGTGTGGCTGACTGCGGAGCAACTACTGGGACAAGGAATCAGGGCAATTTCCTTTGAGGGCAGCGTTACATTTCTTATAACACACTGCAGCATATTGACTCTTTTCCAGCTTCACCAAAATCATAAGTCGAGGGACTTACCTTTTACAGATATAACATCTTCTCCGGTGTGCTTATAATACAGTAAATTGTGATAGACCTCTTTTTTACATTTATATCTACCGGATCTTTCCATTGTTATGTTTCTTATGTGTAACACAGATTCAGATTCCCAGTTCCTTATCCCGACATTATTCTTGTAAAATTTAGTCTCCCTTGCAGAATATCTGGGATAATGGTGACATCTCAGAGTCACACCGTCACCTTGATAAACATGGAGAGGAACCTGCAGGATCACCCAGTCTGAAAAACAAAATTATAAAAGCAAGGATAACCAAAATATTGGCCAACTTCTTTATGGCATTTTCTTTAGCCCACCAAATGCTCCCACCCCTCCCCATGTCACGTCGCGTGATGCCATATCTCATGCCAACCAAAAAAACATCAGATGTCAAGGCAGCAAATGGCAGGTCCTGGACAAAGCCTTAAGTTGACTTTGTGATGGTTGCAGTATGGTAAAGGGACAATCACTTTATCACAGGAGATTGGGACTGGACAACCTTAGAGATATACACTCACTTTATTAGGTACACCTGTTCAACTGCTTGGTAACACACATTTTCTAATCAGCCAATCACATAGCAGCAACTCAATGCATTTAGGCGTGGTGAACACAACTTGCTGAAGTTCATATCGAGCATCAGAATGTGAAAGAAAGGGGATTTAAGTGACTTTGAACGTGGCATGGTTGTTGGTGTCAGATGGGCTGGTCTGAGAATTTAAAAAAACTGCTGATCTACTGGGATTTTCACGCACAACCATCTCTAGAGTTTACAGAAAATGTTCAGAAAATATCCAGTGAGTAGCATTTGTGTGGACAAAAATGCCTTGTTGATGTCAGAGGAGGATTGGCAGACTGGTCCGAGATGGTAGAAAGGCAACAGTAACTCAAATAACCATTTGTTACAACCAAGGTATGCAGAATACCATCTCTGAACGTGCAACACATCGAACCTTGAAGCTTGGCTACAGCAACAGAAGAAAAGGCTACAATTCGCACAGGCTCACCAAAATTGGACAATAGAAGATTGAAAAAATTTTACCTGATCTGCTGAGTCCTGGTTTCAGCTGTGACATTCAGATAGTAGGGTCAGAATTTGGCATAAACAACATGAAAGCATGGATCCATCCTGTCTTGTCTCAACGATTCAGGCTGGTTGTGGTGGTGTAATGGTGTGGGGGGATATTTTCTTGGCACACTTTGGGCCCCTTAATACCAACTGAGCATCCTTTACATGCCACGGCCTACCTGAGTATTGTTGCTGACCATGTCCATCCCTTTATGACTACAGTGTCCCCATCTTCTGATGGATACTTCCAGCAGGATAATGCACCATGTCACAAAGCTTAAATCATCTCACCACTGGGTTCTTGAACATGACAATGAGGTCCCTGTACTCCAATGGTCTCCACACTCACCAGATCTCATCCAATGGCCTCCACATTCACCAGATCTCAATCTAATAGAGCACCTTTGGCATGTGGTAGAATGGGAGAGTCACATCATGGATGTGCAGCCGAAAAAATCTGCAGCAACTGCGTGATGCTATCATGTCACTATGGACCAAAACCTCTGAGGAATGTTTCCAACATCTTGATGAATCCATGCCAAGAAGAATGAAGGCAGTTCTGAAGGCAAAAGGGGGTCCAACCTGGTACTAGCAAGGTGTACCTAATAAAGTGTTTGGTAAGTGTATAAGTTGGAAGGTGATTTAGCTAGACAAGGTCCACCCAGACCTAAAACATCAGCTCATCTGATTGCAGCGTCTTCCTGTCTACATGTCTACATGCACTCCCACAATGGCTGCATGGCCTTTCTCGGAGTGAGTTTCCTAATGATGACAATGGTGGGTCATGCCTATGTAATGTATAATGTGTAAACACAACCATTGGTCCCATGCGTGCGACCGCACCACACATGTCAGAGCCAGAGCAGTAATTCTAGCACCAGATATCTTGTGTAACTCTAAACTGGTAAAATTTAAAGTTTTTTTTAAAGTGCCGCCTATGGAGATTTTTAAATACCGTAGTTTGGCTCCATTCCACCACAGTGTGCAATTTTAAAGAGTGGCACGTTGGGTACCTTTTTACTCAGCATAACACCGTCTTTTATATTTTACCAAAAATTTGATATTATATTGTGGTTGTGTGCATTCATTAACCACTTCAATACTAGGCATTTACCCCCCTTCCTGCCCAAGCCAATTTTCAGCTTTCAGCGTTGTCACTTTTTAAAGGACAATTGCGCGGTCATGCTACACTGTACCCAAACCAAATTTTTACCATTTTGTTCCCACAAATACAGATTTCTTTTGGTGGCATTTGATCATCTCTACGGTTTTTATTTTTTTCTAAACAGATAAAAAATAAAGATTTGAAAACAATAAGTTTTTCTTTGTTTCTGTTATAAACATTTTTGTCAAAAAAGTACGTTTTCCCCTTAACTGATGGGCACTGATGAAGCTGCACTGATGGGCACTGATAAGGTGGCACCAATGAGATGGCACTAATGGGCACTGACTATGGGCACTGATAGGCGGCACTGATGGGTGAGTGACTTGTATAGCGCTACCTATGCAAACTGAATCGCCTCAGGGCGCTTTTTTTCTTGCCACCAGAGTCCATCTGCGGCTTTGCGTTGCCCTTTTACCCCGTAAGGTCCTGACACGCTTACAAACACATACAACATTGACATACACATACACATATTATGGCCAATTTTTTAGACAAGGTTTACTTAACCTACCAGCATATCTTTGGAGTGACACTGATGAGGCTGCACTGATGGGCACTGATAAGGCAGCACCAATGAGGTGGCACCAATGAGATGGCACTGATGGGCATTGACTGTGGGCACTGATAGGCGGCACTGATGGGTGTCACTGATGAGGCTGCACTGACATGCATTGATAAGGCAGAACCGATGAGGTGGCACCAATGAGATGGTACTGATGGGCACTGACTATGGGCACTGATAGGTGGCAATGATGGGTGGCACTGATATGCAGCACTGATGGGCATTGATAGATGGCACTGATAAGCACTCATAGGTGGCACTGGTGGGCACTGATGGGCACTGATAGGCGACACTGATGGGCACTGAAAGGCTGCAGTGATGGTTACTTATGGGGTGCACTGATAGGCAGCACTGCTGGGCACTGAAGGCCACTGATAGGCAGCACTGCTGGGCACTGATGGGCACTGATAGGCGGCACTGATGGGCAATGATGGCTGCCACTAATAGATTGCACTGATAGGCATCAATGGTGGCATTGGCAGGCATTTTTAAAGGGCAGTGATTGCCAGCTGCCTGGGCACTGATTGGCATATCCCTTGTGGTCTAGGGTGGCATACCTGGTGGTCCTGTGTGGTGGCCATCCCTGGTGGGCCTGGACGGGCATCTGTGGGGGGGGGTGCGCTGATAAACAATCAGCACAGACCCCCCCCTTGTCAGGAGAGCCACCGATTGGCTTTCCACTGCTTGCGTCTGTAAGACGTGAGTGAGGAAAAGCCGATAAGTGGCCACCCCCTAGGGTCGTGGATTGTCCTGCTGGACGTCATATGACGCCCAGTCAGGATAACCGAACCACCGCCCGGCCATTGTTTTGCTATAGGCCTGTGCAGGAAGTGGATAAAGTGTAATTTTTCCAAAAAAATTGCGTTGTAAAAAACCACTGCACAAATACCGTGTAACATAAAAAATTGCAAAATCCACCATTTTATTCTCTATGGCCTCTGCTTAAAATATATATATATATATATATATATATATATATATATATATATATACTGTTTGGGAGTTCTAAGTAATTTTATAGCAAAAAGAAGCAAATTTTTACATGTAAACAAAAAGATGTCAGAATAGGCCTGGTCTTACTTTTGAATTGACATTAAAAAAGTTAAAGCTTATGTGAAGTGATTGGGTTTACATATTATTTAAATATTTTTTGTTCCTACCCTATAAAACTATGGATCCATTTAATCACCTTTACTGACATGCAGTGGAATGAGGTCACTTCTCCCAGTATAATCGCCTTCACACTGGTAATTCCCAATGTGTGTGGTTTCTGCACTTGTAATGACAAAGCTTTGTCCTATGTGTATCCTGTTATTATCCTTGTACCAGGAGTAGCTCATATTTACTGGACTAGCCGGCTTCACATCACAAGTCATTGTTATAGTCTCTCCTCAAGAGATCTTGTTCCAGTGTGGAGTGAAGGTCACCGCAGAACTCTTTTTTGCAAATCCTACAAGGTACAAAATGTCAGTTTAGTTGATAAAGAAATTGCTTTGAAGCTTAATAGTGGCTGTCTACATGTGAAGAACCCCTAAGTAGGCTACTAGTGTTAGGTAAATTTCATTTTTGGCCTCCCTGTAATCAAGGTAAGCAGTAATCATTTTTTAGGGTCAGTTCTAAGGTTCTGCTGGTGCAGGCTCGGCTACTTTTCACTGCGTCCCACTAGACTTCATATTCATGTCTCTTCAGCCAATCTCTGGTCAGAAGCATGAGTGACCAGCAGGGGGCTGAGGTGGTATAAATAGACGGGGACATAGAACAGCTTTCTCTTGTTCCTGGGGGAGCAAGACTCAGCCTGAGGGCTGAATTATCCCTGGGAGACTACCTTCAAAACCAAAAGAGATTTTTACAGGGTTCCAGTTCCTGTTGGTGCTTGGCGACCCAAGGCCTATCATTATTATTATTATACAGGATTTATACAGCGCCAACAGTTTATGCAGCGCTTTACAATATAAAAATGAGACAATACAGTTATAATACAAGATACAAGAATTTAAAATACAAGAGGATTAGGAGGGCCCTGCTCAGAAGAGCTTACAATCTAATAGGGTGGGGCAGGTGGTACAAAATTTTGTAACTGTGGGGAATGAGCTGATGGAAGTGGTAGAAGATTAGTTGGAGACTTGATAGGCTTTCCTGAAGAGATGAGTTTTCAGGGATCGCCTGAAGGTAGCAAGAGTAGGGGATAGCTGGACCGGTGGAGGTAGCGAGTTCCAGAGGATGGGAGAGGCTCCGGAGAAATCCTGGAGACGAGCATTGGAGGAGGAGACGAGAGAGCTTGATTGTAGTAGGTCTTGAGAAGAGCACCCTGAAAGCATGCAGAAAGCGCTACTGGGGATCACTGGCAACATGTGCAGAAGGTAACTGTTACTGCAGATGGCATATACCGGGTACAGTGAGTACCTACCGTGTGAACATTTCTTTTCGCTATTTGGGAGAGCTTACTACAGTACATCCAGAATTATACTGCTGTTGAGGAGATCCTGTTTGCAATCTAGTTACCCTTCACATTCAAGAGGATGATTTTCACTGGGAACCTTTGGCCTGGAGGGCAATTACAATCACAATCAACTAGCTCTTTCATGGCATAGTTATAGAACGTGTACTATATGTAGCACCCTCCTAGGTAGGCGCTAGGATAGTTAGATAGCTGTGTTTTTGCCATATGGTAGGCAATGTGGCTGTAATTGTGTGACAGGAAAAATAATATTCTGATCACTGTAATCAGTGAAGCTGCAATCTAATATTTAGATCTGCTCAGTGTGCTCAGCTGCTGCTAGTTCTGCCTATGGTTTCCTCTGTATTAAGGAAACAGGAGAAGTTTCTGGATAGTAGGTGTGGAGCTATGCAGATGGTAGGAGCAATATGAATACAGCCCTGGCCTGTCTCAGAGAGGTAGGCTCTGAAGGCTGGCTGGATGACTGTATTTATTTAGTGAGCACACTGAACTCTGGGTCTTGTCGCAGAGTGGAGGAGTCCAGCTGCCCCCCTAGGCAGAAGCTGCTGAAGGAGGCCTCAGGTGGGCGACCTGATAGAAGGAATACAGAGACCCGGGTGCTTTGAGGAAGCTGATAGAGGGGAGCTGTCTGCCTCAGATCTGTCTGGTATCACTGGAAGGCATTACTTGGAGACTACACTAATGATCCGACAAAATAGTATAGCTATCTTCCCCCCAGCGATCTCCCCCAAGGGATCTCCCCCACTGAGCTGTTGTGTTCTGACAGGGGGACTGCCCCCCCCCCCGCCAGAACACTCTGATTAGCGCTCTCTGCCATTGATGGAGAGTGCCGATCAGCAGCCAGTTGGCTGCTGGTTTTCCAGCATGCTCGTATGACAGAAGTCGGCCAAATGGGTGCCTTACACATGGGCCGAATATCGTAAGGTTTTTATTGAACCGGCCAATGCCAATTTGTTAAACACCTATGTAAAGTCCATCTAAATCTACTAGTCCGTATAAATATACCTTCCCCAGACAATTCCTCTGTTCAAGGGTGTCTGCATTGCTTGTCCATAGACAAAGGAGACCCTAGTACAGGAAGTCTTTTATGGCCAATCGCCCAGCATCTAAGGAATTGTTGGCTGTGGTCTAGATCAGCCTTTTTCAACCAGGGGGCCTTAGCAAAATGCATAAAAAATTACCAAAAAAGGTAGACAAGCCAGTGGGTGGATGCAGCCTTTAGTTGCACGGGTTTTCATTGTGCACCATTACAACCTTCTAGCCACCAGCGTCCTAACAACATCATAAGTTGATAATGAGAATGTTGGGTCCCTACACACCTCCTTATTTACCTTTCCTCTGCCCCTCTCCGTCAACACTGGGGTCACATTAGGTGAGTAAGGGAGAGAAACCTAAAAAAAAGAAACACTGGAATACTAGTCAGTACCAGTGGGTCAAGGTATGTTTGCATCACCTCTAATGTTGGTTGTCCTAAGCTTGTTGATGTTGCTGTATTATATAAAACTATACATATTTTTACATTTTAGAAAGGGGCGCCTCGAGATGTGCAGAATTTCAAAGGGCGTCTTGACTGAAAAACGGTTGAGAAACACCGGTCTAGATAATACTTTAACCAGTTCCGGACCGTTGCCATAACCCCGGTATCCTCTTGTTGGGTGGGGGGTCCGCTTCAAGATAAATGTGGTCTCCTTGGCGGATTCGCCGCAAGATCCCTTTTATCGGCGGCGGGAGAGGGGCCTCCCCCTCCTGCCACGCTCCGGTGCCCTCCGCCGCTTACCGGAGCCGGCGGCAGCGGCGGAGGCGATCAGATGTTGTGCCTTCCTTGGCACGGAGACGAGTGAGGGGAAGATGGCCCCCACCCGTCTCCATGACATTGCAGGGCGGAAGCGACATCAAAACGTCACAATCGCCCATAGCTCTTAAAGGGCCATTTTTTTAATTCTTTTTTTTTAATTAACATTTATTTTTTTTGCATTTTAGTGTAAATATGAGATCTGAGGTCTTTTTGACCCCCACATCTCATATTTAAGAGGTCCTGTCATGCTTTTTTCTATTACAAGGGATGTTTACATTCCTTTTAATAGGAATAAAAGTGACACAAAGTTTTTTGTTTGTTTTTTAATGTAAAAATAAAAAATAAAAGTAAAATAAATAAGAAAACTTTTTTTTAAGCACATAAGTGAGTAGCGCCCACATATGAAAATGGTGTTCAAACCACACATGTGAGGTATCGCCACGATCGGTAGAGCAAGAGCAATAATTCTCGTCCTAGACCTCCATTGTCCCTCAAAATATGCAACATGTAGAATTTTTTTTAAATGTCGCCTATGGAGATTTTTAAGGGTAGAAGTTTGTCGCCATTCCATGAGCGGGCGCAATTTTGAAGCGTGACATGTTGGGTATCAATTTACTCGGTGTAACATTATCTTTCACAATATTCAAAAAAAATTGGGCTAACTTTACTGTTGCCTTATTTTTTAATTTAAAAAAAGTGTATTTTTTCCCAAAAAAATGCACTTGTAAGATCGCTGCGCAAATACGGTGTGAAAGAAAGTATTGCAACGACCGCCATTTTATTCTCTAGTGTTTGGGGGTTCTAAGTACAGTTTTTAACCTGTAAACAATACATCTAAAAAAGAGTCTAGGTCCTTAAGTGGTTAATACAAAGCAAGATAATATAAAGGACCACGATCCAGCTGTGATTCGATCAACTAAAGAATATTTGTTTCAAAATATGACTTACAATTCATTAGGATATCTCAGGATATGATTGGGAAAAACTGAATACGGTTCTCTTACCTTCTTTTTCCACAAGAAACACTAAAAAAAAAAAAAAAAATAAAAACAGAAAAGAAAATGTTATTAATATAAAATAATATAATTATCGGTCTATAAGGAATTACATTATCAGATGAATAATGAGTCGGATGAATGACAGGATTCTCTCCCTCATTCACAGATCATGTTATGCATGGGATGAGAGGGGAGGAGGGGGCATGTCCCTGTTGGGTCTTTTTTCGCTGCAGTTCAAGGAAGACTCCGAAATATCAACTCCATCATCTCCAGAGGTTCAGCAGCAGGAAGAGGACCTCTTTTCACTGCACAAAAGATTTTTAAAGGATGCCTAGAACATTTTGGACATACTTCATGGTACATAGGTGATGTGACTGCAGCTGTAGAAGCAAGATTACTTTTTCTACTAAACTTGTGCTTTAAAGTGGTTGTAAAGGCAGAAGGTTTTTTACTTTCATAGGTAGTGCAGCTTCCCCCCCGCTCTGGGCACCCCTTATGCTCACCAAAGCCCGATCTTGATCCAGCAATGTGCACGAGAGCCGAGGCTCTCTTAGCTCTTTCACTTCTCATTGGCTTAGAGACAGCAGTGGGAGTAAATCAGCCAGTGAGAAGGCAGTGGGTGGCAGGGCTGAGCCATGCTCCGTGGGTCTTATGGACACACAGAGGAGCCTTGGGAGGGAGATTGCACGAGTGCACCATAGAAAGCAGCTTGCTATGGTGGGCACTCAGAGAGAAGAGGGACCAAAAGTGTTGGTGAGGGACCCGCAGAGAAGAGGATCGCTGCTGCTCTGTGCAAAAGCATTGAGCACAGGGCAGGTATGTATAACATGTTTTTTTTATTTAAAAATGTTTAGACTCATGTTAGGGATTGCAGAGTTTGCTGTTGACACTGACCCTGAACCCCTATTGGCATTTCCAATCAAGAAGGGTTGGCAGAATGGGACTTCAGAATGGTTGTCTGCTAGTCACACATCCAGGCGTGATAGATTGTTTTGGTGGGTCCTTCTGAATGAATGAATGAATAATTTGTATAGCGCTACAATGCAAACTGAATCGCCTCAAGGCTTCTATTCCATAGTTCTGGTAAATCTAAAGGAAATTGTACAGAGACTGTACAATCAGAGTGCAGTTTGGCTATTTTTATACAAGTACATAGGAGGCAGTGGACACTCAGCTGTCAGGCTCATGTTCATATCTTCACATAACGGAAACTCGTTCCCGCGACCATTCATTAAGCCCCTGATGAAGCCATAATGCGAAACATGTTGGGATATCATACGAATGCTTAACCTTTGTACAACTGCAATCCCTCTTACATGACCACCATAGTGGAGATATATAACGAAACTCAATGACTTGATTTGTTTGGTTTTTAATCATGTCTACATAAATTTAACTTTTTATATACTTACGGTTTCCATTATTTTCTGTAAAGCACCGTTATAATCCCCTCCCAACTCTTCCTTTACATTAATTGTAATAACATACATGATGTCTGCCAACCTGGACAACCAGTACCTGTCCACAAGTCCCAATGGCTAAGAGACCATGCCTGTCCTCAAATGGAAGGGTCCTGCGTGTGTCTTTCCACTTGCCAATTTTGCCATTGCGCTGTGTACTCGCTGCACCAGAGGACAGGGACTTGACAAGGTGCAGGAGCGCAAAACATGTCATGGCGACGGGACCATGCTCATGACCTGCCCTACTGTGCCATTTTCTCTACCTGCCTATTGTGCGTCCAGGTTGGCAGACTTCATGTAAGTTACAATTGATGTGTTCAAGAAACAATTTTTAGGGGGCGTGGCCGGCAGCCGAGGAGAATGGCCGCGTTGTAAGGGAGCTCCGTCCACCGCAAGTTACCGGAGCTTATAACAACGTACCTGGGCGGTAGATCTCGGCGGTTTTTCCCTCAACTAGGTCGGGCAGCAGTGGAGATTATGTCCCGCCGCAGGAAGGAAGCAAAACGGCTGCATAAAATGACGGATTTCTACCGCCAGCCTCGCAGCATGCAGGCCCAAGATGGCGCTGGTAAGGGACACGTCCGGGAGCCTGGCGGGCACTCAGAGAGACATTCCCCTGGTATCGACCGTGCGTCTTCCCGGTCAGGTTCCTCCCCAGAGAACAAGCTTCTGTCCCCCACAGCATCCTCCACCTCTAGTCCTGTGAAGGCTAAGCAGCCACATCTTCAAGGGGGAGAGGAGGCAGACCTTAGTAGTGCATCTCTAAATGATACCAGAGAGCTCCAGGACTCCATCTTGGATTTCCCCACTAGCAACCAGCCAGTGATTGATTCCACCCTAAAGGACATGCTGGTGTCCCTTCGTAGCACGTTGCATGCTGATATAATGTCACTTGCCAACAACTTCAAAGAAGAAGTCAAAGCAGTAAGAGACAGAGTTTCTCACATAGAACATAAAATGTCCGAGTTTGCAGGCACCATAAATGAAGTCATTGACGCGCATAATGAAAAAGATGATGAGGTATCCTTCATGAAAGAAAAATTAGCTGACCTTGAAGACCGCTCGAGGAGAAATAATATAAAAATCAGAGGAATTCCAGAATCGGTCAAAAATCCTGACTTACAAGTTTACTTCCAGAAAATCATGCAGGATGCTTTGCCGGACGCTTCGGAAACCGATCTAGCTATTGACCGGATCCACAGATTGCCTAAACCTAGGCACATCCCTGAACATCTGCCGAGAGACACTATTGTGCGGATCCATTTTTTCCAAACCAAAGAGAAGTTCCTTCTCCAGATGAGGAATTCGGAAACAATACCTGAGTCAGCCCATAACTTGTCCTTTTTTCCCGATTTTTCGGCGTTCACGATGCAGAGGAGAAGGAGCATGGTGACCATTACGAAGCCTCTGAGGAATCACCACATCCCATATAAATGGGCCTATCCAGCCAAGCTTCTAGTTTCTAAAGAAGGGAGAACAATCCCCATCAAGTCAGTGGAAGAAGGAATTCGCCTTCTGCGCGACTGGAACATTCTTGCTGGAGAAGAAAATGCGCACTCTTCCGATTCATCTCCGCCTCAAGGTTCCCATTCCTGGCCGAGACCCATTTCAGATTGACTGCCCAGGTAATCAGTATTTTGTATTCTCATAGAGCTCCGGGACATGGTGGAACATGCTTTGCTCTCTTGAAGCCCTCCATAGTTTAAGGGTCAAATCCCTACAGATTCTATTGAATCGCCTGTTTTTACGAGTTTTCTTCTTTTTTTTTTTTGTGTTTTGTTTTTTGTTTCCTGTTTTTTTTTTTTGATTTTCTTTTGCAGCGCATTACCACGTGCACATTATTGATCCCCTCTGGATAAAGCATCGATAGAAGACGGATAAGACACTCACACGGGTCTATTGGTCATAACTGGTGGAACCCAATTGGATCGGTAGACTGTTTCTTTTTTTCTTTTTTTTCTTTTTTCTTGTTGACTTTTTATTTTGTTTCTGTTTGACACCTCATTGGTATTTCCCTGCCCACGGTTACTACGGTGTAAATTGTTTGGTCTCGTTTTTCTAGTCACAAAGCTGTTCAAGTGGTCAGTATTTTATTCTAGTGTCTGGTAAAATGGGTTTTAAAATTACCTCTTTTAATGTTAGAGGGCTGAATAGCCCACAAAAACGTGGTCTTCTTTTTAGAGAAGCGAAAAAATTGCAGAGTGACATATTATGTCTACAAGAAACTCATCTTTGTGCTTCTAAACACCCTCAACTTCGGAATAGCCATTTCCCTACTGTTTATTACTCAAACGCACAGAAGAAGCATAGGGGAGTGGCTGTTCTGTTTGGGAAATCGATTTCATTTAATTGCACTCATGTTGAAAACGATCAAGCAGGTAGATTTATTATTTTGGTAGGGGAAATCAATAGCACTGTATACACCTTTGTAAATCTTTACTTGCCTAATACTAAGCAACTTTCCTTCTTGCAGAAGTTGTGGAAGAGGGTCGTTGCGGTGCGCAAGGGTTACCTGGTAGTCTGTGGCGATTTTAATGCCATACCTAATCAAGCTTTAGATGTTTCACCGAGTCCTAGGGTATGCAGGGACAGGGTCACCCTTGCGCGCTTCATGTCCTCTGAAAATTTGTTTGACGTGTGGAGATGTCAGCACTCCACAGAACGTGATTATTCATACTATTCGAAAGTGCACAACTCCTACTCGAGAATAGATGTCTTTCTAACTGATAAATTCCTGCTTCAAAAAATTAGTTCCTCAGTTATTCACAACATATCATGGTCAGACCATGCACCAATTTCCATTGTGGTGGAGGGGTGGCGCACAGAAACCAGGGCCAACCGATGGAAAAACGACACTTTTCTTTTTTCAAATCCGAAATTTAGTAAAGAAGTTGCCTCTGAATTGAAAGGTTTTTTTGAGATTAATGCCCGCTCTGTGTCAGACCCCTTCATCCTTTGGAACTCCCATAAAGCTTTTGTATGAGGCATTCTCATTAAAATGAGTAGCTTGGCTAGAAAACAGTCTATGTTGAAGACTCAAACGCTTCTCTCCCAAATAGATCAGTTAGAGTCAGCGAATAAAAAGTTACCAGACCCTGCCACGAGCTCTAAGCTTGACAATCTACGTCACGAACTGCGTTTACTACTGATTTCACAACAAGAGCGAGCATTTAAAAAGTGTAAAGCTCGCCTTTACTACCAGGGGAATCGTGCGGGAAAACTTTTAGCCAGACAAATAAAAGAAAGATCTGTCCAACAGAGGATTCCCTTTGTTTATCACCCAATTACGGGCTCTAAATTGTCCAACCCTAGAGATATTGCTAATGCTTTCCGGGATTACTACAGTACCCTTTACAATTTAAAAGATGACTCAAATATTCCACAACCGTCCGCAGATGTGATACGCTCGTTTTTGGATAAAATCTCCCTTCCCAGGATCTCCCAGGACCAATTAGACACCCTAAATGTTCCTATTTCTTTAAGTGAACTGTCTAAAACAATATTAGCTATGCCGTTGAATAAATCACCAGGTCCAGACGGTTTCTCGGTGGAATATTACCGAGCATTCTACCCAATTATAGGTCAATACCTTCTTGAAACCTTTAATAAGGCCACAGCAAACTCTTCTTTTCCAACGGAAATGCTAGCTGCTACCATAGTTACCCTTCCAAAGCCAGGCAAACCTCCAGATAGACCGCAGAACTTCAGGCCCATCTCGTTACTAAATGTGGACCTGAAGGTCTTTGCAAAAATTTTGGCTAACAGATTGTCGAAAGTTATGTCCTCCTTGGTCGGCAACGACCAAGTGGGATTTATACCGGGGCGTCAGGCACCTGATGCAACTAGGAGGATTATAAATCTGATTCACGCGGCAGAAGCATGTGGGGAGCCTTCTCTGCTTCTCACGTTAGACGCAGAGAAGGCTTTCGATAGGGTCCATTGGGGATACCTGGAGCAGGTGCTTGCCAAATTCGGTCTCTTGGGGACCATTAATTCAGCTATCTCAGCTCTCTATTCCAATCCCTCAGCTATGGTGTTTACTGACGGTATGTTCTCTGATTCATTCCACATCACCAATGGCACTCGTCAGGGGTGCCCGATGTCACCCCTGATCTTTGCCCTCCTCATGGAACCTCTGGCGGAAACGATCCGCACACATCCTTGCATCTCCGGCATTTCGACGCCTAAACATTCACACTCCATTACACTATTTGCAGATGATGTTATTTTAACCTTAACGGACCCTGTCTCCTCCTTGCAAGCAGTGCACGACACCCTTGGAGAATTCAATAAAATCTCATACTACAAGGTGAATTCATCCAAATCCAACATTTTAGCAATTAAAGTTAGTGACAGCACCAGATCGCTATTAGCCTCCCGATTTCCCTACCCTTGGTCTGACAAACCCATCCAATATTTAGGAATCCTTCTGGCCTCTCCAAGCGCTAATATTTTCAAACTCAATTTCTTACCCCTCCTATCCTCGCTACAACAAGAACTCAGCAGAATGGCGAAGTTTTATTTGTCTTGGATGGGCAGATTGGCAGCTTACAAAATGTTAATTCTCCCAAAGTTGTTATACCATTTTAGGGCCCTTCCTGTTCATATCCCCATGTCATTTTTTAAATCTGCCCAAGCACAGTTAAATAGGTTTGTGTGGGGGGACAAAAAACCCAGATGTTCACATTTATACTTACTTAGAAAGAAGGACATAGGGGGCATGGGTCTTCCTATTCTTAAAGACTATTATGTTGCATGCTTGTTGGACCAAATGAAATATTGGATAAATCCTCCAGTGGAGAAGCAGTGGGCTCTGATTGAGGGCTCATGGCTTTTGCCTGGGACGCCACTTTCCACCTTACTAGCCGCGACCTATGTCAATCAGACATCTATATCAGAATTTCCTGTCATACAGCTGGTACTCAATACTTGGAGATACTTCTTGAATAATGTCGAAGTGTCACGTCACTCTATTAACATTGACATTCCGCTTACCTCTATCAGTACTTGCATTCAAGACCTGAACTTGGATATTTGGGTAGAGAAGGGTATTTTAACGGTTTCAAACATAGTGGAGAACGGGAGACTCATCTCATTTGCATCGATTGTGGATAAATTTGGTGTTCCTAGTTCGGAATACTTTACTTATTTAAGAATTCGGTCCTTTTTTTCTCAATCTAGGGGTACTTGTGTGACAATCCCTCAACAGGCATGGGCGTTCTGGTGGGACAACTCGAAAACCAAAGGGGGAATTTCGCTCTTTTACAGTCTTCTTCAAAGCAAAAATGTATTTAAGAAGCTTTCCCCCCTGCACAAATGGGAGACTGAATTGAATAATCGGTTCTCAGATATGCAATGGGGAAAGGCCATCAGAAACAACAGTAGATTTATCAGATCAGTAACACAATGGGAAGTTTCCCAAAAAATGTTACTTAGGTGGTACTATACGCCCTTTATAACAGCAAAGTTCACTCAAAGTAGTTCCAATGCATGCTGGAGAGGTTGTGGAAGAGTTGGAACACTTCTTCACATGTTATGGGAATGCCCTCACCTCAGGAGCTTCTGGCGAGGAGTATTTGCCCTGCTTGCTAGAGTTACTGGCATTCTTAGAACAGGTTCACCTGAAATGGCTATCTTGAATTTAGACGTAGATCAGTACCCGCCCCAATTTAGAATGCTAGTGGTTCAGTTACTGTCCACAGCCAGACTTATGGTGGTTAAACATTGGAAATCCTCTTGCTCCCCAAACATAGGGGAGTTGGTCAGAAGAGTCGATGAGACTTTCAAATATGAGCAAATTTTGGCCAACTTGGAAAGTAGATACTCCCGTTTCGCTGCACAGTGGGCCCCTTGGTCTGAATTCAGGAAAATATTCTAAACTGTTTTTCATACCTTAGGTTCTTATTCTGGTACGGTATATTGGACATCACCGTCAAATGTTTGTGTTCGTTTACTTTGTTTTTTTTTATGCAAATGTATTTTATAGGTAAAATGTGAGGCTTGCAAACCCTCTGGATCTCAGTGGGTTGACCTGTGTTATCGTTCTAAATAGTTGGAGACTATAAGATGTAAAGGATTTCCTTATGTCTGCTGGCTGTTTGTAAGTTTCTTCTTTGTACCATGCAAGCCTTTTAATAAAAATTAATATTATAAAAGAAACAATTTTTAACTATGGAACTTTTAGAGGCTGTTATCTACATGTAATAATATGAGAGACTTTTTGTTTTCTCTTATATCCACATCGGAAAATACAAGGGCTTTATGGAATTTTCTGTTGCAGCTCTCAATTGATTTTCCATGGCACAAGTAGCTCATGGGACATTTTGGCGTGGTGCAAGTTGCACATTTTTTCCTGAGCGTTTTGCTGCATTTGATCACCACGTCCAGGCCAGAAATCATTGACCTGGGCCTGGGGACTGGTCGGTTCTGAAGCAAATCCGATCGCCCGACGTATAGCTACGACGCTACACCCAGCCATGCCGACGCGCCACAGTATAACTGCTGCGGCTGGTCTGGAACTAGTTCATTTTAGGTATATAAAGGTGGCCTTACACCCAGCCTTTTTCAACCAGGGTACCTTGAGGTTTCCTCAGGGGCAGGGGCGGACTGACCATTGGGCCACTCGGGCACTGGCCGAGGGCCCTGAGCCACTAGGGGGCCCCATCAGGGTTGCCAGCCTCAGTAAAACAAGGGACAGTATATAAAAACCTGTGTTTTTTTTACATCTGTCTCTAAAATGTCCCTTACCGACATGCTTTTGGTCTAAAAATCCCAAGATTATAGCTGTCCCACCTCTCCAGTACCTTCTCAGCCAATAGAAACATGTCTTTGTATACTGTGTGGCCCCATAATCTCGGATTGCCTGGAGGCCCCATAATCTCCTATTGCCCGGGGGCCCCATGAGTTGTCAGTCCACCCCTGCTCAGGGGTGCCTTAGCAAAGTGCAGAAAAATTGACTACAGATTGTATACAACCAGAAGATGGATAAAGCCTGCCCTTTTAGTTACACAAAGCCACCGGTTTTTATTCTGCGCCATTTCAACCTTTCAGCCATCGGTGACCTAACCACCAGTGATGTCATCAGCATTAATAAGAAGGGTGTTGATTGCCTGCACAGCATCCTTGTTGCCCCCCCCGTCAACACTGGGTTCACACTGTGTGATGGAAAGAAACTGAGGGAGAGGAGAAACACTGGAATACTAGTCGGTACTAGTGTGAAAAAAGGACATTTTCTTTAAAAAATAAATCACCTCTAATGATGGGTGTCCTACGTATGTCAAATAGTTTTTTATATTTTACAGTGGGGTGCCTTGAGACTTTCCATAATTTTAACTTGACTGAAAAAAACATTGAGAAATCAGGGTGTGTGTGCAAATGAGGTCAGCCGGTAAACTCCTTCCTGTGTCTTTCTGGTTTCTCCATCTCAAATATAGAGCAGGAAGTCTCTGAAGCTTTCTAAGAAATAGGGCTAAGGTAAGGCCTTGTTCTAAAAATCAAAGAAAACTTTTATTTTTCTGCAACCGAGGTACATTAATGGCATATTAGTACATAGGGGAGCTGGAAACTAGGAAAACAAAAAAGTTAACTTATGTTTTAAACTAACCATACACTAATAGAAAAGTTTTTTATTCATTTTTAGATTGTTCGTTCAATTTTCTAGTTGTTAAGGAGGAAAAATCAGCATTTGTTTTTCACTGTATAAGCAAGAAAATTGGTGGAAAAATGTGCTTGTTTCTTATTTGATCAAAGGAAATGCTATTAATTCTCAGTTGGGAAAAAAAGTTTACATTGTGTTCACATACGATTGTAACGATTCAAACTTAAACATTAACCGCTTAGCGACCGGCATGGCGGCCGCTCTGCGCCAGATCATGTACCTGGTACGTGATCTGAAAGTTCCGGGTCTGGAGAACATGTGCGTGCTGCCGGCGATGCACTCCCACTGTGAGTGGAGATAACGGAAGCCAATCAGCGGGTCCGGCGGACACGGTGTCCGCCGGGTCCCACTGATTCGTGAGAATCGTGAGATATTCGTGAGAAAGACAGAACAGCGGTCTGCCTACGTAAACAGGGCAGACCGCCATTCTGTGAGAGGGGAATGGGCTGGTCCTGAGTTCCGGGTCTGGAGCACACGTGCGCGCTGCCGGCGATGCACTCCCGCTGTGAGTGGAGACAACAGAAGCCAATCAGCGGGTCCGGCGGACACGGTGTCCGCCGGGTCTCACTGATTCGTGAGAATCGTGAGATATTCGTGAGAAAGACAGAACAGCGGTCTGCCTATGTAAACAGGGCAGACCGCCGTTCTCTGAGAGGGAAATGTGCTGATCCTGAGTTCCCGCTAAACAGGAACACGGATCTTTACATTCCCCCCAGTCAAAGCACCCCCCCCCCACAGTTAGCAATTGCTCCTAGGAGACACATTTAACCCTTTGATCGCCTGTGATGTTAACCCCTTCCCAGCCAGTGTCATTAGGACAGTGACAGTGCATATTTTTTTTAGCACTGATCACTGTATTGGTGTCACTGCTCCCCAAAAATTGTCAGTTAAGTGTCCAATTTGTCTGCCACAATATCGCAGTCCTGCTATAATAAATAAATAAATAAATAAAAATATACCATAGTGTAGACGCTGTAACTTTTGCAAAAACCAATTAGCATTCACTTATTGTGATTTTTTTGTTTTGCCAAAAATATGTAGCTGAATACATATTGGCCTAAATTGATGAAAAAATTTGATTTTCATTTTTTTTTTATTGGGAATGTTTTATAGCAGATAGTAAAAAAAAATATATATATATATTTTTTAAATTGTCATAAATTTTTGTATATAGCTTAAAAAATTAAAAACCGCAGCGGTGATCAAATACCACCAAAAGAAAGCTCTATTTGTGAGGGAAAAAAAGACATCAATTTTATTTTGGTACAGCATCACACACCTGCGCAATTGTCAGTTAAAATAATGCAGTTATTTATGTAGTAGTAATGTAGTTATCACAAAAAATGGCCTGGTCATGAAGGAGGGTAAACCTTCCAGAGCTGAAGTGGTTAAAGTGATATACATTGGCATGCCAAGCAAAACACATTTTTAAGGGCTTTTGAAATTCATTGATTCCATGATGGCATCATCAGACGCTGTAATGATTTTTCAGAATTTCGTATGAACGTTTCATCAGAAATGTAACCAAATATGGCTAGCTTTAGTAGTGTAGATTCTTTGCCTTAAAGTGGTTGTAAACCCTTACAACACACTTTGACCTACGGGTAAGCCTAGATTAAGGCTTACCTGTAGGTCCAAGAAATATCTCCTAAACCTATACAGTTTAGGAGATATTTGCCCGAAGACAGGCACCGCTGTCTACGGCGCATGCGCTGTAGACAGCGGGGCGCAGGCACACTGATCGCAGCATCTTTAATGACGGAGATGCCGCACGTGTCGGCTCCCGTGCGCATGCGTGGGAGTGACTTCATCGTGGCTTCGCCGAATGACAGCAGCGGAGCTGCGAGACCCCACCGTGAAGATGGATGCGCCGGACTACAGGGGACAGCGGGGACTTCGCTGGCTCCTGTGTCAGGTAAGTGACACATAATGGGGTAGTATGCGATGCATAGTAGTCCATTATGCTTTGCCTTTGCAGGGAATGAAAGAGGAAGTAAACCCATCAGGGTTTACTTCCTCTTTGAGAGCGTCAGCACTGAAATTAACCACGTATTCTTAACACAGTGTTCCTGAGGCTGTAAAAACACCAGAGTGTCTCCCCAGCCAAAAAATAAGCAGGCGGTATTTTGTAGTTCTGCAAAAAAGTCACAGTTTAAAGTTGTTTGTATTTGGGTTATAGAGTAATTGTGTGCTAAGTATGATTCCATAAAAAATTGTGATGGTCGTTGTTATTACTACTTTTTTTTCTAATTACTACTAGATTACTTCATTTATCACTTGCTTATTGTGGAAGAGTTGAAAGCATTTCAAAGACTGGGGAGCTACTGAGGACAGAATAGTTAGATGGAAACACTGATCCCTTTCCTCCCTGATAACTTCTATCTGTCATGGTGTGGAGTCAGGCTTGAAGGCCAGTAGCCTATAGCAATAGAGAGGCTCCCACTTAGCAGTAGAGAGGCTCCCACTAACCAGCTGGATGAGTACAGAAGCAGGTTACCCTGGTGGATTAAACTTGGTCACCTGAGGAGCCTAAGTACTGACCAGTGTTCACCAGAGCACCTGATGGTGGAGATGGGTTTTGCTGACTGTTTACCAGGTCACTGTCCTCAGGTCAGCCCCACCAGGAGGTGAGCAAGCCAGGATCCAGTAGCAGATAAAGCAGCTAGGGATAAGCAGAAGCTTAGTCAACAAACAAGTCAAAGGTCAGTTATGATTGGCTGCAGGTTGGGATCAAGCATAAGCGTAAAGGAGGAATAAGCCAAAGGTTTGTAATGAATGGTTGCAGGTTGGGTTCAAGCAGAAGCATAGTTGAGGAACAAGCCAAAGGTTGGTAATGAGTGGTTGCAGGTTGGGATCAAGCAGAAGCACAGTCGAACAACAAGCTGGTAGCAGATATAGCAGGTAGGGATAAGCAGAGGCATAGTCAGTAAACAAGCCAGTGACGAGTGGCTGCAGGTTGGGATCAAGCGGAAGTGTAGTCAAAGAACAAGCCAAAGGTTAGTATTGAGTGGTTGCAGGATGGGATCAAGCAGAAGCATAGTCAAGGAACAAGCCAAAGGCTGGCAATGAGTGGTTGCAGGTTGGGATTAAGCAGAAGCATAGTCAAGCAACAAGCCGGTAGCAGATACAGTGGGTAGAGATAAGCAGAGTGGTTGCAGGATGGGATCAAGCAGAAGCATAGTCAAGGAACAAGCCAAATGTTGGCAATGAGTGGTCACAGGTTGGGATCAAGCAGAAGCATAGTCTGGCAACAAGCCGGTAGCAGATATAGCAGGTAGGGATAAGCAGAAGTGTAGTCAGTAAACAAGCCAAAGGTCAGTAACGAGTGGTTGCAGGATGGGATCAAGGAGAAGTGTAGTCTAGGAATAAGCCAAAGGTTGGTAACGAGTGGTTGCAGAATGGGATCAAACAGAAGCATAGTCAAGGAATAAGCCAAATGTCCATAACAAGTGGCTGGAGGTTGGGGTCAAGCAGAAGCCTAGTTGAGGACCAAGCCAAAGGTTGGCAAAGAGTGGTCGCAGGTTGGGATCAAGCAGAAGCATAGTCAAGCAACAAGCAGGTAGCAGATATAGCAGGTAGAGATAAGCAGAACTGTAGTCAGTAAACAAGCCAAAGGTCAGTAACGAGTGGTTGCATGATGGGATCAAGGAGAAGTGTAATCTAGGAACAAGCCAAAGGTTGGTAACGAGTGGTTGCAGGATGGGATCAAGCAGAAGCATAGTTAAGGAATAAGCCAAATGTCCATAACAAGTGGCTGGAGGTTGGGGTCAAGCAGAAGCCTAGTTGAGGACCAAGCCAAAGGTTGGCAATGAGTGGTAGCGAAGATTCAGACAGCAGCGGGAGTGTCAAACATGAGATATTGGCTGAAGAGGGCGCAATAATCTTGCAAAAAGGAAGGGAAAAGGCTTGGCTAAAATAGAAAGTTCATGGGAGGAGCAAAGGGTTCAAAATTCAAGAGAAACAGGGTTCAAGGCAGAATCATTCAAGGAATTGTCCATGAAGCTGTCCAGACCCAGTCCCTGACACTATCCACAGTTCTGGTCCTTAGTAACCTACTGTCCATGTTGACAAGCTCTCCTGCTACCCATCCTTGGTTCAGCCATACTTTATGCCAAGATCAATGACACTAGGGAGGCTGACGGTGGGGCCCCTTCACCATTTTCTATGTAGCCCTATGATCTGTAGTTACTCTCCTCCATCCAATACAATTGCATTAGATACACTTGACCTGAATCATCTTGACCTGGGCTTCCTTTAATGGTCCAAGTCCAGCCAAAACATTCTTTTGTTTTTGGTTAAAGTTGGAAAAGTTTACATATCTGTTTCTCTGTTGTGGGAACGTCATTTACTTGTTGTGACCACACAGAAAGTAAAACCTTCTTAGTAAAAACACAGATAATTATCTAAATATAACCTTCTCACACTTCCTCATACTACAGTATATGAAAAAGAAAGTTACTGTGAGAATTTCCCTTGTTCCCGTCTAGGCGACCCTACAGGAAGTGAGGCAAATCTGTCCGATGACTATAGAAACAGGGATATTAACCCAAGAGAGGAGCTAACCCTTCTCCACTCTCTCCAAAACTATAAAAGCTGCAATTATTACAAGATAAATGTCTTACAAGAAAGGAAATATAACATTTTACTTACAGACCAAGAGCACAGTTAATTCGGGATGCATGATGACTGGCAAATGTCTAGAAAGATAATACTGAACACATAGAAAGGGGAACGTAGTCTGTGTGCCGCTTCCTCTATTTTACAGGGTGAGATAAAATGTAGAAATATTTATTACAACACCACGGCGTCTATGAAAAAAAAAAAGTTTTTGGAAATTGTAATAGTTAGACTTGAATTTACTGTAAAAATATGCAGCTCCGTCCTAAACATTGTGTACAATTTTACGTTTTTTTATTTTTCTGTTTTATTTTATTTTTTAGCTTATATAGGCGACTGACTAAAATACTAGGCGACCGACTAAAAATGGTTTTCCCTTAACCACTTGTTGACTGGGTACTTATACCCCCTTCCTGCCCAGGCCAATTTTCAGCTTTCAGCGCTGTCACACTTTGAATGACAATTGCGCGGTCATGCAACACTGTACCATTACGAAATTCTTTTCTTTTTTTTTTTCTCACACAAATAGAGCTTTCTTTTGGTGGTATTTAATCACCACTGGGGTCTTTATTTTTTGCTAAACAAACAAAAAAAGACCAAAAATTTTGAAAAAATAGTTTGTTGTAAAATCGTTTGTTTGTAAAATTCTGCAGAACAGGTCATTTTTCTCCTTCATTGATGTGCATTGATGAGGCTGCACTGATGGGCACTAATAGGCAGCACTGATGGGCACTGATAGGGTGGCACTGATGGGCTACACTGATGGGCACTAATAGGCAGCACTGATGGGCACTGATAGGGCGGCACTGAGGAGCTACACTGATGGGCACTAATAGGCAGCACTGATGGGCACTGATAGGGTGGCACTGATGGGCTACACTGATGGGCACTAATAGGCAGCACTGATGGGCACTGATAGGGTGGCACTGATGGGCTACACTGATGGGCATTAATAGGCAGCACTGATGGGCACTGATATGGCGGCACTGATGGGCTGCATTGATGGGCACTAATAGGCAGCACTGATAGGCACTGATAAGATGGCACTGATGGGCACTAATAGGTTGCACTGATGGGCACTGATGAGGTGGTACTGATAAGTGGCACAGATGGGCACCACTGAAGGACACTAATAGGTGGCACTGATAAGTGGTGCTGTTGGGCACTGGCAGGGGACACTGATAGGTGACACTGATGGAGAGGCACTGATGGGCTGCACTGATGGGCACTAATAGGCAGCACCGATGGGCACTAATAGAGAGGCACTGATAGGCTGCACTGATGGGCACTAATAGGCAGCACTGATGGGCACTAATAGGGCAGCACTGATGGGCACTAATAGGCAGCACTGATAGGCACTGATAGGGTGACACTGATAGGCAGCACTGATGGGCACTAATAGGGCAGCACTGATGGGCACTAATAGGCAGCACTGATAGGCACTGATAGGGTGACACTGATAGGCTGCACTGATGGGCACCTATAGGCAGCACTGACAGGCACTGATGGGCACTGATAGGTTGCACTGATGGGCACTGATGAGACGGCACTGATAGGTGGCACAGATGGGCACTGATAGGCGGCACTGAAGAACACTGATAGGTGGTACTGATGGGCACTGGTAGGTGACACAGATAGGCAGCACTGATAGGTGACACTGATGAAGACGAGACAGAGGCTCTAAAATGCTTCAAAAAAGGGTGGGCACTGCACTCTGAGCCCACCCAGTTGTGTGACAATAGCGAATTAATATTAATATTATTATAATATTAAAAATAAGCCGATCCTGAGACCGGTTTGGCCAGGGAGTCTTAGAACTCCCGGTCAATCGGACCCACTTCCTGTTCGGCCGGGAGCAGAAGCAACGGCCTGGCTCTTCTTTGGAGCCTACAACCTGCAAGGAGCAGCATCGGCCTCTTCTCTGGAGCCGGCAAGCTGGAGCATCGACCTTCTAAGGTAAGGCCACCGATCCCCGCTGTCCATCTCCCATGGGGGGGTTTGTTTGATGCCCCCCACAAATTTTGAGCACCAGCTGCCACAGCTGTCAGTGCTGACTGGTCTTCAGCTTTCCCTGTGTCTTTAGTGTATCCTATATCTGACTTCCGTTGATGACTTGGCTTGTTACTGACGACCTGATCCTAGATTCTGCTTGTACCTCTGCCCACCTGTTACTGACCTCGGCTTTGTTCCTGACCATGCTTCCGCTTAAGCTTCTGTGCCTCATTGCCTGCCTGCTATTCACCTTGGCTACCGCTGTGACCTCGCTTCTGCTTCCAACTTGGCTTCATACTACTTCTGAGTGTCTGCTTCGGCTGTCCTTCATAACCACTCCAGTCATCACAATGTGTTCCTGCCTAAAGCCTGCTGAGAGCTTTGACAAACCACACTTCCAGAACCTTTAGTACATGCTGAGTGACCCTTTAGCCTCAGCTGGTCCAGCGTGCTTCTCATCTGCTCCCGTTCCTGATGTTCTGCCTGACTTCTCAAACCTGCATCTCCAACTGCAAGTTCTGCTATCAACACCTACCGTCACTTGTGTTCCTCCAGTCCCTTTGCACCATCTGGTCCACCTTCAGTGGGGCCTGGGCTGGAGATACAGGAGAGGCTGACCTTGTGAATTTTGTCTCCTACCAGATATGCGACATTGACTCTGAACATTTTAGAAGGGGAACATTTGTGTATCTTCCTCTATTTTACAAGTTGAGAAAAGATGTCAAAACGCCTACTGCAACACCATGGACTGTGTACAAACGTTTTGAAAATGGCAGATTATACATTTTAGACTTACAATATACACTATATTGTCCAAAGTATTGGGACGCCCGCCTTTACACGCACATGAACTTTAATGGCATCCCAGTCTTAGTAGTCTGAAGGGTTCAATATTGAGTTTGGCCCACCCTTCGCAGCTATAACAGCTTCATCTCTTCTGGGAAGGCCGTCCACAAGGTTTAGGAGTGTGTCTATGGGAATGTTTGACCATTCTTCCAGAAGCGAATTTGTGAGGTCAGGCACTGATGTGGACGAGAAGGCCTGGTTAGCTGTCTTCACTCAAATTCATCCCAAAGGTGTGCAGGACAGTCAAGTCCCTCCACCTCAAACTCTGCTCTAATTCATCCCAAAGGTGTTCTATCGGGTTGAGGTAAGAAATCCGTGCAGGCCAGTCAAGTTCCAAACCCAAACCTGCTCATCCATGTCTTTATGGACCTTGCCAAAAAAATGACATGCCAAATGTGGCATGTAAGGGGCCGAGGAGTGCTTAAAGCGGAAGTTCCACTTTTTGGTGGAACTCCGCTTTAACCGCTTGCCGACTATCGTCATTTTACAGTGGCAGGTCGGCGCAATCCCGCGAGCCATCATAGCTATATGTTGGCTCGTGTGATAGGAATAGGAGGTGGCTGCACTGCGGGAGTGCCAATGCTCATTGCCGATGGTCGCGATGACTGCCAGCCACAAGCGATCACGGGCACGAGAGGCAGTATGTATGTGTGTAAACACACAAATTCCTGTTCTGCTCTGAGGGGAGTGACAGATCGTGTGTTCCTAAAAGCTAGGAACCACGATCCGTCACTTCCTCTAGTCAGTCCCCTCCCCCTTCAGTTAGAAACACACTGCGGGAACACATTTAACCCCTTGATCGCCCCCCTAGTGTTAACCTCTTCCCTGCCAGTGACATTCTTACAGTAATCAGTGCATTTTTATAGCACTGATCGCTGTATAAATGCCAATAATCCCAAAAAATGTGTCAAAAGTGTCATAATGTCACGGTCATGATAAAAATCTCAGATCGCCGCCATTACTAGTAAAAAAAAAAAAATTATAAAAATGCTATAAAGCTATCCCCTATTTTGTAGACGCTATAACTTTTGCGCAAACAGATCAATATACGCTTTTTTTACCAAAAATATTTAGAAGAATACGTATCGGCCTAAACTGAGAAAAGATCAGTTTTTTGTTTTTTTTAAATGGGGATGTTTATTATAGCAAAAAGTACAAAATATTGTGTTTTTTTTCAAAATTGTCGCATTTTTTTTTTTCTGTTTATAGCGCACAAAATGAAAACTGCAGAGGTGATCAAATACCACCAAAAGAAAGCTCTATTTGTGGGGGAAAAAAAGGACATCGATTTTGTTTGGGTGCAGCGCCGCATGGCCGCGCAATTGTCAGTTAAAGTGGCACTGTGTCGCTAAAAAAATGGCCTGGTCATTCAGCAGCCAAATCTTCTGGGGCTAAAGCGGTTAATGTATATTTATTGCCCTCAGAGCTTCTGGGTCATCCCAGCCAACACTGAAATTATCCCTGAGCATTTTAAAGGGGAAACATTAAATTTTTGCATCTTTCTGTATTTTAAAAGATGAGATAGAATGAGATTAAATTCGATTATTTACAATAATTATATTCAGGTTCTTCATACACATTGAACTATATATAGAATTTTAATTTTATTTTCATTTTTTTTTAATTTTTTTTAACAGACTAGTAGAAGCCAAACTTAAAATTTCAAATTGTTTTTTCCTCGGCGGCTGTACAGGAAGGATAATTTGTTTAGCTGTCTTATTAGCGTAGATTTATTGTCTTTTGACCTTCCGGTCATCCTGGCCAGCACTGAAATTAACCCTGAAGGGGGAAATAAAATTTGAGTATCTTCCTTTATTTTATCCGATGAAAGTAGATGTCAAAATACAGTATCTATTGCAACTTCATGGCGTGTATATGAAAAAAACGTTTTGTAAATTACAGATGTAGCGCCCTGCTCCTAATGGGCAGATGCTATTATTTTTCAAATTTAGTTGTCTGAAGCTGCAGTTGGGCTCAGGCTAATTTTTCCTAAAAGTTCTGGTTTCTGTGCCAGTCCAGCTGGGTTGCACCGATTCCCACGTGACCGTAGGTGTCGCTGTCACTGCCGGTAAGTGTGGAAATGCAGCAGGCTGGATGTATAGAATACCACCTCTTGCTCGGAAATAGCTCAGTGGGAGTGGTTTCCCTGCTGTGCATTCTGTGAGAGGGTATTTAAGGTACCGACGCCATTTTTGGTGGTTATTTTTCCGGGGTCTGCCCGACCTCATGGCCCTCCTGGGTGGGGTGTGTGTTGCATGGTCCTGTGCCTCTGGGCCGGCTGGCCCGAGGCTTTGCAACTGAGAGGGTAGGCCCAGAAAAGTCTTGGGGCCTACTGATCCAGGGGTGGTCCTGTGCTGTCTCGCCTGCGGGGAGAAGCCAAGAAAACTGGAGGATCCAGGAGGACTTTTCTAGTAGAGGACCGAGCACAAGGCTGGTATCTCTGGAGGAGCCTGGAAACTCAGTTAGAGGACGCAACCCGGATCAACACCCATACAGTACTCTTCCTTTTTTCACTTCACAGTTCACGGTAATTCACTCTTCGTATTTGTTATGCATGTCTATTGTTGGTGTTTGTGTTTTCTTTTCTTCTACATCACCCTCAGTCTCCTTTTTCCTGTACGGTGGGACCTAACCTGCACTGCTCCATCACTCTTATCATTCTTTATTTCACTCTCCTTCCCCATAAACCCTCATACTATACTTACCTGCGTATTTTATATATTTACACAATATTTATGTATTACAGCATACTCCTTGGGGTTATATTCACCCCTATAACTTCAGAATGGGGAGTCCACTCTTGCACTTTTCATTATTCCTAAGCCCTGTTTTGGTCTCACCCTGCTGCCGCAGTGTCTGCCCCCTCAGCTCCCGGTGGGGATGTATTCCCATCCCCCGATGTCCTCCATTACATGTATACTAACATACGTTATTTTGTACCTCTATCAGCTACCCATAGGTAAGAGTGATAGGACCATCTGTTGGTGTTCCCTCTCTTCCCATGTTAATTTATGATTATTAATTAATTATATAATTACAATCTATTACAGGCACTCCCAGACTGGTTGCTCCTGATGAGTGGATACTACTCCACGAAACGCGTCGAGCTTATATATTTGGTGATATATCATGGTATCCATGTGTACACTATGGGTTTCTTTCGGCTGAGTCATAAAGAATTTTTCTTGAATTTTTTTATTCTTATATCTGTGCCTATCTTTGGGTATACTGTTGATACATATTGTACTATGTGTTACATTGTCTACTATGCTATGAATTGTACATTGTTATGATGGTATAATCATGTTTGAATATGCATTGTATCCAATTATTTATTTGATTACATTTTTATCAATTATTATAATATGCCCATGATGGCCACTTATTTAACAACATATATTATATCTACCGTATGTCTCATCCGACCTGAGTGGTGTGCTTCATATAAAGTCCCAATTTCCCTTAATTTTTCCCCCCTTTTCCCCTTTATGTTTACCCATACAGTATTGCAGGGTCGGCTGAAAGAAACTGGTACTGTATGGTAGTTCTTCTAAACTCTCAAGATTTCTTAGTTTAATTGACAAGTCTGTGGCAGAGACTTTGTTGAGCATCTCATCGGCTGGTAGGTCAAGTGAGAGGGGCCTATCCGGTGGTTGCTGGATCCAGTCTGTGGAGCTGTTTGTCCTCTGGATCTGACCAATACCTCTAACCCGCAACTACTAGGTGCCTGAACATCCCCCTTTATCCTTTGACCCTCTATTGAAGGACTTTTGTGCTTACCCTTAATAAATGTTAAAAAAGGACTAATGCCGCGTACACACCACCGGACTTTTTGACAGCAAAGGTTCGATCTTGTGTTGGCTCCATCGGACCATTGCTTGCCAAAAATCCGGCGGACTTTAGAAATAGAATTTTTTTTTTAATTTTCTACCGGAACTCCGCCGGACCGAGAAATCCGTTCGTGTGTATGCTAGTCCGACGGACAAAACCGGACGCTAGGGCAGCTATTGGCTACTGGCTATGAACTTCCTTATTCTAGTCCGGTCGTACGTCATCACGTTCCAATCCGTCGGACTTTGGTGTGATTGTGTGTGGCCAAGTCCTTTCATTCGGAAAGTTCGTCGGAACTCCACCGAAAGTCCGTCGGGAAGACCGTCGGACCTAGTCCCTCGAAAAGTGTGTACGCGGCATTAGTGTCGGATTCAACATCATTTGAGCTACTTTCCAATGGGACCCCTGTGACGAAGAAGCGAGCAGGTGAGGTAACAGTAAGCCCAAATAAAACCAGCAGCTCCTTCGGGGGTTAGTGCTACACAGATTATAAATGTTTAGGCTTATACTTAAAATAATTATATTCAGTTTCTTCCTAAACATTGTATTATGTATAGAATTTTTATTCTTTTTCTTGACTATCTTTTTTCCCACTTCAGTGGCTTCGCAATAAGGAAAATTTGTTTAGCTTTCTCAATAGTGTTGATTTATTGCACTTTATGATGATCCCGGCCAGCACATGGCGTATATGACAACATTTTGGAAGTTGCAAACGATAAATGTTTCGGCTTTTATTTTACAATAATTATATTCTGTTTCTTCCTAAAAATTATGCTAATTTATAGAATTTTTATTTCGGATTTTTTATTTTTTTTTATTCCTCTCAGGACTGGTGACAACGCCAAAGTAGGATCCAAGTTCAGGTCAAAGGCAAGCAAGGCAAGGTCTGTAATAAGAAAACAAGCAGAGTAGGAGCAGGACACATGGAGTAACTGAAAGACTAGTCAGCACGTAAGCATGAGTAGAAATAGTCTAAATAGCCAGACTGGTGCCAACATACACTGAGTGCGCGCCCGTGCGCGCCCGTGCACGCCCGTGTGCGTGTGCGCGCGCCTGCACATGCACATTCCTGGTCACAACTCTTCTGAAAATTCTGCGAGCCAAAGGTCTGATAAGCATTCTTTTACAAATATAAAGGGGGAAAAAAACGAAAAAAGAAACAAATGCACTAGCCACGTTTAAGGATTGGTAGTTTACAACGTATTACATTTTTGTTTTTGGGTTTTGATAGCCCTTTAAACAGTGGAATGCAACAGTCCCCTGTGTTTGATTTTTTCACAGCCGCCAACCAGTCTAGATGGTTCATGGCCTTACAGATTACATTATCTGAATAATAGAACGTTGGGAGGAAGGCCTCAATAAGAGGCCCTCGTTTGGTAGACCATGTAGGTCTCGTAACTCATCTCACTCCATGCCGATCTGAGGAACGACATGATGGGAACCTCTTTACCTATCAAATATATCACCTTGTATATCACTAAGTGTATACTATACGATTTGACTATGGATACCTAGTTCCGATTACATAGAAACTAACAACTATCTTGGAAAACGATGAGAACCGTCCTGTGGCATTATATGGGTGACAATGACCATTTGTAGGAGGACCATTCAATGTGTTTCTATTTTGATGTGTTTGACTATTAACCGTGAGTGTTCTTGCGGAAACTTTTCCTGAAGATGTGGGTTATCTCCTGCGAAACGCAAACTGCATCGAATTTACAGCAACTCACTGTGCTCTACCATAGTGGTGCCACCAAGAACCTGTATTCAAGGAGCACTAGATGGTTTTGATTATGTTTTTATGTGCAGCTGTAAGAGTCCAGGGCTTACTACGCATGCACCAATGGCGCGTTGCCGCAAGAGAAAATCCGTGGCAACTGAGCATGCGCCAAAGACACCTCAGTGCACCAACCCGCACCCGTGCGGAAGACCTGATGGGAAAGTGCAGGAAAATGCCCAGGAAGCTGACAGGAAGTGACCTCAACCTGATGGAAAAAGGCGGGAAAATTTCCAGAAGGCGCACAGGAAGTGACCTCAACCTGATGGAAAAAGGCGGGAAAATTTCCAGGAGGCACACAGGAAGTGACCTCAAACTTCCCTATATAAGCCCAGCCCAGACACTGCCAAATTGCTGGATAATCTTCAGTCCCCCCCTTGTTCCTGTGCTAGTGTGTGATCTGTCTGAAATTGTTGTGACCTAGAAACCTATTTGACTACTCTTGATTGCTGCTTGCCATTGACCTCGGATTTGTACCTTGACCATTCTACTTCTTTGCCCCATTTGTACTCAGCTGCCAGATTGGAACTGACCCCGGCTTGGATCTCGACCATTCTTCTTCTGATTAACCCTTTTATACTTCGTTGCCAAACTGGACTTGACCACAGCTCGGATCTTGGAATAAGGCTTGCACGGTGCTCCGCACCCCTAGCACCCCTGCCACTCTGTCTCCATCTCCAGAGGCTTTAAGGACCTGAGGTGCAAGGGAGGCCTCCACAGTACTTCAGTCTCATCTCGGGTACGTGGCCCGTGTGACAGCAGCTTTTGTGTGTTTTGTATGTTTGTTGATATGTACAATTTTTATTATATAATAAATACTTTTTGATAATTTTTACAAAATTTGGTACCGTTATAATAGTCCTTATATTTAGTTTGCTAGGGTCTATTATTTTGTAGATTACAGGGATCACCTTTTATTTTGAATAAAAATATTTTCCTCAAAATATGGTACAGCAAGGGTGTACAGAGTGTATCAATGTAAGAAATTACTTTTTTTTGGTCAAATATTTATGTTGTAAGATCTAGTGATATATTTAGATCAGAAACTGTAATCACTTTCGGCCGGGACCTTTCCACCTTTTGTCTCATTGTTCATGACATTCAATGTTTAGCTTGGCATTTCCTCTAATGGTAGCACACTGCTGAACATGTGTTGGCTCTCCATAATAATGACGAATTTTAGAAATGTATTAGAGTTACATCAGGTCGCTCTGATGGACGCCTATCTTTTTTCATGCTCACTAAGTGACAATGCGTACTCGGTGAAAAAATAGATGATGGCTTCCTGTTCAAGGTTTAGAACAGTCCAGATCAGGAAAGGTGGTGTAAACACGGGCAGATGGCTGGAACAATGCAAGGGATCTTCTCTAGGGTAACCACGCTGCACATTTTTTTTTTTTTCCAACCAAAATAAGTAAAGCTTCAAAAATTCACCTAGAAAGGCAACTCTCCACCAACCTCTGCTAAATACTGTAACTGGGCACAATTCATTTAGCTAATATGCAATTTAATTGCTAGCTCTGGGGCAATTTTCAAATGTTTCACAGACATGTTAACCACTCGATGACCAGGCCTTTTCTGGAACTTTACGTTTACCAGCTTAAATTAGTATTTTTTGATAGAAAATTACTTAGAACCCCCAAACGATATAGATATAGATGATATAGATGATATAGATATAGATGATATAGATATAGCTTATATAGATATAGATGATATAGATATAGATGATATAGATATAGATGATATAGATATAATGGATATAGATGATATAGATATAGATGATATAGATATAGATGATATAGATATAATGGATATAGATGATATAGATATAGATGATATAGATATAGATGATATAAATATAATGGATATAGATGATATAGATATAGATGATATAGATATAGATGATATAGATATAATGGATATAGATGATATAGATGATATAGATATAGATGATATAGATATAGCTGATATAGATATAATGGATATAGATATAGATGATATAGATATAATGGATATAGCTGATATAGATATAATAGATATAGATGATATAGATATAATGGATATAGATGATATAGATATAGATGATATAGATATAATGGATATAGATGATATAGATATAGATGATATAGATATAATAGATATAGATGATATAGATATAATGGATATAGCTGATATAGATGATATAGATATAGATGATATAGATATAAGGGATATAGATTATATAGATATAGATGATATAGATATAGATGATATAATGGATATAGATGATATAGATATAGATGATATAGATATAGATGATATAGATATAATGGATATAGATGATATAGATGATATAGATATAGATGATATAGATATAGCTGATATAGATATAATGGATATAGATATAGATGATATAGATATAATGGATATAGCTGATATAGATATAATAGATATAGATGATATAGATATAATGGATATAGATGATATAGATATAGATGATATAGATATAATGGATATAGATGATATAGATATAGATGATATAGATGATATAGATATAATAGATATAGATGATATAGATATAATGGATATAGCTGATATAGATATAATAGATATAGATATAGATGATATAGATATAAGGGATATAGATGATATAGATATAGATGTTATAGATATAATGGATATAGATGATGTAGATATAGATGATATAGATATAGATGATATAGATGATATAGATATAGATGATATAGATGATATAGATATAATGGATATAGATGATATAGATATAGATGATATAGATATAGATCTATACATATATATATATATATATATATATATATATATATATATATGATATTAGATATATAGATATATAGATATCTATATATTTTTATTTTCTTTTGCCAGAGACCCTAGAGAATAAAATGACGATTGTTTTTTTTGTATTTTATGTCCCACTGCATTTGCGCAGCTGTACTTTCAAAAGCAATTTTTGGGGAAAAAAATACAATTTAATGAATTGAAAAAAAAAACACAATAGTTACCCCATTTTTTTTTGTATATAGTGAAAGATGATGTTACATGCTAGGTATCTATTAGCAAATAGATACCTAACATCTCATGATTTAAAATTGCATACGCTCCTGGAATGGCGACAAACTACGGTACTTAAAAATCTCCATATACGATGCTTTACATTTTTTTTAGTTTACCTGTTTAGTGTTACAGAAGAGGTCTTGCAGTAGAATTATTGCTCTCGCTCTAATGATCGTGGCAATACCTCACATGTGTGGTTTGAACATCGTTTACATATTTACGTTCGCTTCTGAGCGTGAGCATGGAGGGATGGGGCGCATACATTTTTTTTTTGTATTTATTTTACTTTTTGTCCCTTTATTTATTTTTAGCCTTTTCATTCCTAATACAAGGGATGAAAACATCCCTTAATATAAATAAGCCTGAACAAAATAATACTGCATTTTTTGGGGCGTAAAATATAAAATATGATGTTGTGTCGAGTAGATAAATACCAAACATGTCAAGATTTAAATCTGAGCAGGCCAGCGAAAGGTTGACAAATTGTGGTACCTAAAACTGTCCATAAGTGATGATTTAATAGCCTTTCCAGGTCATTAGTGTAGAGTAAACTAGTAATTGAGGCCCTAGAATTATTTCTCTCACATCAATGTTTGAAGTGATATCTCACATGTGTGGTGCTATCACCAGTTCCATATACGAGCCGGACCTAGGCATGTATGCATTTCTGTGTGTGCACAGGAGCAAGGGGGTGTTTTTAATTTTTAATTTAAATTGTTTTTTTACATTTTTTATACATTTTTTCATCCAACTTTATCGCTATCGCAATAGGGCGAACAGGCCCCCTTGGTGATAGCTTTGGGCAGGTGACATGTACTCTTTATGGAGACAGAACCACTGATAAAGCAGTACAACTGGTCCTGTTGTACTGGGACCAGGCCTCATCGGCTAAACAGGGGGGCATGGGGACAGCTTTATTGTTCATTTCGGCCTAAATTAATACTTTGATTTTACTTGGCCATACCCCCACTCCTACTTGCTTACTAGGGCTTACATTTCCCTGGGCCCTATCACATCAACAGAGGGGCCTAGGAGGTGGGAGCAGAGGAAGGAATTTTTTTTTCGGTCACTCTTTTGGTGTTAATGAAATTACCGACAGGTGCACTAGATGGGCAACAAAGAGACAAACTCCAAACAGGAATGGTTTTACAGGTGGAGGCCACTGACATTTTTTTCCCCTACTCATCTTTTCTGAATGTTTTTCACTAGTTTTGCATTTGGCTAAGGTCAGTGTCACTACTGGTAGCCTGAGGAGATACCTGGACCCTATGGAGGTTGCACAGTCAGTCCAACTCCTCCAGGATGGCACATCATTACGTGCCATTGCCAGGCAGTTACTGGACAGGGCAGTAGAAGGCCCCTAATCAGCAGGACCAGAATCTGCTCCTTTATGCAAGGAGGAACAGGATGAGCATCGCCAGAGTCCTTCAAAATGACCTTCACTGGTGTGAATGTTTCTGACCAAACAATAAGAAACAGACTTCATGAGGGTGGCCTGAGGGCCCAAGTTCCACTTGTAAGCCCTGTGCTCACTGCCAGGCACTGCAAAGCTTGATTGGCATTTGCCATTGAACACCATAATTGGCAGGTCCACCGCTGGCGCCCTGTGCTTTTCACAGATGAGAGCAGGTTCACGCTGTGCACATGTGACAGATTTGAAAGGGTCTGAAGAAGCCATGGAGAATATTATATTGCCTGTAACATTTAGTGGTGGGTTAGTGATGGTCTGGGGGGGGGGGAGCATATACATGGAGGGACTCACATAGGTTAGACAATGGCACCCTGACTGCCTACTTGCTTACTAGGGCTTAAATTACATTTCCCTGTGCCCTATCACATCAACAGAGGGGCCTAGGAGGCAGGAGCAGAAGAAGGAATTTTAATTTTTCGGTGCTGGGGGAATAAAGTTAGTGCCCCTGTTCCGCTGCTTCTCGGGGTTGGGGGCCCCCCCATCAGGAAAGATGTACAGTGCCCCACGACTTCTAACAGCAGTCCTGTATGGAGTCTGTCTCCCCTGCCCCCCGTAACAGCCAAGGAATGACTTTGATCCTTGTCACTTCCAGCTTCTTTCTTCTCAGAGATCGAGGGAATGGATCCTTCTCCTCTGTGGGAAGCCGACCCACAGCTTACTGTGGTCCCAGGATCCCTGGAAGAACGGGAGAGACACAGAACCACCTTGGGTGGTGATGGGGAGGTCTACCCCAGTGCATTACAGCCACCCAGGTCTGGACAGCCAATAGCAGGCTGAAAAAAATAGGGGCAGCTGCAGCCATGATCCTGGAATTAATCACTTGCTGTCAGGGCATTTAAATACGTACATTGGACAGCAATTGCTTAATTTGATGTGGGCAAAGACGGTATTCATATAAATTCATTTTTGGGGGAATTAACAAAGAGTGATCAAAGCACAAGCTTGCACCACACTTTAGAGCATAAAAAGAGGAGCAGATGTTGCTCCCAATTAATAATAGGAGCACAAGCCCCTTTGTTTATTAGGAGAGATCAGTTTTCTGTTCTGCCCTTCCTGCGACAGGCAGCAAAGAGAACAGAGAGCTGGAGCTGCATGCCAGTCCACGCCCCCCTGCCCGACTCAGAGCGGGAGGGACTCGGAGAATTGTTAACCCAGCAGGCTCTGCTCATGTAATGTAATCACTGCACAAGCAGAGAGAAGGATGTTTTCAAAAAATGAAAAGGTGAACACCATACCTTCTCCCCAACCCCCTGTTCATTGCTGTACTTAACTCTGTGGGTGAAAAGCTGTCAGTGCCCCCACAGCCAGTGTAGCTTAGTGGTCTGGAGATTTTAAATCCCCACTGTTCTTTCCCTTCTTTATTTAGGGCTTTCCAGGATAGATAAAAGTGATTTATATTGGTCAAAGCGGTCATGTGCCAGTGCTGACCAATTGGAATTGCTCCGATCTGTCCCCAAAAGGCTACAGAAAGAAATAATTGAAATTGTTGGATTGCTACACTGGCTGTATGGGCATGGACAGCTCCTCTCCTATGAAGTCCAGCGTGGACCAGAAGGAGAAGGGTGGGTGTAGGATGTTCACCTTTTCATTATTTGTTTAAATTTAAGAACTGTCCTGATTTTCACACAAATTTTTGGGGGAAATGAGAAATCTCACCCTTAATCTTCACTGATTGTAGTGGTAAGTCTGGGAACTGTCCACTGGGATCCTGATAAGCAATTTCAGCTGGTGAACAGGAGATGACCACAATTTAATTTAAAGAAGAGTTGCTCGTTATTATACAAAGCAAAAATCTGAAAATACGCTTAGCTATATTCATTTAATACAAAAAAGACCAAATGTAGGTTTCATAGTTAAATGTATGATTTTTATTATACACACAAAAACATTGAAAAATAGGCTATAAAAGTAGAATATATTGGCGGTAACATGGAAAGCCGTGAACACAAATCAGGGACCTTTAATCTGTTACATTGTTAAATATATAGAGACTAATTGTAGACATAAGTTAAAGTCAGTGGCGGCCCGTGCATTGTGGGCACACGGGCACCGCCCCCCCCCCCCCCATTCATGTGTCCGGCCACTTCAGGGCGCCGGACACATGAAATACTATGGCGGGATAGGCGGGGGGGTGTGTATTTTGAAGCACATGTTTAGAGCCAGAGGGTCTAATAGGCTTTTAAATAGGGTGGGCTTGGAGCACACAAGACTGTTTCCCAATCCCACCCTGTTGTGTGATTAATTTTTGCTATTTTCACATTAACGTTCCTCCCTGCCAGTGAGACCTGTCTCCTGATTGGCCAAAGCATTAGACGATCCTATTGGATGCCTAACGCTTTGGTGGAAGAGGAGACACGGCGATGGAAGCCTGAGGAGCCGAGGGGACACAGGAGTCGCCGCTTATTGCCACTGCAGAAGAAGAGGCGGCGAGCCTTGTCACTCCAGGAGAGGAGCAGAGCCCCGCCACACAAGCGGTAAGTGCCGTCGGTCCGGTTCCAGGGTGAAGAGATGTCATACATATGCTGCTCAAAAAATGAAAGAAACACTTATTAGCATCAAGTCAGTTAGGCTCCTGGAATATTGATCTGGTCAGGTAAGTAGCAGAGGGGTTTGTTCATCAGTTTCAGCTGCTTTGGTGTTAATGAAATTACCAACAGGTGCACTAGATGGGCAACAATGAGATGAACTCCAAAACAGGAATGGTTTTACAGGTGGAGGCCACTGATATTTTTTTTCCCTACTCATCTTTTCTGAATGTTTTTCACTAGTTTTGGTCAGTGTCACTACTGGTAGCATGAAGAGATACCTGGACCCTAAATCGTTTGCACAGTCGGTCCCACTCCTCCAGGATGGCACATCATTATGTGCTATTGCCAGGGTTGCCGTGTCTCCCAGCACAGTCTCAAGAGCATGGAAGATATTCCAGGAGACAGGCAGTTGCTGTAGGAGAGCTGGACAGGGCCGTAGAAAGTCCCTAACCCATCAGCAGGACCAGAATCTGCTCCTTTGTGCAAGGAGGAACAGCATTGCCAGAGCCCTTCAAAATGACTGGTATGAATGTCTCTGACCAAACAATAAGAAACAGACTTCATGAGGGTGGCCTGAGGACCCGACTTCCTCTAGTGGGCCCTGTGCTCACTGCCCAGCACCGCGAAGCTTGATTGGCATTTGCCATTGAACATCAGAATTGGCAGGTCCACCACTGACGCCCAGTACTTTTCACAGATGAGAGCAGGTTCACCCTGAGCATATGTGACAGATTTGAAAGGGTCTGGAGAATGTTATAGTGCCTGTAACATCATTCAGCATGACCGGTTTGGTGGTGGGTTAGTGATGGTCTGGAGGGGGCATATCCATGAAGGGACGCAAAGTAGACATGTGCATTCGTTTTCGTCCGAATTAATTTTCGTCCGAATTTCAGGTATTTTCATTTTTGTTTTGAGAAACGATAACGAAAGCACAGAATCCGAAAAACGAAAGATCCGACATAAATAAATGCTTTATTTTCGTTTTCATTGTTACAACAGTTCGATATAGAATAGGAGATTCGACATGACTCTGACAATAACAATCTGTGTCTATAGAACCTGTGGTCGAATGTGCCTAACTTTACCTCTATTAGTCCAAGAGTATATAGAGAAAATATTCGACAGAGAAAAAAGATTTGACATAGAGAAAAGATTCTGCAAGTTACTGTCCTAAACAGTGTTTGGGGACCCGGGTCCTGCCCCAGGGGACATGTATCAATGCAAAAAAAAAGTTTTAAAAACTGCCATTTTTTCGGGAGCAGTGATTTTAATAATGATTAAAGTGAAACAATAAAAGTGTAATATTCCTTTAAATTTCGTAGAGAGGGTGTCTATAGTATGCCTGTGAAGGGGCTCATGTTTCTGGTGCTTAGAACTGTCCCTGCACAAAGTGTCATTTATGCAGGAAAAAAGTCCTTTAAAATCACTCGCAGCTATTATGAATTGTCGGCTCCTTAATACAGAGAACACTCATTGAAAGTCATTGATAAAAAAATAAATAAATAAATAAATAAGCGTGGGGGTCCCCCAAATTCAATTACCAGGCCCTTCAGGTCTGGTTTGGATATTAAGGAGAACCCTGCCTCAAATTTAAGAAAAAAATTGACGTGGGGTTCCCCCTAAATATCTATAACCTTCAAGTCTGGTATGGATATTAAGGGGAACCCCGCGTCAAATTAAAAAAAAAATTGACGTGGGGGTCCCCCTAAAAATCCATACCAGACCCTTTATCCAAGCACGCAACCTTGGGAAAAGAGGGGGGGACGAGAGAGCGGCCCCCCCTCCCGTACCAGGCCACATGCCCTCAACATTGGGAGGATGCTTTGGGGGTCTGTGACCCCTCAAAGCACCTTGTCCCCATGTTGATAAGGACAAGGGCCTCATCCTCACAACCCTGGCTGGTGGGGCTTATCAGAATTTGTAAGCCCCCTTTAACAAGGGGACCTCCAGATCCCGCCCCCCCTGTTTTAAATGGTAAGGGGGTACAAAAGTACCCCTACCATTTCACAAAGAAAGTGTAAAAAATTGTTAAATAAGACAAACACACTTTTGAAAAATTCCTTTATTAAAAATAAAAAAAATAAAAAAAAGATTCCAGCGGTGGTAATCCACTCTTGCTATCCAGCGACGGACGGTCATCTCTCCGGCGATGGCTGATCTGAATCAGCGCAGCGAATTCATCCTTCTTCTGTCTCCGTGGAGGAGACACTGCAGGGATTCCGGTGGCCTGACGTTTCTTATATAACACAGGCAGGTTTCCGTTACATCAGAGGGGGGCGGGGTCACCCATACGTCACGGGGAACCCCGGGTTTCCCCTTGCGTCAGAGGGGGCGGGGTCAGGTGACGGGTGGCCCTGCCCTCCGTATATAAGAAACGTCAGGCCGCCGGAATCCCTGCAGTGTCTCCTCCACGGAGACAGAAGAAGGATGCTGCGCTGATTCAGATGAGCCATCGCTGGACCCCGGAGAGATGATCGTCCATCGCTGGATAGCAAGAGGGGATTAGTACCGCTGGAATCTTATTTTATTTTTTTTATTTTTTTTTTTAATAAAGGAATTTTTCAAAAGTGTGTTTGTCTTATTTAACAATTTTTTACACTTTCTTTGTGAAATGGTAGGGGTACTTTTGGGGGGCCGGGATCTGGGGGTCCCTTTGTTAAAGGAGGCTTCCAGATTCTGATAAGCCCCCTGCCCGCAGACCCTCACAACCACCGGCCAGGGTTGTGAGGATGAGGCCCTTGTCCTCATCAACATGGGGACAAGGTGCTTTGAGGGGTCACAGACCCCCAAAGCATCCTCCCAATGTTGAGGGCATGTGGCCTGGTACGGTTCAGGAGGGAGGGGGGGGTCGCTCTCTCTCGTCCCCCCTCTTTTCCTGCGGCCTGCCAGGTTGCGTGCTCGGATAAAGGGTCTGGTATGGATTTTTAGGGGGACCCCCACGTCAATTTTTTTTAAATTTGACGCGGAGTTCCCCTTAATATCCATACTAGACCTGAAGGGTCTGGTTTGGATATTTAGGGGGAACCCCACGTCAAATATTTTCTTAAAGTGGAGGGCCACCCTGAAAAACAAAAAAATTTGAAAAATTTGAAAAAAATCTAAAAAAAAAAAAAATGAACATTTTTTTTTTTTTTTTACTTACCAGAAATGCCTGTTGCTAGGCACTTTATCCTAATCTTCCTCTTCCTCCTCCGCGGAGATCTTCTGTCTTCTGTCTTCGTTGCGATGTCTTCTGGGTAATGGGTCGCGCTGTGTTCTGGGAACTGTGTGTTCCAGAACACAGCGCGTCCCATTCGGAAAGCGCTGCGGGACTCGCGCATGCGCAGTAGCTGCGGGACTCGCGCATGCGCAGTAGGAAACGCGCAGTGAAGCCGTAAGACTCCACTGCCTGTTTCCCTTACAAGGAATGGCGGCGCCGGGACCCGAGAGCCGAGGGACGGGTCGGCCTCGGGCGGCCGACATCGCGGGCGCCCTGGACAGATAAGTGTGTTTATTAAGTCAGCAACTGCAGTGTTTGCAGCTGCTGACTTTTTTTTTTTTTATTATTTTAACCGGCCCTCCTCTTTAAATTTGAAGCAGGGTTCCCCTTAATATCCATACCAGACCTGAAGGGCCTGGTAATTGAATTTGGGGGACCCCCACGCTTTTTTATTTATTTATTTATTTATTTTTCATAATAGCTGCGAGTGATTTTAAAGGACTTTTTTTCCTGCATAAATGACACTTTGTGCAGGGACAGTTTTAAGCACGGGAAACATGCGCCCCTTCACAGGCATACTATAGACAACCGCTCCTTACGAAATTTAAAGGAATATTACACTTTTATTGTTTCACTTTAATCATTATTAAAATCACTGCTCCCGAAAAAACTGCCGTTTTTAAAAAAAAATTTGCATTGATACATGTCCCCTGGGGCAGGACCCGGGTCCCCAAACACTTTTTAGGACAGTAACTTGCAAATTAGTCTTTACAATTAGCACTTTAGATTTTGAACGTTGGAGTCCCATAGACTTTAATAGGGTTCTAAAGTATGCTATATACTAGCTCCGTCGAATCTTCTTTATACATTCAACAGACACCATAAGCCTTCAAATACAGATTCGATCGTAATTCATGTGGATTTTCGGACGAATGCAATTTTTGAACGAAAAACGAAATTCGGGAGTAACTAAATAAATTAAGTTTTCGGACGAAAACGAAATTCCGAAACAAAATATTTTACTCTGCACATGTCTAACGCAAAGACCTCTACAGACTAGACAATGGCACCCTGACTGCCGTAAGGTATCGGGATGAAATCCTTGGACCCATTGTTAGACCCTACACTGGTTCAGTGGGTCCTGGGTTCCTCCTGGTGCACGACAATGCCCGGCCTCATGCGGCAAAAACATGAAGCCAATTCATGGGGGATGAAGGAATTGATACCATTGAATGGACCCCATGCTCGCCTGACCTAAATCCAATAGAACCAGGGCCGGTGCTAGACTATTTTGCGCCCTAGGCAGGACCAGCTACTTGCACCCCCCTCCTGTGACAGATCTAGCCGGGACAGAGGCTTTTTGAGAGGACTGAATGTGAGCCTCTTGCCGACGGATTATGGGCCCTGGATTTTAAGGGGCACAGGGTGAATGAGAACCCCACTATAATCTGTGCTAGTGAGATTCAATGCTGTATATATGTATATATAATGTGTGTTGTCTCATGCTGTTGGGACACACACTGTCAGATGCTAATGTCATGAACTCCAGCCCCCTAAGTCTAGTCTGGCTTGTAATGGTATTCCACACATTGTTGCTTGGGCTAATTAACCCTGTGTTGATGTTTATGGTAATGTTTATTGAATTGTTAGTGAGCTAGGAGCTGAAAAGTCTTATCTCTCAGTCAACTAGTCTGAGTGTTGATTTAGATAATTAGCTCATGCAAATTAGTTTAGGTTTTAGTCTTCTACTGTATTATAAATACTTGGCATTTTGGTTCTAATAAATGAGTCCAAGTTAGCACTAAGCAAGTCTCATCTTGTTTTGTGCTTGTGAGCGGTTGGAATATCTAATATCTATATTCAGACTTAGGAAGCGGTATACTGATGGAAGCACTCAAGCGGAGTGTGGGATCGGTTCCGTCACACCTCCCATAAAAAAAAAAGTCAATTGTTCAAGCATAGAAGGACAGAAAATGGTCAACAGGTCTTTCAAGTTCCCAGCCTGACCAGCCAATTTCTTCAAAGATAACAAGGAAAAGGTCAAACAAATCATGGGTGACTGACACAGGACTCTGAAAGAAGAAGTCTAATCATCATTCACCCATCCTGTGCGCAGTGTATTATGGGATAAAAGATAACAATGAGACCAGTAGTATACATCCTGAGAGTACCAGCCAAGTAATGTTCTGATTAAATGCTGAATTCTCATATCCTCTGATCATTGGACCTGAAAAGAGACAAAACATCTGAAATCAGGAAAAAATGTAATTTGTCTTCTGTGTCTAACTGCTCTGTTATCTTGTGTGGTGTCCTGTGCAGGGGCTTTTTATGATATAGGGGGCCTTAAGCACGACCTTTGAAATGACTAAAGGGCCACACATTTAATTAATGTAATGCTATAGAAAGCTGTTACACTGCAGAAATGCAACAGGATGGTGGTCAAAGCCTACGCGCTTGCTACAAGAGATGGTCAGGGAGTGAAGACACATTGCAGGGGATGGCCAAAGACTATGTGCTTGCTATAAGAGATGGTCCAAGAGTGAAGACACTTTGCAGGAGATGGCCAAAGACTTTGTTGTGTTTGCTACAAGAAATGGTCAAAGAGCGAAGACACATTGCAGCAAATGGTCAAAGACTACGTGCTTGTTACTAGAGATTGTCAGGGAGTGCACACATTATGCAGTAGATAGTCAAAGACTACATGCTTGCCACAAGAGATGGTCAGGGAGTGAAGACACTTTGCAGGCGATAGTCAAAGACTATGTGCTTGCTACAAGAGATGGTCAGAGAGTGAAGACACATTGCAGGAGATGGTCAAAGACTACGTGCTTGCTACAAGAAATTGTCAGGGAGTGCACACATTATGCAGTACATAGTCAAAGACTAAATGCTTGCCACAAGAGATGGTCAGGGAGTGAAGATACTTTGCAGGAGATGGTCAAAGACTATGTTGTTCTTGCTACAAGAGATGGTCAGAGAGTGAAGACATGTTGCAGGAGATGGTCAAAGACTATGTGCTTGCTACAAGATATTGTCAGGGAGTGCACACATTATGCAGTAGATAGTCAAAGACTGCATGTTTGCCACAAGAGATGGTCAGGGAGTGAAGACACTTTGCTGGAGATGGTCAAAGACCATGTTCTTGCTACAAGAGATGGTCAGAGAGTGAAGACACATTGTAGGAGATGGTCAAAGACTACATGCTTGCTACAAGAAATTGTCAGGGAGTGCACACAGTAGGCAGTAGATAGTCAAAGACTAAATGCTTGCCACAGGAGATGGTCAGGGAGTGAAGATACTTTGCAGGAGATGGTAAAGACTATGTTGTTCTTGCTACAAGAGATGGTCAGAGAGTGAAGACATGTTGCAGGAGATGGTCAAAGACTATGTTGTTTTTGCTACAAGAGATGGTCAGAGAGTGAAGATACGTTGCAGGAGATGGTCAAAGACTATGTGCTTGTTACAAGAAATTGTCAGAGATTGCACACATTATGCAGTAGATAGTCTAAAGCCGCGTACACACGGGCGGACTGTATGGCCTACTTAGTCCGTCATACAATCCGACGGACAGTCCGTCCTACTTTCGAATGAACAGACTTGACCACACACGGATGCACAAACAGTCCATCGAAAGCTTGTGCGATGACGTGTACAGCACGTACGACGGGACTAGAAATAGGAAGTCCAATACACAGCAATGCACCCTTCCGCCGTGTAAATCCTTTCTGAGCATGCGCCATTCTTAGTCCATCGAACTAGCCTACTGACGAGCGGATTGTCCGCTGAAACCAAAGTATGACGGACATAATTTCGAAAAATCCGAAATACTTAGTACGCCAGACTGCACGCTGAAAAAGTCAGCTGAAGCCCACACACGAGCGGACTGTCCGCTGAAATGTGTTTCGACGGACTAAGTAGGCCATATAGTCCGCCCGTGTGTACGCGGCAAAAGACTACATGCTTGGCAGAAGAGATGGCCAGGGAGTGAAGACACTTTGCAGGAGATGGTCAAAGACTACGTTATTGTTACAAGAGATGGTCAGAGAGTGAAGACACATTGCATGAGATGGTCAGAGACTGCAAAGCATGAAGCCATCTCCAACAACTCCATAGGAGTTGTTGGAGACTGAGGACATGCTTATCTCCTTCTCTCATAGCTCCCACATCCCTTTAACAAGGTCTTTACATTGGCAAGTGGGAAGGATCAGCCATTCATGGTGATTGGCTGTTACAGTGGTCACATGATCCTGGGCCGGTCTTTCTGGTTACTGATTAGTAGCAGAGACTGAGAGCTGCCTTTGACAACTCACTGATTGTGCTGTGAGTGTACAGTGAGAGCGCTGTCAGCACTGCAAGCTCTGCCACCCATGGACACATGCGCGGTGGGTGGGCGTTAAGTCCACCCTCTTTGCTGCCACACATATGCAGAACATAGGCAGCAACAGGTGCAGGAGACATAACCTGGAGGCCCATTACATGAGACTGTTAGAGACCCCTGCTATTACAGGACAATAGGGAAACATAGATTATTATCGCCAGGGGCCATAAAAAAAAGAAAAGTTGTGTATGCTCCCCAGGTCATAGCTTGGACAACGTGGCTTTACAGGCTTCATGCTAGGATTCTTTTACTGCCTGCTGAAAAAAAAAAATGGGGTCACCCCCAATTTTGGTTGGGTCTGCAAGACCAGAGCAGTACATCAGGAGACCTATTGTGAATGTGAAAGATGGATACGATAAAGCTACAGGATAACATGTCTCTATTTTACATACCTTGTATATGGACATAGACCTCTTTACTTCGTTTTGTTTCATTCCTGGATGGGATTTTCACTTCACAAGAGTAATTCCCGGAATCCTCCACCTGAGAAAATGGGACTTCATACTGGTCAGATCTGCTGAAATTCCGGATATTTTCTCCATCTTTGTAGAAAGCAAAGTATTGGTCTGCATACCATGTGCTGGAACTTGTTTTACAGTATATGTTTAAGTGGTCTCCCACTATCTTCTCATCTGCAGATGTCCATATATGTGGAGCAGTGATCCATTCTGATTAAGAAGTCAATAAAAGGAAGATACATCACTGGTTTTATATGTTCTGAATAAATGTAATCCACTCAATCGTTATTTTATTACCAATGTGGTAGCAATATATTAGAAACCTTAAGGTGTGTAGGTATCCGTATTACTCATTTAACCACTTAGAGCCCAGGCCTATTCTGACACTCCTCTCATACATGTAAAAAATCCAATTTTTTTGCTAGAAAATTACTCAGAACCCCCAAACATATATACATATATATATATATATATATATATATATATATATATATATATATATATATATATATATATATATATATATATATATATATATATATATATATATATATATATATATATATATATATACACACACATATATATACACACATATATACATACACACACACACACACACACATACATACACACATACACATACATAAATACATACATACATACATACATACATACATACATATATATATATAGATATGACCATCTCTTGTATCATGTCTACACTCTGACCATCTCTTGTATCATATATACACTCTCTGACCATCTCTTGTATCATATCTACACTCTCTGACCATCTCTTGTATCATATATACACTCTCTGACCATCTCTTGTATCATGTCTACACTCTCTGACCATCTCTTGTATCATGTCTACACTCTCTGGCCATCTCTTGTATCATGTCCCCAGTTTCTGACCATCTCCTTTATCGTGTCCGCAGTCTCTGTCCATCTCCTGTATCATGTTTGCAGTCTCTGACCGTCTCCTGTATTATGGCTGCAGTTTCGGACCATAGCTCCCAACTGTCCCTGATTTGATTTTTTTTTTAAGTCATGAAAGTGTCCCCCACCCCCCCCCAAAAAAAAATCACTTTTGGAAAATTGCTACGCAAATACCGTGTGTCACACGGTATTTGCGTAGCAATTTTCCAAAAGGGATTTTTTTGGGGAGAAAAAACCTTTCATAAATAATAAAAAAAAAAAAAAAAACATCAGGGACAGTTGGGAGCTATGGTCAGAGACTGCAGCCATAATACAGGAGGCGGTCAGAGACTGCAGATATGATACAGGAGATAGTCAGAGACTGCGGACACGATAAAGGAGATGGTCAGAAACTGTGGACATGATACAAGAGATGGTCACATACACTTTACCGTTATTTTGAATTTTATTTTAATCACTTTTATTCCTAATAAAAGAAATGTAAATATCCCTTGTAATAGGAATAAGGCATAAGAGGTCCTCTTTATGGAGAGATTTGGGGTCTACAAGTCCTCACATCTCTCCTCTATATGCTGGAGAGCCTGAGATGAAAAAAACAACAACACAATCTTATGCTTTCTAGCTAAAAAACAAAAATGTGTTTACATAGTTAGTAAGGTTGAATAAAGACACCAGTCCTTGATCCCTACCCTCAAGGAGCCCACAATCCAAGGTCCCCATTCATATGCTGGGGCCAATTTACCTACCTGCATGTCTTTGGAGTGTGGGAGGAAACCCACGCAGGCACAGGGAGAACATGCAAACTCCAGGCAGGTAGTGTCGTGGTTGGGATTCAAACCAGCAACCCTTGTTACTGCTAGGTGAGAGTGCTAACCACTACACCACTGTGCCACCCTACATCTGTCAGAGCTGGAAGTTTCCAGCATCCAAAGGGTTATAAAGATGGTCGGGGACCACCTGGTCCACAGTTGGCTCTATGGTAAATTGCCACCACCAGCCAATTCATTCTCAGGCCCGCATGAGCCGGGAAAAGCACCAGAGGATGGTGGGGGTCATCCCATCCTGCCACCTGTAAAGGCAATCAAGTGGCTAAACAGCCACTATGGTTGCTTTTACATATGAGAGATTGGCAGCTAAAAATAAAAAAATGAGGATATCTGAATGATGCCTGCAGCTGCACTTCAACCTAAGAACATCATATGATGTCCACCTAAAATGAAATGGTTTACAAGTGCATCTCCACTATAGGGTGCTTGTAAAGCCATGCAGTTTTTAAAATGTTGGATAGAGTAGAGAAGGGTTGAAGCCCACGTTTTTGCTGCCTATGTCCTGATGGGGAGAAGTCCCTTCACTTTCTGTGCTGGAGAGATAAGAAGTGGAACTAAACCCTCCTTTCCTTTACAGCCAAGGAAGCTGCCATCTTAGCCCAAGTTAAATCTGCAGTTGCCCGGGTGCTGCACATGTGATCAGTTATGACAGAAGCCATTTGATAGCTGGACAATCCGGGTTTAGCCCTAACATAAGCACACTGGCAACTGTGAGATGTATCATTCACATCATGCCTTGGATGTAAGCGTTTTGGGTTTACTTCCTCTTGAAGCTGTCCATAGATTCAAAGATTTCTTTTATTTCGCCTGTGGGGTGAACTTAAAGAATCTAAACGGTTTCTCCATCCAACGCAGATGGACAAATCTTCCCTGTCGGCTGTTGCACTCTTGAATATTGCCCATATCTGATTGGATCCAGGAGCTGTTTGGCTCACAAGTTTTCACCTTGTAACCCTTGTCACCCTAAGGCACTGGGGAGCTACAGTTCATTGAGGGAATCATGAATGCCAACATGTACTGTGACATACTGAAGCAGAGCATGATCCCCACCCTTCGGAGACTGGGCCGCAGGGCAGTATTCCAACATGATAATGACCCCAAACACACCTCCAAGACGATAACTGCTTTGCTAAAGAAGCTGAGGGTAAAGTTGATGGACTGGCCAAGCATGTCTCCAGACCTAAACCCTATTGAGAATCTGTGGGACATCCTCAAATGGAAAGTGGAGGAGCGCAAGGTCTCCAACATCCACCAGCTCTGTGATGTCATCATGGAGGAGTGGAAGAAGACTCCAGTGACAACCTGTGAAGCTCTGGTGACCTCCATGCCCAAGAGGGTTAAGGCAGTGCTGCAAAATAATGGTGGCCACACAAAATATTGACACTTTGGGCCCAATTTGGACATTTTCACTTAGGGGTGTACTCACTTTTGTTGCCAGCGGTTTAGACATTAATGGCTGTGTGTTGAGTTATTTTGAGGGGACAGCAAATTTACACTGTTATACAAGCTGTACACTCACTACTTTACATTGTAGACAAGTGTCATTTCTTCAGTGTTGTCACATGAAAAGATAGAATAAATTATTTACAAAAATGTCAGGGGTGTACTCACTTTTGTGATTAAAAACAGTTAAATCTTATGGGACTCTTCACAGCACTGTGCTGTGGTGCATTTGGAAAAGTCCTGCATGCGGCATCTTTGGTACGGTTTTCAAAACCTCACCAAAAACGCAGGTCCTCATTGAAATGAATAGAAAATGCTTATAAAATGTGGAATGTATGTTCTATTTTTAAGGAACATTAATTGTTCTGGATAAAGTCCTGCTATGTACACTTATTCTGTTTGAGAACTATAATTCTTTTTGAGGAATCAGCTACTGTATGTTCAAATGTCTTGTAAAGTAACATCCTTTTTGAGATAACAAGATGTTTTATAGTTTTCACAAAATGGGTATGTTAAAATCCAGTTAAAAAAATAAATTACCTGTACGTACCGCTAGTGGGAAGCCTTTGAGCACCTCTCCTCGATCAGTGATTGCCTTCTCCATCTTCCTCACTAAGTCCCCCAGTAACGTCTAAGTTGAATGATGCAAAACATCAACCACCCTCTTCTTGTGACCTAATGTGGCCACAACTGTCACTCCTGTCAATTGCTGTCCAGTCAACTGCTGCCAAGACGTTCACACAGACCCAAAGGGGGCGGGCATGCTCATTACATCATTTACCTAATATGGTCACATCTGTCACGTACTCCCACTGCCACCCAATCAACTGCGGCCACGTCATTCAAAGAGACCCAAAGGGGCGGGGATGCTTGTTATATCATTGACCTAATGTGGACACAACTGTCACTCCTGTCAACTGCCGCCTAGTCAACTGCTGCCAAGACGTTCACACAGACCCAAAGGGGCGGGCATGCTTATTACATCATTTACCTAATATGGTCACATCTGTCACGTACTCCCACTGCCACCCAATCAACTGCGGCCACGTCATTCAAAGAGACCCAAAGGGGCGGGGATGCTTGTTATATCATTGACCTAATGTGGCCACAACTGTCACTCCTGTCAACTGCCGCCTAGTCAACTGCTGCCAAGACGTTCACACAGACCCAAAGGGGCGGGCATGCTCATTACATCATTTACCTAATATGGTCACATCTGTCACGTACTCCCACTGCCACCCAATCAACTGCGGCTACGTCATTCAAAGAGACCCAAAGGGGCGGGGATGCTTGTTAGATCACTGACCTAATGTGACCACAACTGTCACTCCTGTCAACTGCTGCCCAGTCAACTGCTGCCAAAACATTCACACAGACCCAAAGGGGCGGGCATGCTCATTACATCATTTACCTAATATCGTCACATCTGTTACGTACTCCCACTGCCACCCAATCAACTGCGGCCACGTCATTCAAAGAGACCCAAAGGGGCGGGGATGCTTGTTATATCATTGACCTAATGTGGCCACAACTGTCACTCCTGTCAACTGCCGCCTAGTCAACTGCTGCCAAGACGTTCACACAGACCCAAAGGGGCAGGCATGCTCATTACATAATTTACCTAATATGGTCACATCTGTCACGTACTCCCACTGCCACCCAATCAACTGCGGCCACGTCATTCAAAGAGACCCAAAGGGGCGGGGATGCTTGTTATATCATTGACCTAATGTGGCCACAACTGTCACTCCTGTCAACTGCTGCCCAGTCAACTGCTGCCAAAACATTCACACAGACCCAAAGGGGCGGGCAGGGGCGTAACTATAGGGGGTGCAGCAGTCGCGACCGCAACTGGGCCCTGTGATGCAGGGGGCCCATGCAGCCCCCTCTACATATGGCAGGCAGCAGCATAGACAGCTAGCACACACTATTGCATACCCCCTCCATATCCCCCTGGGGACAGGGACCCCTTCTCACATGGGGACAGGGACCCCCACCTCCCCTGGGGACAGGGACCCCTTTTCACCTGGGGGCAGTAACTTCATCTGCCCCGGAGAAAAGGACCTCATCTCTTCTGGGGACGGGGACCCAATACTGCCTAGGGACAGTCCCCCAATGGGGCACCTAAAAATGTAAAAAAATAAAAAAATTAAAACTACTGATACCAGTGGTGGAACTACAGGGCTCACAAAGGTCATACCTGTGACCACGCCCTGGAGTTCCACCGCCGGACTCAGAGGGAAGGGCCCTGGCTGGAGTTCAGGGGGGCCCTTCATGGTTTCTTGCATCGGGGCCCTGAAGGTTCTAGTTACGCCACTGGGGGCGGGCATGCTCATCACATCATTTACCTAATATGGTCACATCCGTCATGTACTCCCACCCAATCAACTGCGGCCACATCATTCAAAGAGATCCAAAGGGGCGGGGATGCTTGTTACATCATTGACCCTTGCTGCACAAATCAACTGCATGTGTCTTTCCTACAGACACAAAGGAATGGTAATGTTTGTTAAATCATTGACCTAAGATGGCCACGTGGCCATCTGTCATGAGCCAACATTAAGTCAATGATGTCACAAGCCACCCTGTCCCCTTCATGTATGTTTAGCTGCAGTTTGGGGAATGCCTCGGCTGCTGTTGATTGGGCAGTTGGTGGGGGCGGGAGTGACAACTTCCTTCCAGGCTCAATCTGTATCCAAGTTCGGACCAAACCCATACTTATCCCTATTTGCCTTACTTTCTTGAGTTCTACTTACTGTTTACTTCAATATAAAACATTTTGCTTCTTTTTATTATTCCGTCAACTTTTGCTATGCAGGAATAATTCCCGGAATCCTTCAGCTTAATGGACTGAATGACATAGAAAGAATTAGAATTGAAATTCTGAATATTCTGCCCATTTCTGTAGAAAGCATACTGCATTTCTTTCTCCAGTCGAAGTGGACTCAGCTTTGTCTCACATTGAATGAACACCTGTTTATCTTTTAACACTGCAGATGCGTCTGTTCTAATTTCTGGAGGGGTAAAAATCTCTAGAAGGAAAAAAAGAAAAAAAAAAACACTTATTGATGCGTGAAGATGGCATTACCAAAAGTATTGGGACACTTGCCTTTACACGCACATGAACTTAAATGGCACCCCAATCTAATGCCGCGTACACACGATCAGAATTTTGGTCGGAAAAAGCTCTGATGGTTTTCCCGACGGAATTCCGATGGGACTTTGCTCAAGCTGTCTTGCCTACAAACGGTCACACCAAATTCCGACCGCCTAGAACGCGGTGACGTACAGCACGTACGATGGGACTAGAAAAATTAAGTTCAATAGCCAGTAGCCAATAGCATCCATCTCGTAGTTGAATCTGAGCATGCGTGAGTTTTTGCGTGTCGGAATTGCATACACACGATCGGAATTTCCGATAGAAAGTCCTTCTTTCGGGAAAATTGAGAACATGCTCTTAAATTTTTGCTGGCGGGAATTCGGCCAGCTAAATTCCGATGGAGCATACACACGGTCGCATTTTCCGATGAAAAGCTCTCATTGGTCTTTTGCTGGCCAAAATTCCGATCGTGTACGCGGCATTAGTCGGTAGGGTTCATTATTGAGTTGGCCCACCCTTTGCAGCTATAACAGCTTCAACTCTTCTGGGAAGGCCGTCCACAAGGTTTAGGAGTGTGTCTATGGGAATGTTTGAACATTCTTCCAGAAGCGCATTTGTGATGTCAGGCACTGATGTTGGATGAGAGTCTCTGCTCTTATTCATCCCAAAGGTATTCTGTTGGGTAGAGTTCAAGATTCTGTGCAGGCCAGTCAAGTTCCTCCACCCCAAACTTGCTCATTCACACTACAGTGCCAAAAGTATTGGGCCACCCGTCTAAATCATTTGGTGGAGGGGGGATTATGGTGTGGGGTTGTTTTTCAGGGGTTGGGCTTGACCCCTTAGTTCCAGTGAAGGTAACTCTTAAGTAGTCAGCATACCAAGACATTTTGGACAATTTCATGCTCCCAACATTGTGGGAACAGTTTGGTGTTGGACCCTTCCTGTTCCAATATGGCTGCGCACCGGTGCACAAACAAGGTCCATAAAGACTAGTGATGGCCGAACGATTCGCCCGGCAGTCATTTTGCGGGGAATTTCGGTCGTTCGCGGTCCGCTCGTTCGCTCGCCTTTTGCCGTCGTTCGCCCCGGCGGACTTACGTGTTTAATGTGTAAAAGAACTTTGACCTATGATGACACGTCTATCATGGGGTACAGGACAGCCAATTGAGACATGACAGCACATGGACACTTGGACATTCCCCCTAACCTATAAATACACCCGATCCGGTGGCCATTTTACATTCTTTCTTCTGTCACTATAGGGAAAGGTTGCTGTGTGGAGTAGGGAGAGATAAATCGCTAGCTATTTGGTACACAAAAGTTCTTTTCAGGACTGGTATAGGTGTTAGGTGTATATAGGTTTGCTGTGCTACTGATTCTTGCAGAAGCCTGAGTGTCTTTTGTCAGTTTAGAGAAAGGGAAAGGACGGTGTGTGCTACAGGGAGAGTCAGTTTAGTCGTCATCATCATCATCATTAGCTGTTACTATCAGGTCCACAAAAGAACTATTCCAGTAACCACTAATTGTTCCAGGCTCCTCTTTTTTGCCACTTTGTATAGGGACAGGAAGGAAGCAGTGTTTCAGGCAGTGAGGGTCAGTTTAAAGACTTGCTGTTACTATTAGTTCCACAACCGTTCTTTTCAGGACTAGTATCAGTGGTATGGTAATAGGCTTGTACACGTATAATATTCTTTCTTCCAAATATAGAAAGAATATTATACTTGACTGCTGCCCTTCTGCTGCAGTCTGCTAATCATTCACAACTCACTTGTTCCACAAAGCTCTTTATCAGGACTGGTAACTTGGTCTGTGTAGGGTGCTACAGTACATAGGGTTGAGTGCGGTACAGTCTGCTGTTCTGTAAGGACCGCTATCGGTCCACAATAGATAGGGTTGAGGTGCACCACTGCTGACCGCTGCCCTATACTGCAGCAGTCCTTCATTGGTATAGGGACTGAAGTACAGTCTGCTAATCACTAACACACAACCTGCTTGGTTCACAAAAGTTCCTATAAGGACTGGTAACTTGGTCTAGGGTGCTACAGTACATAGGGTTGAGTGCGGTACAGTCTGCTGTTCTGTAAGGACCGCTATCGGTCCACAATAGATAGGGTTGAGGTGCACCACTGTTGACCGCTGCCCTATACTGCAGCAGTCCTTCATTGGTATAGGGACTGAAGTACAGTCTGCTAATCACTAACACACAACCTGTTTGGTCCACAAAAGTTCCTATAAGGACTGGTAACTAGGTCTAGGGTGCTACAGTACATAGGGTTGAGTGCGGTACAGTCTGCTGTTCTGTAAGGACCGCTATCGGTCCACAATAGATAGGGTTGAGGTGCACCACTGCTGACCGCTGCCCTATACTGCAGCAGTCCTTCATTGGTATAGGGACTGGAGTACAGTCTGCTAATCACTAACACACAATCTGCTTGGTCCACAAAAGTTCCTATAAGGACTGGTAACTTGGTCTAGGGTGCTACAGTACATAGGGTTGAGTGCGGTACAGTCTGCTGTTCTGTAAGGACCGCTATCGGTCCACAATAGATAGGGTTGAGGTGCACTACTGCTGACCGCTGCCCTATACTGCAGCAGTCCTTCAGCGGTATAGGGACTAAGAGTTTTGTCACAGGGTGATTTATAAAATGACAGGCAGAGGAAGAGGCAGGCCCTTCCGCAGGGGTGGTAGGGGTAGGGCAGGAGCAACAGCCTTGAGCCAAAGTGGGAAGTTGCAGAAGGTGCGTTCAATTACTTTAAAGGATGCACCAGACTTGGTTGAGTGGCTCACTCAGCCTTTTCTCTTCTGCACCCTCCTCATCCTCTCGATCTGCACCCTCTTCTTCACTCTCTGCTATGCGCACCCCCAAAGACACTACCACCAACAACACCACCACCACCACCACCACATACCTTCCGCTTGAGTCACAGGAATTATTTTCCGATCCATATCAAGAGGACATTTCTGATGCGCAACCACTCTTGGTATTGGATCAGGAAGAGGAGGTAGCAACAACCGCTACTCAGCAGTCTGACGACAGTACCCAGATCAGCCCAAGGAGGAGTTTGGTCCCCGGTGTTGCTGCCTACTCCGAGATCTCTACTTATAGCGGTGGGGAAGGTGACATTGATGATGACGTGTCTAGTGATGTCACGTGGGTGCCCACAAGAGAGGAAGAGGAGGGGAGTTCAGAGGGAGATATGGACCAGCAGATAGGGAGGAGAAGCAGGAATAACTTACATTGCACAGGAGGGACAAAGCAGACTGCAAATGTATCAGGAGCGAGTCATCGACCATGTACAGTCACATCTGGCGCTCCCAGGACACCGGCACATGGCTCCGCAGTGTGGGCTTTTTTTAACGTGTCCGCTGCTGACAATAGCGTTGCCATCTGCAATCTTTGCAGTCAACGCATTAGTCGCGGTAAGCCCAACACTCACCTAGGGACGACCGCCTTAAGAAGGCACATGAGCAGCCATCACCGAGCCCAGTGGGAGCAACGGAACACACAAAGCCACACTGCAGGCTCTCACCGTCCAGCCTCGTCTTCTACTTCTCCTTCTCCTCTCTCCTCACAATTGTCCTCCACTCCACCTTCCATCACGCCAAGCTCACATTTTTCTGCAAAAAGGCAGGCATCCGTGGGCCTAATGTAAGAGCGTAAAAAAATGATGACGCCGGATAACCCTCTTGCCCAATGGTTGACGGCTGGCTTGTCAGAACTGATAGCCCGCCAACTACTGCCATATAAACTGGTGGACTCGGAGGCCTTTCGCAAATTTGTGGCCACTGAAACACCACAATGGAAGGTCCCAGGAAGGAAGTATTTCTCAGAGAAGGGCATCCCAGAGCTATATGGCCATGTTCAGCGGCAAGTGAATGTATCTCTGGCACACAGTGTCGGTGCCTAGATACATCTGACCACAGACACGTGGTCTAGCAAACACGGGCAGGGAAGGTATATCAGTTTTACTGCCCACTGGGTGAACCTTCTGACGGCCGTCAAGCATGTAACCCGTGGCACCCGTGTAGATTTGGTTTTACCGCCACGGATTGCATGCAGGCCTGACTCTTCTTCTCCTCCTCCTCCTACTCCATCCTCCTCCCTCTCCTCCTCAGCTGCCTCCTCCTTTTCCGCTGCTAGCGTCTCTTCCACTGCACCGCCCAAGCTCCCCAGAACCTATTTCACATGCCAGGTAAGACGTTGCCATGCCGTGCTGCGTCTGTTGTGCCTGGAAGCCAAGAGCCACACTGGCCCGGCACTCCTTTCAGCTTTGCGTTCACAGGCAGATCAGTGGCTAACACCGCTCAATTTGACAGTTGGTAAAGTGGTGTGTGACAACGGTGCCAATCTGCTTAGCGCATTGAAACAGGGCAAAATCACGCACGTGCCATGCATGGCACACGTCTTAAACTTGGTCGTGCAGCGATTCCTTGTCAAATACCCTGGGGTCCAGGACATCTTGCGGCAGGCAAGGAAAATCTCGGCCCATTTCAGAAGATCTTACACGGCCATGGCTCGCCTTGCTGACATTCAGCGGCGACACCATCTGCCGGTCAGACGTCTTATTTGCGATTGCCCGACGCGATGGAACTCAACCTTCTATATGCTTGATAGGCTGCTCCAGCAGAAACGTGCAGTTAACGTCTACCTGTATGAACTCTGCGAAAGAAACGGTTCTGGGGAGCTGGGGTTTTTTTCACCGCGCCAGTGGCTGCTCATGCGCGACGCATGCAGACTTCTGCGGCCATTTGAGGAGATCACCAAACTGGTCAGTCGCAGCCATGGCGCCATCAGTGACATGGTACCTTATGCCTTCTTTATGGAGCGTGCATTGCGTCGTGTCATTGATCAGGCTGTGGAGGAGCAGGAGCGGGAAGATGAGGAAGTCGCAATGCTGGATGAATTCCCAGGGGGGGCTACTCTATGTGAGACAAGTCAGCAACAGGAGTCTGAAGAGGAGTCAGAGGAGAATGGTGCCGGGGCGGATGAGGAGGAGCAAGAAGAGCGTGCTTTAAACCTTTCTGGGATCCCTGTTGTGCGTGGATGGGGAGAGAAGAATGAAGAGGACGACATTATCCTGGATGATGAGCAGGAGCCAGGCCACCACACCGCTTCCACTTTAGTGCAAATGGGGGCCTTCATGCTCCAGTGTTTTAATAGGGACCCCCGTATAAAAAGAATAAGGGTCAAGGACCAGTACTGGGTGGCAACGTACTTAGACCCCCGGTACAAACACAAAATGGCGGAAATGTTACCGCCGTCGCAGAGGGCTGTCAGAATGCAGCACTTCCAGGCCTTGCTTCGAGAAATGCTGCATTCTGCTTTTGCGTGCGCTGGCAGAGGAGCAATTCCCACTCCCAGAGAAGGATTTGCGGGTACCAATCCAACAGCGCCTGCAAGAAGAGGCCGGTTTGAAGATGTGTTGGTGACTTCGGATATGAAGTCATTCTTTCAGCTGACCCATCGACAGGTGTCATCCGGATCCAGCATCAGGGAACGCCTAGACCGTCAGGTGTCCGACTACATTGGGTTAACAGCCGATGTGGATGCTCTGAGGAGTGATGAACCCCTGGACTACTGGGTGGGCAGGCTTGACCTCTGGCCAGAGCTTGCCCAATTTGCAATGGAACTGTTGGCTTGCCCCTCATCCAGTGTCCTGTCCGAAAGGACGTTCAGCGCAGCAGGGGGGATCGTGACCGATAAGCCTAGCTCACGACAGTGTTAACTACCTCACATTCATAAAAATGAATGAGGCATGGATCTCGGAGGAATTCAACACATGTGACCAGTAGACCATGTATATGTCTATAAACTATTTTTTTAATCAAGCACACAGACCTTCTTTCTTCATTTGGCTCACTTCCTTGTCCCAAAAAAGCACACCATACTATATGCCCCTACCCTCCTCTTTGAAGAGGTTGAGCGGTGTCATATTTCTACTGGGGCTGCTTATGATATCCCTGTGCTGTGTTGACTTCCTCCTGGGGGTTCTTATTATGAGGGGATCACACCATCCCTGTGCTGTGCTGACTTCCTCCTGGGGGTTCTTATTATGAGGGGATCACACCATCCCTGTGCTGTGCTGAGTTTCTCCTGGGCCTGCTTACTATGAGGGGATCACACCATCCCTGTGCTGTGCTGACTTCCTCCTGGGGGTTCTTATTATGAGGGGATCACACCATCCCTGTGCTGTGCTGAGTTTCTCCTGTGCCTGCTTATTATGAGGGGATCACACCATCCCTGTGCTGTGCTGACTTCCTCCTGGGGGTTCTTATTATGAGGGGATCACACCATCCCTGTGCTGTGCTGAGTTTCTCCTGGGCCTGCTTATTATGAGGGGATCACACCATCCCTGTGCTGTGCTGACTTACTCCTGGGGCTGCTTACGGTGCTGCTGTCAGTGCTGTATATCACGGTGCTGCTGTCAGTGCTGTATATCACGGTGCTGGTGTGAGTGCTTAATGTCAGGGTGCTGCTGTCAGTGCTGTATATCACGGTGCTGATGTCAGTGCTTAATGTCACGCTTCTGATGTCAGTACTCTCTATCACGGTGTTGCTGTCAATGCTGTATGTCACGGTGCTGGTGTTAATGCTTTATGTCACGCTTCTGATGTCAGTACTCTCTATCACGGTGTTGCTGTCAATGCTGTATGTCACGGTGCTGGTGTTAATGCTTTATGTCACGCTTCTGATGTCAGTACTCTCTATCACGGTGTTGCTGTCAATGCTGTATGTCACGGTGCTGGTGTTAATGCTTTATGTCACGCTTCTGATGTCAGTACTCTCTATCACGGTGCTGCTGTCAGTGCTGTATATCACTGTGCTGATGTCAGTGCTGTATGTCACGCTTCTGATGTCAGTGCTCTCTATCACGGTGCTGCTGTCAGTGCTGTATATCACGGTGCTGATGTCAGTGCTGTATGTCACGCTGCTGATGTCAGTGCTCTCTATCACGGTGCTGCTGTCAGTGCTGTATATCACGGTGCTGATGTCAGTGCTGTATGTCACGCTTCTGATGTCAGTGCCCTCTATCACGGTGCTGCTGTCAGTGCTGTATATCACGGTGCTGATGTCAGTGCTTAATGTCACACTTCTGATGTCAGTACTCTCTATCACGGTGTTGCTGTCAATGCTGTATGTCACGGTGCTGGTGTTAATGCTTTATGTCACGCTGCTGATGTCAGTGCCCTCTATCATGGTGCTGTTGTCAGATGCCTCTATCACGGTGCATGTGTCATTGCTGTATGTCACGCTGCTGGTGATCATCTCCTGCACCCTCTTCTTTGCCTACCCTGGTCCCTGACCTTCCCTCTCCTCCATTGCCTTCATGCGCTCCACAGTCCTGAATTGTCAGAACAATTTCCCATATAAAAAAAGAATGCTTGTAGTTACCGATCCCAAATTCACCTCATACATGTATTATGTCATTGGCCATGTGGTGGGACTATGTTTGCCCTGCTAATAATTACCTCGTGGCTGCAAATTTGACCTAAAGGTTGGCGAAGTTCGCCTCCCATTGAAGTCAATGGGGCCCGCGTCGAACGTTCGGATTCGCGAACGGTCGGCCTCGTTCGTGTTCCGCGTTCACAAAACGTCCCGTCGGAAGTTCGTCCATCACTAATAAAGACATGGATGAGCAAGTTTGGGGTGGGGGAACTTGACTGGCCTGCACCTCAACCTGATAGAACACCTTTGGGGGGGAATTAGAGCAGAAACTATGAGCCAGGCCTTCTCGTCCAACATTTGTGCCTGACCTCACAAATGGCTTCTGTGTTCTTCACCTATAGCAGCCCCATTTCCCATAAGGCAAGCAGGCCTACCGGTACTCGATTGCCCCCAGGACTTGTACACAATGCTATAGTGCCTGGCTGTCATGCCAAGGCATGCGGGAACTGAGCAAAGCAAACAGGTACTTGCGGTTGGCAGACTGGCAGAGTGGTTCAATGACAGTCCAGGTACAAGGCAGGCAGAGTTCGGAGAATAGTCAATATCCAATCCAAGGTCATCAACAATGGAATCCAAACAGCAGAGCAGAGCAGATCAAAGACAAACAGGCAGTTTGAACATGTGTAACAAACGCAATATCACAAGTATTAAACTGCCGGCTTGGCTTGCTTAAATCAGGTTTGGTCTCCATCCAGAGACTGGCCACGCTAATCACCTTGCAGGTGGACAGACAGACAAGGAGATTGCCACAACCAAAACCAGGATGCTGGAATGAGGCGCAGGAGTGCTAGACACTCCTGACAGTGGTGATGCTTAATACAACAAGATTGTTTACTAGAGTTTGTTCATGGTTGTCATCTACCGGGTCGTGTATGTGGCTTAAGTAAAGGTACTCCATGTGTGAGGAGAGTGACCATGATACAGGTGCCTACCGTGATAGACCTAGCTGGGACCGAGGCTCTTGGAGGGGATAGAATGCGAGCCTCTTGCCTTGTCATTGTGGGCCCTCGCATTTGGGGGAACGGTGCTTTTTGTGAGCTGTATGCCTAGGGACCCCTGAGGTGTTACTTGGATTCAAGTCTGAAGGAGTCCAGTGTTGATTAGATTATTAGCTCATGCTAATTAAGTTAGGTTTTAGTCACCCCGCTGTATATATTTTGTGTGAGATCTCAAATAAAGGTCATTCCTGATGTCCTCCAAGACTGGTGTTGTCTAGTTCTTGGGGGTTCCTATAGCCAGATCCATTGGACTTGTGTTCCAGGACTTAAGAAGCGGTATATAGACGGAAACACTCAATTGGAGTGTGGGGGACGTTCCGTCACACCTACCATTGCCCGGAAGAACCCACCCCTGGGTAGTCCTCTCATGTGACCTAGAAATTGGCACCCAATGAGTTAATGGGGAACATGAAGCAAGGTCCATCAGTTTTCTTGTCACTGTGGCTGAAAATGAACATCAATTTGACCACACTAATGATTGGAAAAATTAATGAATGTTCTTACAACGTTCTTACACTGAAAAATATTGAACAGAATTCTAAAAGGATATACCCAGTTTTATTGCTGCTTCCTGTGATCGCTGGGTGCTTAGAGTAAAGCAACAATATGCCTCCCACTAATGGGCTGGAGTGCATTCTTGTTGGATTGGGGGACGGTCGTGATGGAACAGAAAAGGACCTCCAGAGATCTTAATAATAAACAACACTGGAGGGGACTGACCCTATCGCTCTTTACCAAAATCAATGTAGAGCTTACCTTTGATAGACACAGAAGCTTCTCCGCTGTACTGGTAATACAGTAAGTGGCGATACACCTCTTTTATACATTTATATCTACCAGATCTTTCCAGGCTTATGTTTCCAATACGTAACTCATCATCAGATCCCCAGTCTCTTATTACAGTATTATCCTCATAAAATATAGTCTGTCTTGCAGAATATCCGGGATAATGAGCACATCTCAGAGTGAGGTCCTCACTTTCATGAATATACAGAGGACCCTGCAGGATTACCCAGCCTGAAACACAGAAATAAATCATTTACAATCTGTAGTATGCTGCGTACAGACGATCAGAATTTCCGACAACAAATGTTCGATGTGAGCTTGTTGTGTATGCTCCATCGGACATTTGCTGTCGGAATTTCTGACAACAAATGTTTGAGAGCTGGTTCTCAAATTTTCCGACAACAAAACATGTCGGAAATTCCGAGCGTGTGTACACAATTCCAACGCACAAAAGTCCACGCATGCTCGGAATCAAGCAGAAGAGCCGCACTGGCTATTGACCTTCATTTTTCTCGGCTCATTGCACATATTGTACGTCACCGCATTTTTGACGTTCAGAATTTCCAAGAACATTTGTGCGACCGTGTGTATGCAAGACAAGTTTGAGCCACCATCCGTCGGAAAAAAATCCACGGTTTTCTTGTTGGAATGTCTGATCGTCTGTACACAGCATTATGCCGCGTACACACGGCCGGACTTTTCAACATCAAAAGTCAGACGGAATGATTCCGGCAGACCATTCGATCGTGTGTGGGCTGCAGCGGACTTTTGATTTGCAAAAGTCTGACAGACTTTAGAAATGGAACATGTTTCAAATTTTTCCGCCAGAACTCCGCCGGACCCAGTTCCTACCGAGAAATCCGCTTGTGTGTGTGCTATTCCGACGGACAAAAAACGACGCTAGAGCAGCTACTGGCTACTGGCTATGAACTTCCTTATTCTAGTCCAGTTGTACGTCATCACGTTCTAATCCGTCGGACTTTGGTGTGATTGTGTGTGGCCAAGTCCGTCAGAACTCCGTCGAAAGTCTGTCGGACCTAGTCCCTCGAAAAGTCCGGTCGCGTGTACGCGGCATTAAAGTAAGGTTGCTAGGAGAGCATGCTACTCTTCAGAAGTGAGAAATATACTTTCTAAATGTGGCTAACTACTACAACACTCCAAAGCCAAATGTTCGTGGACTCTTGATTATCACATCTTTATGAGTTTGTTGGATATCACTTTCCAAAACCATGGGCATTCATTTGGAGTGGACCCATTTTGCACTATAGAGCCTCGTACACACGATCAGATTGATGGCCGACAAAACCGTGACATTTTGTCCGAAGGGCATTGGCCCAAACTTGTCTTGCATTCACACGACCACACAATAATTACGAACGTAGTGACGTACTAGACATACTACGTGTTTTTTGAGCTCTTGGTGTATATAACCAAAAGTATTACAGTGGTCACTTCAAGAGGTCATCTCCAGCTGGAGTAATTGTCATGGTTGACAAACTCCGTTGTTGCACTTTTGTAAACGTTTACTTATTTTTGTGTGTCCACTGCTGATGGAATATTATCAACTTTCTGTGTGTCCTCTGTGGGTGAAATTAAACCCCTCTCTGAGGGTAGCATTGCATCCCTTTATGTGGGTGGAGTAGTACCCCTTTCTGTGGGTCTTCTCTGGGTTGAATTAGGCTCTCTGTGGGTGGAATGCTCCTTTCTGAGGGTTTGAATAGGCGGTCCATTAGGGGCTCATGGGCGCGGCCCCCTCATCCATGTGTCCAGCCCCCTGATCCACATACAGGGCGCCAGAACAGGATTTCCAGTGGGGGGGGGGAGGTTTGAAGCACGTGATTAGAGCCTGAGGCTCTAATGGGCTTCAAAAAAGGGTGGGCTTGGGGCACAGTGACCCTCCCCCACTTATATGACTATAGTGAATGAATATTGAATCAATATTTGCTATCACCACACTGATCCTCCTCCCAGCCAATCAGGAAGCGGGTCTTGAAACCCATCACCTGATTGGCTGAAAGGACAGGTGATCCTTTTGGATGCTTAGGAGGAGGAGATGCCAAATGCCGTGATGAGGAGGAGAGGACACAGGAGACGCTACCCACCGCCTGCTGCCCGTGGGAGCCAGCAACCCGCCCGCTGCCTGCCCACAACCTAGATGGGGTAAGTGCCAGGCTTGATGAACGATTGCCTGATGGGGGGGGGGGGGTTTCGGGTGACCCAACAATCAACCTACCTACAGCGGATGGGGGGGAGGGCACCAGCCACCCCTTTTTCTGGTACCGCACTGGTTACCCCCACCAAAAGGGTGGTGAAATGTACAATTGGACAGATTACCGCACGTTTATTTGCGCTGTTTATCAACAATTTTTTTTTTTCTCGTTGTTTAGCAAAATCTTTATTTAAAAAAAATAAAATAAAACATTTATGACTTGGTCTTCATTTACCGCATGCGATAATTTATGCAAATAAGAAACATGATACCCTTACCGCACGTGGTAAAGCTTAGTGAATTGACCCCTATGGCTTTATGGAGCTTAGAGCTTTAGGGGCATAGTCATGTAAGCAGGCAGGGCCAGGACAAGGGCTGGGCAGGAGGGGCGGCTGCCCTGGGCACTGTGGTATCATGGGCGGTGGGGGGGGGGGGGGGATAACCACAAGGAAATAGGGGGGGAGGGGATTTGTGTTGGAAAGGGGGATTTGGGGGGCAGCAGGGAGTAAGTATTGTTCTAGGAGGGGAAATTTTTTGGGGTATGCTAAAATTTAGGGTCGAGAAGGAATCTTTAAGTACATGTACTCACCATTACTGACTTGCAGGCCGGCAGGGTCACTTATTACAGTAGAAAAACTTTGTTGGCACTGGTAATTCCCACTGTCCGTTATTTTTAGAGATAGAATTACAAAGATCTCTTTTGTGTGCTGTAGCTTTTTATTATCCTTGTACCAGATATAAAGACTGCCTGAAGACAAACGCAAATGCAGATTGCTCTTAATTTCACACTTTAGTCTTATATTCTCTCCTGTGAAAACTGTATCCCATTTTGGAGTGAAGGTGACCACAGGATGTCCTACAGGTCCTACAAATTAACACATTGAATGTTTAAATTATTAGAGATTTTTCAAAAAAAAAAAACACACAAAAAACTTTTATTATTTATACTGTCTACTGAATTGTGAAATCGATTTTTTTTTTTTTTATACAGCCAACCCTTGATTTCATGAGTCTCAAATAATGCTACTTCAACCTAATGACTGTTAGCCCCTGTACACACGGTCGGAGATTCCGACAACCAAATCCGTCGGATTTTGTCCGAAACTGTTGCATACACACGGTCAGACAAAGTTGTCGGAAAATCCGATCGTTCAGAATGTGATGACGTAATTTCGTTACGACGGGACTACATTCACGCTAGTAGCCAATAGCTTTGATGTAGGAATTTGATCTGAGCATGCGTGGCACTTTGTCCGATCGGAATTCTCTACACATGATCGGAGTATGTCCGATCGGAGCAAAATATTTCCGGCAAGTTGGAAAATTTGGTCCGACGGATATTCCGACAGAATCAGTCCGATGCAGACCACACACAGTCGGATTATCCGACAACACGCTCCGATCATGCACATTCCGACGGATTCTCCGACCGTGTGTACGGGGGCTAATTCTAAATTTGGCTAATTTGGTTAAATTTGGTTAATTTTGCTGAATGAAAAATAAAACAGATTTCCCCATCCACATGAATGAGGTGGATGGAGGTATTCCCCTCACTAGGGCATTGATTTCTGACAGCGGGTCAAACTAACAACTGACTTCTGTCGTACAGAATGGGCCACACACTGATTGGAATTTGTCCTCCGGACCCTGCTGAATCAGCCTGCTTGAATAACCTAAGCCCTTGTACATACGGTCAGACATTCTGACAACCAAATCCGTTGGATTTTGTCAAACGGATTTTGTCCGACAGATTTTGTCCGAAACTGTTGCATACACACGGTCGGATAAAGTTGTCGGAAAATCCGATTGTACATAACGTGTTGACGTTATTTCGTTACAACGGGACTACGTTCAGGCCAGTAGCCAATAGCTTTGGTCTAGGAATTTGATCTGAGCATGCGTGGCACTTTGTCCGTCGGAGTAGGCTACACATGATCGGAGTATGTCCGATCGGAGCATTTTGTCGGAAAATTTTACGGACAAGTTGGAAAACTTGGTCCGTTGGATACTCCGACGGAAACAGTCCGATGCAGACCACACACAGTCGGAAAATCAGACAAAACGGTCCGATGGGACACATTCCGTCGGAATCTCCGACCGTGTGTACAAGGGCTTAGATCCATCTTCCTGTTCACATTTGCCTCCAAGCTCATAGAACACCTCATCCATGACCGAATGAGTCGCTACCTCACTGACAACAACCTTCTTGATCCCCTACAGCAGTGATTCTCAACCAGGGTTCCATGGAACCCTAGGGTTCCTCCAGAGGTTGTAGGGGTTCCTTCAGCATTGGGCCATTTCTGCCTCTCGAATAAGTTCCCACTGACACCATTGACGTTTTTAGCTATCTGTAAGGAGGTAATTCTTCCCAATGACCACAAGTGTGAGGACCATTCTTCCCACTGACCATCACACTAATGTATCATGAGGTGTAGATTTCGAAAATTTAGCAGGGGTTCCCCGAGACCGAAGAACTAGTTCAAGGGTTCCTCTGTGTTGAAAAGGTTGAGAAAGGTTGCCCTACAGTCTGTCTTCCACCCGCCACATTCCACTGAAACTGCCCTACTAAAACCCTGGGACCTGTCAGAGCCCTGCTCTCTTCTATGGGGACATCGGATGAAAACAGACCACCTGTTCATTTTCATTCGATCCGCCAGACTTGTAGTCCTACAAGTCTATTCGAAATTGGAATTCTGGAAGATGGTGGTATTCTTCCTACTTTATTGTATTCTATGCCATTGGTTTTCTATTCTACTCTATTCTTTTATTTTCTATTCTAATCTAATCAAATCTTTTCTATTTTATTCAAATGTATTCTATTCAAAATTTGAATTTCAGAAAAAGGTTATATTCTTTCTATTTTATTCTATTGGATTGTTTTTTCTATTCTATTCTATTCTATTCTATTCTATTCTTTTTCTTCTATTTGAATTCCAATTTATTCAATTTGAAATTTGAATTTCAGAAGATTCTCTTATTATTCTTTTAATGTCTATTATATTCCTTTATTTTTTATTCTATCCCTTTATTTTCTATCCTATTTTTTTCCATTTTTTTATGTTCTGATCTGTTTTGCTTTACTTTATTATATTAAATTCTTTTTGTTTATTCTATTATATTCCTTTATTTCCTGTTCTATCTTACTCTGTTCTTTAATTTTTTTTTATTCTAATTTGTTCTGTTTTACTCTATTCTTTTATTTTCTACTCTATTCTTTTATTTTTATTTTATTCTATCCCTTTATTTTCTATTCTATTTTATTCTCTTCTGAAATTCAAATTCTGCTCTTTTATGTTTTATTCTAATTTGTTCTATTTTACTCTATTCTTTTCTTTTCTATTCTATTCTTTTATTTTTTTTATTCTATCCCTTTATTTTCTATCCTATTTTTTCCATTTTTTATGTTCTGATCTGTTTTGCTTTACTCTATTATATTATATTCTTTTTGTTTATTCTATTATATTCCTTTATTTCCTGTTCTATATTACTCTGTTCTTTTATTTTTTTTATTCTAATTTGTTCTGTTTTACTCTATTCTTTTATTTTCTACTCTATTCTTTTATTTTTATTTTATTCTATCCCTTTATTTTCTATTCTATTTTATTCACTTCTGAAATTCAAATTCTGCTCTTTTATGTTTTATTCTAATTTGTTCTGTTTTACTCTATTCTTTTATTTTCTATTCTATTCTTTTATTTTATTTTTATTCTATCCCTTTATTTTCTATCCTATTTTTTCCATTTTTTTATGTTCTGATATGTTTTGCTTTACTCTATTATTTTATATTCTTTTTGTTTATTCTATTATTTTCCTTTATTTCCTGTTCTATCTTATTCTGTTCTTTTATTTTATTTTTATTCTAATTTGTTCTGTTTTACTCTATTCTTTTATTTTCTACTCTATTCTTTTATTTTTTATTCTCATTCCTTTTATTTTCTATTCTATTTTATTCTCTTCTGAAATTCAAATTCTGTTCTTTTATGTTTTATTCTAATTTGTTCTGTTTTACTGTATTCTTTTATTTTCTATTCTATTCTTTTATTTTATTCTATCCCTTTATTTTCTATCCTATTTTTTCAATTTTTTTAATGTTCTGATCTGTTTTGATTTACTCTATTATATTATATTCTTTTTGTTTATTCTATTATATTCCTTTATTTCCTGTTCTATCTTATTCTGTTCTTTTATTTTTTTTAATCTAATGTGTTCTGTTTTACTCTATTCTTTTATTTTCTACTCTATTCTTTTATTTTTTTATTCTATCCCTTTATTTTCTATTCTATTATATTCTCTTCTGAAATTCAAATTCTGTTCTTTTATGTTTTATTCTAATTTGTTCTGTTTTACTGTATTCTTTTATTTTCTATTCTATTCTTTTATTTTTTATTCTATCCCTTTATTTTATTTTATATTATTTATTCTCTTCTGAAATTCAAATGTTATTTGAAAATTATTCAATTTCAATTAGAAACCTATCCGAATTTGATTAGAAAAACTATCCACATTTTGTCCGCAATTTTTGTTATTCGGATTTGTTTAAATTCATTAATATTGTAATTCAGAAATTCATCAGAAATGATAACACTTCCCTGTCTTCAAAAACTCAAAATTTTTTTTTGAATATAGTCATTAAAGTAGTTGAAATTTTGAGATGTCAGGTTCACTTACGTAGAGTTGAAGCATTAACAACTAAAACAGAAAAAAAGAGAGTGTTAACACAAAATAACACAACATTTTGGCAACATAACCAATTAACAGAAATATAATTTTTTTTATATTTTCTTCTGTATTGTGTATTGTGTATTTATTTATTTTTTTGTGGGTTTTTTTTTTTTTTGTGTGTATATCAGTATGGAAACATAATTTTGGCATAAATCTTTTTTAAATTAAATTGCTTATCACTTAGCAGGTTCTGAATTTTCAAACTATGTCTGGTCTTCTATGGGGTTGCTTTTTTCACGTAATTATCCAAGCAAGCACAAGCAGAGGCCAGTACATCTTTTTTTTGCTAATACCCAATCTACAGTCTGAGAGCAAATACTTTCTGATAGTCGAAGCTTAACCACTTCAATATCGGGCATTTTCACCACCTTTGATCATCCCTCGCTGGATAGCAAGAGTGGATTACCACCGCTGGAATCTTTTTTTCATTTTTTCTATTTTTAATAAAGGACTTTTTCAACGGTGTGTGTATGTTTCTTTTTTAACATTCTTTAACACTTTATTTGTGAAATGGTAGGGGTACTTTTGTACCCCCTTACCATGTCAAACAGGGGGGGGCAGGAACTGGCGGTCCAGATTCTGATAAGCCCCCCGCCCGCAGACCCCCACAACCACCGGCCAGGGTTGTGAGGATGAGGCCCTTGTCCTCATCAACATGGGGACAAGGTGCTTTGAGGGGTCAGAGACCCCCAAAGCATCCTCCCAATGTTGAGGGCATGTGGCCTGGTACGGTTCAGGAGGGGGGGTGCTCTCTCATCCCCCCTCTTTTCCTGCTGCCTGCCAGGTTGCAAGCTCGGATAAAGGGTCTGGTATGGATTTTTAGGGGGAACTTCATGCCATTTTTTTTTTTAATTGCCATGGAGTTCCCCTTAAAATCCATACCAGACCTGTAGGATCTGGTATGGATATTTAGGGGGAACCCCACGTAATTTTTTTTTATTTGATGCGGGGTTCCCCTTAATATCCATACCAGACCTGAAGGGCCTGGTAATTGAATTTGGGGGAACCTCACGCTTTTTAAAAAATTTTTTATCAATGACTTTCAATGAGTGTTCTCTGTATTACGGGGAGCTGACAATTCATTATAGCCGCGAGTGATTTTAATGACTTTTTTTCCTGCAGAAATGACACTTTGTGCAGGGACAGTTCTAAACACGGGAAACATGCGCCCCTTCACAGGCATACTATAGACACCCCCCAGGTACGAAATTTAAAGGAATATTATACTTTTATTGTTTCACTTTAATCATTATTAAAATCACTGCTCCCAAAAAAACTGCAGTTTTTAAAACTTTTTTTTGCATTGATCCATGTCCCCTGGGGCAGGACCCGGGTCCCCAAACACTTTTTAGGACAGTAACTTGCATATTAGCCTTTAAAATTAGCACTTTACATTTCTCCTATAGACTTGTATAGGGTGTTCCACGGCTTTTCGAATTTGCCGCGAACACCCCAAATTGTTCACTGTTCGCAGAACAGGCAATGTTCGAGTCGAACATGAGTTTGACTCGAACTTGAAGCTCATCCCTAGGTGGCACTGATAGGCGGCACGTTTAGACAATACTGATGGGTACTGAGGGGAGGCACCGATGGACATTGAGATGGGCAGCACAGATGAGCAGGCACTGATGGACACTAAAAGGCTGCACTGATTGGCATCACTTATGGACACTGATTGGTGTCACTGGTGGGCACTGATTGGTGGCACTAAAGGGCACTGATTGTTGTCACTAGTAAGCACTGCTTGGTGTCACTGATTGGCACTGATTGGTGTCACTGATAGACACTGGTGCCACTGGTGGGCACAGATTGGTGTCACTTATGGGCACTGATTAGTGTCACTGGTGGGCAATGATTGGTGTCACTGATGGGCACTGATTGGCGGCACTGATTGGCAGCACTGATGGGCCCTGATTGGTGGCACTGATGGGAGGCCCTGATGGGCATTGAGATGGGCAGCGCAGATGAGCAGGCACTGATGGGCGCTAAAAGACTGCACTGATTGGCATCACTTATGGACACTGATTGTTGTCACTGGTGCGCACTGATTAGTGGCACCAATGGGCACTGATTGGTGGCACTAATGGGCACAGATTGGTGTTACTTGTAGGCAAAGATTGGTGTCCCTGATTGGCACTGATTGGTATTGGTATATATTATATATATATAAAGTTTGGGTGTTCTAAGTAAATTTTCTAGCAAATAATACGGATTTTAACTTGTAAGCAACAAATGTGAAAAATAGACTTGGCATGAAAGGGATAAACAACTATCAAGTTGTGCTCAACATGTTTTGTTTACAGTATTAGGCCATTTTTAATACAATTTAATAGTAAAAGAGATTTTTTTTACCTCTTACTCCAAAAGTCACTAGAAAAAAGGAAAAAGAGTGTCAATTAAATGTTGTCATGGTCTTTTTTGTAAAGGTTTTCTCTGTCTCTCTTTATAAATGTGTTTATTCTAATCTTTCTCTCTATAGGGGAGATTTACGAAAACGTGAAAGCGATAAATCTGGTGCAGCTCTGCATAGAAACCAATCAGCTTCCAGCTTTTATTGTCAAAGCTTAATTGAACAAGCTGAAGTTAGAAGCTGATTGGCTACAATGCACAGCTGTACCAAATTCTGACTTCTCCACTCTCCAGTCCAGGCCGGGTTCACACTGGTAGGACACAACTGTCATTCTACTTTTACCTGGGACATTGGTCCTACTTCCATTTTTTGTTCCAACTTTGAGATAGTACGACTTGTCCTTTGACCAATCAAAATAATCCCAGTGTGACATAAATTCCTTTTACTGCTGCTGTTATCACCATGTTGGATGTTACAAGTCGGATGGTTAGGACAAGGGTTCTACTTTGACCCGACTTCAATGATATTCAATGGGCTGAAGTAGGACCAAAGTCAGACCAAAGTAGTGCAGGAACCTTTTTTAAAGTCGGACCGACTTGTGTCAGACCAATTAGGATGGCTCTCAAAGGGAACCATTGATTTATACAATTCATGAGACATGAGCTCCCAATGTCAGAGTGTTTGTCGTACCGGTGTGAACCCGGCCGTATACACCCGAGGGATGTTTCCATGGCCACTCTCCAAAAGACACACTTTGAGGCGACTTTAAGGAACTACCTACTCCATCATCAAGCACAGATCTTTTCCTCTTAGTGATATTTATCCAAAAGAGAAACAGAACATCTCCACATAGTATTAAACCATAATATTGAGGATTTATTTAAAAAGTCAGAACACCTTACATTCAGCTGGTAGAAAAACATTTATCAAACAGCATCAAAAAGCATAAAAGATGCAATGGCCTGGATAGGACTCGATCTGACACGTTTCGTCTACTTGACTCATCTTTTAAAAGGTGGTGGATATCCTTAACCGTGGTCACCTATCATTATTGGGATTGCCAGCCATTACCATTGGATTACTATCTCTGTTAACATCGGGACATTTCTGCAACACTCCTATGGATTTTTTTCAACACTCTTGTTCTAGTATTGTTTATATAATGATAATTATTTGCAGTATGATATGAGCACATGAGGATATAGTGTTTAAACAACATTGTTTGATGGCTTCTATAATTGCATTTTAATTGCATTTGACACTTTATTCATGCAATTTTTTGGTTATCAAATTTTATTTAATATTTATTTAAGATTTACACAAGTGACTTTGTTACACCAGTAAAAGACCTATGAGGGTCCCCATCAGAGGAGATCACCATATGTCCTCCTTGACACTTTATTAGAGCTGCACATAGGATTTTTAACACACATGTATTTGTCCTTTTGTGGTACTAGCAGCTTTTTAGTACTTTCAGACTTGAGCACGGTATTCTTCTGGGAAATTGTAGATAAATACTCCTTACCAGACAAGATGGACCCACCTGTCATACGACAGTGGGTCAATAAGGCTTATATCGGCAGAAGCCAGATGGTCATCAGAGGAACACGCTCTGATGTAGAAGGAACCGGTGAAGGAGTTGCTCTGGATGCAGGCATTGGATAAATCCCCAGAGATGGATCCCACTGTACCAAGCCAGATATCCGAAGCTCCAAGGGGTCCTGGAGCTTTGGATATCTGGCTTGTTACACCAGGATCCATCTCTGGGGATTTATCCAATGCCTGAATCCAGATCAACTCCTTCACAGGTTCCATCTACATCCGAGCGCGTTCCTCCGATGACCACCTGGCTTCGACCGATATAAGCCTGATTGACCCACTGTCGTATGACAGGTGAATGAATGAAAGAATGACTTGTATAGCACTGCAAATGCGAACTGAAGGCTCAAGGTGGGTCCATCTTGTCTGGCAAGAAGAATTTATCTTCTCATCAGACGAATGCCTATCCTGTGTTAAATGTGCCTTACGGCTCCGTGATTACATCTCTTCATTTGTCAATGAGGAATTGACCACAGTTTTTTTCATTTGGACACATGCCCTATGAAGCTAGGCTTGGGTCCTGGGTAAGTGACCTTGCTGTCCTCCCTCCCTCTCTACTTTATTATTGGTTGTTGAATTTTTTCATATACTGTGACACTGTGATATTTGGTGTTTACTGTCATAATGATTGATTACATATATTCTCCTGATAAAGTAGTAGAACTCCACGAAACATGTTGAGAACAATGATATCCGTGGGAACCCACCTTAATCCTCCTTAACAGGATTCCTCCTTAATAGGGGACATGAGTGTTGGTGATATACATGGATTGTTACCATACACTTTTTATGATGTTTTTCAATAAGCATTTGGATATCCTGTTTTTATAGGTTTTAGTATCAATAAATAATTGAATATTTTTTATTAAATCTTGAGTATACGCAGTGTAAATTGGTACCAAGATAGTTCTTCAAAATTTCCTTTTTATGGGTGACCGGGTGTGGACTGAGCTCCCAGCCTCTTTCCTTCTAATCAGATGATGGTACACCATATCTAGTCTATATGTAATCTATACCAATAGAGGCTTTAGCCACTTAACAATACAATATAATACAATACAAAATAAAACAATACAATGCAATACAATATAATACAATACAATGTGAAAATGAATACAGTTGGCACAAAAGACCTTAAAATCTGACATTCCTTCCAAATTTTTGAATTGAACTTTGATCTTCGAGTGACTAATTACGCTTTTATGAATTTATTAATGCAAGATGTATGGTATACTGTGAGATTAAAATATAAAATACATACAATTTACTTACAGACCAACAGCATCAGTAATTCAGGACACATGTTGACTGGAAGGTGAGTACACAAATGATGCCAAACATTTTGAAAAGACAAGATAAGATCTTTGCTCTTTCCTGTACATTGCAAGCAGGAAGGGACATCAACCTCTATTGCAGTTCCACTGAAATTTATGAAACATTGGGGTTGATTTATTAATGGCAAATAAACTGTTCACTTTGCAGGAGAATTTGCACCCAGAGCTTACTGAATGAGGTGAAGCCCTGCTGACTTCCATCAAAGGAGGTCAAAAAAAGAAGAATTGATCCAGATTTTAAAGGCAAAATGGAAAGGGTAATATAAATAAGATCCGTATTTTTAATGATGTGCAAATTTCATAAAATAACACATAAAGTTCACATATTAAAAAAAAATAGTCACATAGAAATGCGATAAATGGCTAATGTAAGCCCAGTTTGTAAACAGAGGTATTGTTAAATGCTGGTGAATAAGCCCTTGTGTGTCAACACGTTTCGCTGATCCGCTTCCTCAGGACACACACAAAGGGGAAAAGGCAATGATTGCACTGATTGCACTCGACTGTATGATAGGATGCATATGACGTATTCTCCCTGGGCAGGCACTGGAATAGAAAGAGAGCAGGCCCTACTTATCCCACACTAGGTGGACCCAAGTTAGATGGTAAATAGGCAAGCCACTATGGGGAACCTCGGGTCCCAGCTACAGTTTCCCTGGGATGCTATCACTACACAATATATTGGGATCTTGGGATTCCTGGGACAATTCTATCTGGAAGATAAAATGCCTTTCCCTGTGCATTTTTTGTGCTTAGCTACTTTGTACTGATTATCATTATAACCCTCTCTTGCTATCCAAAATGAAAAAAAAAAGTTTTGTCTATAGTTCTACTTTAACTTTCCCTAGTTCGACACTTACCACCTCCCCTACCCTAAGACTTGCCCCTCTCCTTTGCACCTCAACACTTACCCCCTCCCCTTCTCCCCTGAACACTTAACCTCATACTTTCCCACCTCAACACTTTCCCACCTCAACACTAAACTCTTATCCCATCCCCTTCCTACCTATCCCTACCTTATAACTTGCCCTCTCCCCTTCCCACCTCAACACTTACCCCCTCCCCTACCCCAAAGCTTGCACCCACCCAGCCCCAAAATGTATCTTCTTCCTAGGGGACGGGAGCCACACTGGGGCAGAGATTCTGTCAGCTCTGCAGAGGCAGGCTCAGAGGTGGTTGACGCTACACCAGCTTCAGCCAGGAATGGTTGTATTCGACAATGGCACCGACCTCCTCTTCGCCCTCCAACAGGGACACTTGACCCATGCTCCCTGTTTGGCTCACGTCCTGAATTTGGTGGTGCAGCAGTTCTTGAGCGGGTACTTGGGCTTACAGGATCTCCTGAGGTAGGCCAGGAAAGTCTGTGGTCATTTCCGCCGGTCATCTAATGCCAGTGCTTGACTGGCTGACATTCAAAGAGACGCCAGTGGCTATTGATCAAGGATGCATGCACTGTCCTGTCACCATTTGATGAGGCCACAAGGATGGTGAGCAGTGACAGTGCATGCATCAGTGATACTGTCCCTCTTGTATTCCTTTTGGAGCACACACTTTGTGGAATAATGGACAGGGCACTTGAGGCAGAACAGTGGGAGGAAGAGGAGGACTTTCTTACCTCTCATGGTCCCCTTTATCCAGATACTAGTATTCCTGCAGCCCGCTGATCACACAGGAAGAAGGAGAAGAGGAGGAGGATTGTGTCAGTATAGAGGTGGAGGATAACACTCAGCATCAGCAGCAGTCTTCAAGGGATCGTTTTCAGTCCCCAGAAACCCATGGAGTTGTACGTGGCTGGTAGGAGGTGGTTGAGGATCATATGATCCTTAGTAGACATGTGCAGAGTAAAATATTTCGTTTCGGAATTTCGTTTTCGTCTGAAAACTTAATTTATTTAGTTACTCCCGAAATTCGTTTTTATTTATTTCGTTTTTCGTTCAAAAATTGCATTTGTCCGAAAATCCACATGAATCACGGTCGAATCTGTCTTTGAAGGCTTATGGTGTCTGTCGAATGTATAAAGAAGATTCGACGGAGCTAGTATATAGCATACTTTAGAACCCTATTAAAGTCTATGGGACTCCAACGTTCAAAATCTAAAGTGCTCATTTTAAAGGCTAATTTGCAAGTTACTGTCCTAAAAAGTGTTTGGGGACCTGGGTCCTGCCCCAGGGGACATGGATCAATGCAAAAAAAAGTTTTAAAAACGTCCGTTTTTTCGGGAGCAGTGATTTTAATAATGATTAAAGTGAAACAATAAAAGTGTAATATTCCTTTAAATTTCGTAGGGGGGGGGGGGGGGTTGTCTATAGTATGCCTGTGAAGGGGCGCATGTTTCCCGTGCTTAGAACTGTCCCTGCACAAAGTGTCATTTATGCAGGAAAAAAAGTCCTTTAAAATCACTCGCAGCTATTATGAATTGTCGGCTCCCGTAATACAGAGAACACTTATTGAAAGTCATTGATAAATAAAAAAATAAATAAATAAATAAATAAAAAAGCGTGGGGGTCCCCCAAATTCAATTACCAGGCCCTTCAGGTCTGGTATGGATATTAAGGGGAACCCTGCCTCAAATTTAAGAAAAAATTGACGTGGGGTTCCCCCTAAATATCCATAACCAGACCCTTCAGGTCTGGTATGGATATTAAGGGGAACCCCGCGTCAAATTAAAAAAAAAATTGACGTGGGGTTCCCCCTAAAAATCCATACCAGACCCTTTATCCGAGCACGCAACCTGGCAGGCCGCAGGAAAAGAGGGGGGACAAGAGAGCGGCCCCCCCTCCCTCCTGAACCGTACCAGGCCACATGCCCTCAACATTGGGAGGATGCTTTGGGGGTCTGTGACCCCTCAAAGCACCTTGTCCCCATGTTGATGAGGACAAGGGCCTCATCCCCACAACCCTGGCCGGTGGTTGTGGAGGTCTGCGGGCGGGGAGCTTATCAGAATCTGGAAGCCCCCTTTAACAAAGGGACCCCCAGATCCCGGCCCCCCCCTGTTTGAAATGGTAAGGGGGTACAAAAGTACCCCTACCATTTCACAAAGAAAGTGTAAAAAATGGTTAAATAAAACAAACACACTTTTGAAAAATTCCTTTATTAAAAATAAAAAAATTAAAAAAAGATTCCAGCGGCGGTAATCCACTCTTGCTATCCAGCGACGGACGATCATCTCTCCAGCGATGTCTCATCTCATCCAGCGCAGCGATCCATCCTTCTTCTGTCTCCGTGGAGGAGACACTGCAAGGATTCCGGCGGCTGACGTTTCTTATATACGGAGGGCGGGGCCACCCGTCACCTGACCCCGCCCCCTCTGACGCAAGGGGAAACCCGGGGTTCCCCGTGACGTATAGGTGACCCCGCACCCCTCTGATGTAACGGAAACCTGCCTGTGTTACATCAGAGGGGTGCGGGGTCACCTATACGTCACGGGGAACCCCGGGTTTCCCCTTGCGTCAGAGGGGGGCGGGGTCAGGTGACGGGTGGCCCCGCCCTCCGTATATAAGAAACGTCAGCCGCCGGAATGCCTGCAGTGTCTCCTACACGGAGACAGAAGAAGGATGGATTCGCTGCGCTGGATGAGATGAGACATCGCTGGAGAGATGACCGTCCGTCGCTGGATAGCAAGAGTGGATTACCGCCGCTGGAATCTTTTTTTTATTTTTTTATTTTTAATAAAGGAATTTTTCAAAAGTGTGTTTGTTTTATTTAACAATTTTTTACACTTTCTTTGTGAAATGGTAGAGGTACTTTTGTACCCCCTTACCATTTCAAACAGGGGGGGGGGCGGGATCTGGGGGTCCCCTTGTTAAAGGGGGCTTCCAGATTCTGATAAGCCCCCCGCCCGCAGACCTCCACAACCACCGGCCAGGGTTGTGGGGATGAGGCCCTTGTCCTCATCAACATGGGGACAAGGTGCTTTGAGGGGTCACAGACCCCCAAAGCATCCTCCCAATGTTGAGGGCATGTGGCCTGGTACGGTTCAGGAGGGAGGGGGGGCCGCTCTCTCGTCCCCCCCTCTTTTCCTGCGGCCTGCCAGGTTGCGTGCTCGGATAAAGGGTCTGGTATGGATTTTTAGGGGGAACCCCACGTCAATTTTTTTTTAAATTTGACGCGGGGTTCCCCTTAATATCCATACCAGACCTGAAGGGTCTGGTTATGGATATTTAGGGGGAACCCCACGTCAATTTTTTTCTTAAATTTGAGGCAGGGTTCCCCTTAATATCCATACCAGACCTGAAGGGCCTGGTAATTGAATTTGGGGGACCCCCACGCTTTTTTTTTAAATGTATTTATTTTTTTTTTTATCAATGACTTTCAATGAGTGTTCTCTGTATTACGGGAGCCGACAATTCATAATAGCTGCGAGTGATTTTAAAGGACTTTTTTTCCTGCATAAATGACACTTTGTGCAGGGACAATTCTAAGCACGGGAAACATGCGCCCCTTCACAGGCATACTATAGATACCCCCCCCCTACGAAATTTAAAGGAATATTACACTTTTATTGTTTCACTTTAATCATTATTAAAATCACTGCTCCCGAAAAAACTGCAGTTTTTAAAACTTTTTTTTGCATTGATACATGTCCCCTGGGGCAGGACCCGGGTCCCCAAACACTTTTTAGGACAGTATCTTGCAGAATCTTTTCTCTCTGTCAAATCTTTTTTCTCTGTCGAATATTTTCTCTATATAATCTTGGACTAATAGAGGTAAGGTTAGGCACATTCGAACACAGGTTCTATAGACACAGATTGTTGTCAGAGTCATGTCGAATCTCCTATTCTATATCGAACTGTTGTAACAATGAAAACGAAAATAAAGCATTTATTTATGTCGGATCTTTCGTTTTTCGGATTTTGTGCTTTCGTTATCGTTTGTCAAAACGAAAATGAAAATAGCTGAAATTCGGACGAAAATGCATTCGGACGAAAACGAATGCACATGTCTAATCCTTAGTGACCCAGGGTACTTAGGATCGAATGCCTCTGCAAACCTACCTTGCATGGCCTCCCTGATCCTGCAAAGCCTGCGAAAGGACCCTAGGATTTGTGGTATCAAGGAGAGGGATCATTACTGGCTGGCAACCCTTCTTGATCCACGTTACAAGGGTAAGGTTGCAGAACTTATCCAGTCTTCACAGAGGGAGCAGAGGATGAAACATCTTTGGAAGGTCTTGCAGAAACGTTTGTGGAATGCGTTTCCAGATCCTGGGAGGTTACAATTTCCTGGTGCTGGACAACATGTTGTTGAGGCTTCTTCAGTCACAGAAAGAGCGGCGAAGAAGGTGGCCGGCTGACCGATGCCTTCAGGCAATTCTTCAGTCCTCAGCACCCAGGTCTGATTGGTTCCAGCAGCAATTGCCAGCATATGAATTACATGGTGCAGGAATATCTAGGGGCAAGATCAGACTTGGTGAGAGAAAGAGAATAGATGTGGCGCTATACCTTATTAAACTCACTAAAAAAATATAAAATAAAATTGTACAAATTTTCCAGCTTGCTGGCTAATATATTTTTTTATATAAGCCAGCGATAAACCTTGGTGGACTGAATAGTAAAATCAATAAATGATAAAGTGCTGGGGGTTAATCCTTATTAAATAGTGAATGCAAAGTGAATATAAATTTTCCAGCGTGCTGGTTAGTAAAACTGTACGGTCCACAAAAATTAGGTAAAGATGAATAGATAAATATTTAGATAAATAATTAGTAAAACTCCCATGAATCAATCAATATTCAATAGTGAAAACTACTTAAGGTGCTTGTGACTGTGATTGTGGCACAACCAAATGAATGGCCACAAGGGGAACAATCAAAATTATATAAACGTGAATACTGGTGGGATGGTGGGTGTGAACACACTGTGTCAAATCTCAGAACATGCCAAAAATTGTCACAATATGAAAATAGAAAAAATAGGAAAATAAAGATAAAAAATTTATAAAGATAAAAAATTAAGAAATTAAGTCCAGAAAGTAAAAAGTAAAAAGATCTTGCGGTGACAAGTCAAATGTGAAAGTCCAATTGAATAAAGTTTAAAAATTAATATTTAAACATGAAACGAATATTTGATGGTGAAAAAGGTAAGTGAAGAGAGTGACTTCGATATTCGTTCGCAGTGAACGTTTGCAGTGAACGTTTATGGATTTTGCTCTCACCAGAGATATGACCCCGTCCGGGGTGGATCAGCCTCCACAGTATAAGCCACTGTGTCGCTTCTTGGGCTGTCTCTGCTGTGATGCTGGGGAGATCCTTCGTTCTTCCGTGGGGATGTTGTACCTCGTTTACATGTGATAGAAAAGAGGACTGCCCATGGTGTAGTATGTTTGAAACTCAGTTTATTTGAAACAACCTTAAAAATACTCACATTTAGTACGAAAAAACACATATTGTATTAAAAGCGTTCGGAACATCCACTCGGCTGACACGCCGTTTGTGCTGAAGGTGTACGTATCTGGCCACGCCCTACGCGTTTCGTCATTCAGACGTCATCTGGAGCCTCCAGTCCTCTTTTCTATCACATGTAAACGAGGTACAACATCCCCACGGAAGAACGAAGGATCTCCCCAGCATCACAGCAGAGACAGCCCAAGAAGCGACACAGTGGCTTATACTGTGGAGGCTGATCCACCCCGGACGGGGTCATATCTCTGGTGAGAGCAAAATCCATAAACGTTCACTGCAAACGTTCACTGCGAACGAATATCGAAGTCACTCTCTTCACTTACCTTTTTCACCATCAAATATTCGTTTCATGTTTAAATATTAATTTTTAAACTTTATTCAATTGGACTTTCACATTTGACTTGTCACCGCAAGATTTTTTTACTTTTTACTTTCTGGACTTAATTTCTTAATTTTTTATCTTTATAAATTTTTTATCTTTATTTTCCTATTTTTTCTATTTTCATATTGTGACAATTTTTGGCATGTTCTGAGATTTGACACAGTGTGTTCACACCCACCATCCCACCAGTATTCACGTTTATATAATTTTGATTGTTCCCCTTGTGGCCATTCATTTGGTTGTGCCACAATCACAGTCACAAGCACCTTAAGTAGTTTTCACTATTGAATATTGATTGATTCATGGGAGTTTTACTAATTATTTATCTAAATATTTATCTATTCATCTTTACCTAATTTTTGTGGACCGTACAGTTTTACTAACCAGCACGCTGGAAAATTTATATTCACTTTGCATTCACTATTTAATAAGGATTAACCCCCAGCACTTTATCATTTATTGATTTTACTATTCAGTCCACCAAGGTTTATCGCTGGCTTATATAAAAAAATATATTAGCCAGCAAGCTGGAACATTTGTACAATTTTATTTTATATTTTTTTAGTGAGTTTAATAAGGTATAGCGCCACATCTATTCTCTTTCTCTCACCTATTTTACTGTTCCATCCATCTGGATGGAAACATAATAGAGGCTGCTCTTACCTATATTACACTACATACTCTCTGTATAACAGATTCCATAGCGCACCCTATCCCTTTGTTTTAAGATCAGACTTGGAGACCTTTCCACCAGAACATCCACTGGGTTACTGGGTCTTGAGGATGGACCACTGGCCAGAGCCTGCTCAATATGCAATTGAGCTACTGGCCTGTCCTGCATCCATTGTTCTTTCTGAATGCACATTCAGTGCTGCTGGAGGCTTTGTAACTGATCACAGAGTGCGCCTGTCCACAGACTGTCCACAGACTGTCCAACAGCTCACATTCATGAAAATGAATCATTGTCTTGGATCCCCAGCTACCAATCACCTGATGCTAATGTAACCAAATGATTTTTCTATGGATGTGGGATGCCTTGAAGACTGCATATGCTGAGTGACTATCCTATTGCTCCTCAATTTTCATGATGATAGCTTCTAATGATATTTTCGGTTCAGGGCACCACCACCACTACCTAAGGCCCAATTTTTCTACCACTGTTTAACAGGGGCACGTAATTACAATTTTTGTTCAAATATTTAACAGCAGGGCTCATTCCTGCACTCAACAAGAGTATCTTTGAGGGGTTGCAGTGTTGTGGCACCACCACCACTGCCTAAGGCCCAATTTTTCTGCCCCTGTTTAACAGGGGCGTGTAATTACAATTTGTGATCTAATATTTGTCAGCGGGGCCTTTTCCTGCGCTCAACAAAAGTATCTGTGAGGCTTTACAATGTTGTGCCAGCACCACCACCGCCTAAGGCCCAATTTTTCTGCCTCTGTTTAACAGGGGCGTGTAATTACAATTTTTGATCTAATATTTCAAAGCAGGGCCTGTTCCTGCACTCAACAAAAGTATCTGTGAGGCTTTACAGTGTTGTGCCACCACCACCACCTAAGGCCCAATTTTTCTGCCCCTGTTTAACCACTTGCTTACTGGGCACTTAAACCCCCCTCAGTCCCAGACCAATTTTCAGCTTTCAGCGCTGATGCACTTTGAATGACAATTGCGCAGTCATACAACACTGTACCCAAATGAAATTTTTATCATTTTTTTCCCACAAATAGAGCTTTCTTTTGGTGGTATTTAGTTACAGCTCGGAGTTTTATTTTTTGCTAAACAAACAAAAAAAGATGCAAAAAAAAAAAAAAAAAAATCATGTTTTAATAGTTTGTTATACAATTTTGCAAACGGGTCATTTTTCTCCTTCATTGAAGTGCGCTGATTAGGCGGCACTGATGGGCTGCATTGGTGGGCACTGATGGGCTGCATTGGTGGGCACTGATAGGCTGCATTGGTGGGCACTGATAGGCTGCACTGGTGGGCACTGATAGGCATAGTTAAGGCGGCACTAATAGGCACAGATAAGGCGGCACCGATCGGCACAGATAAGGCGGCACTGATGGGCAAAGATGGGCACAGATAAGATGGCATGGATGGGTGGCACGGATAAGTGGCACGGATGGGTGGCACAGATGGGCACTGATAGGTACCACTGATAGATGGGACTGATGGGCACTGATAGGTGGCACTGATAGGTGGCTCTGATAGGTGGCACTGCTGGGCACTGATGGGCGGCACTGCTGGGCACTGATGGGCGGCACTGCTGGGCACTGATGGGCGGCACTGGGGTGCAGCACCTTTGCGGCAGATTGTGGGCACTGTGGGTGGCACTGTTGGTGGCACTGCTGGATGGCACTGTGGGTGGCATTGTGGGTGGCACTGTGGGTGGCGCTGTGGGCACTATGGGCACTGCTGGGTGGCACTGATGGGGGGCACTTACTTTCATTCAGGATGGCACTGCGGTGGGCAGGTGGGCACTGGCAGGGAGCAGGTGGTCAGCTGTATTGCTGGCCGTGATCGGGACTGATGTCCCGATCACGGCCGCCGGTGATCGGCTTTTTTTTTCTCTCCTCGCGCTGTCACCGCGAGGAGGAATAATAGCCGATTACCGGCTCCGTTCTGTCACATGATCAGCTGTCATTGGCTGACAGCTGATCACGTGATAAGGGGTCGGGATCGACCCCTTACACGGATCGGTGATCAGGCGAGTCTCATGGACTCGCCGATCACAGAGCGCGCCGCGCGCGCCCCTCAGGGGGCGCGCAGGCCGCTCGTAACCGGGACGACGTCAATAGACGTAGTCCCGGAAAAGTAGATCCGCGCTAATGCCGTCATTTGGCAATAGCGCGGATCTCAAGTGGTTAAATACAATTATTGATATAATATTTCACAGCAGTGCCCATTTCAGCGCCCACCAAGAGTAACTGTGAGTGCGTACAGTGTTCTGGTACCACCAACACCTAAGGCCCAATTTTACGCAGAGTGTATATTTCAGGAAAGGTTCCCTCCACTGGTAATATCGATCATTTGGTGTACAGTACTGAGATCCACAAGCAGGTGTCTCCTGGCAGTTTGGAGCTGTCAGAAGAGCTTTTCCCTGCTGGAATTATGTCATCTTTGGGACGAAGTACTGGCGTCCACCAACGGAGGGATCCTGGCAGTGTGGAGCAGGTATTACCTTCTGCAATCAGGCGTCACATGACTGATAGCAGCCATTGTATAAATACCTGGCAAGTGCACACACAACTTGCCCTGGTATTGTCCTTGTGCCCTGACCTGCAGTCAGTTTATCTGTTATCTGATCCTGATCTGCTGCCCACCTTGATGTGCCCATGCCTGCTGCCCAGCTTGATGTGCCTGCTGCCCAGCTTGAAGTGCCCGTGCCTGCTGCCCAGCTTGAAGTGCCCATGCCTGCTGCCCAGCTTGAAGTGCCTGCTTCCCAACCTGATGTGCCTGCTGCTCAGCTTAATGTGACTGCTGCCCAGCCTGAAGTGCCTGCTTCACCAACCTGATGTGCCCATGCCTGCTGCCCAGCTTGATGTGCCTGTGCCTGCTGCCCAGCTTGATGTGCCTGCTGCCCAGCTTGATATGCCTGGGCCTGCTGCCCAGCTTGATGTACCTGCTGCCCCGCTTGATGTGCCTGCTTCCCAGCTTGATGTGCCTGTGCCTGCTGCCCAGCTTGATGTGCCTGCTGCCCCACTTGATGTGCCTGCTTCCCAGCTTGATGTGCCCGTGCCTGCTGCCCAGCTTGATTTGCCTGCTGCTCCGCTTGATGTGTCGGCTTCCCCGCTTGATGTGTCCATGCTGGCTGCCCAGCTTAATGTGCCTGTTGCCCAGTTCAATGTGCCTGCTACTCAGCTTGAGGTTCCTGTGCCTGCTATCCATCTTGATGTACTTATTGCCCAACCTGATGGGACTTTGCTCATGGCCCAGCTTGACACAATGGACTTTCCCCAGCAACCGTTAGTTGGAGCATCCGGAGGTCGCTCCTTCGAGGGGGGTACTGTCAGAAAAGGTTCCTTCCGCTGGTAATATCGATCATTTGGCATGCAATACTGAGATCCACCAGCAGGTGTCTCCTGACAGTTTGGAGCTGTCAGACTGATAGCAGCCATTCTATAAATACCCAGCAAGTGCACACACACCTTGCCCCGGTATGGTCCTTGTGCCCTGACCTGCAGTCTGTTTATCTGTTACCTGATCCTGAACCTTGATTACTGCATCCTGCCTTCTGCCTCCTGAACCTGTTATACCTGATCCTATCTATTCCTGCATCCCTGGAACCTTATCCTGCAACCTGATCCCTTTCTCCTTGTCCCCCCATCTGCTGACCTCCTGTTTATGACCCTGGCCTGCCTTGACTACGATTCTAGTACTCCCTTATGCTGGTGTGTTGGTTTATCATCACTGTTTGGTTGTTTGGTTTGTTCACTCAGTTTGTATTGGTGGTGTGTTCACATTTATATGCATTTATTTTAATAAACTTACCTTTGCTTATTTATGTCTGGTTCACTGTCGAAGTCACACAGTTCTGGTCACATTTAGTTTATGACAGTATAGGGCAGGCCATATAGTATATACAGGAGGTCCCCTATTTTCAAACATCCGACTTAAAAATGACTCCTACTTACAAATGGAGGGAGACAACAGGAAGTGAGAGGAAATGTACCCCATAGGAAGGGAAATTCTCTCCTGTAAGAGTTAATATGGGAAAAAGGTGTCTCCCCATTGATGCTTTATCACCAATCCTAGTTTCCCCAATAACCCAAAATTTTCAAAATCCAATTGTCTTTGGGACAGAAAGTGAGGTGAAAATCAGGACAGGGGCACAGACAGCAAAACAAATGTTACAGGGGTGATGATAACCCTTCCATATGTTATCCAAAAAAATTGATTGTTTGGCTGGAACTACACTTACAAAATGCGCCTGTTCCAAATTACAGATTGAACTTAACAACAAACCTACAGTCCCTGTCTTGTTTGTAACCCGGGGACCGCCTGTATACTGCTGCTGTTCAGAGTATATAGGGCCTCGAGGCCCCACACCTTTTTTTTTTATTTGGTGTGGGGTTCACCGTAATATCCATATCAGACCCAGAGGTCTGGTATGGATATTACATTATATCTGCAAGCAGTTTTAAATTACTTTTTTTCCTTTAGAAATGTCATTTTGTGCAGGGACTGTTCTAAACATGGAAAAAATGCACCACTTTACAGGCATACTATAGACACCCCCCAGGCATGATATTTAAAGGAATATTACAATTTTATTGCTTCACTTTAAGCGTTATTAAAATCACTTCTCCTGAAAAAACTACAGTTTTTAAAACTTTTCTTTTGCATTGATACATGTCCCCTGAGGCAGGACTCGGGTCCCCACTTTTGTGAGCTAGGTCTTCTCACCAACATCAGTACCTGACCTCACCAATCTTCCTTAACTATATTAGCACACATTACCATAACACTTTAAAACCTTGTGGAAAGCCTTCACAGAAGAATGGATGGTTGTTATAGCTATAAAAGGTGGGGGAAGCCATATCAATGTCTATGGGGTTGGAATGGTATATTTACCTAGCTCATTGATGGTCAGTGTGATGGTCAGGTGTCCATAAATGTTTGGTCACTAAGTGTATATTATAATTGTGAAGGTCACTAACACAGAAAAGGGAAAATTAAGCAACCTATCGTTTTTAGTTTTTTTTAAAGAATTAGCTACAGCCTAAAGACTACAAATGTGTTTGACAAAAATAGATAACCGTTTTCTTAAAGATGTAAAATAAGATGTAAAAAAATAAAATAAAATCTGACAAGCTGTCAAAACAATGTAAGGCATCTTCCAAAGAAATCACATGGCAAGTTATTACTTCAACCCATAGAAGTAAAATTGTCATGGTGACTACATTTATCTGGAAAGGTAATTCGGCTGAAAACTCTTGCTACATATCTTTGCTAGGTACAGAACATTTCAACACATACTGTAAGCAACTGCATGTGGCCAGGTAAATTATACTGTATACATATTTATTCATTACCTAACTAATTCCCATAATGTACATTAAGCCAATTCCTGTTCCACTGACACGTGTTCTTTGCAATATGGCAGGCTTAGCCAAAAAAGTAAGGTTGCAGCTTCTTGAGCTACAAATCTTTCTTTTGAAAATCGAAATCCTCACCACGCATGCCTGAACTCTCCGAGTTGCCTTCAATTGTCTCCCATCGCTCTGAAATTAGAGCCTTTCAGAAATGTAGATGTGATAGACCTCAGAGGGCTATAAGTATGTGCACGTCCATCCAAATTATTAGGTTCAGATGTTTCCACTGAATAACACTGTTAATGCTACACCATATAAAGCCATGTTGGACAATTGTGTGCTGTCAGCCTTGTGGGAATAATTTGGGGAGAACCCTTTTCTCTTCCAGTCTGACCATGCCCTTTGTACAAAGCCAGCTCCATGAAAAAAACATTTTAAAACATGGTTTAAGGAGTATAGAGGGGAGGAACTCTGCACAGAGCCCCGACCTCAACCCTACACCTACCCTGAACCCTACCCTACCCTGAACACCTTTGGAATTAATTGTAACACTGGTTACGAGCAAGGTCTTGTCACCCAACATTTATACCTGACCTTGTAAATGGTGGCCTGATCCATTTAGACATAATTTGCCCATTATGATGTGAAACTCAAGTGGCCTACACAGGGGCCACACAAAATCTTGTGGAAGGCTTTCCCAGAAGAGCAGAGACAAAAGTGGGCTAACTATTAATGTCATGGTTTTGGAATGAGATGACTTATAGGTGTGATGATCCAATAAGGCTTTCTTGGATGAATGAGCTGAATTTGACTAAATAGGCACACATTTCCAAAGACATGATTTTACCATTTTGGAGGAACTCAATTGTCCTGCAGAGAGCCCTGACCTCATCCCTACTGAACACCTTTTAGCCCCTGTACACACGGTCGGAGATTTCGACAACCAAATCCGTCAGATTTTGTCCGTCGGATCTTGTCCGAAACTGTTGCATACACACGGTCGGACTAAGTTGTCAAAAAATCCGATCTTTCAGAACGTGATGACGTAATTTCTTTACGATGGGACTACATTCAGGCTAGTAGCCAATAGCTTTGATGTAGGAATTTGATCTGAGCATGCGTGGCACTTGGTCCGATCAAAATTCTCTACACATGATCGGAGTATGTCCGATTGAACCAGTTGGTCGGGAAATATTTCCAACAAGTTGTAAATTTGGGTCCAACGGATATTCCGACGGAAACATTCCGATGCATACCACACACAGTCGGATTATCCGACAACATGGTCCGATAGGACACATTCCGACGGATTCTCCGATCGTGTGTACAAGGCTTAAGATGAACCGAAAGACCAATTGTGAGCCAGCTCTTCTTGTCCAACATCAGTACCTGACCTCACAAATGCTTCTTAACTGAAGGGGCACAAATTACCATAACACACTTTAAAACCTTGTGGAAAAAGCCTTCCCAGAAGAGTGGAGGCTGTTGGGGGAACCCTATTAATATCCATAGATTTGGAGTTCAATGTTTAGTTATCTCATATAGGTTTTGGTCAAGTGTCCACAAACATTGTTATTATTATAATCAAAAACAGCCCATCTTTGCTTTTATTTTTGCTTTTTTAACAATTGGAAAGAGCCTAAGGACTACCAATGTATTTGAAAAATTTAGATAATGGGTTTCATGAAGATGTAAAAAAAAAAAAACTAAATAAAATCTGACAAGCTGTCAAAACAATGTAAGGCATCTTCCAAAGAAATCACATTGCAGGTTATTACTTCAGCCCATAGAAGTAAAATGTTTATAGTGACTACATTTATCTGGAAAGGTAACTTGCTTGAAAACTCTTGCTACATATCTTTGCTGGGTACAGAACATTTCGACACACAAGCAACTGCATCTAGCATGGTAAATATATATTCAGTATTTATTTATACTTTACCCAACAAATTCCCAAAATGTACATATACGATATATACAATACATACGGTAAGTAATAGTAGAGTACTATTACTACCTAACCATCAGTAGCCAATCCCTGTTCCACTGGCAATTTCCGCAGCTACGGCAACTTTATGACTGCTATGGAAACTTTAATCAAAAAGTAAGGTCGCAGTTTCTTGGGATACAAATCTTTCTCTTTGAAATTGAAACCCTACCAAACATGCTTGTAGTTTCTTGGTTGCCTGAAAATATCTCCCAAACTTCTCAAATAGGAGTCTGCCAGGGCTGTAGATGATAGACCTCAGACGTCCCTCCAAATGATTAGGTTTAGGTGTTTCTACTGAAAGGTACTGTTAACACTATAGCATACAAAGGCATTTTGGACAACCTTATCTTTACAGTTTGGTGAAGATCCCTTTTCTGTTCTAGCATAACTGTGCCCAGGTATACAAAGCCAGCTCCATTAAAAAAATGGTCCAATGAGTTTAGAGTGGAGTAACCCAGGTGGTCAGCACAGAGCCCTGACCTCAACCCTACCGAACAACCCTTGGGATGAATTGGAACACTGGTTGCGTGTCAGGTATGCTCACCCAACATCAGTACACAACCTCATAATGGTAGCCTGATCCATTTAGATATGTATTGACTAGTTTGGTGTGGAGGAACTTAAGAGCCCTGCACATAGCCCTGACCTCAACCCTACTGAACATATTTGAGATAAATTGGAAAGCTGACTGAGAGTCGGGTCTTCTCCCCCAACATCAGTACTGGACCTCACAAATGTTTTTTTGGATGAATGGGCACAAAATATTTGTGGAAAGACAAAAGAGGGCCAACTCCATATTAATACCTATGGTCCTACAAGTGTGATGGTTCAACAAGGCTTTTTTGGCTGAATGGACTAAATTTGACTTGAATGGACACAACTCTAAAATCTTGGAGAAGTGACTGCCATAGTCCATACTGTCTGTCTCCATACTCACGTCAGAAGTAATTGTGGAGATCGTCCCTCTGCAATTTCAACTGATGAGCAAGTAATGATATGAATTTCACTTAAATGAGAGGGTCTATTAAATACATACAGCAGTTTTTGAAGGCAGGTTTACCATTTTTTGGTGAATATATGCGGAACAAATGGAGGATTCTTAATTACATTTATTTTTTCATTTATTTTTAACTTAGACCATAAATGTACAATTTTATTGCAGGAAACATGGCAAAGCAACAGCATTAGAGAATGCAATTAAAGAACTAGCAATATATGATGATGCCATCACTATATACTCAGCTGTGGTAATACAATGAGATCATGGGTAATAATCCATCATGATTTATCGGTTATAGAGCAGTTGAATATTCATTCACAACTTCAAGTGATTTAATGAACTTTATGTGATAAAAGATGAAAAGGATAGTAAATATCAGTATACATCCTGATAGTACATGCCGCATCATGATCAGCTCATAGGCTAAATTCTTTTGTTCTGAATTTTGACCTGAAAATAGATAACATATATTAAGTTGTGAAAAAAAACAACATATATAACATGCTGTTTCTAAGGGCCCATTCACACCCAAGGGTTTTCAATGGCCCCTCAATGCACTAAAGCAATGCACCTGTAATGCAACTTATTAAGCCCATTAAGCCCCGCATCTAATTGGTTAGGTGTAAATGGACCCTAACTGTTTTAAGCTGCTCTAAAGGCTCTGTTAACTCATGAAATTTCTTGTGTCACTATATACTGCTTTGTTACATCATGCAATGTCCTGTGTCTGTGTATACCATTCAACTATGCAAAACGAAGACCCTGCTGTACCATAAAATTGAGACCCTAGAACCATTTTACTGATTTTACGGGTCGCGTCAACTCAGATCTTGGCAGAAAACCCAACCAATCATTGCAAAATTTTTGGAATGATTATAAGAAATAAAACCAGAGATTGGGAATTTATTTCCACCTCCATTGGAGAAAATTGAACCATACTTTATTAGGTATTTTGCCTTCTTCTAGAATCTAGATCAACTCTGGGTATAGAGTTCTGTAGTTTTCTGTAGAGTTCTGTAGTTTTCTGTGGTTTTCTATTTATTTTCTTCTTTATTTTCTTCTTTTTTTTTTCAATTGGTTGAACTGGATGGACTTATGTTTTTTTTTTGTTTTGTTTTGTTTTAAACCAAATTATGTAACTACACTATATTGCCAAAAGTTCCTCCACCCCAAACTTGCTAATTCACACTATATTGCCAAAAGTATTGGATGTCGAATTCCCTTCCACAGGCGGTGGTCTCAGCGGGGGGCATCGAGAGTTTCAAGAAACTATTAGATAAGCACCTGAATGACCGCAACATACAGGGATATACAATGTAATACTGACATATAATCACACACATAGGTTGGACTTAATGGACTTGTGCCTTTTTTCCAACTTCACCTACTATGTAACTATGTATTGGGCCACCCTTCCAAATCATTTGGTGGAGGGGGGATTATGGTGTGGGGTTGTTTTTCAGTGGTTGGGCTTGGCCCCTTAGTTCCTGTGAAGGGAACTCTTAAGGCATCATCATACCAAGACATTTTGGACAATTTCATGCTCCCAACTTTGTGGGAACAAGAAACTATTAGATAAGCACCTGAATGACCGCAACATACAGGGATATACAATGTAATACTGACATATAATCACACACATAGGTTGTACTTAATGGACTTGTGTCTTTTTTCAACCTCACCTACTATTAAGCTGTTTATGAACATTTATAGCAGCGGGAGTCTACTTACTTCAAAAAAGGTGTCCTTAGGTGATATCACCAAAGAGCTTCTCATTACATTGAGTGAATGTAATGCTATGGAAAGCTGCCAGGGACTGCGGACATGCAACAGGTGATGGTCAGAGACTATTGACTAGCAACAGGAGCCGGTCAAACACTACAGGCATTCTACAAGAGAAGGTAAAAGACTATGGGCAAGCAACAAGAGATGGTCAGAGACTATGGACAAGCAACAGGAGATGGTCAAAGACTACAGGCATGCTACAAGAGAAGGTAAGAGACCATGGGCAAGCAACAAGAGATGGTCAGAGACCATGCACAAGCAACAGGAGATGGTCAGAGACTATGGGCAAGCAACAAGAGATGGCCAGAGACTATGGACATGCAACAGGAGCTGGTCAAAGACTACAGGCATTCTACAAGAGAAGGTAAAAGACTATGGGCAAGCAACAAGAGATGGTCAGAGACTATGGACAAGCAACAGGAGATGGTCAAAGACTACAGGCATGCTACAAGAGAAGGTAAGAGACTATGGGCAAGCAACAAGAGATGGTCAGCACCATGGACAAGCAACAGGAGATGGTCAGCACCATGGACAAGCAACAGGAGATGGTCAGTGACTATGGACAAGCAACAAGAGATGGCCAGAGACTGCAGACATATTACAAGAGATGTTGGAAACATGTTTCAGGAGAAAGTCATAGTGTTACGACCTGGTAGAAGAGCCTGATAGGATGAGGAAGGTCTCTCTTACACCTATGACTCGGCACCTCGATAGAGTAGACTTGGTAATGCAGGAGTGCAGATTAACACGAGTGCCTGATGGTATTGCTAGCCGCAGGGCTGGACAGGATCTCCCAGTCAAGCAGCGGATGGTCATCAGTGAATGGCAGTAGGCAGAGATGCCAGGTAGCAGCTGATGAACAGTAGGCAGGAGCAGGATGGCACTGGCAAGAGCAAGCAGGTGAACCGCAGGCAGCAAGCAGGTGAACCGCAGGCAGCAAGCAGGTGAACCGCAGGCACCAGTGGATGACAGGCAGATGCTTGCAGCTTGGAAATCCAGTAATGACTGGAACATAGACAGGGTCAGATGAGCTGGGTCATACACAGACAGATCAGGTAGAGATGCGGAAGCAGGAGTGAAGTCAAGGTACAGGCTAGGTCAGTAACAAATCAGCAAAATGGCATTAATGAGTGCAGGCAGAAGCAAAGTCAAGGACAAGCTGGGGTCGATGCAGGCAGAGTTCAGGAGTAGTCAAGGCAAGCCAAGTCAATAACTGGAGACAGAGGCAGAGTAACAGGTTGAAGGTTAGCATGGGAACGGTGTAGACAAGACAGCACTGATCTTGAGTACTGACCCAGTTTAAATAGGCACTTGGCACCAACATAAGTCACTGGTGTGGGTGCACATGCCAGTGCACGCTCATGCAACTCTATGAACATTCCTATGCACATTAGCGCACATACGTGCACACGAAGGCGCACACATGTGAGCACGAGCATGTGCACAATTTCTATGTGCACCTGCAGAGCCGTGTACAGGAATCTGTCCAAGGGAGCCATCTTGTCTGCTGGCATGCCCTTCCTGCCCTGGCATGCCCTGCATGCCCTTCCTGACACATAGACGGCAGACACATTGTATGTACCTTATAGAGATCAGTTCCTTTATAAATCAATACTACCACATTTGTGCTCCCTGCAGCCCCAATTTAAAATGACTTGTACCAGATTTGATATTTCACTCAGCAATATCCACTATAAAAGATCATAGAAATAGAAATACAACGAGAGAAGGGATGGACAGCACAGAAAAAGTAAGATTGTAATAAAAAGGTAAGGCAAATCATCTGACTGCTAGAAGCCACTATAACCTAGGTAAGTAAAAACAATAATACTGTTTATAGGGGCCCCAGGGCTGCACAACAAGGTTGCTGAAAATAAGCTGCATATTCAAATTATTTTTCCACCATCTTACATAGTTAGCAAAGTTGAAACACAGAAGTCCATCCAGTTCAACCCAAGTAAGCATGGGTGCGTGTCTACAATTGTCCCTATCCCTGAACATTGTGTCTCATTAAGATGCTCATCTATTATGTTATTATTTATTTACGGTACCCATATAGCACCATAAATTTACACAGCGCTCCACACATACATCGCACACTCACTTCAGTCCCTACCCTCAAGGAGCCCACAATCCAAGGTCCCCAACTCACATTCATGTACTAGGGTTAATATTGGACAGAAGTCAATTAACCTACCAGCATGTGTGGGAGGAAACCGGAGTACCCAGAAGAAATCCACGCAATCACAGGGAGAACATGTGAACTCCAGACGGGTGGTGTTGTGGTGGGGAATGTGAACCAGTGACCCTTTTGACTGCTAGGTGAGAGTGCTAACCACTACACCACTGTGCCGTCTTTCATTACATTTTGTAGCCTAATCTGCATAAGACCAAAAATGTGCTTGATTAAGCTCCAAAGCTAAATGTGTTAGGGGCGTGGCCTGGTTGGAGTCCGGGCTGAGGCTGCATTTCACCTTTCCACACACGGGTCTGCCATTAATGTGCAGCACATGGACTTCTTTACCTGAGATTACCAAAAATGTACTTGATACCATATTATGCCCCGTACACACGATCGGACTTTCCGACAACAAAACCGTGGAATTTTGTTCGAAGGTTGTTGGCTAGAACTTGTCTTGCATACACACGGTCACACAAATGTTGACCAACAATTCCGAACGTGGTGACGTGCAAGACGTATGTCGAGCCGATAAAAAGGAAGTTCAATAGTCATGTGAGATCGCCATTACGAACGCTAGTTTTACAAGACCGAGCGTTTCCGGCTCGTACTTGATTCCGAGCATTCGTGAACTTTTGTGTGACGAACTTGTGTACACACGATTGGAAAGTCTGACAACAAAGTTTTGTTGGTGGAAAATTTGAGAACCTGCTAACCAACATTTGTTGGCGGAAAGTTCCGACAACAAATGTTCAATGGAGCGTACCCACGGTCGAATTTTCAGCCAACAAGCTCACATCCAATATTTCCCATCGGAAAATCCGGTCGTGTGTACGCGGCATTAGACTAAGTCGGTATATTTTGAGCGTCACGGAAAGCCAGCATAATCTAAAGCTACGTCCTCTGTTATCACAACCTGCACCGCTTCTACCCACCTCGTATCGGGACGTAGAATTTTTTGCTCCTCTTTGTTAAATTTCTGGTTGACATTTCCACCTCACAGAAGTAATTGCCAGAATCCTTCACCTCCGCATGGCTGACCGTGTATTGTTTGGATAAACTGAGATTCTGAACATTCTGGACATCCTTGAAGAAAGCAAATTGCAGGTCTTGTTCTGTACCGGGGATGGATCTTGTGTTACAAGTCAGCGTCATCTTGTCTCCTTCTATCATTAGAGGCAGTTCTGGTTTTATTACTGGTTCAGTGAAGTCCTCTGATAGAGAGAACAACATACGTAAGATACATGGCTGGTCCCATATGTCCTGAAATAACGTATTTTGCATAATCACAAATATATGATGAATATGTATTAATATGGTTCAGACCTAATTTTTTATTGATATGTTCATTTGGCTACAGGGGCGGACTGACCATTGGGCCACTCGGGCACTGCCCGAGGGCCCCATGCCACTAGGGGGCCCCATCAGGGTTGTCAGATTAAGTATAACCAGGGACAGTATGTAAACATTTTTTTTTTTTTTTTTACATCTGTCTATGAAATGTCTCTTACCGACATCCTTTCGGTCTAAAAATCCCGAGATTATAGCTGCCCCACCTCTCCAGTACCTTCTCAGCCAATAGATACATGTCTGTGTATACTGTGTGATTGTATACTGTGTGTTTGTGTATACTGTAGGGTCCCATAATCTCTAATTGCCTGGGGGCCCCATAATCTCCTATTGCCCGGGGGCCCCATGAGTTATCAGTCCGCCCCTGTTTGGCTATGTACCTGGTGACATTCATTTGCTCTTTACCTATTTCTTGAGCCATGATTGTTCTTCATTCCTCCTATCTTATCACAAGTGTTTCACTCCTATGTGTCCCTAAACAGAATATAGACAGAAGGTGGAAATGCGGCACATCGGAGACCAACCACTATTCTGTAGACTTGTGCGGTTCGTTCCGTTACGAATTGCTGAAGGCCTGGCTCGCAGTCTCCCCTCAAATTCATTCCAAAGGTGTACTTTCAGCTTGAGGTCGGGACTCTGCGAAGGCCAGTCAAGTTCCTTCACCCCAAACTCGCTCATCCATGTCTTTATGGACCTTGCTTTATGCACTGGCAGGCAGTCATGTTGGAACAGGAAGGGGCCGTCCCCAAACTGTTCCCACAAAGTTAGGAGCATGAAATTGTCCAAAATGTCTTGGTATGCTGATGCCTTAAGAGTTCCCTTCACTGGACCTAAGGGTCCAAGCCCAACCCCTGAAAAAAAAACCCTGTGCCATATTCCCCCTCCACCAAAGGATTTGGACCAGTGCACAAAGCAATGTCCATAAAGACATGGATGTGCAAGTTTGGGGGTGAATGGGGGCAAGTTTGAGGGTGGAGGAACTTGACTGCCCTGCACGGAGTCCTGACCTCAACCCGATAGAACACCTGTGGGATGAATTAGAGTGGAGACTGCGAGCCAGACCTTCATGTGCAACATCAGTGCCTGACCTCACAAATGTGCTTCTGGAAGAATGGTCAAACATTCTCATAGACACACCACTCCTAGACCTTGTGGACAGCCTTCCCAGAAGCTGTTATAGCTGCAAAGGGCGGGCCAACTCAATATTGAACCCTACGGACTAAGACTAAGCTCTTGTGCGTTTACAGGCAGGCGTACCAATACTTTTGGTAATATAGTATATGTTAATAGTAATATATATGGATGACCGCCGACATCCGCTGATCAGCGAGGAGGAAGACAGAACACAGCTCTGTCAATATAAACAATACTGAGCTGTGTCCTGTCAGCGGTGATGTGCCAGGTTTTGTTTCCCTGCTAAGCAGGGAATAAAAATTGGCACATCCCTTAGTAAAAGCACCTCACAGTACACACATAAACACTGGTTAGGCACACATTTAACCCTGTGATCGACCCTACATGTTAACCCCTTCCCAGCCAGTGTCATTAGTACAGTGACAGTGTATATTTTTAGCACTGATCACTGTATTAGTGTCACTGGTTCCTAGGGCTGGGCGAACGGTTCAACCCGAGCATGAGTTTAGGCCGAACATTTGCCTGTTCGTCTATTTGCCGAACACCCGAATTTGCAGAAAAAAGTGGGGCAGGTCACAAGTTAACAATCACTGATATAGACATTGCATCTACATTTTTTTTTTCCATTTATTTAGCAAAAAAATTGTTTTGTGTGAAAAAAAGATAATAATTTCCTTTGGGTACACCATTGTATGACCGCGCAATTGTCATTCAAAGTGTGACAGCGCTGAAAGCTGAAAACTGTCCTGGGCAGGAAGAGGGTGAAAATGTCCGGTATTGAAGTGGTTAAGAATACATACTTAAATATAATTGTGTTTTTTTTTTGTTTTGTTTTTGTCAATTTAAAGTATCTCCAAACTAAAGCACAAAAAATTTAATATACTGCAGTTTACTGGTTCTTAGATGTGGTGATTTTCATTTTTTTAGCCTAAGAACATTTTTGTCAAGCAGGGCTGGATCTAACCTATGTGATCGGGGGGTGCATTAAAAAAAAGGTCAGGAGGCACAATGTCATATTGTCATGAGATTTAACAGAAACTGTGCCCTCTTACATCATATGTTTCTATCAGAGTGCCCCCTTACATCAAGAGTACTCATAAGAGTGCCCCTTACATCAGGGTCTCCATCAGAGTCCCCCTTACCTTAGGGGCCCCATCAGAGTGCTCCCTTACATCAGGTGTCCTCTTTAGAGTGCCCTTTTACATCAGTTGTCCCCATCAGAGTGCCCCCTTACATCAGGTGTCCTCTTTAGAGTGCCCTTTTATGCCAGGTGTCCTCATCAGAGTGCCCCTTACATCAGCTGTCCCCATCAGAGTGCCCCCTTACATCAGGTGCCCCCTTACATCAGGTGTCCTCTTTAGAATGCCCTTTTACGCCAGGTGTCCCCATCAGAGTTCCCCCTTACATCAGGTGTCCTCATCAGAGTGCCCCTTATATCAGGTGTCCCCATCAGAGTGCCCCCTTACATCGGGTGTCCTCTTTAGAGTGCCCTTTTATGTCAGGTGTCCCCATCAGAGTGCCCCTTAATCCGATGTCCCCATCAGAGTGCCCCCTTACATCAGGTGTCCCCATCAGAGTGTCCCCTTACATCAGGGGTCCCCATCAGAGTGCCCCCTTACATCAGGTGTCCCCATCAGAGTGTCCCCCTACATCAAGTGTCCCCATCAGAGTGTCCCCTTACATCAGGTGTCCCCTTACGTCAAGTGTCCCCATCAGAGTGCTCCCTTACATAAGATGTCCTCATCAGAGTGTCCCCTTATGCCAGGTGTCCCCATCAGAGTGTCCCCTTACATCAAGTGTTCCCATCAGAGTGTCCCCCTATATCAGGTGTCCCCTTACGTCAAGGGTCCCCATCAGAGTGCCCCCTTACATCAGTTGTCCTCATCAGAGTGTCCCCTTATGCCAGATGTCCCCATTAGAATGTCCCCTTACATCAGGTGTCCCCATCAGAGTGTACCCCTACATCAGGTGTCCCCATCAGAGTGTCCCCCTACATCAGGTGTCCCCATCAGAGTGTCCCCCTACATCAGGTGTCCCCATCAGAGTGTCCCCTTACGTCAAGGGTCCCCATCAGAGTAGCCCCCTACATCAGGTGTCCCCATCAGAGTGCCCTCTTACATCAGATGTCCCCATCAGAGTGTCCCCTTACGTCAAGGGTCCCCATCAGGGTGCCCCCTACATCAGGTGTCCCCATCAGAGTGCCCTCTTACATCAGATGTCCCCATCAGAGTGTCCCCTTATGTCAGGTGTCCCCATCAGAGGGTACCCTTACATCAGGTGTCCCTATCAGAATCGCTGTTTACATCAGGTGTCTCCATAAGCCTGCCCCTTTATATCAGGTGTCCCCATCAGAATGCCCTCTTACATTAAGTGTCCCCATCAGAGCGTCCCCTTACGTCAAGTGTCCCTATCAGCGTTCCCCCTTACATCAGGTGTCCCAATCAGAATCGCTGTTTACATCAGGTGTCCCCATAAGAGTGCCCCTTTACATCTGGTATCTCCACCAGAGTCTCCAATACATCAACTGTCCCCATCAAAGTGCTCCCTTACATCAGGTGCCCCCATCAGAATCCCCCTTTACATCAGGTGCCCCCATCTGAGTGCCCCCTTACATCTGGTATTCCAATCTGAGTCCCGTATTGCATCAACTACCCATCAGAATGCCCCCTTACATCTAGTGCCCCCCGTCAGAGTGGCCCCTTACATTAACAGTCCCCATCAGAGTTCCCCTTTACATCAGGTGTCCGCAACTACAATTTGGGGGGGAATAGCCCGCCCCAACACTACCCTAGATCCAGCCCTGTCGGCGACTGCAGAAAATACCTGTTGATCCTGCCAGAAATGCAGTATCCCTGTCACCTCCTGTGTTGAAAAACACAAACAATGTTATCTTTCTTCCAATCTTTCTTCTATAGAGTCCCCTATCCCCACTATGTACTGTAATGGAGAGGAAGACGTGTTTGTAGTCCGCATTGGGGGGAGCAGCCTAGTGTGACAACCATGGATCTGGTGATGTACCATAATGAAGTGTAGTCACCCTGGGACAGGAAGTGTGTTACTAAGGGCTGGAAAACTGCCACATATTACATATTTGGGGCTTTCATTTATACTTACTGTTTATTTCAATATTAAGTACTTTGCTTCTTTTTCTCACTCTGCCACCTTTTACTTCACAGGAAATATTCTTAAAATCCTCCAGCTGATCGGCCTGACCATAATAGTGGTCAAAGTCATTGAACTGTCGAATTTCCTTTCTATCATTGTAGAAAGCATACAGCAGGTACTTAAACTGCCCAGAAAGACCATGACTTGTTGTACAATGTAGAGTCAACGCATCCCCTTCTAACACCGGAAATGGGGACACTGAAACTTCCGGAACGGTGAACAACTCTAAAAGGGAAAAATTATAAATAATTAACGAGTAGGCATGGACCACATCGTCTTTAATAAAGCCATTATAACAGTTTTGCTGTCACTGACGAATGGCTTGACAAGAGGACGTTCTTAGCCCCGAAACGCGTAGCCACGCCTACCCCACTGGCCTAGTGACAGCCAAGTGGAGCCGAATCCTGCCAAACCGAACCGATCCTGGAAGCTACCTAGCCACATCGAATGGAGCTCGCGTTCTAGCTTGACAGCGATCATCTTTTCTTTTCCAGAAGCTTTCCAGAGGCTTCGTGGTGCAGTTCCGCCTCCACCAGCCGCCTTCTTGCTGATCTCTGCAGATAAAGTTTGCTGCACAGAGGGTTCCATCTTGAGTTTATTGATATACTGACCTATTAATTATGCAGAGAGTCCAATCTTGCATTTTTATTATTTTTAATAAAGAGTTTACACTTATGCCGCGTACACACGATTGGAATTCCGGCCAGAAAAAGACAGATGAGAGCTTTTCATCGGAAAATGCGACCGTGTGTACGCTCCATCGGAATTTAGCTGTCCGAATTTCCGCCAGCCAAAAATTGATAGCATGTTCTCAATTCTCCCGATGGAAAAACTTTCTGTCGGAAATTCCGATCGTGTGTATGCAATTCCGACACGCCAAAAATCACACATGCTCAGATTCAACTACGAGACAGAAGCTATTGGCTACTGGCAATTGAACTTCCTTTTTCTAGTCCCGTTGTACGTGTTGTACGTCACCGCCTTATAAACGATTGGAATTTGGTGTGACCGTGTGTAGGCAAGACAGCTTGAGCCGAATTCCGTCGGAATTCCATCGGGAAAACCATCAGAGCTTTTTCCGACGAGAATTCCGATCGTGTGTACGTGGCATTAGAGGGTGGCACCCTTTTCTGCTTTGCTCTTAATTGTTGCCACCAACATATGGCTTCGAGCCATCGATCAGCTGATGAAAGCAATCAAGAAACTGTACTTATGGAGTTTTTCCACACACCCTGGGGACATATTGCCCCTACCCCACCCTGCTGCACAGGGCTGGGACAAGGGGTGGGTAGGTGAGGCGGTTGCTCTGGGCGCAATGGTTTACTAGGTGTAGGATCCTCTAAGCTTGCACATTATGAATGGGGGAGGGGGGAGCAGTTTGGTATCTTTGCCCTGGATGCTGGGTGACCTTGTCCCAGTACTGCTGCTGCACACCCCAATCCCGTTTTCTCTGGCGTCACGTTTCCGAAAGGCGGACCTAGCCCTGGCAGGGTGAGTGCCGCCGGGTAGAGGTGAAGGGGCTCCATTCACTGGTCTCTCCCACCTAGTAAGAACCTGGGAGTGGCGTGTGTATTACATCACATCCAGGTTCCTCTGTTAACGCTCATGAAGCATGATCTGTGGTCCATTGGCTTCACCGGAGGGCAGGTGAGAAATCAGGAGTCCAAAAGTCCCCCAATTTCTACTAAACCACTTCACCCCCGGAAGGTTTGGCTGCTGAATGACCCGGGCCATTTTTTGTGATTCTGCACTGCGTCGCTTTAACCGTCAATTGCGCGGTCGTACCACGTTGCACCCAAACAAAATTGATGTCCTATTTTTCCCCCACAAATAGAACTTTCTTTTGGTGGTATTTTATCACATCTGCGGTTTTTATTTGTTGTGCTATAAACAAAAAAAGAGCGACAATTTTGAGAAAAAAAAAACACAATATTTTGTACTTTTTGTTATAATAAATATCTTATAATAAAACATTTTCTCAGTTTAGGTCGATATGTATTCTACATATTTTTGGTAAAAAAAATAAATCACAATAAGCGTATATTGATTGGTTTGTGCAAAAGCTATAGCGTCTACAATATAGGGGATAGTTTTATGGCATTTTTATTATTATTATTATTTTTTTACTAGAAATGGCAGCAATTTTTATCAGGACTGCGACATTATGGCGGACACATTGGACACTTTTGACACATTTTTGGGACCATTGGCATTAATACAGCGATCAGTGCTATAATAATGCACTGATTACTGTAAAAATTTCACTGGCAGGGAAAGGGTTAACACCAGGGGGCGATCAAGGGGTTAACAGTGTTCCCTGGGAGGTGATTCTAATGCCGCATTCACACGACCGGACTTTCCGGCAGACTAGGTCCGGCGGTCTTCCCGACGGACTTTCGGCGGAGTTCCGATGGACCTTTCCGAACGAGCGGACTTGCCCACACACGAATGGGCGATTTGAATGTGATGCCGTAAGACGGGACTAAAAAATGAAGTTCAATAGCCAGTAGCCAATAGCTTCCCTTGCGTCATATTTGGCCCATTGAAAATGGGCTGGGACTAGGTAGGGCGACCTTCTTTACAAGTAGGGGCTGTGAGGGAAAGGGAGGGGGGATGTTTGTGTACAGGGAGGGGCCAGATCCGTGTGTGTTTACAGGTTTGTGTATGTGAGGGGCTGACATATATACAGGTGTGCGGGGGGGGGGGGGGGGGCTGACATATATAGAGGTGTGTGTGGGGGGCTGACATATATACAGGTGTGTGTGGGGGGCTGACATATATACAGGTGTGTGTGGGGGGCTGACATATATACAGGTGTGTGGGGGCACTGACATATATACAGGTGTGTGTGGGGGGCTGACATATATACAGGTGTGTGGGGGTACTGACATATATACAGGTGTGTGTGGGAGGCTGACATATATACAGGTGTGTGGGGGTACTGACATATATACAGGTGTGTGTGTTGGGAGCTGACATATATACAGGTGTGTGTGGGGGTACTGACATATATACAGGTGTGTGTGGGAGGCTGACATATACACAGGTGTGTGGTGGTACTGACATATATACAGGTGTGTGTGTTGGGGGCTGACATATATACAGGTGCGTGTGGGGGGCTGACATATATACAGGTGTGTGTGGGGGGCTGACATATATACAGGTGCGTGTGGGGGGGGGGGGCTGACATATATACAGGTGTGTGTGGGAGGCAGACATATATACAGGTTTGTGGGGGTACTGACATATATACAGGTGTGTGTTGGGGGCTGACATATATACAGGTGCGTGTGGGGGGCTGACATATATACAGGTGTGTGTGGGAGGCAGACATATATACAGGTTTGTGGGGGTACTGACATATATACAGGTGTGTGTTGGGGGCTGACATATATACAGGTGCGTGTGGGGGGCTGACATATATACAGGTGTGTGGGGGAGGCTGACATATATACAGATGTGTGTTGGGGGCTGACATATATACAGGTGCGTGTGGGGGGCTGACATATATACAGGTGCGTGTGGGGGGCTGACATATATACAGGTGCTTGTGGGGGGCTGACATATATACAGGTGTAGCGCCGGTACTTCTGATGCGTACCCTCTATGTCTGTAAATTTAGTTTTTCTCCAAAAAACTCTAGTTGAGTTTGGGGTTAATTGTTCTAAATTATGCTTTGGCATCAGTTTAGCTGGGCTGCATTGAGGTTCTGCCTGGTCATAGGTGGGGTTTGCACCTGTGAGAGGAATTAGAACACAGTCTGGTTGGACGAATCTCTTTCTCTGAGCCAATCAGCGGGTGCGTTGTCTCACTGTTTATTCCAGGAGAGGGTACTTAAGGTGCCGAAGTCAGGTGGTTCTGGGTTCCGGGTCCAGAAGTTGTTGCTGACTCCGTGGTCCTGGTCCTCCTGACCAGCCCCCAGAGGCCCTCATGGCCTGGGGAGCGGATCCATCCATTTCCGAGCCTCGGAATTGGTTAGTTCGAGACGCAAAAACTGGAAGGAGGATTCTAAGGTGTTCCGGTGCCGTCTCGGGTTTGGAGAGGCCCAGCAATTCTACATGCAACCAGGGGAGGACTCTTCAGTAAGAGGGCCACGCATGAGGCTGGCTGCTCGGTAAGAGCCTGGAAGCTGAGCTACCATGGACATTGATTGAATCCACAATTCTTACGGTATTGCCGGAGCGGCTACAAGATTCTGGTACAGTAAGAAAAGTTCCTACCTCTTTCCTTCCATTTACAACTAAAGCCGCGTACACACGGGCGGACTGTCTGGCCAACTTAGTCCGTCGAAACACATTTCAGCGGACAGTCCGCTCGTGTGTGGGCTTCAGCGGACTTTTTCAGCGTGCAGTCTGGCGGACTAAGTATTTCGGAATTTTCGAAATACTGTCCGTCATACTTTGGTTTCAGCGGACAATCCGCTGGTTTCAGTGGACAATCCGCTCGTGAGTAGGCTAGTTCGACGGACTAAGTATGGCGCATGCTCAGAAAGGATTTACACGGCGAAAGGTTGCATTGCTGTGTATTGGACTTCCGATTTCTAGTCCCGTCGTACGTTCTGTACACGTCATCGCGCAAGCTTTCGACGGACTGTTTGTTCATCATGTGTGGTCAAGTCCGTTCATTCGAAAGTAGGACGGACTGTCCATCGGATTGTCTGACGGACTAAGTTGGCCATACAGTCCTCCCGTGTGTACGCGGCTTAACTTTTCAACCAAGTCTGAGTGAGAGACTTTGCAAGGCTAGAATTATTTGTTGGCTGCTAGATCCAAGGTCAAGGATTTATCCAACAGTTAAAGAATCCAGTTGCGAGTGGCTATTCCTGGATTGTGTACAGAGAGAGAGACTTTTATTGAAGTCAGCAGTTCCAAGAACCTGAGCTAAACTCTACCCTGATACCCTCTATTCCCAACTTAGAGACTGAGTTTGTTTAACTGTTATACGCAAATAGAAATCTTAAAAAGGAATTCAAGTGTCAGTCTCTACAGTTACTGGGTCATCAACCCTGGGAACCCCTAGACAAGGACAACGAGTTACGAGCTGGTGGAGGTAATCGGTAAGCCCAGAAATATTCAGCCGCTCCTTTGCTACACAGGTGTTTGGGGGGGGGGGGGTGCTGACATATATATACAGGTGTGTGTGTGGGGGGCTGACATATATACAGGTGTGTGTGGAGGGCTGATATATATACAGGTGTGTGTGGGGGGCTGACATATATACAGGTGCGTGTGGGGGGGGGCTGACATATATACAGGTGTGTGTGGGAGGCAGACATATATACAGGTTTGTGGGGGTACTGACATATATACAGGTGTGTGTTGGGGGCTGACATATATACAGGTGCGTGTGGGGGGCTGACATATATACAGGTGTGTGTGGGAGGCAGACATATATACAGGTTTGTGGGGGTACTGACATATATACAGGTGTGTGTTGGGGGCTGACATATATACAGGTGCGTGTGGGGGGCTGACATATATACAGGTGTGTGGGGGAGGCTGACATATATACAGATGTGTGTTGGGGGCTGACATATATACAGGTGCGTGTGGGGGGCTGACATATATACAGGTGCGTGTGGGGGGCTGACATATATACAGGTGTGTGTGGAGGGCTGATATATATACAGGTGTGTGTGGGGGGCTGACATATATACAGGTGCGTGTGGGGGGGGGCTGACATATATACAGGTGTGTGTGGGAGGCAGACATATATACAGGTTTGTGGGGGTACTGACATATATACAGGTGTGTGTTGGGGGCTGACATATATACAGGTGCGTGTGGGGGGCTGACATATATACAGGTGTGTGTGGGAGGCAGACATATATACAGGTTTGTGGGGGTACTGACATATATACAGGTGTGTGTTGGGGGCTGACATATATACAGGTGCGTGTGGGGGGCTGACATATATACAGGTGTGTGGGGGAGGCTGACATATATACAGATGTGTGTTGGGGGCTGACATATATACAGGTGCGTGTGGGGGGCTGACATATATACAGGTGCGTGTGGGGGGCTGACATATATACAGGTGTGTGTGGAGGGCTGATATATATACAGGTGTGTGTGTGGGGGGCTGACATATATACAGGTGTGTGTGGAGGGCTGATATATATACAGGTGTGTGTGGAGGGCTGATATATATACAGGTGTGTGTGGAGGGCTGATATATATACAGGTGTGTGTGGAGGGCTGATATATATACAGGTGTGTGGGGGTACTGACATATGTACAGGTGTGTGTGTTGGGAGCTGACATATATACAGGTGTGTGTGGGGGTACTGACATATATATAGGTGTGTGTGGGAGGCTGACATATACACAGGTGTGTGGTGGTACTGACATATATACAGGTGTGTGTGTTGGGGGCTGACATATATACAGGTGCGTGTGGGGGGGGGGGGGCTGACATATATACAGGTGTGTGTGGAGGGCTGACATATATACAGGTGTGTGTTGGGGGCTGACATATATACAGGTGTGTGTGTGGGGGGCTGACATATATACAGGTGTGTGTGGAGGGCTGACATATATACAGGTGTGTGGAGGGCTGACATATATACAGGTGTGTGTGGGGGGGGCGCTGACATATATACAGGTGTGTGGGGGGCTGACATATATACAGGTGTGTGGGGGGCTGACATATATACAGGTGTGTGTGGGGGGCGCTGACATATATACAGGTGTGTGTGGAGGGGGCGCTGACATATATACAGGTGTGTGGGGGGGCTGACATATATACAGGTGTGTGTGTGGAGGGCTGACATATATACAGGTGTGTGTGGAGGGCTGACATATATACAGGTGTGTGTGGAGGGCTGACATATATACAGGTGTGTGGAGGGCTGACATATATACAGGTGTGTGTTGAGGGGGGCGCTGACATATATACAGGTGTGTGTGGAGGGCTGATATATATACAGGTGTGTGTGGAGGGGGGCGCTGACAAATATACAGGTGTGTGAGGGGGCTGTCATATATACAGGTTTGTGCATGTGAGGAGCTGGCATATATATAGGTGTGTGTTTCTGGGGGCTGAAATATATATGGGTGTGTGGGGGGCTGGCATATATACAGGTGTGTGGGGGGGCTGGCATATATACAGGTGTGTGTGGAGGGGGGGCTGTCATATATACAGGTTTGTGCATGTGAGGAGCTGGCATATATATAGGTGTGTGTTTCTGGGGGCTGAAATATATATGGGTGTGTGGGGGGCTGGCATATATACAGGTGTGTGGGGGGGCTGGCATATATACAGGTGTGTGTGGAGGGGGGCGCTGACATATATACAGGTGTGTGTGGGGGGCTGACATATATACAGGTGTGTGTGGAGGGCTGACATATATACAGGTGTGTGTGGAGGGGGGCGCTGACATATATACAGGTGTGTGTGGAGGGCTGATATATATACAGGTGTGTGTGGAGGGGGGCGCTGACAAATATATAGGTGTGTGAGGGGGCTGCCATATATACAGGTTTGTGCATGTGAGGAGCTGGCATATATATAGGTGTATGTTTCTGGGGGCTGAAATATATATGGGTGTGTGGGGGGCTGGCATATATACAGGTGTGTGGGGGGGCTGGCATACAGTATATACAGGTCTGTGGGGGGGCTGGCATATATACAGGTGTGTGGGGCGCTGACATATATACAGGTGTGTGCGCGGGGCCCAAAAATTTCAGATGGCTGCCCTGACCAGACATAAAGCTGGACCTGGCATTACACAATTTCAGATCAGGTAGAGGGAGATCTTTGGGAATAATTTAGGACTTACCTTTGACAGAAATTGAAGCTTCTCCAATATGCTGATTATATTGTGAATTGTAAAGGACCTCTTTTATGCATTTATATCTACCAGATATTTCATGGCTTACATTTTCAAAAGATAACACAGCTTCAGGTCCCCAATCTCTTATTACAGTATCGTCCTTATAGAATATAGTTAGGTTTGCTGAATAACCATAATAATGGTGGCATCTCAGTTTCAGGTCATCACCTTCATGAATATATGGTGGGGCCTGTAAGATTACCTGCCCAAGTTGCCCTGAAACACAGAAATATATACATAGCATGTTAAAGTATGGTCACTTTGAGGGCAATCCTTATTGTTCCCACTGACAATATAGCACCCCTCTTCACCAAGGATGGATCTCTTGTAAATCCACTCCTTCTCCATGATCTGACATCAAGTGTGCTGCCAGGCCGACATACAGCGCCCCATTCTTAGCCCTTGTACACACGGTCGGATATTCCGATGGAGAATATCTGATCGGACCGTGTTGTCAGATAATCCAACCGTGTGTGGGCTCCATCGGACTGTTTCCGTCGGAATGTCCAATGGACCAAGTTTTAGACCTGGGCTATAAAATTTTCCGACAATATGGTCCAATGGGACTTTGTCCTATCGTTTGTAGAGAATTCTGATCGGACAAAGTGCCACGCATGCTCAGATCAAATTCCTAGACCAAAGCTATTGGCTACTAGCCTGAACGTAGTCCCGTCATAACTAAATTCCATCATCATGTTACAAACGATAGGATTTTCTGACAACTTTGTCCGACCGTGTGTATGCAACATAAGTTTCGGACAAAATCCGTCGGACAAATTCCGACGGATTTTGTTGTCGGAATGTCTGACCGTGTGTACATGGGCTCAGAGTGTGGAAGTCTGGAGGACCATATGTAACATGCATGGGGAAAACGTTACACACTTACTAAAACCTAGACAAGTTTCCCTCCAGGATTGTTCTAGTAGAACTCAATGAGCGGCTATGAGACTTAGCCCTAATCCTCTGTAAACACAAACCAGTTTTCACTAAAAGGAATCAGTAATCATCTTAGCCCTTGTACACACGGTCGGAGATTCCGACGGAATGTGTCCGATCGGACCGTGTTGTCGGATATTCCGACTGTGTGTGGTCTCCATAGGACTGTTTCCGTCGGAGTATCCGACGGACCAAGTTTTCCAACTTGTTGGTAAAATTTTCCGACAAAATGCTCCGATCGGACATACTCCGATCATGTGTAGACAATTCCGATCGGACACAGTGCCACGCATGCTCAGATCAAATTCCTACACCAAAGCTATTGGCTACTAGCCTGAACGTAGTCCCATCGTAACGAAATAAGGTCATCACGTTCTGTTTCCGACAACTTTGTCCGACCGTGTGTATGCAACAGTTTCAGACAAAATCCATCGGATTAGGTTGTCGGAATGTCTGACTGTGTGTACAAAGGCTTAGAAGGCCTTATACATCATCCTCCAGTAATTCTCTACATCACGACTCCTCACTTGGGGCACCAATCCTAAATTGTGTACTCTACATTCTGACTTCTCACTGGGGACATCAGTCCTAAGAAGCATACTGTCCTCCTTTAGCGTACCCATGGTTGCTGCACACCGTGCTTCTAGTCCATCTTTCCTCCAACAAGCACTAACTTCACTTCTCACAGTATAGATCCACCACTGGAGACAAGAAACACGCACGCCATTTTATGCTGTAGAACCTTTACTGAAAACTCCTCATCCTAGAATAGACATCTTTAAAATAAAGGCTCATTTTAACAAAACCAAGGTTACTCAACTTTGGTTGATGCATGTTGTTCTTCCTTTATTTCAATTTCCCATGACATTGGGAATCCCAGGAGAACATGATCCCATGCAAGTGTTTTCCCCAGGACAGGGAAAGTCCATCAAAGGATCTTACCAGGGGCGTAACTATAAGGGGTGCAGCAGTTGCGACCACAACTGGGCCCTGTGCTGCAGGGGGCCCATGCAGCCCCCTCTACATATGGCTGGCAGCAGCATAGTCAGCTAGGGGTACCAGTGCACCATCCACACGGGAGGCTGGAGGTGGAGGGTGACTAGCAGAGCTCCATGCTTGACTATTGCACTGGCTGCTCTTTAGTTGTGCATTCCCCACATGACCTGTGTCCTCGGCTGGCTCCTCAGAGTACCCTTCTCCTGCTCCATACATTGCCGCTCAGTCCGATGTCTGTTCTTCCCAGCCAGAGACCCCAGCCAGGTCTTTCTGGAAGATATGCTGATAACCCGCCCAGCACACTGGATGGAGCCCAGGCCAACATGGATGAGTGCACGGCCTGCAGCTTGGTCATGGTGAGTGAGAGGATCCCGTCCCCCACACACCATTACTTACCCCCTCCATCTCCCCCTGGGGACAGGGGCCCCTTCTCACGTGGGGACAGTAACTTCATCTGCCCTGGAGAAAAGGACCTCATCTCTTCTGGGGACAGGGACCCCATCCTGCCTAGGGACAGTCCCCCAATGGGGCACCTAAAAATAAAAAAAAATAAAAAAAAATACTGATGCCAGTGGTGGAACTACAGGGCTCACAAAGGTCATACCTGTGACCACGCCCTGGAGTTCCACCGCCGGACTCGGAGGTAAGGGCCCTGGCTGGGGTTCTTCATGGTTTCTTGCATCGGGGCCCTGAAGGTTCTAGTTATGCCACTGGATCTTACGGTAGGCCTGAGTGTGTCGACCTACACTGAAGGTAGTATTACCTTAGCAACTGCTTCCACAGAATGACCTACTCCAACCAGCAACTGGTACACTTTCTCTTGATTGGAGGAAGACTTCTTCCAGCCAGTGAACAAAACCTCTTTTGCTAACATACGGTGGGGGGGAATTGGATCAAACTATGGAAGCATGTCTTAAGCAAGGTGATAAAGTAGATATTTGCCGGCACACCAAGGACCCCCCAATGGGAGTAAAGCACCCTGGGGCCAGAGGAAAGGGCCCCAGGACTGATGCAAAGGGTCCCGGCGGTCAGGGGGCCCTACATGGTTTCTTGCACCGGGCTTCTGAAGGTTCTAGTTACGCCTCTGAATTCTATACAGTAAAGTTTTCCTCAAACAAAAGAAGAGAAGGACACACCAGTACTCGTGCATTATTCCAAGCACCATTTACCGATAAAAAAAAAAAATGTGTAAAAATCCTCACAAAAGCTGCAAGTACATGGAAATGTAATGAACCCTAAATCAGGGTCTCCTGAGTTTCGAAGACCTGGATGACCAATGTGAAAGTCCCCATGACTCAATACATTGTGTGGGCCAAGTCTAATCCTGAGAAATCCCGGCAGGCTGCAGTGAGATTTCAGATAACCGGGAGAAGAGGGTAAGATATAGATGATTCCCAAAAGAAAGGATGATTTGACAGCCCTTGGATGAGCTACTCTCAGGGCCGGTGCTACCACTAGGAAAACTAGGCAGCCGTCTAGGGCGCCCTGCTGCCTAGGGTGCCGGCCACTGGTGTTTCTACTCTCTTCTCTCTGCAGCAAGCAACTAAGTCTCAGCATCAGCAGGCAGCCGCCACGCCACTCAGCCATAGTGTCAGAAGTGCAGCAATGGCAGAGAACTGTATCTGCATCCTGACTCCTGAATGGATCGAAGCAAGCAAACATTCATCTATGGGCACTGGTGAGGCTGCATTCGATGGCTGCTTGTGAGGCTGCATTTGATGGCCGCTTGTAAGGCTGCACTTGATGGGCGCTGGTGAGGCTGCATTGATGGGTGCTTGTGAGGCTGTGTTGATGGATGCTGGTGGGCTGCATTTGATGGGCGTTTCGTTAAAAAAGGAGGGGTATACATGGGCATGGCAAAGTGGGTGGGGTGAGGGGTGGAGCCGGGGTGGGGCGGCAAAATGAGGTTTTGCCTAGGGTGTCAAAAATCCTTGCACCAGCCCTGGCTATTGTGATATTGTTTAACTAGTTCCCGACCGGTGCACGCCGATGTACGTCGGCAGAATGGCATGGGCAGGCATATTGGCGTACAGGTACGTCCAATCTTCAATGCCGCCCTGCCATCGCGAGTGCGCCGCCGGCGGCGCACTCGCGTGCCGGTCGGGATCCCCGTGAGTCCGGACGCGGGTCCCGCGGACTCAATCGCCGCGGGGATACCCGCGATCGTCTCACGGGACGGCTGAATGGAGGAAATGCTGTGTAAACAGCATTTCCCCATTCTGCCTAGCAACTAGTGACGCTGATCTCTGCTCCATGTGATTGGAGCAGAGATCAGTGTTTACTAAATGAAAGCCCAGCCCCCCCACAGTTAGTAACACACCCCTAGGAACACTTAACCCCTACACTGCCACCCACTGGTTAACCCCTTCACTGCCAGTGTCATTTACAAAGGAATCACTGCATTTATATAGCAGTGATTGCGGTATAACTGACAATGGTTCCAAAAATGTGTCAAAAATGTCCGATGTGTCCGCTGCAATGTCGCAGTCACAATAAAAAAATAAATAAAAAAAAATTATTAATAAAAATGCCAATCAATAATCTCTTATTGCGATTTTTTTTTACCAAAAATATGTAGAAGAATACGTATCAGCCTAAACTGAGGGAAAAAAATGTTTTTTTATATATTTTTGGGGGATATTTATTATGACAAAAAGTAAAAAAGAATGCGTTTTTTTCAAAATTGTCGCTCTATTTTTTTTTATAGCACAAAAAATAAAAACCGTAGAGGTGATCAAATACCACCAAAAGAAAGCTCTATTTGTGCGAAAAAAAGGACATCAATTTTGTTTGGGAGCCACGTCGCACGACCGCACAATTGTCAGTTAAAGCGACGCAGTCCCGAATCGCAAAAAGTGGTCTGGTCTTTGACCAGCAAAATGGTCTGGTCTGTAAGTGGTTAATACTCTCTCCTGTCTCTAATTAAGTTGTTACTTTTATTTGATTCTAGCCTGTGTTCACCCTTTCAGCTATTGTCTTTTATGTGTCTAATTAAAGTTGTTGTAAACCCGTACAAACCACTTTGACCTACAGGTAAGCCTAGATTAAGGCTTACCTGTAGGTCCAAGAAATATCTCCTAAACCTACACGGTTTAGGAGATATTTGCCAAAAGACAGGCACCGCTGTCTATGGCGCATGCACCGCAGACAGCGGCGCGCAGGCACACTGAGCGCGCCACTGTTAACGTCGATATGCCACGAGTGGCGGCTCCCGTGCGCATGCGAAGGATTGACGTCATCGCGGCTCCATCGAATGACAGCGCCGTAGCAGCGAGACCCACCAAGAAGATTGAGGCTCCGTACACAAGGGGACAGCGGTGACTTCGCTGGCTCCTGTCCTGTGTCAGGTATCCTTCTGACCTTGGTTGGCTTTGGCTTTGGATCTTGTCTCAGCATCTTCTTCCTGGATCCTGTTGCAACTTGTTTGTTGCGTAGCTCCACACCTACACTTGTCTGTTGCCTATTTCGACCTTTGGCCTGAACCTGACTGCAATTATGCCTCAGGACTGGAACTCCCCCTGATAATTTCTGTACTCCTAGACCAGCCTTTCTCCACCTTTTCAACACAGAGGAACCCTTGAAATAGTTCTCCGGTCTCGGGGAACCCCTACTAAAAATTAGATATCTACAACTCATGATACATTAGTGTGATGGTCAGTGGGAAGAATGGTCCTTATACTTGTGGTCATTGGGAAGAATTACCTCCTTACAGATAGCTAAAAAGATCAATGGAGTCAGTGGGAACTTATCTGAGAGGCAGAAATTGCCCAATGCTGAAGAAACCCCTAGCAACCTCTGGAGGAACCCTAGAGTTCCACGGAACCATGGTTGAGAATCACTGCCCTAGATGATCTGTTACAACAATCCTATGGGCCGCAGATTGGGACTTGTGATAGCCAAACCCATCCACACCACAGGCAATGGTCATGAAGGTAAAGCACTGCAAGAGCCTAAGCTTTGTAGAGTCTTGCTTCACAGGATAGCGACACAGAGAATCTCTTCCTCTCTGTACCGATTCTCAGAATGTTTTCCAGTTCTAGCTTATCTACACTCATCCCTGATTTCCACACTATTCCCGACACCAACCCCAAGTTCACACCTATGTGTTTTTTAGTGTGTTTTTAAGTTTGCAGAAATGCACTACAGTCCATTTAACATGGATTCCTATGCTACACCTTCACATCTGTGCATTTTTTTTTTTTACGCCGGTTCATTTTTGGAAAAGGTCAGGGACTTTTTTCCTACAGCAGATTGGGTTTTGCATGTAATAGACTTCAATGGACCCACACCAAAAACGCAAGCGTTTTTACATGTGGTTTCCTTTTTTTTTCTTTTTTTGGTTGGCAAAGGTGATTGACGATGGATCTACTCCAGGGGACATTTTTTAAATTTTATTAAGGGACTTCAAAAACTCATGTTGTGTCTTTATTCACTTTGTACACTTTTTTGGTGAATGGGTAGGGGTCAGTGGCAGCTGGTGAACTTTTAGGATGGGGGGGCACCACACCCCACCCTTCCTTTTTGACCCCTCCCACTTGGTGAAAATGGGCATGGTTTTAGCAAAATCGTGGGAGTGGCTCTAAGGTGGTGTGGTTAGTGTCTGAGATGAACGAGGGACGGAGGGAGAGGGAGAGAGGGATGGAGGGACAGCAGGCCCAGATCCTACAAAACAATAGAAATATGTGTATTCTAGAAAGTTTAACAATCAGCAGATAAAGATATTCCAAATACCTGGTGTTAGCACTTCAATCATCCTGGCACCATGGTTGTTATGGTGTCAGAATGATTGAAGAGCATCATTTCTATTATTACATTGTAATATAAAATGAAATCATTCAACTAACCATAATGCAGAATCTGTGGGAGCCCTGAGCGTGTCACTAGCAACGTCGCCTGCCACCAGATACCATCAGGTGTCCCCAGTGGAGTCCGTCCTTACATCAGGTGCCCCCAGCGGAGTCCCTCCTTACATGCAGCCTGTGTCCCACCAAATGCAGCCTGTGTCCCACCAAATTGCAGCAGCCTATGTCACCATCAATTGCAGCAGCACGTGTCACCACTAAATTGCAGCAGCACGTGTCACCACCAAATTGCAGCAGCATGTGTCACCACCAAATTGCAGCAGCATGTGTCCCACCAAATTGCAGCAGCATGTGTCCCACCAAATTGCAGCAGCATGTGTCACCATCAAATTGCAGCAGAATTTGTCACCATCAAATTGCAGCAGCATGTGCCACCATCAAACTGCAGCAACATGTGTCACCACCAAATTGCAGCAGCATGTGTCACCATCAAATTGGAGCAGAATTTGTCACCATGAAATTGCAGCAGCATGTGTCCCACCAAATTACAACAAAATGTTTCACCACCAAATTGCAGCAGCATGTGTCACCACCAAATTGCAGCAGCATGCTTCCCACCAAGTTGCAGCAGCATGCCTCCCACCAAATGGCAGCAGCATGTGTCCCACCAAATTGCAGCAGCATGTGTCCCACCAAGTTGCAGCAGCCTCACATCAAACTCCCCTCCCCCTTACTTACCCTGCAGTGTGTTGTCCTCTCCAGCGGTGTCTCATGTGGAGAGGTCCGTCCTCTCATACGTACTGTTTCCTCTCTCCTGGGTGAATTGGAGAGAGAAAACAGGAAGTGACATCAAACTCAGATGTCAATCAAACCGTCCAGCCGTAGTAATACTACGAACGGACAGAAGCTACTCTGCGCTTCAGAAAGCGCCGCAAGTAAATGTCCGCAAATGAAGCACCACGTTTGCAATCTCGTGATTGCATAGACGTGGCACTTCCCATAGGTGCACTGTGTCCAGCGTCCGAACACAGTGCACTTAAGGACCTTAATTTTTATTTTTTTTAAAGGGTATATTAGTATATGTAGTATATTAAAAAAAAGGGTATATGTAGTATATTAAAATAAAAAACAATATCCTATCCAAGTCAAAGACGACATCCGTCAGTACAGAAGCTATAACGTAGAAATACACAAAAGAGGTATGCAACATATTTTCATCTCAAGACCTATACAAATAAGACTCAAACAATTACATGTACATCAGCTGTAGGTGATGAAGGATAAACATGAACGATGCCTTCTTCAAAGGAAAATTAAGAAAAGAAAGAAAAATAAATAAACAATGAAACATAAAGAACAAGATATGGTCAATCCCGAAGTCTGAATAGAAACCAAGGGTTCCATTTTGAATCAAATGCAGAAGTAGAATCCTGTAAAGTATGGAAAAAAATTTCAGTTAACATTATATGGTCTGTACGTGATAGGACCTGGGCAAAGGGGGCAACTGGTGTCTAACAATGTAAGGCTATTATCCAGTGCATGGCCACGCATATTGAGTGAATCAGCCTCACCAGCGGCTTGGGGATGTCTGGGGGGGTCTGGAAAAGTAGGCCACATCGGACAATTTTGACACATTTTTGGGACCATTGGCATTAATACATCGATTGATGCTATAAAAATTGCATTGATTACTGTAAAAATGTTACTGGCAGTGAAGGGGTTAACCACTAGGGAGCGAGGAGGGGTTAAGTGTTCATAGTTCGTAAGGTTGAATAAAGACACCAGTCCATCCAGTTCAACCTGAGTGAGTTTCTACAATTGTCCCTATCCCTGTACATTGCACACTCACATTGGTCCCTACCCTCAAGGAGCCCACAATCCAAGGTCCCCACTCATATACTAATGCCAATTTTGGACAGAAGCCAATTAACCTACCTGCATGTCTGTGCTTGTGTGGGAGAAACCCGGAGTACCCGGAGGAAACCCACGCAGGCACAGGGAGAACATGCAAACTCCAGGCAGGTAGTGTCGTGGTTGAGATTTGAACCAGCGACCCTTTTTACTGCTAACCACTACACCACTGTGCCGCTTGAGGGCGTGTTTCTAATCTGTATGGGGGTGCGGTTGTGTGTGACACCACACTGATCCCTGCTCCCGATGACAGGGAGTAGACGATCGGTGTGCTGCCACTAGGCAGAACGGCGAGATGCTCTTTACATCGGCATCTCCCCCCGTTCTTGAGCTCCGTGACACGATCGCGGGTATCCCCGCGCCGTTCGAGTCCGCGGGACCCACGGTCATGGAGCTCTCTGCGCACGCGCGCACGCGGCGGGCAATTCAACGTAACGTACGGGTACGTTACTTTGCCCAGCTGTGCCATTCTGCCGACGTATATGTGCAGGAGGCGGTCGGGAACAGGTTAAGGATGTGGCGGCCGGCTTTCTGGCCCGCTCCTCAACAACCAGCTAATCATAGTTTGTTAAAAAGAATGTGGTGACAAAAGAAAAACCCATCAACCGCGGGCACATAGATGTGAACTTAGGGTAACTGGTCTTCAATAAACTGTTGTGTACTTAGCTGAAACATCAATTTTTGGGTGAATAGACGTTAAACTACAGGGTTAAAGAGAAAGTAAACCCTGATGGGTGTTACTTCCTCTTTGATTCCCTGCAAAGGTAAAGCATAATGGACTACTGTGCATCGCATACTACCCCATTATGTGTCACTTACCTGACACAGGAGCCAGCGATGTCACTGCTGTCCCCTGTAGTCCGGAGCCTCCATCTTCTCGGTGGGTCTCGGTTAGGATTGCCACCTTTTTTGCAAGTCAAACCCCAACAGTTTTGCGGCTCACAGCAAATTTTTTTTTATAGTATAAACTATACATATATTTTGGTACTAATTAACATTTCTAATCATATGAACATAATAACAAGAGTCCCCCTTTACATCAGAGTTCACAGAGTTCCTACTTTACATCTGAACTTGCAGAGTTCTCTTTCACTGTAAGGGGGACTCTGATGTAAGGGAGAACTCTGGGGACTCTGACTTCAGGGATGCTCTGGGAACCCTGATTTATGGGGGAACACTGAGAACTCTGATGTACGGAGAGGACTCTGCTGTAAGGGGAAACACTGTGGCCTCTGCTGTAAAGGGTAACTCTGATGTAAGGGATACTCTGAGAACCCTGATTTGCCTTAGTGTACTCAGAGGCAGGAGGGGGAAGGGGGGAGACTTCAGTCAGAAATAGGGATGGATGGTGAGCTCACTCACCCCTTGGCAGTCAGCACCTCTCATTCAGATGGATCTGAGGCTTCAAATTTCCGGCCCCCACTTTCCTTTTCTGAGGCACAGCGCCAGGGATTGGAGTGTGGGCAGACACAGAGGGGTAGGGATGAGGGGAAGAGGTGCAGATCAGGCCTTCTCTCCTCTCCCACCTGTATGTGTTTGGGGGGGGGGGGTATGGTTTGTTAGTGCTGGCTTTGGGCAGTGTGAAAGAGAGTGTAACAGACACTCTCAGCTGCAACAACTGCAGCCAGCAACCCTGCTAGGAAGCCATAGTCCAGTCTAAATAATGTGTCCGGGTTTCAGACAGTCTGAAACCTGGACACATGATTTCAAAACCCGAACTGTCCGGGTGAATCCTGGACAGGTGGCAACCCTAGTCTCGATGGGTCTCGCTGCTCCGCCGCTGTCATTTGACGAAGCCGCGGTGACGTCACTCCCGCGCATGCGCCGTAGACAGCGGTGCCTGTGTTTTGGCAAATATCTCCTAAACCTACACATATTTCTTGGACCTACAGATAAGCCTTAACCACTTTCAGACCGGACCAATTTGCTGGTCAAAGACCAGACCACTTTTTGCGATTCGGCACTGCGTCGCTTTAACTGACAATTGCGCGGTCGTGCGACGTGGCTCCCAAACAAAATTGACGTCCTTTTTTTCCCACAAATAGAGCTTTCTTTTGGTGGTATTTGATCACCTCTGTGGTTTTTATTTTTTGCACTATAAACAAAAATAGAGCGACAATTTTGAAAAAAACGCATTATTTTTTACTTTTTGTTATAATAAATATCCCCCAAAAATATATAAAATAACATTTTTTTCCCTCAGTTTAGGCCGATACATATTCTTCTATATATTTTTGGTAAAAAAAATCGCAATAAGCGATTATTGATTGGTTTGCGCAAAAGTTATAGCATTTACAAAATAGGGATAGTTTTATAGCATTTTTATTAATAATTTTTTATTATTTTTTTTTTTTACTAGTAATGGCGGCGATCAGCGATTTTTATTGTGACTGCGACATTGTGGGGGACCCATCGGACATTTTTGACACATTTTTGGGACCATTGTCATTTATACAGTAATCACTGCTATATAAATGCAGTGATTCCTGTGTAAATGACACTGGCAGTGAAAGGGTTAACCAGTGGGTGGCAGTGTAGGGGTTAAGTGTTCCTAGGGGAGTGTTACTAACTGTGGGGGGGTTGGGCTTTCATTTAGTGTACACTGATCTCTGCTCCAATCACATGGAGCAGAGATCAGCGTCACTAGTTGCTAGGCAGAATAGACAAATGTTGTTTACACAGCATTTGTTCTATTCGGCCGCTCCGTGAGACGATCGCGGGGATGCCCACGGCGATCGAGGCAGGGCGGCATCGAATATTGGACGTACCTGTACGCCAATATGCCTGCCCGTGCCATTCTGTCGACGTACATCGTCGTGCGCTGGTCGGGAAGTGGTTAATCTAGGCTTACCCGTAGGTCAAAGTGGTTTGTAAGGGTTTACAACCACTTTAAAGCTGTTGGCTTACTCACCATTGATGACGTGCAGTCTGACTGGGTCACTTAAACCAGCAGTAAACCCGAGTGTACACTGGTACTGCCCATCGTGTGTCGTTTCTGCAAACTTAATTAACAAGCTATTTTCAAGACGTTTGTGTTGAATCTCTTCACCATCCTTGTACCAGGTATAGGTTGGGACTGCTGATGTACGCTCTGTATAAGCACAGGTCAATCTTATATTCTCTCCCGAGAAGATGGGGCTCCAGTTTGGTATGAAGGCCACCACAGGTTTACTTTCAAGTCCTAAAAAGTAACAAGTTTTACTATATTAAGTGAAGTTCCAGTTAAGAAATAAAGCTTATTGCCATCTATAAAGGTCATTATTATTATACAGGATTTATATAGCGCCAACAGTTTGCGCAGCGCTTTACAAAATGAAAGGCAGACATTACAGAAACAATCATTTCGTTTTGTCACACTCGTTATGTTAGAATGATTCGTTTTCGGAATTTATTTTGTATATTTGGATTTGTTTCATATATTCAGATTAGTTTCGTATAGTCAAATTAGTTTAATTTATTTTGGAAGATTGGCTTTATTATCTAAGGCAGCCTTTCTCAACCTTTTCAACACGGAGGAACCCTTGAAATAGTTCTCCGGTCTCGGGGAACCCCTGCTAAAAATTAGAAATCTACTCATGATACATTAGTGTGGTGGTCAGCAGGGGCGGACTGACCATTGGGGTACTTGGGCACTGCCCGAGGGCCCCATGCCACTAGGGGGCCCCATCAGGGTTGCCAGCCTCAATAAAACCAGGGACAGTATGTAAAAATCTGTATTTTTTTTTTAAATCCCAAGATTATAGCTGCCTCTCCAGTACCTTTTCAGTGTGTGTATGTGTGTCTGTGTGTGTATACTGTATGTGTGTGTATACTGTGTGGCCCCATAATCTTCTATTGCCCGGAGGCCCCATAATATTCTATTTCCCTGGGGCCCCATAATCCTCTATTGCCCGGGGGCCCCATAATCTCTTATTTCCCGAGGGCCCCATAATCCTCTATTGCCCAGGGGCCCCATAATCTCCTATTGCCCGGGGGCCCCATGAGTTGTCAGTCCGCCCCTGGTGGTCAGTGAGAGGAATGGCCCTTACACTCAGTGCTGAGACAAAGTCATCCAGTGCCCAGGGCAAAGACGGCAAAGTGCGCCCAAACTTGGGCCCATTTCACACGGGATTTCCGATCAGGTCTGTCAGTTTCTCAGGCGGACCTGATCAGAACCTCCATTCACTCCTATAGAGTCCATTACCCTTTTCTAAAAATGTCCTGCACCAAACCCATACCTCCCAACTTTTTCAGATGGGAATGAGGGACGCAGGGGCGTAACTATAGGGGGTGCAGCAGTCGCGACCGCAACTGGGCCCTGTGATGCAGGGGACCCATGCAGCCCCCTCTACATATGGCCGGCAGCAGCAGCATAGGCAGCTAGCACACACTATTACATACCCCCTCCATATCCCCCCGGGGACAGGGACCCCTTCTCACGTGGGGACAGGGACCCCCACCTCCCCTGGGGACAGGGACCCCTTCTCACATGGGGACAGGGACCCCCACCTCCCCTGGAGACAGGGACCCCTTCTCACCTGGGGGCAGTAACTTCATCTGCCCTGGAGAAAAGGACCTCATCTCTTCTGGGGACTGGGACCCAATCCTGCCTAGGGACAGTCCCCCAATGGGACACCTAAAAATGTAAAAAAATTAAAATAAATAAAAACTGCTGATACCAGTGGTGGAACTACAGGGCTCACAAAGGTCATACCTGTGACCACGCCCTGGAGTTCCACCGCCGGACTCAGAGGGAAGGGCCCTAGCTGGGGTTCAGGGGGGCCCTTCATGGTTTCTTGCATCGGGGCCCTGAAGGTTCTATTTACGCCACTGGAGGGACACCTATCAGCAAAAGTATACAGGCATCGGACAGACCCCTTGCCACGCCCCCTTAAAGTAGAACTGTACAAAAAAAAAAAAGATTGGTTAAGCCCACAACTGCTGCAGCACGTGTGAAAATGTGTGTGTTTGCAGATGTGTGGGGGTGCCTTTAACTATCAATGGCACTGCTGTGCATCTACTAAAGGACAGTCCGCTTCTTTGTCAACAAAACCACACTTTTGTGCATGATCCTAACATGCAAACGTGTGAACCTAGCCTTATAGCGGGTTCACAGTGGCGCAATGTGGTTTGGCCGCAGTGCGATTGTATGTGTGATTTGCCTGCAGTTTTAGGTGTGCTCCTGATGAATTATATTGGACTGTGCATTTTCCGAGTGTGCATCAAAGATGCAGCATGCAAGAAGTCTAATAGAACTGAATGGGAGCACACCTAAAACGGTGAGTAAACTGCATATACAATCGCGCTGTGGCCAAACCACAGCACATCAGTGTGGACCTGCTATTAACCCCCATTCACATTGACCGTGGCTTTGAAATGGGCCGACTTCACCTAAAATCGCACAATTTCAAAGCTGCGTCTCTGTACGACTTTGAAGACATCTGTGTGGCTTCATGCATAGATGTCTATTGAAGTCGCACCCTAAATCGCAAAAGTAATGCATGTACTACTTTTTCAAATTGATGCAGCAGCGCAAACTCGGCGTCAAACTGATTTGAACACTGCCATTGCCGGGAATAGGATGTGACTTGTCAAATCGCAAATTGCTCCAATGTGCATGGGTGCTAGGAGATAAGAAAAGAGAGAATCGGTGAGGAGGCTGGGGTGCTAATGAAGAGCAAAGTGACAGAGTGTATAGAATGTGCTAGGCTGCATGGTGGGGACAGGACAATTTACAAGATCTAAAAGCAAACTGGGACGGAAAGAGTGTAAGCCCCTGTACACACGGTCGGACATTTCGACAACCAAATCCGTCGGATTTTGTCCATCGGATTGTGTCCGAAACTGTTGCATACACGCGGTCGGACAAAGTTGTCGGAAAATCCGATCTTTCAGAACGTGATGAGGACTACATTCAGGCTAGTAGCCAATAGCTTTGATGTAGGAATTTGATCTGGGCATGCGTGGCACTTTGTCCAATCGAAATTCTCTACACATGATCAGAGTATGTCCTATCGGACCAGTTTGTCGGAAAATATTTTCAGCAAGTTTGAAAATTTGGTCCGATGGATATTCCAACGGCATACCACACACAGTCGGATTATCCAATGACACGGTCCGATAGGACACATTCTGACGGATTCTCCGACCGTGTGTACAAGGGCTAAGTGTCTGGAATGCTGGGCTGAGATCGGAGGCTGCATGATATGTGTAGTGAAGATTTATGGAGAGGACCGAAAATAAGAGAAGGAGAAGGGAAGAAATAAACAAGGCAGAGGAGGGAGGAGGATCGGTGCTGACTTACTCAGGGCTGGATTAACGTAGGGGCTATTGGAGCTGCAGCTCCAGGCCCCTACCTTAATATAGGCCCAGCCACCCAAAAAGGACATGAAAAGCAATGGGTCAATGGGAAGAGATCTCCCCTGGCGGGCCCTGCATTCCACATGCACTGCCGGGGCAGGGTGGTGGGATTGATAATGGGCACTGCATTAGCAGTCCTAACAGAAGCCTGGGGCACGCCAATGCAGGGCTCTTACAGTCTGGGGCTTCCAATAGTGTTAGGCCTGCGCAGCTGCACTCTTTCAGCACAGAGTGCACGCCAATGCCCTTACAGAAACTTGGCGAATCAAATGCCAGGCTTCCCTAGTGTTATGCCTGTGCGGCTGCGCACTTTTGAGTATGGGCACATGCCAGCACATGCTCTTGGAAAGCAGAAGGGTGCCCAGTAAAAGGCCCACCAAAATCCTCAGCACCAAGCACATGATGCTCTTAATCCGGCCCTGGACTAACTGTGTGATCGTGCAGGAAAGGTAGAGGGAGGTGTAGACGGGGTGGAGCGGAGATGAGCCGGACCATAGTAAGAGTAACAGGGAAGATGGTGAAGTGACCCGGTGTTCCATCATATAAGGTCCCCCATCACATAGTGTCCGCTGTGTACTGTGCATGCGCAGTACACAGCAACACAGATTCCGAAAATAGCCGAAGATGAACGGCGCCTGCGCCGTGAGTCCAGGTTCTAGCCCCACCATCCAAGTGGACATGGAGTAGGAATAAAAAAGAGCCGAGAGCAGCGAGGCCGAGCCCGAAGCGTGGCGAGCGAAGCTCGCCCGCGAGGGGCTGTCTAATTTTCCCAGCCCTATGTCCGCTTGGATGGTGGGGCTACCACCTCCACTCACGGCGCAGGCGCCGTTCAGCTTCCGAAATTTTACGAAGCTTCTTCTGCCCCGTACTGCGCATGCGCAGTACGCGGCGGACGCTATATGATGGCTGGATTGAATATGCCAGAACACCGGGAAGGAGAGAAAGTTGAGAGCAGGAGTGTGGCTTGCTGGAGGAGAGAGTGATTATTAGCAGCAGTAAATAGCAGAGATAAGGCAGAGTTGGATGAGCGGAGGAGTCCGGTAATCAGTAGATATGCGGTGAATCACTCCTTTCAGCAAGGCAGGAGCAGCTACTGAAGCTCCCAGTGCGCCCCCCTCCCCTCAGATTAAGACACCGCCCAGGGCAGTTGCCCCTCTCGCCCGCCCCTTGTACAGGCCCTGCTTACACTTGTGTTCATTGGGAAGAATTACCACTTTACAGATAGTTAAAAAGATCAATGGTGTGAGTGGGAACTTATCTGAGAGGCAGAAATTGCCCAATGCTGAAGGAACCCCTAGCAACCTCTGGTGGAACCCTGGTTGAGAATCACTGATCTAAGGACCAGGCCTATTTTTCACACTTGTTGTTTGCAAGTTAAAATCTTTTTTTTTGTTAGAAAATTACTTAGAACCCCCAAACATCACATATATATTTTTTTTCAGACACCCTAGAGATTAAAATGGCGGTTGTTGCAATACTTTCTGTCACACCGAATTTGTGATTTGTGCAGCGGTCTTGTATTTTACAATACAATTTTAAATGAAAAAATAAGACAACAGTAAAGTTATCCCAATTTCTTTTTATATTGTGAAAGATAATGTTACGCCGAGTAAATTGATACCCAAGATGTCACAGTTCAAAATTGCGCCCGCTCGTAGAATGGTGACAAACTTTGACCCTTAAAAATCTCCATAGGCGACGTTTAAAAAAAATAGCTACAAACGTTCGCAAAAAGGCCCAAACTATTGCATCATGTCATCTGCATAAAACACATAAATACAAATAAATTTTTATAATTATTTCTGATTTTGCAGAAATTCATTACTAATGTGATTTGGAGGTTCGTATCCAACCGAATCTCCGAAAAAAATTTAAATGTTGTCCGAATTTCGATTCATAATGAAATGAATCGCATATATCCAGATTATTGTGTTGTGGAGGAAACTTAATTTGTAACTCGCTCTAACGTGAAGGATTACAGGTCATAAAGGGCAAAAACCTTCTGCACAAAAAGTCTCTATTCAAATATTATATAATATCATCAAGTACATTTCTAAGTAAGGAATTTTCACTTACCTTGTGCTTGTGTCACGGAGACCACTAAAACATACAAAAAAGAGTATTAATACAAAAAAATTTATTTTTTTGTTTAATAGTTTTTCTTTTTTCTTTTTTTTTCTTTTTTTTTATAGTTTTTTTTATTTTTTTTGTACAAATGACTGTCATTTGACTTATGCTACAAAATGTGTCACTTGGGTTAGATAAACCCAAATGAGTCACACCTCATTTTGGGGTTCTGTATTCCTTACCATAAATTAATATAACAAAATATGAACCTGAGATACCTTATAAAACATCATTCCTGTTCTTGTGATAATGTTATACTAATTGCTTATTACCCTTTTTACGATGCTTGTGAGATTTCACAATTTTGTATGTTTTTTCTATAAAGTTACTTCACTTACTTACTCTATGTATGCAGTCTCAGTTTTACAAATACATATTTGATAAATGAGAAAGGATTCCCAAAGTGCTGCGGATAAGCATAAGAAGGTGGTACAGCAGAAGTATGAAAAAATATTGTGGTGCCCGGATCTACCGCACTATTAGTATACAACTATTTAGATAATAAATATAGAAATTACGAACAAGGTCATCAAGCGCCCAGGACGAAGATGCCAAATGGGCGCCCTCTTCAAAATGTATTAACATTATGTGTCAACACCTCCCCCCCCCCCCCGAAAAAAAAATGTAAGTACTATAGAGTGTATAGAGGGCTATAAGATCAGTCTTAGTGCAGTCCTGGGCCCTGCACCAGATGTGCCAATGGCTGTCAGATTGTCACTGTGCAGTGTTTGCTTACCCGCTCCCTACCCGGGTTCTTTGCTGGGATGAGATGGGGGAAGATAAAGAAACTCTGCCCAGTGGGAGTCCGGCTGTCCCGATCCAAGAGAGAGGCAGTGGATGGAGACAGATCTGGAGGGGTGAGAGAGCACAAGCCGTCCCTCCTCCATTCACTACTCCTGTCAGCTTGTAGGTAGAAACTCTCTATTCAGTGCCCCCCACCTCACATGATACCACCACGCCCAGGGCATGCCTATTCAGTATAAAGACCCTAGGACGGTGTGGTGACACTGACCCCCCAAGAGTTTGGCCTTGACCACCTGGGCTTATAGGCTTACAGAAATCCAAAGACATGCAGGTAGGTTAATTGGCTTCTGTCCAAAATTGGCCCTAGTATATGAATGGGGACCTTGGATTGTGGGCTCCTTGAGGGTAGGGACTGATGTGAGCGTGCAATGTACAGGGATAGGGAGAATTGTAGACACTCACTCAGGTTGAACTGGATGGACTGGTGTCTTTATTCAACCTTACTAACTATGAAACTATGAAACTATGAAATATGGTTGAATGAGTCTGTTTGTCAATGAACCTGGAAGACTAATGCCTCGTACACACGATCAGACTTTCCAGCAACAAAACCGTGGAATTTTGTTCGACGGTTGTTGGCTCCAACTTGTCTTGCATACACACGGTCACACAAATGTTGGCCAACAAGTACAAATGTAGTGGCGTACAAGACATAAGACAAGCCAATAAAAAGAAAGTTCAACGGTCATGTGATATCTCCGTTACAAACACTAGTTTTACAATACCGAGCGCTTCCGGCTTGGACTTGATTCCAAGCATGCGTGGACTTTTGAGCAACGGATTTGTGTACACACGATCGGAAAGTCCGACAACAAAAATTTGTTGGCGGAAAATTTGAGAACCTGCTAGCCAACATTTGAGAACCTGCTAGCCAACATTTGTTGGCGGAATGTCCGACAACAAATGTTTAATGGAGCGTACACATGGTCGGACTTTCCACCAACAAGCTCACCTCCAACATTTGTTGTTGGAAAATCCAATCGTGTATTCGGGGCATAGCTCCATATAAAGTAGACTTTCTGTCTGGGATAACGTCATCCTGAAGCCACCAAAGCTCAATCAAAATGAATGGGGTCAGAATCAAAAAAAAAAAAGCTGGGAGGAGAATATTGTTAGGTGACCTGTCAAAGTTACCTAACCAGCTCTCCTCCAGGTATTGATACAAGGAGAACTCCATAGTGCCCCACACCATAACCTATATTTTATGAATGGGCCATAAAATGTGGGCAGCAGTTATCATCTTATTATTATTATTATTATTATTATTATTTTTATTATTATTATTATTATAGAGGATTTATATAGCGCCAACAGTTTACGCAGAGCTTTACAACATGAGGGCAGACAGTACACTTACAATACAAATCAATGCAGGAGGGATCAGAGGGCCCGGCTCGTTAGAGCTTACAATCTAGAAGGGAGGGTCAAGTGGAAACAAAAGGTAATTACTGTGGTGGGTGAGCTGATGGAGAAAATGAAAAAAACTGTTGTTGGTAGGTGTGGGTAGGGTAGGCTTCTCTGAATAGAAGAGTTTTCAGGGATCGTCTAAAAGCTAATAGAGTAGAAGATAAGTGGACAGATTGAGGTAGGGAATTCCATAGGATTGGAGAGGCTTTGGAAAAGTCCTGGAGGCGAGCATGGCAGGTGACGGGGGAGCTAGAGAGCAGGAGGTCTTGAGAGGAACGAAGAGAATGAGTAGGTTGGTATTTAGAGACTAGGCTAGTGATGTAGCTGGGGGCTAAATTGTGGATGGCTTTGTAATCAGTTGCTAGTATTTTGAATTTAATTATTTGGCCGACCGGAAGCCAGTAGAGGGATAGACAGAGAGGGGTAGCAGACACAGAGGGATTGGTAAGGTGGATGAGTCTGGCAGCAGTATTCATGATGGATTGAAAAGGTGATAGACTATGTAGAGGTAAGCCAATGAGAAGGGAGTTGCAGTAGTCGAGGCGAGAGATGACCAGCGAGTGAATTGGTTAGAAAAGGTCGTATTTTGGAGATGTTGCGGAGGTTGAGTCGGCAGAATTTGGACAGTGATTGGATGTGGTGCTTAAAGGAGAATTCGGAGTCCATCAATCATAGCCCAACTGAGTATAATGGAAAGTGATATCCCCTCTCCATTCTAAATCAACCCCCTAAATCTTAAATCAAAACGCATAACAAAACACAACAAATAGGCACAGAGCTCACTAAAACGTATTGCTTCTCTTTTCCTATACAAAATAAAGTAAATTTTTTAACAAAAATGTTCACCTATTTTTAATAGTTCTATACAAAAGTAGATACACATCTACTGCACCACAAATTTCTCAAAGAAATTTGCATTTCGGGGGGGAAATATACCACATGCAAAAATATTAGCCGGTAATACTTTTTCAAATGGCACGCAGTTAGTAATAATTATGTAAAGACATAGATTAAACCATATTTGGTTGTACGTATTCATTGAGTTGGGATCATGCAACAGAAGCTCTCAGACCAGCTTTACTCAACCTTTTCAACACAGAGGAACCATTGAAATAACTTTCCAGTCTCAAGGAACCCCTGCTAAAAATGACTAAAGCCGCATACACACGTAGCGGTATGTCCGACGTAGGGGAAAGACCGCTCATTTCGAGTGCGTCTCCAGGTAGGCGGGGCCCGCGAAGGAGACGTCGCTGGCCCCGCCGCCTGGTATGGACATAAAGGGGAACCTCAACGCCGAAAAAAATCGGCGTGGGGGTCCCCCCCAAGTCCACAACAGACCCTTGTCCGAGCACGCTACCCGGCTGGCCAGGAAAGGGGGGGCTAGCGAGCGCCCCCCCCCCCCCCCTCCTGAGCCGTACCAGGCCGCGTGCCCTCAACATGGGGGGTGACTTGGGGAAGGGGTGGCCATGCGGCCCCCCACCCCAAAGCACCTTGTCCCCATGTTGATGAAGACAAGGGCCTCTTCCCGACAACCCTGGCCATTGGTTGTCGGGGTCTGCGGGCGGGGGGCTTATCGGAATCCGGGAGCCCCCTTTAATAAGGGGGCCCCCGGATACCGGCCCCCCACCCTATGTGAATGAGTATGGGGTACAATGTACCCCTACCCATTCACCTGTAAAATAAAAGTACAAAAAAAACACAACACACGAGATAAAATACTTTATTGCACAGCTCCGGGGGTCTTCCGTCTTCGGGGGTCTTCTCGCCGGACTCCTCCGCTATCTTCTTGTAGCTCTTTTGCTAGCGGAGGAGTCTGGCTTTCTTCCTCGCCGCCGGCCTCTTCTTCCGACTTCGGGGGTCTTGTCCCCCTCTTCAATTCTTCTGCCAGGCCACCGCGCCTTCTTATAGCTCTTTTACAGGCGGTGGCCCGGTCTTCTGTCGCCGCCGCCGCCTTCCGCTCTTCTGTTCTTCTCTTCTTCTTCTTCTCCAGGAGATGTTGACTCGACAATCTCTCCGGCCGCAATGCCAGGGACATGCTGTGCTGCCACTTATAAAGGGACAAGAGGCGGTGTCACATGGGTTTATGTCACATGGGTTGGTCACATGGGTTGATGTCACATGGCGACAGTCCCAGCATCCTCCGGGACTGTGACATCGTAAGGGGGCGGGGTCACCATGTGACACCAACCCATGTGACATAAACCCATGTGACACCGCCCCTTGTCCCTATATAAGTGGCAGCGCAGCGCGTCCCTGGCATTGCGCCCAGAGAGATCGTCGAGTCAACATCTCCTGGAGAAGAAGAAGAAGAGAAGAACAGAAGAACGGAAGGCAGCGGCGACAGCGACAGAAGACCGGGCCACCGCCTGTAAAAGAGCTATAAGAAGGCGCGGTGGCCCGGCAGAAGAACCGAAGAGGTGGACAAGACCCCCGAAGTCGGAAGAAGAGGCCGGCGGCAAGGAAGAAAGCCGGGCTCCTCCGCTAGCAAAAGAGCTACAAGAAGATAGCGGAGAAATCCGGCGAGAAGACCCCCGAAGACGGAAGACACCCGGAGCTGTGCAATAAAGTATTTTATCTTGTGTGTTGTGTTTTTTTTGTACTTTTATTTTACAGGTGAATGGGTAGGGGTACATTGTACCCCATACTCATTCACATAGGGTGGGGGGGCGGTATCCGGGGGCCCCCTTATTAAAGGGGGCTCCCGGATTCCGATAAGCCCCCCGCCCGCAGACCCCGACAACCAACGGCCAGGGTTGTCGGGAAGGGTCTGTTGTGGACTTGGGGGGGACCCCCACGCCGATTTTTTTCCGTCGCTGGGGTTCCCCTTTAAGTTCTCCTTCGCGGGCCCCGCCTACCTGGAGACCCGTTTAAAATGAGCGGACTTTTCTCCGGGCGGGAAAAATCCGCTCATTTCAAAAGTACGGCGGACTGGCATACACACGGCCAGATTGTCCGCCGAAATGCGAGTCCGGCGGGAAGATTGGAGTGCAACACGGCATTCTAAGTCCGCCGTACTTTCGGGTCAAAAAAGTATGCCGGAGGCTACACACGGGGGGATTGTTTGGCGGACTTGAGTTTGCTGGACTTTTCCACCGGATTGTTTGATCGTGTGTATGCGGCATAAGTCTACAACTCATGATACATTAGTGTGATGGTCAGTGGGACTAATGCTCACCCTCACTGAGAGGACGTACCCCCTTACAGATAGCTAAAAAGATCAATGGTGTCACTGGAAACTTATCCGAGAGGCAGAAATTCTAATTTCTCAAGGAACCCCTAGCAACCTTTGGAGGAACCCTGGTTGAGAAGCCCTGTCTCAGACAGTGCACAAAGGCAACATCTGGCCATACAGTATAGTCATCCATAGTAACCAATCAGATCTCAACTTTTATAGGTTTAGCACTATCAGAAGAATGAAAGATGGCTGCTGACTGGTTGGTAAGGGCTAGTGTGGACTGTAGTTTGGTTTTTAATTGACTAATATGGGTGGATTTACTAAGACTGGAGAGTGCAAAATCTGGTGCAGCTGTGCATGGTAGCCTATCAGCTTCTAACTTCAGCTTGTTCAATTAACCACTTCCAGACCGCTGCACGCCGATATACGTCCTTACTTTGAGGATGGATATCATAGCTGCCATAACCCCCGTATCCTCTTGTTCGGCCGGCGGTCCGCTACAAGATAAAAGTGGTCTCTTCAGAGGTTTCGCCGCAAGATCACTTTTATCAGCAGCGGGAGAGGGGCCCTCCTCCCGCCGTGCTCCGGTGCCCTCCGCCCCTTACCAGAGCCGTCGGCAGTGGCGGAGGCGATACAGTCCTTCTCCAGGCTAGACATGGAGACGAGTGAGGGGAAGATGGCCCCCACCCGCCTCCATGACACTGCAGGGCGGAAGCGACGTCAAAACGTCACTTTCGCCCATAACTCTTAAAGGGTCATTTAAAAAAAAAAAAAATTCAAATGACAATTTTTTTTAATATATATATATATATATATATATATATTTTATTGCATTTTAGTGTAAATATGAGATGTGAGGTCTTTTTGACCCCAGATCTCATATTTAAGAGGTCCTGTCATGCTTTTTTTCTATTACAAGGGATGTTTACATTCCTTGTAATAGAAATAAAAGTGGCACAATTATTTTTTTTTAAAAAACATTGTAAAAAAAAATTTAATAAAAAGGTAAAATAATTAAGACAATTTTTTTTTTTTTTTTTAAACGCCCTGTCCTGCCAAGATCATGTGCAGAAGTTAACATATATTTAAGTAGTACCCGCATATGAAAATGGTGTTCAAACCACACATATGAGGTATCGCCGCAATCGGTAGAGTGAGAGCAGTAATTGTAATTGTAACTTAAAACATGCAACGTGTATAATTTTTTAAACATCGCCTATAGAGGTTTTTAAGGGAAAAAGTTTGTCGCCATTCCACGAGCGGGCGTAATTTTGAAGCGTGACATGTTGGGTATCAATTTACTCTGCGTAACATTATCTTTCACAATCTAAAAAAAAAATTGGTTAACTTTACTGTCTTATTTTTTAATTTAAAAAAAGTTTATTTTTTCCCAAAAAAGTGCGCTTGGAAGACCACTGCGCAAATACGGTGTGACAGAAAGTATTGCAATGACCGCCATTTTATTCTCTAGGGTGTTCGAAAAAAATGCATAATGTTTGGGGGTTCTACGTAATTTTCTAGCAAAAAAAAAAATGTTTTTAACTTGTACACAACACATCTAAAAAAGAGGCCTGGTCCTTAATTGGTTAAGCTTTGACAAAAAACCTGCAAGCTGATTTGTTTCTGCACCAGATTTTGCACCCACCAGTTTTAGTAAATCAGCCCCATAGAGTCTGTCGGTCTATATTATTACAAATGTTGCTGTAAATGTATAATAAAAAAAAAAAAAATCTACAAGGTCCTCTTCCGCTGGTACTGGGTCAGGACCCAAATTGCCAAATCAAGTCCATCATACAATGCCAGATGTTTCTGAGGTTGTGGCCAACGTATAGATGAAATCTATATTTGGTGCTCCTGCCCCCGCCTGGTGAGATTTTGGTCAAGGGTCATCAGACTCTTGTATACTCTTTTTCATGCCAAATTAGCCATGCTTCATTGTCCGATCCTGGGCCTGTTTTCCTACCAAGAGGAAATGGCCACCTACCTATTTATTACAGCCAAACCCGTAATTGCTAGAGCCTGGAGAAAAAAACTACTGTCTTGTTTGCAGAGGTGAAGAGCATCTTGATGACCCTCATGGTCAATGAGAAAGTTGACCAGTATCCCCCACGATCCCCATGCTAAATATCTTAAGGGGTGGTCCCTGTGGTGGTCTTATGATCTTACAACCCAGCATCCGACCAACTTGGGGCTTCCCATCTGATGCCATCCTCTCCCCAGCCCTTGGGGGGAACTCTCTCTTCTCTTGCTTGTTCTCTCTTCTCTTCTTTTTTTCTTCCCCTCCTCCCTCCTTCCTAAATATTTTTTTATTGATATTTATTTATTTGTCTTGTTTGTCCCCCCTTTTCAGTGGACCCGTCCACTCCCTGCACCCATCCTAGCCCCTGGACCTAAAGGACCATGACATGTGAAGGACCTAACCCCCAGTCACTTCCTCCACCCGTTAACCATAATATCTAACCCTCTCCAAATCCCCTCACAAATGACATGACAAGATTTTGGATTAAATGGCCTTGATGGCCTTTTATTAACAATTACTTTGAGATTAAATAAACATTTAAAATAACTCATAACCAACTTTTTGTACTTTTGGGGTCTTTGAGGGGAACCCCACCCCACTGGTCACTGCGACAAACTTCTTTTTACTTTAGGCCTCCAGTCGCAAACCCCCGGACCCGGAGACGGTACTCAACTTTCGCAGTGACCCACCTTTTACCCCTTCCAGGTTAACCCCTTGTTAACCAGAAAGTACCTGATAACCCCATCCACAGATGGGTACCAACCATGTTATCCCCATACCACAGATGGGTACCAACCATGTTAACCCCATACCACAGATAGGTACCACCATGTTAAACCCCATACCACAGATGGGTACCAACCATGTTAACCCCATACCACAGATGGGTACCAACCATGTTAACCCCATACCATATATGGGTACCAAGCATGTTAACCCCATACCACAGATGGGTACCAACCATGCTAACCCCATCCCACAGATGGGTACCAACCATGTTAACCCCCATACCACGGATGGGTACCAACCATGTTATATATGCATATAACATCCATATTCTCCTCCTTCAAAGATCCAACCACTGCCATGGGCTGTCCGTACCGCCCCTATTATTATCAACGATACTCGGGAGGGTGGGTGGGCATCTTTTCCTCCACCGCTCACTACTGACATCACTCCCCTTCCTGCCTAATAATTTTCTAACCCGAGCGCCTCCCCTGCTCCGGCCACTCCCCTTTTCTTAAAGGAGACAAATTATTTTCCTTACAAGCATGACTGTGCTGTCCACACCTGTCATGCCGTCCCTACGCTTATTCTTTTCTCTCCTTCTGCTCCGGGACTCTCTGGCACCCTGTGTTTGTCCCCCAGCCTCGATCAGGAGGACATTGTACACCTATGAGCATGTTCTGTTTGTAGCCTTCTATGGCTGTTAATCGTGCTTACTGTTTATATCCCCCCCCCCCCCCCGCGTGGGATTTCTATGGCTGTAATTGTCTATTCGCTTCAATAAAAAATATTGAAATATTGTACCAGAAAATAAATAAAAATTCAGTTTACTTACAGAACAGCATGAATAATTCCAGATACATGTTGACTCGTCAATGAGCATACAAAAAAAGCAAGGCGTCTTAAATGGACGAGATAAAATCTTGGCAACTTCCTTTCTTTTAACAAGAAGGAGTGAGGTAAAGAAAACTTCTATTGCAATACCAAGGACGTGTATGAGAAATCTGTTGCAATCTGCAGGTTGAATATTTTGCTTGCTATTATACGTTGGTATTTCCCCTTAAAATGGGTATAAAATATGGGCAATACTCTCTCAAATGCTGCCCCTATCCACTCTGCTCACTGTATTATTTTGAGTATTTCATTATATTAAGTGAGTTAAAGTGGTTGTAAACCCTTACAAACCACTTTGACCTACAGGTAAGCCTAGATTAAGGCTTACCTGTAGGACCAAGAAATATCTCCTAAACCTACACGGTTTAGGAGATATTTGCCGAAAGACAGGCACCGCTGTCTACGGTGCATGCGCCGTAGACATCGGCGCGCAGGCGCACTGAGCGCGCCGCTGTCAACGGCGATATGCCGCGAGTGGCGGCTCCCGTGTGCATGTGTGGGAGTGACGTCATCGTGGCTTCCTCGAATGACAGCGGTGGAGCGGCGAGACCCACCGAGAAGATGGATGCTCCGGACTACAGGGGACAGCGGTGACTTCGCTGGCTCCTGTGTCAGGTAAGTGACACATAATGGGGTAGTATGCGATGCATAGTAGTCCATTATGCTTTACCTTTGCAGGGAGACAAAGAGGAAGTAAACTCATCAGGGTTTACTTCCTCTTTAAAGTGATATTAAATAATATTCTTATTCTCAAAAAAAAATCCATTACTTAACCATTTAACCACTGGGTACATAAACCCCCTTCCTAACCAGACCAATTTTCAGCTTTCGGTGCTCTCACACTTTGAATGACAATTACTCATGCAACACTGTACCCATATGAAATGATTGTCCTTTTTTTTCCACACAAATAGAGCTTCATTTTGGTGGTATTTAATCACTGCTGGGTTTTTGTTTTTTTTTGCACTATAAATCAAAAAAGTCTGATTCGTTAAAAAAAAATTCTATGTTTCTGTTAAAATGTATGGGTCCTAACCATGTTATATATATATATAACAGCCATATTCTCTTCCTCCAAAGACCCACCACTGCCGGGCTGTCCTGACAGCCCCCCTAGATACAAACCAAACTTCGGGAGGGTTCTCTTTCTCCTCCGCTCTAGACTGACGTCACTTCCCCCCTTATCCTCCACTTACTTCCTCTTGGGGCCTCCCGTCTCCAGACCACCCCCCCCCTTTCTTAAAGGGGACAACCTCTACCTTGTCCCCTTGCCTGTATACTGTCCAGCCCTGTCATGCCGTCCCTCCATCCATTCCCCTTTCTGTTCTTTTACTACGGGACTCCCTTTAATAAGAATTTATTTATTTTTTCCAATGTAAGGGAACTCCTTTCTTAGGCCCCTTGCACATGGGCACTGTCTGGAGGCAAAAACAGTGATTTTTAACTCTCCCCAGACACCCAAAAACGGGCAGTGGACGCCTGACAGTCCCATACATGTTGACAAAAACAATAGGGCAATTTGCTTTGGATCGGGGACATCACCTACCTACCCCATAATGTTGAATGGGGCTGCACCGCGACTGTGACGCAACTGCATCCAATGGGCGTGGTTGCGGCTTGGTCTCACTTCAAACAGGCCCATGGGAAGCAACTTATTGCTTCCCGATGACCTGTTAATCATGAATCAGCCACTGTTAACAATGTGATGTAGTCAGCAGCTAGACCCATGTGAAAGAGGCCTTAGGCAGTTGTCATCAAAATACAGAAGGGTCCATATTGGAAGAATTTCCTGCTATACCTGTTCTCGATACAACTCACAATTCTCACTGTTTGACTTTGGATACAGATTTGCTTTCATGACTATAACTAACCTGGGACTATAGTGGCAACCTAATGACAATTTTTTATTATTATTCACTTTTCTGTAATTGCAAATTGTAGCTGCCAGAATCCTTGGCCCATAATACTGTATGCCATTAGACCTCATGGAAAAGAATAAGCCAACATGTAGGCAGGTGCAGTTAGCTACTTTGCCACTAGACAGCTCTGTACCTGAATAGTGTCTGGTTACAGTATGTATGGTTATCAGGTGCTAGGCCCTTTTAGGTAGAGCCCTTCTGCAGTAATGTCATGGATGAGTCAGTGCCCACTTATAAGCCAGGTTGGGAGGAGCTCTAGGACAGCCAGGGCCGTCTTTAAGGCAGGGCAAAAGGGGCAGCTGCCCTGGGCCCTGTCATTGTTGTGAGGCCCAAAACAACTGCCTCATACTTGCCAACTATCCAGGTTTAAATTCCCTTGTCCCTTGAAGTTTTAGTCATGTGCTGTGTCCTGATATCTCAGTGTGAAGAGCTGGTACTAATGCTGCCCAGCTCTGCCATATTGTTGTGTACAGATGACTCACCTGCAAACCCTGTGTTTACATGTAAATAACCGGCATTTGTATATAAAAAGCGGCGACAATACTAAGTAAATAGCTGCGGCCGGTGGCATTTATGTGTAAATAAAGGTGGCATTCCTATGTATATAATGCTCCCCTGCTGTGAGGAGGTGATGTGCTGTAACCTCTAGCAACTAATCAGTGATCCGTAATGTGTGCTGTAACCTCTAGCAACCAGTCAGTAAGCAGTAATGATATGCTGTAACTGCTGGCAACCAATCGCAATAGCTGCCTGATCTGATACAGAAAACTGATTTTAAGTCTAGCTGCTATTTATTGTATGTCTCAGAGTAGGTGACGAGGAAAATTGCATGTGGGGGGGGGGGGGGGGCAAGAAATTTTTTGCCCAGGGTCCAATCAATATTAAAGACGGCCCTGAGGACAGCTTGGAAAGGTGGGGCATGGGAGCCAAACACCCCACACCATCACAGATGTAATCAGTAAGTGTAGGCCCTGGACAGGACTGGAGGCCAGATGGAGTGGGCCTGTACTCAGGAGGGGCCGACTATTGTCTTTTTGTCCCTTATGGAGGTGGGGGCTAGGGTGGATTGCAAATGGCCTTTGAGACCAGGCCATTAGATCCCAGTGTGAGGCTGCATTCCTGGAGGGTCCTGGGAAAGGTGTACCCAGGGCTGGACTGGGACAGAAATTTGGCCCTGGACTTCATCCAGGCCGGCCCACTTACATTTTGAGTGTCCTATCACCAGCCACTTACAACAGAGTGTCCCATCAGCACCACTTTACATCAGAGTGTCCCATTACCAGCCCCCTTACATCAGAGTGTCCCATCAGCACCCCCTTACATGAGAGTGTCCCATCAGCACCCCCTTACATCAGAGTGTCCAATGAGCAGCCCCCTTACATCAGAGTGTCCCATCACCAGCCCCCTTACATCAGAGTGTCCCATCACCAGCCCCCTTACATCAGAGTGTCCCATCACCAGCCCCCTTACATCAGAGTGTCCCATCACCAACCCCCTTACATCAGAGTGTCCCATCAGCACCCCTTACATCAGAGTGTCCCATCACCAACCCCCTTACATCAGAGTGTCCCATCACCAGCCCCCTTACATCAGAGTGTCCCATCACCAACCCCCTTACATCAGAGTGTCCCATCAGCACCCCTTACATCAGAGTGTCCCATCACCAACCCCCTTACATCAGAGTGTCCCATCACCAGCCTCCTTACATCAGAGTGTCCCATCACCAACCCCCTTACATCAGTGTCCCATCACCAACCCCCTTATATCAGAGTGTCCCATCAGCACCCCCTTACATCAGAGTGTCCCATCAGCACCCCCTTACATCAGAGTGTCCCATCAGCATCCCCTTACATCACAGTGTCCCATCAGCACCCCCTTACATCAGAGTGTCCCATCACCAGCCCCCTTACATCAGAGTGTCCCATCACCAGCCCCCTTACATCAGAGTGTCCCATCACCAGCCCCCTTACATCAGAGTGTCCCATCACCAGCCCCCTTACATCAGAGTGTCCCATCACCAACCCCCTTATATCAGAGTGTCCCATCACCAGCCCCCTTACATCAGAGTGTCCCATCACCAGCCCCCTTACATCAGAGTGTCCCATCACCAGCCCCCTTACATCAGAGTGTCCCATCACCAACCCCCTTATATCAGAGTGTCCCATCACCAGCCCCCTTACATCAGAGTGTCCCATCACCAGCCCCCTTACATCAGAGTGTCCCATCACCAGCCCCCTTACATCAGAGTGTCCCATCACCAACCCCCTTATATCAGAGTGTCCCATCACCAGCCCCCTTACATCAGAGTGGCCCACTGAGCCATCGGCCCACCGGGAAACTCCCTTAGTCCCGATGGCCAGTACATGCCTGGGTGTACCTAGCGAGGAGGTAACCTCAGAGAGCACAGTCCTGTGAGTACCCACTGTAAAGGAGAGGCTGTAAGGGAGATGGCTGCTAAAGGTGCTGCAAATGCTTTCACATGGGACTGCTGTGGACCTTTTACTAAATGTAATGGATTCTGTATGTGATTGACTCCAGAATGTACTGTATGTCCTAATGATGTGACTGTTATGCCATTTTCTGTATTCCACCAGTTGCACAGCAAAACTACTTTATGTGGACATTCCTTACTTTGGGGATGTAAAGGTCAATGGCCGGGAATGCCGTGTGGAGGCCTCTGGCATGGAGTGGTGCACAAGATGGCGGAAGGTTTGGCCTCAGCAGGAAGGATAATGTTCTAGCAGGACAGGAGCGAGAGTGGGGACTTGCTCATGGCTTCAAATCTAGCCAACCATGAAGCCCCTCTTACAAACACATAATAGGCTTAACATTTTTTATTTTTTTTTATTTACAATAACCCTCGGGCCATTGGTGTTGAAGCAGAACCCATGTATGACACCACAGTGAGGATTTGAAAAAAAATTATTTTGTCAAGCAAACCAATTAAAATTTTCCTTCAGATTTTATATTTTAACATGCTTACTAAACCAAATGCAGTCCCTTGTCATGCCTTTCTTGTCCACGTAAAATACATATTTCTCAAATAAGCCAGGTACATGTAAAAGGCAATTACTTTAATCAAATTTTTATTATTTTCAGATACATTTTACAATCATATATAAACTTGATAGGGAGTGGTCCAACAGAGTGTAAAGAAATATATGAAGATGCAAAGAATGTATAAAAAGCATTAAAAATATAATTATTGTGGTCACAGTGGTAGCAGATATATATTCTCATTTCAATGTCCTGAAAGTCCCACTGATACAGGTCCCTGGTGATTATTCCCATTTAGGTCAAAGGTTGCCCTTAAAGCTTTATTGCTCTCCGCCACTTTGACCGATGGAGCCCTCGGAGATGAATGCAGGGCCGTCTTTAATATTGATTGGACCCTGGGCAAAAATTTGCTTAGGGCCCCCCTCCCCACCCCCCATGCAATTTCGCTCTCCACCTTCTCTGAGACATACAATAAATAGCAGCTAGACTTAAAATCAGTTTACTGTATCAGATCAGGCAGCGATTGCGATTGGTTGCCAGAGGTTACAGCATATCATTACTGCTTACAGACTGGTTGCTAGAGGTTACAGCAGTCCTTAAGGCTCACTGATTAGTTGCTAGAGGTTACAGCACATGATTTTGGTTTGTTGATTGGCTGCTAGAGATTACTGTACAATAATACTGCTCACTGGTTGCTAGAGGTTATAGCAGTCCTTAAGGCTCACTGATTAGTTGCTAGAGGTTACGGCACATGATTTTGGCTTGTTGATTGGCTGCTAGAGATTACTGTACAGTAATACTGCTCACTGGTTGCTGTAGGTTACAGCACATCATCTCCTCACTGCAGGGGGGCATGATATACATATGAATGCTGCCTTATTTACATATCAATGCAGTTGGCCTCAGCTATTTACATATGCATGTCACTGCTATTTACATATGAATGCTGGTTATTTACATGTAAATAACAGGGTCTGCAGGTGAGTCATCTGTACACAACAACAGGACTAAAACCTCAAGGGACAAGGGAATGTAAACTGGGATAGTTGGCAAGTATGAGGCAGCTGCTTTGGGTCCCACAACAATGACCTGGCCCAGGGCAGCTGCCCCTTTTGCTCTGACTTAAAGACGGCCCTAGATAAATGGTCTTTTTGGGTTTGGAAAAGAATGGGACTTTCTTTCTTGGATGCAGTGCTCGTTTTTGACCACCAGTCACTAGTTCCAAACACCTTCATGTGGGGGGAGCAGGTTATGAACCCTATGTATGGCCTAACGCTGACCAGCACAGAACTTAGAGAGGGTTTTATCATGTTTAAACAGATGAATGGAGCAAAATGGGTTAGCAAGGAAGGTATCAGTGGAGGTGGTGGGATTGAGCTTTTAATAGGCCTTTGCCCATCCAGGACAAAGTGACAAGGTCTCCTGAAATGCATTGGATATATTTGATGTTCTTAACCATTTAATGTTTCAAAAAGTCCTTTAAGTTAGATGAACTTTTGTACCATGCGCTCCTCAGTGCGCATCCAAGAATTTACCCTTTGGCGAGTGCTTTATTTGTTGCCATCTGAGAGGTAGCACCTAGGACCACAACAGGGTCCACCCACACTATATTTTCATAATGGATTTCCTTCTTTAACCACTTCTTGATCCAGATTTGGGCAGGTGTCCATGGATGTCCCCTCCCCAGAACCCCGCCCCCTGCGTGCTCCTTGGGGGCGCACATCCGGCTCGCTCTGTGATCGATGTGTCCTTTGGACACAGGTTAATTAACCCTTTCAAAATAAATAAAATGTAATAAAATTGGGAACACTCACATTTGAATAGATGCAGGGCCGTCTTTAAGACAGGGCAAAAGGGGCAGCTGCGCCAGGCCCTGTCATTATTGTGGGGCCCCATACTTGCCAACTAGCCCAGTTTAAATGCCCTTCGTCCCTTGAGGTTTTAGTCCCATGTTGTGTCCTGATATTTCAGTTTGAAGTTCTGTTACCAATGCTGCCCAGCTCTACCCTATTGTTGTGTACAGGTGACTCACCTGCAGACCCTGTGTTTACATGTAAATACCAACATTGATATGTAAAGAGCGGCTGCATTCATATGTAAATAACGGCAAACTGGCAGCATTCATATGTAAATAGAGGTGGTATTCATATATATATCTATATCATGCCCCCCTGAGGTCATGTCCACCATCACCTATACGGAATGCTGCCACTGGGGAGATAAAAGGGGCATGCTGAAAATTGATCACACCCACCCCTCCCCCAGCACTGCCACTGATCCCAGGAGTCCTAGGATCCCTAGGAGTTTTCTGTCTATTAATGGGTCCCCTCACCTCCTCAGTCCATGGTGTGCAGGCAGTGAGGAGATGATGTGCTTTAACCTCTAGCAACCAGTCAGTAAGCAGTAATGATGTGCAGTAACCTCTAGCAACCAACCAGTGAGCAGTATTGATGTACAGTAATCTCTAGCAACCAATCAACAAGCATAAATCATGTGCTGTAATCTCTAGCAACTAATCAGTGAGCGGTAACGATACACTCTAACCTCTGGCAACCAATCGCAATTGCTGCCTGATCTGGTTCAGTAAACACATTTTGAGCCTAACTGCTATATATTGTATGCCTCAAAGCAGGTGGAGAGCGAAACTGCATGGGGGGGGGGGGGCAAGAAATTTTTTGCCAAGGATCCAACCAATATTAAAGACGGCCATGAATAGATGAACAAGCCCTTGTAATGGACAGTAAAAGCAATGCAATGACATCAGCAAGGTTTGTACTAACGCCTTTCATCTAAGGAGACATATGATGCATTTATGGACCTTCCTTTGTGCTGTGGAATTCATTTGGTGGAGGGGGGATTATGGTGTGGGTTTGTCTTTCAGGGGTTGGGTTCGACCCCTTCGTTCCAGTGAAGGGAACTCTTAAGGCGTCAGCATACCAAGACATTTTGGACAATTTCACACTCCCAACTTTGTGGGAACAGTTTGGGGATGGCCCTTTCCTGTTCCAACATGACTGCGCACTAGTGCACAAAACAAGTTCCATAAAGCTATGGATAAGCGAGTTTGGGTTGGAGGAATGTGACTGGCCTACATCTGAAAGAACACCTTTGGGATGAATTAAGAGTGGAGACTGTGAGCCAGGCCTTCTCGACCAACGTCCGTGCCTGACCTCGCAAATGCGCTTCTGGAAGAATGGTCGAACATTCCCATAGACACACTCCTAAACTTTGGGGACAGCCTTCAAAGAAGAGTTGAAGCTGTTATAGCTGCAAAGGGTGGGCCAACTCTATATTGAACCCTACAGACCAATGCCCTGTACACACGGTCGGACATTCCAACCACAAAATCTGTCGGATTTTTTCCGACAGATTTTGTCCGAAACCTGTGTTGCATACACACGGTCGCACAAAGTTGTCGGAAAATCCGATCGTTCCCGAATGAGGTGACATACAAAACGTACGACGGGACTACGTAGAGGCCAGTAGCCAATAGCTTTTGTCCCCAAATTTATTCTGGCACTTCGGAATTCTATACACACGATCGGAAAAAGTCTGATTGGATTTTGTTGCCGCAAAATTTTAGGTCCTGCTCTCAAATGTTTTCCTTCTGAAATTCTGATGAGCTAGAGCCCACACACAGTCAGATTTTCCGACAACATAATCTGATCGGACTTTTCCCATCAGAATTTACGACCGTGTGTACAAGGCATTAGCCCCTGTACACACGGTCGGAGATTTCGACAACCAAATCCATCGGATTTTGTCAGTCGGATCTTGTCCAAAACTGTTGCATACACACGGTCGGACTAAGTTGTCGAAAAATCCGATCTTTCAGAACGTGATGACGTAATTTCGTTACGATGGGACTACGTTCAGGCTAGTAGCCAATAGCTTTGATGTAGGAATTTGATCTGAGCACGCGTGGCACTTGATCCGATCAAAATTCTCTACACATGATTGGAGTATGTCCGATCGAAACAGTTGGTCGGAAAATATTTCCAACAAGTTGGAAAATTGGGTCCGACGGATATTCCGACGGAATCAGTCCGATGCATACCACACACAGTCGGATTATCCGACAACACGGTCCGATAGGACACATTCCGATGGATTCTCCGACCGTGTGTACAAGGGCTTAGACTGGGACGCCATGAAATTTCATGTGCGTGTAAAGGCAGGTGTCACAATACTTTTGACAATATATTGTATGTAGATAATATATTCCCAGCGGGATAGGCAAACTGAAACACCATTAGGTAATAAGCAATCACGTTTCATCACAGGTTTTCATTTATAGATTCAAGGAATGTAATAAGCTTTATGTGATGGCTGATATCATCCCAGTAGGACAGGCAATCCGATAAACCAGCAGGTAATAGGTCACCGTGTTTTATCACAAGTGTTCATACATGGGCTCTTCATTTACAGATTCAAGAGATTTAATAAACTTAATGTGATAATAGATGAAAGTGAAAGAAATGATCAATATACATCCTGCTAGTATTAGCCGAACCATGTTCTGCTTGGATATGGAAATGGCTTCCATTGTTGCCTGCCGACCTAAAAAAGAGAAAACACATTTGCAGTTACACAACATTTTTTGTGTCTACTCCCATATGAACAGGGGCGGACTGACAACTCATGGGGCCCCCGGGCAATAGGAGATTATGGGGCCCCAGGCAGTCAGATTATGGGGCCACACAGTATACCATCACACAGTATACACATTTATGTACACACAGTATACACAGACATGTTTCTACTGGCTGAGAAGGTACTGGAGAGGTGGGGCAGCTATAATCTCAGAATTTTTAGACCAAAAGGATGTCGGTAAGGGACATTTCAGAGACAGATGTAAAATTTTTTTACATCCTGTCCCTGGTTTTACTGAGGTTGGCAACCCTGATGGGGCCCCCTAGTGGCCCGGGGCCCTTGGGCAGTGCCCAAGTGGCCAAATGGTCAGTCCGTCCCTGCATATGAAGTCCTGTATCATCATACAAGATATACAGCTGTGTTGTATCATTTGATGACCTGTATGCATAGGAGTTGATTTACTAAAGGCAAATAAACTCTGCACTTCCGAAGAAGTTGCACCAATTTTCCCCAGAGGCTCGTAAATGTGGTAAAGCTCTGCCGATTCCCATCATCCAAAAATGTGCAAGCAAAAATGTACTTACAATTTGCTTTATAAAGTGAAATGTCACCTCATTCACTAAGCTCTGGAGAAAATTAGTGCAATTTGACCTGCAAAGTGCACAGTCTATTTGCCTTTAGAAAATCAACCCCTTATTGCCCCGTACACACGAGTGATTTTTTTCCGACAACGAATGTTGGATGTGAGCTTGTTGGCGGAAAGTCAGACTGTGTGTTTGCTCCATCGAGCATTTACTTTCGAACTTTCCCCCAACAAATGTTGGCTAGCGGGTTCTCAAACAAACAAAACTTTGTTGTCGGACTTTCCAATCGTGCGTACACAAGTCCGTCGCGTAAAAGTCCACTGGAAGAAGCAATCTGTTTTCTTGTCCCTGGTTTTTGTGTAGTCCAGGTTGAGGAGAGATGTGATGCCGTTCTGTGGAGGGGGGCTGCTGTGCCCTATGCAATCTGCCCAAAGATGTTGCCTTATCCGAAGCTCTACCAGGTATAGACTACCACCTTATCGAGGTATACCTGGGCAGCTACATAGCAGTAGATATAGGGATGAGACTAAGTGAACTATGTTACACTTTAATCTGTTGTGCTGCAAAACCATCAATAAAGTTTGTTAAACTTTTCCTAAACTTGATCTGAAAGGGGCACTCAAAGGTAAACTGGCAGCTAAGTCTACTTGGGTCAGTTAAGCACATACACGTTATGAGGCAGGATAGTCACAAAGGGTTCCCTCGGCATCAGGAGGGAAGGAAGTAAGCAGTTGTACATTTATTGCACGGCTCATCTCTAAGTCGAGGGCATGCCTTAAGGTTGATTTCGCCTGAACACACATCCGCTTCATCCAGGGGCATTGATGAGCATGCGTACATTAAGGTAACTCATGTACAGAGAGAGTGACCTTGCCAATACTGCCTGACCACATTCATCTCAAAGTCTTCCATCTACAGTATATTTACTCTGTGTATCAAGTCAAATTACTGAAAATTGTATTTCTCCAACATTCAACCAATGGAATTGACCAAAAAAAATTTTGGTTGTACCATTTGTTGAAGTTTTTGTATAATTGGGCCTTTATAAATGAGTGAAAAAGGGTTAAAACCTCTGTCCCTTTATTTCTTGCTGTCTAGGAAGATTTTCTATACCCTCCTGTCGTTTTTGAAAAAATGCCCCCCCCCCTGGATAAATTCCCCAGTCTTCCTGTTCTAAAGGCAGCTCAAAATTTTGGATATGCTATCACTTCCTGTTTAGGTGACAAAGGTCACCAGGACAAATAGAGAGGATAAATGTACCCAGTGAAAGCAGCATCAAAAACTTGACAGGCATTTCAAAACCTTCCTCCTCTAGCTAAAGCTAAAAACAAAAGTTTTGCCTATACAAACACTTTAAAGCTGAAGTTTGTTCTGCTTACGGTATATTTTCTCTTCCCTGGTTCCTCCCTTCTCTCCCATCAATGTTTTTATTTGACATGCATTTGTATTTGACCCTTTTACTGTGATAGCCCTAACTAAAATCTAGTGGAACCAACTGCTTTCAGAAGTCATCTAATTAGTAAATAGACACCTGTGTATAATTTCATCTCTGTATAAATACAGCTGTTCTGTGAAGCCCTCAGAGAACATTAGTGAACAAACAGCACCATAAAGGCCAAGGAATACACCGGATAGGTCAGGGATAAAGCTGTGGAGAAGTTTAAAGGCTATAAAAAAATATCCCAAGCTTTCAACATCTTAGGGAGCTCTGGTAAATCCAGCATCCGAAAATGGAAAGAGTATGGCACAACTGCAAACCTACCAAGACATGGCCGTCCACCTAAACTGACATCCCAGGCAAGGAGAGCATTCATCAGAGATGCAGCCAAGAGGCCCATGGTAACTCTGGAGGAGCTGCAGAGATCCACAGCTCAGGTGGGAGAATCTGTCCACAGGACAACTATTAGTCGTGCTCTCCACAAATCTGCCCTTTATGGAAGAGTGGCAAGAAGAAAGACATTGATGAAAGAAAGAAGTCCTGTTTGCAGTTTGCAAGAAGCAATGAGGGGGATAGAGCAAACATTTGGAAGAAGGTACTCTGGTCAGATGAGACCAAAATTGAACTTTTTGGCCTAAAAGCAAAACGCTATTTGTGGCAGAAGACTAGTGCCACGTACACACGACCGGACTTTTTGACAGCAATTCGATCGTGTGTGGGCTCCATCAGATCTTTGCTTGCCAAAAATCCGGGAGACTTTAGAAATAGAACATGTTTTACATTTTTCCACCGGACCAAGAAATCCATTCGTCTGTATGCTAGTCCGATGGACAAAAACCGACGCTAGGGCAGCTATTGGCTATGAACTTCCTTATTCTAGTCCAGTCGTACGTCATCACGTTCGAATCCATCGGACTTTGGTGTGTTTGTGTGTCGCCAAGTCCGTTAATTCGGAAAGTCCGTCGGAACGCCGCCGAAAGTCCGTCGGAAAGACCGGCGGACCTAGTCCCTCGAAAAGTCCGGTCATGTGTACGCGGCATAACACTGCACATCACCCTGAACACACCATCCCCACCGTGAAACATGGTGTTGGCAACATCGTGTTGTGGGGATGTTTTTCTTCAGCAGGGACAGGGAAGCTGGTTGGAGTTGATGGGAAGATGGATGGAGCCAAATACAGGCAGGGCTGGACTGGGACAGAAATTTGGCCCTGGACTTCATCCAGACCAGCTCACTTACATTTTGAGTGTCCTATCACCAGCCACTTACAACAGAGTGTCCCATCACCAGCCACTTACAACAGAGTGTCCCATCAGCACCACCTTACATCAGAGTGTCCCATTACCAGCCCCCTTACATCAGAGTGTCCCATCAGCACCCCCTTACATCAGAGTGTCCCATGAGCTGCCCCCTTACATCAGAGTGTCCCATCACCAGCCCCCTTACATCAGAGTGTCCCATCAGCAACCCCCTTACATCAGAGTGTCCCATCACCAGCCCCCTTACATAAGAGTGTCCCATCACCAGCCCCCTTACATCAGAGTGTCCCATCACCAGCCCCCTTACATAAGAGTGTCCCATCACCAGCCCCCTTACATAAGAGTGTCCCATCACCAGCCCCCTTACATCAGAGTGTCCCATCACCAGCCCCCTTACATCAGAGTGTCCCATCACCAGCCCCCTTACATCAGAGTGTCCCATCACCAACCCCCTTACATCAGAGTGTCCCATCACCAGCCCCCTTACATCAGAGTGTCCCATCACCAGCCCCCTTACATCAGAGTGTCCCATCACCAGCCCCCTTACATCAGAGTGTCCCATCACCAGCCCCCTTACATCAGAGTGTCCCATCACCAGCCCCCTTACATCAGAGTGTCCCATCACCAGCCCCCTTACATCAGAGTGTCCCATCACCAGCCCCCTTACATCAGAGTGTCCCATCACCAACCCCTTTACATCAGAGTGTCCCATCACCAACCCCCTTACATCAGAGTGTCCCATCACCAACCCCTTTACATCAGAGTGTCCCATCACCAACCCCCTTACATCAGAGTGTCCCATCACCAGCCCCCTTACATCAGAGTGGCCCACTGAGCCATCGGCCCACCGGGAAACTCCCAGTAGTCCCGATGGCCAGTACATGCCTGAATACAGGGCAATCTTACAAGAAAACCTGTTAGAGTCTGAAAAAGACTTGGAGGTTCACCTTCCATCAGGACAAGAACCCTAAACATACAGCAAGAGCTACAATGGAATGGTTTAGATCAAAGCATATTCATATGTTAGAATGGCCTAGACAAAGTCCAGACTTGAACCCAATTGACAATCTGTGGCAAGACTTGAAAATTGCTGTTCACAGACGCTCTCCATCCAATCTGACAGAGCTTGAGCAATTTTGCAAAGAAGAATGGGCAAAAATGTTCCTCTCTAGATGTGCAAAAGTGGTAGAGACATCCCCAAAAAGACTTGCAGCTGAATTTTCAATGAATGGAGGTTCTACAAAGTATTGACTCAGCAAGGCGCCATACAAATGCACCCTCCACACTTTAATATATTTTATTTGTAAAAAAAATTTGAAAAGCCATTTATCATTTTCCTTCCACTTCACAATTATGCGCCACTTTGTGTTGGTCTATCTCATAAAATACCAATGAAAGACATTTACATTTTTTGGTTGTAACATGACAAAATGTGGAAAATTTGAAAGGGTATGAATACTTTTTTAAGGCACTGTTCCATAGGCTAAATTAAAACATCAAAATTGATGTGAATTTTACAGATGGATAGCCTGAAGCTCAAGCTCTATCTTCTCTCCTAGGACAACATGCCCCGTTCTGCTCACCTTGTATATGAATGTAGACCTCTTTACTTCTCTTTCTTAAATTTAGATCGGGCATTTGTACTTCACATGCATAATTCCCAGAGTCCTGTGCCTTGGACGGTTTGGCTGCATATTTATTGGATGGACTGAATTTCTCGACTTTCCGCCCGTCTTTGTAAAATGCGTACTCCAGTTTTCTTGACCAATGACTTTTCGTGTAACAGATCAGGTTCAGGTCTTCTCCTTCAATTATGACATCTAGGTGTTTTTCGATTTTGTTTTCTTCTAGTTTTGGATCCGTGAAAAACTCTAAAAGAAAGAACAATGGAAGTTAAGTACATTACTGGTTTCATATTTTCTAAAAAGAAGAAACTCGGCTGAATCGATGATATTACTATCGCGTATTAATATTTGCGATACTTTATTTTTACTTATAACCACTTACTGTCCAGGGCAATTTTTCTTCATAAACATATTAAAATCAGCATTTTTTGCTAGACTTTAACTTTTTTTTATTTACATTAACCCCCCAAAAATATTACTGTATATTCACAAAAAATCAAAAATCCTGCAGAATAAAATGCGGTTGTAAAATAAAATTTTTAATTTATAATTTAAAAAAATAAAAAATTTGTAAAATATAGGGGTTGCGTTAAGTATACCAGACATGTCAAGACTTTTGCACGGATCCCTGAAATGGTGAAAAACGACAGTACCTGGTGCAATCTCCATACGTTTACATGCAAGTGCAGGCCCTACGTGTGCGTTTGCATTCACGTGCGTGCATGGGGGAAGGGGCGTGGATGCTAGAATTTTTTTTTTATATATATTTTTTAATTTATAAACTTTTTTTTTAATGCAACGTAGAAATAAAGGCACTCAAACATCTGATACATCTATTATTAAAAAAAAAAAAAAATCCACAAAAAAATGTCCCTCGTTGTAAATCCATCACCATGCCCACCATGCCCATGAAATTAAAAGCCTGACGGATTCAGCCTACATGAACAATCCTGATGGTACTGCTCACCAGTAGACAGCTCCCCAAGCTGTCATCCTGCTGATATCCACCAGGATCTTCCTAGTGAGGGAGGTGTAGACTCACACCACCATAGGACGACTGGACTCTTTCCCACTAACTTCCTCCTGGCTCTCTGGAGTGAGCTTCTCCAGCCCCGACTTGATCCCCAGACTCAAACCCAGTGGCGGCCTGCCCATAGAGGCCCCATAAAAAAAATGTGTGCGGGATGCCGGACAAACAGGTGTATGGGAAGTGTGACGTGCTGCAATCACGTGATTGCAAACAAGAAGCTCTATTGGCTTCCTTTAGAAAGTCCTCGGGGGGGAGAGCTCTGTGCCCTAAACACCTGAACACTCCCTCTATTGCATTGTTCCCTGCTGTGGTGTGTGATTGGCGGGTCCTCTGCCTTCACTTCTGGTTTCTCTGACTCATCCTGGCCGGCCCGAAGCTGGATGACAGGGGACTTGCTGTGAGAGCTGGGAGCATGAGGCCGGGGGGGACTCTGAAGGGGACATCTAATATCAAGCAAGACCCTGATGGGGACATCTAATGTAAAGGGAGACTCTGCTGGGAACATCTGATGTAAAGGAGGACCCTGATCTAATGGAAAGGGAGACTCTGATGGGGACATCTAATGTAAAGGGGGACTCTGATTGTGACATCTGATGTAAAGGAGGACTCTGATGGGGACACCTGATGTAAAGAGGGACTCTGATGAAGACACCTGATTTATAGGAGAAAGCTGATGGGGACACCTGTTGTAAAGGAGGACTCTGATTGGGACACCTGATGTATATGGGGACTCTGATGAGGACACTTGGTGTATAGGGGGATGCTGGTGGGGACACCTGTTGAAAAGGGGGACTCTGATTGGGACACCTGATGTAAAGGGGGACACCTGTTGTAAAGGGGGACTCTGATTGGGACACCTGATGTATATGGGGACTCTGATTGGCACACCTGATGTATATGGGGACTCTGATGAGGACACTTGATGTACAGGGGGATGCTGATGTGGGTAACAAAATATCCACCCAAGCAACATTAGACCTCCCCCCCAGCAGCAACAACAGATCTCCCAACAGCCAACATCAATAGATCCTCCAGCAGCCAGTAAAAATAGACCTCTCCCTCAACAGTAGATCCCTTCCAGCAACAATAGATTCCCCATCAGCAACAATAGACTCTCACACAATATCAGATCCCCACCAGTGATCCCCACCAATAGATCCACCAGCAGCCAACATCAATAGACCCTCCAGCACACCCCACACCCCCTGTGTTCCCATGCATTCCCGCTGAAAAAAAACCCTGCCTCCTGCAGGACTAGACCCAGAAACTCTGCACCCTGCTGCTTGGGCCTCAGGTTATTTATGGGCCCTCTAACCAGCTACTGGGCAGCTACTGGGCAAACTTCCTCGGGGATTGGCTAGAGTTCCATAAATATTCAGGCTGCATGCCCCGTCCTTCCTCCCACTTTGATTCTAGAATCCTCTAGAAAACTGGAAAGTAAGAGAGGAAGAACCTGTGAAACAATGATCAGCCCTAAATAATTAACCCCCGCTCTTCTGGTTATAGGAGAGCCAAACTGAATTTACCTAGCAACTTACTCTACACGTGGAGGGTGCCACTCTGGGCGTAAAATCCTCAGTTTGCCATCAATGTACGCCATATGTCGGTGACAGGAAAAGTGTTAAGGGGATGAGATGTCCAAAAAGTGTGATGGTCGCGTGTCCATAAACTTTGGCCCTAGGCTACTCCTAAAATCTACTTCTATCTGTGTCACGTACCTTCTAGTAGCGAGCCCGGATTGCGGAGAGAGGCCTCCTTTACGACTCCCACTACCGGTTTCCTGGCAATACAACAGGGAACACAGGAGTAAGGAGGGGTACATGTGCCTGGCAGGATCAACAGATGGGTAGGATGAGTAGGCGAGGATCAGTGGAGCAGGTGATCACAGTGAAGGGACCAGCAGGTAGTTTATAGCAGATACACTGTTCAATGGAGCAGGTAACTTGGAGATAAACAGTGCAGGGAAGCAGGTCACTAGTAGCAGGTGAACAGGGTAATATACACAAGTGCTTGCAGCAGATAACAGTCAATATAAGCAGGTACTAGAAGCAGATGGATAGTGTAATACTAGCAGATCACTTGTAGCAGATAATACAATCCAGTATAAGCAGGTGACTTGCAGCAGACAGGTAGTTCAATATGAGCAAGCACTTATAGCAGATGAACAGTTCAGTATAAGCAGATTATTTGCAGCAGATAGGTAGTTCAATATGAGCAGGCACTTATAGCAGATGAACAGTTCAGTATAAGCAGATTATTTGCAGCAGATAGGTAGTTCAATATGAGCAAGCACTTATAGCAGATGAACAGTTCAGTATAAGCAGATTATTTGCAGCAGATAGGTAGTTCAATATGAGCAGGCACTTATAGCAGATGAACAGTCCAGTATAGCAGGTTATTGCAGCAGATAGGTAGTTCAATATGAGCAGGCACTTATAGCAGATGAACAGTTCAGTATATAAGCAGGTTACCCTTCTAGCAGACGGATGGTCAGAGCAAGCCGAATCGGATACCAGGCAGGAACGAAGTACAAGGGAACAGGCAGGAGAATGGTCACAACAAGCCGAGGTCGGGTGCAGGCGGATAGCAGATGGGTCACAGGCAGGCCGGGTCAAACAGGAACAAACAACACAGATCAGGTCTCACAGGTATAACGCTGTTGAGCAGACAGCAAAGACTGTTGGCAAGAGGCTGGTTTAAATAGGCCGTTTGGCGCCAATACGGACGCACGCACGCGACCGTGCGCGTGCCCGCGCACCTGTGTACGAACGTAAGGGCGTTCGTACGATCCTGCGTACCCGCGACGATCGTACATCAGAAGACCTGGAGGACAATCTCTTCGTGAGATTTTCATGACAATCTGGTGACTGTTACCGATTTTCTGATAGTTTACCTTATTTATCAAACCTTGACTTATACTTACTATTAACGTTAAAAACAAGTTCTTGGCTTCTCTTTCTCGCTTCACCAAGAGCCACTTCACAGGAATAATTCCCAGAGTCCTCCAACCCAATGGACTGAATTTTATAACTACGAGAGGAATTGAATCTTTGAATTTCCCATCCATTTCTGTAGAAGGCAAACTGCAGTTCTGTCTCCTCTCTTAACAGACTGAGATTCGTGTCGCATTCTAGAGTCACTTTCTCTCCTTCCAACACCGAGTCCGGAGATGCCGACAAATTTGGAGAGGTGAACAACTCTAGGAAAAAAAAACAAAAAAACTAGTGTGATATATTACCAAGTGGGTGAAACCCAGTACATTGTACTGTCCCCTATTGATGGAATGGGTTCACTTTTATTTCATGTACAGTTTTGTAAAGCACGAAATATCACACAATGGGCCACCATTATTTTTCTAATGTGTAAAACAAAGTTTAGAGCAGCCTTTCTCAACCTTTTCAACACAGAGGAACCCTTCAAATAGTTCTCCGGTCTCGGGGAACCCCTGCTAAAAATTAGAAATCTACAACTCATGATACATTAGTGTGATGGTCAGTGGGAAGAATGGTCCTTACACTTGTGGTCATTGGGAAGAATTACCTCCTTACAGATAGCTAAAAAGATCAATGGTGTCGGTGGGAACTTATCTGAGAGGCAGAAATTGCCCAATGCTGAAGGAACCCCTAGCAACCTTTGGAGGAACCCTGGTTGAGAATCACTGGTTTAGACCTTTTAGCTTGGCTTGCATTAACAAGGAACCTATTCTGGTCCTTTATGCTTAACTAAAGCCAATTTCGTACCCCACCCAATTGGTGTTTTTTTTTTTTTAATGCTTCTAAAACCACCCAAATAAAAACTGCCGTGTTTCTTTTAACACTTGTAGGGGTCTACTGCCCTATTTATCACAATTTTATGTACATTTTTTGCCTTTGCTGGCTGGGCTGTGGGATCCTGAATGAGGAAGTAGGGAGAGAAAGAGAAGGTCTCAGCCACATGTGTCCTGCCCATGCTGCTAATCCCCAAACCAGAAGGGGCTGCAAGTATTCCTAGGATCTATTAGTTTACATGAGTTTATATCTAAATCCTTATGATAGGGTCTCTCTGTCACAAGGATCATGGAATCTTGTTTGAAGGTGGTTGGCTCCAACTTGTCTTGCATACACACGGTCGCACAAATGTTGGCCAACAATTACGAACGTGGGAACGCCGGTGACTTACAAGACGTACGACGAGCCGAGAAAAAGGAAGTTCAATAGCCAGTGCGGCTCCTTCTGCTTGATTCCGAGTATGCGTGATCTTTTGTGCGTCAGACTTGTGTATACAAGATCGGACTTTCCAACAACAAAGTTTTATTGGCGGAAAATTTGAGAACCCGCTAGCCAACATTTGTTGGCGGAAAGTCCGACAACAAATGTTCGATGGGGCGTACACATGGTCAGACTTTCAGCCAACGAGCTCACATCCAACATTTGTTGTCGGAAAATCCGATCGCGTGTACAGGGCATTACACTTAGCGAACGTTCTGATTCTCTAATTTACCTACAGGTTTAGCACCATATTTGGGGGAGGCAATTTCTAAGAACACCCCGACCACCCCCACCAAATTATAAGCCTTCGGCCCTTCTCGGCGGCCGAAAACCGCTGAGAAGGGCCGAGAGCGGCCGAAAGCAGGCGAGTACGGCCGAGAGCGGCCAAAAGGCGCCGAGTATGGCCGAAGGTGGCCGAAAGCCGCCGAGTACAGCTGAAGGCAGCCGAAAGCCGCAGAGTACGGCCGAAAGCCGCCGAGTACGGCCGAAGGCAGCCGAAAGCCACCCAGAACTACCAGGCGCATCTACACAGGACATCTCGGCGGCGCCATTTTTAAAAATAAAAGCTGACATCAGTGAGGGGACAATGATGTACAAGGCTGCAATGACGGACAGGCTGCATGACAAGGCTTCAATGACAAGGCTGCAATGAGGACAGGCTGCATGACAAGGCTGCAATGAGGACAGGCTGCATGAAAAGGCTGCAAATGACACTGATAAGGCTGCATTGATGGGCATTTAAATGTAAGTTTTTTTTTCTTAAATTTCCCTCCTAAAAGTTTTTTTCCTTAAAATTCCCTCCCAAACTTGGGATGTGTGTTATACACTGGTGCGTGTTATACGCCGATAAATACGGTAAACATTTTCTCCATTTTAGTTTGTAAAATATATAATTGAAAGCATTGTGTTTTAGATATTCTTTAACATCACTGGAATGGGTCAAAGCATTCATAGGACTTACCTTTTACGGATAAAAACGTTTCTGCAGAGTGCTGATAATACAGTAGATTGTGAAAAATGTTTTTAGTGCATTTATATCTTCCAGACCTTTCCAGGCTTACATTTCCGATATGTAACACATCCTCAGACCCCCAGTCTCGTATTATGGCATTATCCTTATAAAATATAGTTTGTCCTGCAGAATATCCGGGATAATGGTGACATCTTAGAGTTACATTGACATCTTCATATACATAGAGAGGGGCCTGTAGGATTATCCAGTCTGAAACACAGAAACAAGTATGATGTGTCTCCTGAAGAGTATTCTATACCGTTCCATACTGGCTGAAGGAAAGTGGAGTTTAGCTGAGTTACATTTAAGGGTATTTTACTCATCCATACTGCCCCCACTCATAATATTACACCCTGTTCAACCAGGCTGGACCTCTGGTTGGGTTACTCCTCCTACAATCCTACAATAGGTTGTGTCCTGAGAATGAAGAAGCCATTACCAAAGACCCTCTCCAGCGCTAATATACGTTTTTAAAGTTTTAGCAGTTAATGGAGTGGGTATGGGGAGGGGGGACTCCATATTAACGCCTATGGTTTTGGAATTGGATGTCCAACAAGCTCATATAGGTGTGTTGGTCAGGAATCCGAAGACTTTTGTCCAGGAATGGCAACAGTTACTGCAAAGGACACCTGGGACACTCAGTAGAAAAGCCAAAGAATTTTGCAAGAGCAACATTTTTGCATACCTCTGTTTTCACATCCTTGGCTCAGCATCTCAATGTCCTTTGGAATACATCTTTTCCCACCACATCCTTGGTTCAGTATCTCAGTATCCTTAGCCCTTGTACACACGATCGGAGATTACGACGGAATGTGTCCGATCGGAGCGTTTTGTCGGATATTCCGACTGTGTGTGGTCTGCATTGGACTGTTTCCGTCGGAATATCCGTCGGACCAAATTTTCCAACTTGCCGGAAATATATTCCGACAAAATGCTCCGATTGGACATACTCCGATCATGTGTAGAGAATTCCGATCGGACAAAGTGCCACACATGCTCAGATCAAATTCCTACATCAAAGCTATTGGCTACTAGCCTGAACGTAGTCCCGTCGTAACGAAATTACGTCATCACGTTCTGAACGATCGGATTTTCCGACAACTTAGTCCGACCGTCTGTATACAACAGTTTCGGAGAAAATCCATCGGACAAAATCCGACGGACAAAATCCGACGGATTTGGTTGTCGGAATCTCCGACCGTGTGTACAAGGGCTAAGAGATACTGAGCCAATGTGAGAACAGGGGCATTTCAATATCCTTTGGAATATACCTGTTCACACATACTTGGCTCAGTACCTCAATGTCCTTTGGAATACCCCTATTCCAACATACCTGGCTCAGTACCTTAATGACCTTTGGAATGCCTCTGTTCTCACATCCTTGGCTCAATATCTCCATGTCCTTTGGAATACACCTGTTCCCATATCCTTGGCTCAGTATCCCAATGTCGTTTGGAATACCCCCGTTCCCACATCCTTGGTTCAGTATCTCAATGTCCTATGGAATACCCCTGTTTGCACATCCTTGGCTCAGTATCCCAATGTCCTTTGGTATACCCTTGTTCCCACATCCTTGGCTCAGTATCTCAATGTCCTTTGGAATACCCCTGTTCCCACATCCTTGGCTCAGTATCTCAATGTCCTTTGGAATACCCCTGTTCCCACATCCTTGGCTCAGTACTTCAATGTCCTTTAGAATACCCCTGTTTCCACATTCTTTGGTCAGAATCCCAATGTTCTTTGGAATACCCCAGCTCCCACATCCTTGGTTCAGTATCTCAATGTCCTCTGAAATACCCCTGTATGCACATCCTTGGCTCAGTATCCCAATGTCCTTTGGAATACCCCTGTTCCCACATTTTTGGCTCAGTACTTCAATGTCCTTTGGAATACCCCTGTTCCCACATCCTTGGCTCAGTCCTCAATGTCCTTTGAAATACCCCTGTTGCAACATCCTTGGCTCAGTATATCAATGTCCTTTGAAATACCCCTGTTTCCACATCCTTGGCTCAGTATCCCAATGTCATTTGGAATACCCCTCTTCTGACATCCCTGGCTCATATCTCAATGTCCTTTGAAATACCCCTGTTCGCACATCTTTGGCTCAATATCCAAATGTCATTTGGAATACCCCTGTTCTGACATCCCTGGCTCAGTATCTCAATGTCCTTTGGAATACACCTGTTCCTTCTGTATTGGATGATCATGGAATAAACGGAGAAAGCATCCAACCTCTGAGCAGTTGCTTTCTCCCTGTGCACAGTATGGGCTTATACTGTATATATTGTATGGTATGCAATAGGCAGCCTCTGACCTTAAGATTTGGAATGCCCCTGTTCCCACATTCTTGGCCCAGTATCTCAATGTCCTTTGGAATGCACCTGTTCCTGCATCCGTGGAGAGTATTACTCTCCTCATTCAATAATACACAGTCTGGTGAAGTATCACTCACCCCATTCCTGACTTAGTAGCACAGTACCCCTGGGAATACCTTACCCCCTGTCCCTGGCAGCACAATGACCCTGTGGTATTGTATCACACAGAGAAAAGAGCATTTTAAAAATATGGCAGTAAAGAATGAAAGTCTAAGTGGGAAAACATCTTTCAGCAACTGATTTGTTGATCCAATGTGTATCTGTACAAGAGATACTCATAAACTTACATTGGCAACAAGGCTATGAAAAAGGTGTTTTTCTGGACTGAAACCTCTTAGCGTGGGTCGTGTTATGGAAAGGTCTCCCACAAAGGAAAAGGAATTCAGCCCAACCATTTTCTCCCATACAGTATTTCACAAAAGTGAGTACACCCCTCATATTTTTGTAAATATTTTCTTCTATCTTTTCATGTGACAACACTGAAGGAATGACACTTGTCTACAATGTAAAGTAGTGAGTGTACAGCTTGTATAACGGTGTAAATTTGCTTTCCCCTCAAAATAACTCAACACACAGCCATTGATGTCTAAACCGCTGGCAACTAAAGTGAGTACACCCCTAAGTGAAAATGTCCAAATTGGGCCCAATTAGCCATTTTCCCTCCCCGGTGTCATGTGACTCGTTAGTGTTACAAGGTCTCAGGTGTGAATGGGGAGCAGGTGTGTTAAATTTGGTGTTTTCGCTCTCACTCTCTCGTACTGGCCACTGGCAGTTCAACATGGCACCTCATGGCAAAGAATTCTCTGAGGATCTGAAAAAAAGAATTGTTGCTCTATATAAAGATGGCCTAGGCTATAAGAATATTGCCAAGACCCTGAAACTGAGCTGAAGCACGGTGGCCAAGACCATACAGCAGTTTAACAGGATAGGTTACACTCAGAACAGGCCTCGCCATGGTCGACCAAAGAAGTTGAGGTCACGTGCTCAGCGTCATATCCAGAGGTTGTCTTTGGGAAATAGACGTATGAGTGCTGCCAGCATTGCTGCAGAGGTTGAAGGGGTGGGGGGGTCAGCCTGTCAGTGCTCAGACCATACGCTGCACACTGCATCAAATTGGTCTGCATGGCTGTCGTCCCAGAAGGAAGCCTCTTATGAAGATGATGCACAAGAAAGCCTGCAAACAGTTTGCTGAAGACAAGCAGACTAAGGACATGGATTACTGGAACCGTGTCCTGTGGTCTGATGAGACCAAGATAAACGTATTTGGTTCAGATGGTGACAAGCGTGTGTGGGGGGCAACCAGGTGAGGAGGACAAAGACAAGTGTGTCTTGTCTACAGTCAGGCATGGTGGTGGGAGTGTCATGGTCTGGGGCTGCATGAGTGCTGTCGGCACTGGGGAGCTACAGTTCATTGAGAGAACCATGAATGCCAACATGTACTGTGACATACTGAAGCAGAGCATGATCCCCTCCCTTCAGAGACTGGGCCGCAGGGCAGTATTTCAGCATGATAACGACCACAAACACACTTCCAAGACAACCGCTGTCTTGCTAAAGAAGCTGAGGGTAAAGGTGATGGACTGGCCAAGCATGTCTCCAGACCTAAACCCTATTGAGCATCTGTGGGGCATCCTCAAATGGAAGGTGGAGGAGTGCAAGGTCTCTAACATCCACCAGCTCCGTGATGTCATCATGGAGGAGGGGAAGAGGACTCCAGTGCCAATCTGTGAAGCTCTGGTGAACTCCATGCCCAAGTGGGTTAAGGCAGTGCTGGAAAATAATGGGGGCCACACAAAATATTGACACTTTGGGCCCAATTTGGACATTTTCACTTAGGGGTGTACTCACTTTTGTTGTGTGTTGAGTTATTTTGAGGGGACGGCAAATTTACACTGTTATACAATCTGTACACTCACTACTTTACATTGTAGACAAGTGTAATTTCTTCAGTGTTGTCACATCGAAAGGTATAATAATATATTTACAAAAATGTGAAGGGTGTACTCACTTTCGTGAGATACTGTAAGTCAGACATCAACTTTTGGGTGGACTTATCCTTAAAACTTTTAATATTCTCAGGCTCCTACAAAGTGAATAAATAGGATCCGTTACTCACCATTACCGACATCCAATCTAACAGGGTGGCTTAGAATATTAAAGACTCTGCACTGGTAGCTTCCACTGTCCCATGTTGCTGCTGATAGAATTACGAAGGTCTGACCCGTATGTTGTATTTCTGTCCCATCCTTGTACCAGAGATACTTGTTGTGAGTTTTTGCATCAAAATTCCAGTAATAGCTATACATTTTTATAAAATCCTCATTAACATTGCAGGTTATTCTTATATTCTCTTCTGTGAAGATCTTGTCCCAGTATGGAGTGAAGGTGACCACAGGTCTTCTTGAAGACCCTGGAATGAAGCATACTGTAGATATACATTTTTTTTAATATGATGTTCCAGTTAGAAAAAAAAATAATTATGGAATAGTTATAATGACCGCGCCTACCCTCTATAATTTGTATTTTTTTATTTATTTTTTGCTTGTGAATTTTTTAGTTCCATGAGTTCCATGAGTGATGTCCCACCAGTGCAATACATCTCCTTCAGGCTAGGATAACGCAAAAATTTCACTTACCTTGTGACTGGACATTGAAGGGAAAAACAGCACTTTCTATGGCACTCTTTGGATCTTTGCACTGTAAACTAGACATGGGCGCCGCCAAAAAATGAGTTTCGTTTCGTTTCGTACCAAAAAAAATAAATACGAATTTTCGTTCCATTCGTAAACTTTTCGTTAAAATAACGAAAGTTCGTTATGATGAATTTACCATTAGGAGGGGTCCCCACCATCCCTGGGCTGAGTTCCCAGGTCTGTACACCTGCTGTGCCCATTATGAGAGGTTCCCACCATCCTTGTGCTGAGTTCCCGGGTCTGTACACCTACTGTGCCCATTATGAGGGGTTCTCACCATCCCTGTGCTGAGTTCCCAGGTCTGTACACCCGCTGTGCCCATTATGAGGGGTTCCCACCATCTCTGTGCTGAGTTCCCAGGTCTGTACACCAGCTGTGCCCATTATGAGGGGTTCCCACCATCCCTGTGCTGAGTTCCCAGGTCTGTACACCCACTGTGCCCATTAGGAGGGGTTCCCACCATCCCTGTACTGAGTTCCCAGGTCTGTACACCTACTGTGCCCATTATGAGGGGTTCTTACCATCCCTGTGCTGAGTTCCCAGGTCTGTACACCCGCTGTGCCCATTATGAGGGGTTCCCACCATCCCTGTGCTGAGTTCCCGAGTCTGTACTAGACATGTGCAAAAGGAAAAAATTTGTTTAGTTTCGTTTCGTTTTAATTCGTTAATTCATTAATTTCGTTTAGTTATATTCGTTAACTTCCTTAAATTCGTTTTCGGATTTAGTTTAGTTTTCTACCGAATTCAAAAAATCGGCCACATTCGAAAATATTTCTACCGGATTCGAAATGATTTCAACATGATTCGACATTATTTCAACCACATTCGAAAATATTTTGTGACCCGAGTTTCTAGCACCAAGTGACCTCGAGATACATGTCCCTAAAGTCGGGTCACAAAATATTTTCGAATGCGGTTGAAATAATGTTGAATCATGTTGAAATCATTTGGAATGCAGTTGAAATAATTTCAACATGATTCAACATTATTTCAACCGCATTCGAAAATATTTTGTGACCCGACTTTAGGGCCATGTATCTCGGGGTCACTTGGAGCTAGACACTTCAAATTTGGATATGTTGTAGTGCTAGTACCATTGTGTTTTCATACCAAATTTGGGGTTTCTAGCTATAAGTGACCCCGAGATATGTGGCCCCAAAATCGGGTCGCAAAATGTCATTCTCTGCTCTAATAACTAATAACATTTTGCGACCCGATTTTGGGGCCACATATCTCGGGGTCACTTGGTATGCAAACACAATAATACTAGCACTACAACATATCCAAATTTGAAGTGTCTAGCACCAAGTGACCCCGAGATACATAGCCCTAAAGTCGGGTCACAAAATATTTTCGAATGCGGTTGAAATAATGTCGAATGCGGTTGAAATAATTTTGAATCATGTCGAATTCATTCGTTATATTTCTTTCGTATTCGTTGTAATTTGTTATTTTTTTATTCGGACATTCGGATGCATCCGAATGTCCGAAAGATGCAAAATTCGGCCGAATTTCGATTCGTTATGAAACGAATTGCACAAGCCTAGTCTGTACACCTGCTGTGTCCATTATGAGGGGTTCCCACCATCCCTGTACTGAGTTCCCAGGTCTGTAGACCTATTGTGCCCATTATGAGGGGTTCTCACCATCCTTGTGCTGAGTTCCCAGGTCTACACACCTACCTAGCCCATTATGAGGGGTTCTCACCATCCCTGTGCTGATTTCCCAGGTCTGTACACCCGCTGTTCCCATTATAAGGGGTTCCCACCATCCCTGTGCTGAGTTCCCAGGTCTGTACACCCGCTGTGCCCATTATGAGGGGTTCCCACCATCCCTGTGCTGAGTTCCCAGGTCTGTACACCCGCTGTGCCCATTATGAGGGATTCCCACCATCCCTGTGCTGTGCTGACTTCCTCTGACTGATGAACAAAACACCAGTCACAATTCTGTTAATCTGGATCCGAAATTCTGAAATTCGTTAACGAAATTTCCTATTTCGTATAAAATTCTTAAGCATAGAAATTCCCCATAGGGACTTTTATTTAAATGCCAATTTTTTATTTTTCATTGCATTTTTGTGTAAATCTGAGATCTGAGCTCTTTTTGACCCCAGATCTCATATTTAAAGTGGGTGTAAACCCGCTGACTTTTTTTTTTATGAGCCAACATACTAGCTCATTATGAAATACTTACCTTAGAACGAGGCGCCGGCATCTCTCGGTCCACGCCCAGGGAGCTGACACATTCCCTCGGTGTGTCTTCCGGGTATCGCGGCTCCGGCGCTGTGAGTGGCCCGGAGCCGCAATGTCGTCACTCCCGCACATGCCTGCGGGAGTTTTCTTTTTAAACATGCCCCATCCCGCCGAGCTTGCGCGCAGAAGCGAACGCATATGTGAGTAGCGCTCACATATGAAAACGGTGTTCAAACCACACATGTGAGATGTTGCCGCGATCAGTAGTGCGAGAGCAATAATTCTAGCCCTAGACCTCCTCTGTAACTCAAAACATGCAACCTGTAGAATTTTTTTAAACGTCGCCTATGGAGATTTTTAAGGGTAAAAAAGTTTGCTGCCATTCCACGAGCGGGCGCAATTTTGAAGCGTGACTTGGGTATCAATTTACTCGGCGTAACTTTATCTTTCACATCATAACAAAAAAGTTGGGCTAACTTTACTGTTGTACTATTTTTTAATTCAAAAAATGTGTATTTTTTCCAAAAAAAGTGTGCTTATAAGACCGCTGCGCAAATACGGTGGGACAGAAAGTGTTGCAACGACCGCCATTTTATTGTAAAAAAAAGAAATGTATAATGTTTAGGGGGTTCTAAGTAATTTTCTAGCAAAAAAAAAAAATGTTTTTAACTTGTAAACAACAAATCTAAAAAAGAGGATCGGTCCTTAAGTGGTTAAAAAAAAATTATTATTGTTTATTTAATCTTTTTCATTTTACACTTTAATTTTTATTTTTTACTTTTTTTTATCACTTTTATTTCTATTACAAGGAACGTAAGCATCCCTTCTGATAGGAATAGTGCATGACAGGTCCTCTTTACAGAGAGATCTAGCGTCTATAGCAGCGGTTCTCAACCTCGGTCCTCAAGTAACCCCAACAGGCCATGTTTGCAGGTTTTACCTTTACCTTGCACAGGTGCTTTAAATCAGAGTCAATGGCTTGGTAATTTGGACAGCTATTGTATCTAAGAGAAATTCCCAAAACATGGCTGGTTGGGGGTACTGAGGTTGAGAACCACTGGTCTATAAGAACCCACATCTCTCTAGGCTGGAAAGCCTGTGATAAAAAACAAAACCAAAAAAAACAATCTCAACCTTTCCAGCTAAAAACACGGCAGTGTGTATATCTGCCGAGGCCAGAAGTGATGTCATAACGTCGCACCCAGCCTCCAAAGGTCATAGAGATGGCCGGAGACCATCGGGTCTTTGGTCAGCTCTATGGTACATGGCTCCCGCCGGCCGATTCATTTTCTGTCCCGAGCCAGTAGAAGCTCCGGAGGGCATCCCCTCCCGCTGCCTGTAAAAAAAAATCAAGTTACCGAACAGCTGCTATGATTGTTTTTACTTTGCAGGGTATTGCCGGCAGAAAAAAAAAAAAAAGATATCTGAATGATGCCTGCAGCTGCATGAATTTTTTTATTTATATTTTTTTAACAGCAAGTAAGAGAAAGTGTTTTTGTTAAATTTTGTTTCCCTTTAGTAGTGATATATAAAAAGGCAGTGAGATGTCTAAACCCCGTTCATATAATTATATATCATATTAAGGGATGGTTACATACCTGCTCTGTGCAAAGCTGCCACTATAAAAAAGAAGAATGGTGAATCATTAATCACTTGACAACAATAACAACAACAACAAAATATTACAATGGACTACACATACTGTAGATCTTTTGTACACTTGTACAGTGCCTTGAAAAGGTATTCATACCAAGACATGGCCGTCCACCTAAACTGACCAGCCGGGCAAGGAGAACATTAATCAGAGAAGCAGCCAAGAGGCCCATGGTAACTCTGAAGGAGCTGCAGAGATCCACAGCTCAGGTGGGAGAATCTGTCCACAGGACAACCATTATGCCACGTACACATGATCGGAATTCCGGCCAGGAAAGGACAGATGAGAGCTTTTCAAAATGCGACCGTGTGTACGCTCCATCGAAATTTAGCTGTCCGAATTTCTGCCAGCCAAAAATTGATAGCATGTTCTCAATTTTCCCGACGGAAAAACTTTCTATCGGTAATTCCGATCGTGTGTATGCAATTCCAACAAGCCAAAAATCACGCATGCTCAGATTCAACTACGAGACAGAAGCTATTGGCTACTGGCTATTGAACTTCCTTTTTCTAGTCCCGTCGTACGTGTTGTACGTCACCGCGTTATAAACGATTGGAATTTAAAGGGACCGTGTGTAGGCAAGACAGCTTGAGCCAAATTCTGTCGGAATACCGTCGGGAAAACCATCAGAGCTTTTTCTGATGAGAATTCCGATCGTGTGTACGTGGCATTAGTCGTGCTCTCCACGAATCTGGACTTTATGGAAGAGTGACAAGAAGAAAGACATCGTTGAAAGAAAGTCATAAGAAGTCCTGTTTGAAGTTTGTGAGAAGCCATGTGGGGGACACAACAAACATGTAGAAGAAGGTGCTCTGGTCAGAGGAGACCAAAATTTAACTTTTTAGCCTAAAAGTAAAACGCAATGTGTGGCGGAAAACTAACACGGCACATCACCCTGAACACACCATCCACACTGTGAAACATGGTGGTGGCAGCCTCATGTTATGGGGATGCTTTTCTTCAGCAGGGACAGGGAAGCTGGTCAGAGTTGATGGGAAAATGGATGGAGCCAAATACAGGGCAATCTTAGAAAAAAACCTGTTTGAGTCTACAAAAGACTTGAGACTGGGGCAGAGTTTCACCTTCCAGCAGGACAATGACCCGAAACATCCAGCCAGAGCTACAATAGAATGGTTTACATCAAAGAATATTCATGCGTTAGAATGGCCCAGTCAAAGTCCAGACCTAAATCCAATTGAGAATCTGTGGCAAGACTTGAAAATTGCTGATCACAGACGCTCTCCATTCAATCTGACAGAGCTTGAGATATTTTGCAAAGAAGAATGGGGGAAAATGTCCCTCTTTAGATGTGCAAAGCTGGTAGAGACACCCCCAAAAAGACTTACAGCTGTAATTGCAGAGAAAGGCGGTTCTACGAAGTATTGACTCCGGGGGGTGGGGGGGGGGGGGGGGGGGGCGCTATACTAATGCACAACACACTTGTCACATATTTATTTGTAAAAAAAAATTAAAACACCCCATTTATCATTTTCCTTCCACTTCACAATGATGTGCCACTTTGTGTTGGTCTATCACATAAAATCCAAATAAAATACAATCAAGTTTTTGGTTGTAACATGATAAAATGTGGAAAATTTCAAGGTGTATGAATACTTTTTCAAGGCACTGTATATGAATTTAGCTACCCCACCTCTCCAGTACCTTCTCAGCCAATAGAAACATATCTGTGTATATTGTGCGTACATGTATGTGTAACCTGTGTGATTGTATACTGTGTGTGTGTGTTTGTGTATACTGTGTGGCCCCATAATCTCTGATTGCCTGGGGGCCCCATAATCTCCTATTGCCCGGGGGCCCCATGAGTTGTCAGTCCGCCCCTGATGGTTGGTTCTCTATTCTCTTAAGCCCCATACACACTATCAGATTATCTGCTGAGTTTTTCCTTCAGATTTACCAAAACCATATAATATGGAGGTCAAACCTTAAGAGTTTCAATGTGTATGCAATCAGGCAGGCCCTTCTACTACATGGTTTTGGTAAATCTGAAGGAAAAACTCAGCAGAAAATCTGGTAGTATGTATGGGGCTTTAGAAGAACATTGATCAATAGGAAGCTTGTTGAGCCCAAATCGGGTCTTTATTCGGGTGATCTATGTCAATAGCAGCCGAGCTCCAAACAGCTGCCCCTGAAAGTAAATGCAATACCCTTTATCAGCCAGTCGTATTTTACCTTACGTAGGTTTAGCATGGCCCTGAATAGTGAAAGGCTATTGTGCAGAAGAGTAATAAGAAGGTCCTAGGTTTGATTCCCACCAGGGACACTATTTGCAGGGATCCCTACGTTCTTTGTTTCCTCCAGGTGCTTCCCAGAATCTAAAAACAGAACATCTTCCTCCTACGATGTGCCAAGTGTGTATGGGATTATAGCAGAGATTGTGACCTTCGTCAGGAGCCCAAGAACTTTTATGCTTGGCTCTCTGCCTTTCACTGTTGTATTGATGCACATTAAATTTATATTTATATTATTAGATACATTTTAATAGCTAAATGCAATTCTATTTTTGCCTTACAAATAAACCAATAATTAATGAAAAAAGAATAATAAAAATAATAAAATTCAATGTACTTACAGACCAACAGCAGAGATAAAGAAGGACCCATGTTGACTTGGAAGAGGTATGCACAAATACGTAAAGTACGAGTCCTGATAACATCTTTCTAAGTTGCTGCATTCTACAAGACAGAGGAAGGAGAGATGTCATTGCCAGCACCGCAATACTGTGGAGGTGTATGAAAAGAGTTTTGCAATCTCCAGTTTGGTAATCTTAAGATTATTTTCTCCACTTTGAAGGAAAAATAGCCAATTTTCTGGAGGAAAAATTTTGAGGATTTTTAGCCATTTACGCAAAATGGACACTTGTACGCAGCGCGGAGGCGGAGGTGCGGCGCCGTGCTGCACATATCAGAAGGCTCTCAGCCATAGGTGTGCACAGCCTATTGCATTAGGGTGTGCACCTCAAAGCTCAAACACATATGTGTGTGTGTATATATATATATACTGATGGTGTCAGTAGAACAGTGGACAGTGTCATTGGGTAGAATTTGGTGTCAATAGGGCAGTGGACGGTGTCATTAGGGTAGATCTTCTTGTCAATAGGGCAGAGGACGGTGTCATTAGGGCAGAGCTTGTTGTCAGGGCAGTGGACAGTGTCATTAGGGCAGAGCTTGGTGTCAATATGGCAGTGGATGGTGTCATTAGGGCAGAGCTTGGTGTCAATAATGCAGAGGACAGTGTCATTAGGGTAGAGTTTCTTGTCAATAGGGCAGTGGACGGTGTCATTAGGGCAGAGCTTGTTGTCAGGGCAGTGGACAGTGTCATTAGAGCAGAGCTTGGTGTCAGTAGGGCAGAAGACGGTGTCATTAGGGCAGATCTTGGTGTCAGTAGGGCAGTGGACAGTGTCATTAGAGCAGAGGTTGGTGTCAGTAGGGCAGAGGACGGTGTCATTAGGGTAGAGTTTCTTGTCAATAGGGCAGTGGACGATGTCATTAGGGCAGAGCTTGGTGTCAATAGGGCAGAGGATGGTGTCATTAGGGCAGAGCTTGTTGTCAGGGCAGTGGACGGTGTCATTAGGGCAGAGCTTGGTGTCAATAGGGCAGAGGATGGTGTCATTAGGGCAGAGCTTGTTGTCAGTAGGGCAGTGGACGGTGTCATTAGAGCAGAGCCTGGTGTCAGTAGTGCAGAGGACGGTGTCATTAGTGTAGATCTTGGTGTCAATAGGGCAGAGGATGTTGTCATTAGGGCAGAGCTTGTTGTCAGGGCAGTGGACGGTGTCATTAGGGCAGAGCTTGGTGTCAATATGGCAGAGGACAGTGTCATTAGGGTAGAGTTTCTTGTCAATAGGGCAGTGGACGATGTCATTAGGGCAGAGCTTGGTGTCAGTAGGGCAGTGGACAGTGTCATTAGCGCAAAGCTTGGTGTCAGGGCAGTGGACGGTGTCATTAGAGCAGAGCTTGGTGTCAGTAGGGCAGAGGACGGTGTCATTAGGGCAGATCTTGGTGTCAATAGGGCAGAGGATGTTGTCATTAGGGCAGAGCTTGTTGTTAGGGCAGAGCTTGTTGTTAGGGCAGTGGACGGTGTCATTAGGGCAGAGCTTGGTGTCAATATGGCAGAGGACAGTGTCATTAGGGTAGAGTTTCTTGTCAATAGGGCAGTGGAAAATGTCATTAGGGCAGAGCTTGGTGTTAGTAGGGCAGTTGACAGTGTCATTAGGGCAGAGCTTGGTGTCAATAATGCAGAGGACAGTGTCATTAGGGTAGAGTTTCTTGTCAATAGGGCAGTGGACGATGTCATTAGGGCAGAGCTTGGTGTCAGGGCAGTGGACGGTGTCATTAGAGCAGAGCTTGGTGTCAGTAGGGCAGAGAACGGTGTCATTAGGGCAGAGCTTGGTGTCAATAGGGCAGAGGATGGTGTCAATAGGGCAGAGGATGGTGTCATTAGGGCAGAGCTTGTTGTCAGGGCAGTGGACGGTGTCATTAGGGCAGAGCTTGGTGTCAGTAGGGCAGAGGATGGTGTCATTAGGGCAGAGCTTGGTGTCAATAGGGCAGATGATGGTGTCATTAGGGCAGAGCTTGTTGTCAGGGCAGTGGACGGTGTCATTAGGGCAGAGCTTTGTGTCAATAGGGCACTGCCCACCAGAAGTTGCATGCGGCCGATCTGACCAGTCACAGACCATCTTAGGGGGTCGCAAATCACTCCCCTCCTGCCCAAAGACTTCCTATTAGCAAGTGCCACGCTACAACAGGCCGGTGTTGCTGCATTTGTATGGGAGGTGGCCACGAGAGGACCGGTCAGGGGTTCTCTTTCCATGCGGGGGGGTGGTGGCTTTTTTGCCACCCCCTGCAAAGTGCCACCCACTGTCGGCCTGGGCCAAGAAACAACAGCGCTGCCTAAACCCTACTGACCTCCTCTAGGATTCATTGGAACTACAAATTAGGTAAAACATCAATATTTGACCTCACGAAAATTCTTTCAGGTGAATGAACACAAATTCCATAGACACCCTCCAAAATCTTGTAGAAAACAATTCCAGAAAATCCAAGCATATTGGAGGGGGAGGGGAAAATACATAATAATGGCCTTGGTTTCAGAATAGGATGTCCAACAAGCTCATAGAGGAATGATGGTCACATGTCCAAAGACTTTCAGCCAATTAACCATAGCTTTCATACACGCTCCCCGAATGGTGCAACTGGGCAGTGGACAGAGGGTAAGTATAAGTAGCTGGGGTAGCAATTAGTTGAACCTGTTGCTTTGTTTAAAATGGGCTAAAACACAAGACTTCTTCCAGGGTAAATAGACTGCTGGTTAACGCAACTGGAAATTCTGAGTAAATGTTTGAAAAATGAAAATTATGAAAGCAAATACACAGGAACTGCACACCAAGACGGACATATAACAACCGCACTCTTTCCTCATCAGGGCAGCCAATCTTTACTTCTCAGATTGCACGATGGTTGCCCTCCACGGAGAGTAAAAGTCCTTTTTCAGCAAATATTTTTCTAGTGTCTCTTCGTTGCCTAAGCACTTCGAGAGGGCCGTGAGAGCTTCAGATCTAAAACACAATACTGTCAGAAATAGTGAGTTTCCACCAGTTTTTAAATACTATGGCAGCATCATGTTGGAATACTACCCTGCGGCCCAGTCTCTGAAGGGAGGGGATCATGCTCTGCTTCAGTATGTCACAGTACATGTTGGCATTCATGGTCCCCTCAATGATCTGTAGCTCCCCAGTGCCGGCAGCACTCATGCACCCCCAGACCATGACACTCCCACCACCATACTTGACTGTAGACAAGACACACTTGTCTTTGTCCTCCTCACCTGGTTGCCCCCACACACGCTTGTCACCATCTGACACCAAATATGTTTATCTTGGTCTCATCAGACCACAGAGCATGGTTCCGGTAATCCATGTCCTTAGTCTGCTTGTCTTCAGCAAACTGTTTGCAGTCTTTCTTGTGCATCATCTTTAGAAGAGGCTTCCTTCTGGGACGACAGCCATGCAGACCAATTTGATGCAGTGTGCGGCGTATGGTCTGAGCACTGACAGGCTGGCCCCCCCACCCCGTCTTCAACCTCTTCTGGCAGCACTCATATGTCTATTTCCCAAAGACAACCTCTGGATATGACGCTGAGCACGTACACTCAACTTCTTTGGTGGACCATGGCGAGGCCTGTTCTGAGTGGAACCTGTCCCGTTAAACCGCTGTATGGTCTTGGCCACCGTGCTGCAGCTCAGTTTCAGTGTCTTGACAATCTTCTTATAGCCTAGGCCATTCTTTATGTAGAGCAACAATTCTTTAAGATCCTCAGCGAGTTCTTTGCCATGAGGTGCCATGTTGAACTTCCAGTGACCAGTATGAGAGAGTGAGAGCAATAACACCAAATTTAACACACCTGCTCCCCATTCACACCTAAGACCTTGTAACACTAATGAGTCACATGACACCAGGGAGAGAAAATGGCTAATTGGGCCTAATTTGGAGATTTTCACTTAGGGGGTGTACTTACTTTTGTTGCCAGCAGTTTAGACATTAATGGCTGTGTGTTGAGTGATTTTGAGGGGACGGCAAATTTACACTGTTATACAAGCTGTACACTCACTACTTTACATTGTAGACAAGTGTCATTTCTTCAGTGTTGTCACATGAAAAGATAGAAGAAAATATTTGCAAAAATGTGAGGGGTGTACTCACTTTTGTGAGATACTGTATATAGATAAAATTGTGATTAGATACTAAATATCATATACCTAGATCTGATGTATATTTCTTGTAGGAGGTCTTCTCCCTGGACCTTGTTATGGGCATGTTTCTAACTGATTCTAATGCCACATACACACGACCAGACTTTTCGAGGGACTAGGTCCGACGATCTTTCCGACTGATTTTCGGTGGAGTTCCGACGGAATTTCCGAATGAACGGACTTGGCCACACACAATCACACCAAAGTCTGACGGATTCGAACGTGATGACGTACGACCGGACTAGAATAAGGAAGTTCATAGCCAGTAGCCAATAGCTGCCCTAGCGTTGGTTTTTGTCCGTCGGAATAGCACACACACGAATGGATTTCTCGGTCCGGCGGAGTTCCGGTGGAAAAATTTAAAACAATGTTCTATTTCTAAAGCCTGCCAGATTTTTGGCAAGCAAAGGTCTGATGGAGCCCACACAAGATCGACTTGCTGTCAAAAAGTCCGGTCGTGTGTACGCGACATAACAGGTGTCTGATATCTTCTTGTACATTAATGTAGCCACTTTTTAGGAAGACAATTTTATTGATAGAAGAGTTATGGAATGTAGGTGCAAATTAAGACTTTGAGATATCCGAGATTTTAACTCTTGACTCTAGACTCACGGATGTGTGTTCCTTTACCACACACTAGACTATTTAGGACATGGCCATTTACGACAGCGCCTTATGAGAAATCATTTGAGAACCTTGCCTAAGTAAGGTTCTGTTTCCCTTCTAAACTGGACTATGTTTCTTCCACAAGGTTGTATACATAACACATTTATTTTTGTAAAAAAAATTTGGAAAACCATTTATCATTTTTCTTCCACTTCATAATTATTTGCCATTTGTGTTGGTCTATCACAGTGATGGTGAACCTTGGCCCCCCCATGTTTTGGAACTACATTTCCCATGATGCTCAACTACACTGCATAGTGCATGAGCATCATGAAAAATGTAGCTCCAAAACATCTGGGGGGGGGGGGGGGGCAAGGTTCACATCACTGGTCCATCACATAAAAACCCAATAAAATACATTTATGTTTTTGGTTGTAACATGACAAAATGTGGAAAATTTCAAGGGGTATGAATACTTTTTCAAGGCACTGTATTTATTATATCCAAAGGGTCCCTTTGCTATTATTATTATAAAAGATGACTTGAAGATCATTATTTAAGGACTGGTATTTGCTATCAAATATTTTCTGTAATTACAAATAGTGTAAACTCAAGCAAGCCACAGATTGTAATATTTCATTTTGCACACAAGAGGTCACCAAATCCCTCCATACAACAATTGCGTTGTGTACAGTTGCACGCCTTAAAATATGTATGTATTTCATTAACTACTGCCTGACCGGGGTGCTGCCATGGATGGACTAGAAAGATTTATGATCTGAAAGCATTTTATTTTTCTTCCCCACAGTCTGTACTAAAGTATTTAATATTCTGAGGAATATTGACTATAAGGCTGTCCATAGACATGAGATGGTTGCCATCTAGTTTAGGCAATAATAAATGAGAGAGGAAAAAAGATCACGTCTATAGAATATCTACAAACACCTCCTGGCTGACCGACCTCTTAGCCCTTGTACACATGGTCGGAGATTCCGACAGAATGTGTCCTATCGGACCGTTTTGTCGGCTATTCCGACTGTGTGTGGTCTCCATCGGACTGTTTCTGTCGGAATATCCGACGGACCAACTTTTCCAACTTGCCGGTAAAATTTTCAGACAAAATGCTCTGATCGGACATACTCCGATCATGTGTAGCCTACTCCGACGGACAAAGTGACACGCATGCTCAGATCAATATTCCTAGACCAAAGCAATTGCCTACTAGCCTGAACGTAGTCCCGTCGTAACGAAATAACGTCATCACGTTATGTACAATCGGATTTTCCGACAACTTAGTCCGACTGTGTGTATGCAACATCACTTCTGGACCTCTTCCGGAATTAATCCGTCGGAATTACTCCGACGGATTTGGTTGTCAGAATCTCCGACCGTGTGTACTAGGGCTAATGGGTAATATATATTGGCATTTTCCAAGGTCGTAAACCCTAGGTCTGCATATCTCAGGTTGTTGATATTTTAGGGAGAAATATGAACAACCTGAGATATGAAGACGATACCACACCAATGGCAGAAAGTGAAGAAGAACTAAAGAGTCTCTTAATGATTGGGAAAGAGGAGAGGAGAGAGCAAAAGCTGGCCTGAAATTGAACATTAAGAAAACTAAGATTATGGCAACTGGTCCCATGACTCCTTGGCAAATAGAAGGAGAAGAAATGGAAACAGTGACAAATTTTATCTTAATAGGCTCCAAGATCATGGCAGACGGTGGCTGTAGCCATGAAATTAAGAGACGTTTGCCTCTTGGGAGGAAAGCAATGGCAAACCTAGACAACATTATAAAAAGCAGAGATATCACCCTACTGGCAAAATGCCCTATAGCCAAAGCTATGATATTCCCAGTAGTAGTAGCTGCGAAAGTTGGAGTTATGCCGCGTACACACCATTGAAATTCTCGTCGGAAAAAGCTATGATGGTTTTTCCAATGGAATTCTGCTCAAGCTTGGCTTGCATACATACAGTCACACAAAAGTTCGCTGAACTTTCGACCGTCAAGAACGTGATGACGTACAACACTACGATGAGCCGAGAAAATTAATGTTAATGCTTCCGAGCATGCGTCGAATTGTTTCCGAGCATGCGTAGGAATTTTGCGTGTCGGAATTCCTACAGACAATCAGATCAAACATTTGCTGGCGTAAATTCAGGAAAAAGAACAGGATTAGTGTCTGTAATAAGACAGTACAGCCAGCCCTCCTGCTCAGTAGGTGTCTGGGCCCCCCCCCTTCCTTTTGAACTGATAGGGCCCGGGTCCAGTACAGGAGGGATGACTGTACCACCTTATCAGCAGCCCTGCTTGAGAATCCTGCATTCTGTACAGGCTCACATTTTAAGCCTCTTCTATATTGCCACAGCCACTATTATCCCTGCCCCCTACCCAATCTCCAGAATTCTGCCTTTCAAAAGTTCCCACGTATGGTAGTAGATCCTCTTCACCTTACCCCTAGTATAATGGGTGTTTAACTGTTGCACTGTGACATGGAAATATATAGATAGGCAACTCCTATCCTCATATCGATTAGCGGTTCCAAATTATTAATAACTACGGCAGTAGGGAACAGACACAAAAGATACGGTCAGCATCTTTCCAAATAACTGTTCTGCTTTATTATAACACAATTGAAGGTTTTTATACACATGATTACGTAGGTATCACATCAATATTACAATTGTACGTTAATGGTAACAAGGGGCGTAACATAGGTAGGCTAATTCTAATCAGGACTCGAAAGAATGCAAACATGTACATTATTATTGCCATGTACACAGTGAGGGCAGTGTGCAATACATATAAAATAGAGTACAATTATATACAGAACTTACAAATTTCCTTTACAGCTGCAAGGATGATTTTTTTTTAATCCCCCCCCCTTCCCCTCCCTTCCCCCCCCCCCTTCTTTCCCCCTCTCCCCCTCCCCTTTCCCCCCCTTCCTTTCCCTGTTTTCCTTCCCTCCAGTTTTCCTTCTCTACCCTTTCTCCCTTGTCCAGTCCCCCATTTTTTTATTCATCAGCTCCACTTGGTTCTCCCAGTATCTTCCCATACCTATGCACTTCCGGTCCCCACATCTCCCGTTCACGTCCTGGTTTCTTTCCATCACCCTGTCACACGTATGTGTGTACTTAACCAAATTATCTCAATGGATAATCCTATTATTATTTTCTAAACCAGAATTTGTCCTTTACAATCCCCTGCATCCGCCGAGGGGGAATTGATGGGTCCTGTGATCTGGGAAATTTTCTATACCCCTCTTCAACAGCGACCTTACGGGGGAACCCGTTGGTAGTTTGCTAGACTGCGGCGTATATGATTTTAACATTATTGATGTATTTTTGTATAATTTTTTTAGTCTTTATTAAACAATTTGTAATTTTTATAATTCATTATTTGTGTTTTTCTACCTAGTACCGAGATAGTCCATTTACTAAAAATTCCTCAGGTTTGGATGCAAAGGGAGCAGCATCAGCAACCGCTCCGGCATTCCTAGAACCTTTTGTCTCTTGTTTTTTAATCTTCCTGAAGCTGTAAATATTGATGCAAATTGTAAAGCCATTTGTGTGTCAGCACGCCAGTAAACTAATAGCTATAAAGTACTAATTATCACTTATCGGCTTCAGAGATACACTATTACACAGAATGGCCAGCGGGTGGCAGTCAGTACTCAGTTGCTTTTGCAGATTTCGCAGCGCTGCGCTTCTAAGCAGAATTTCTGCTAAATACTCAGAAATGAATGCAAAGACTTTTTGTAGAAAATGTGTAAGATAAGCCTGCAACTCGTTCACAGCAGGCGCATTGATCTGCATTGATCAACGCAAGGACACACAATTGCTTTCTGTGTGACCTGTTCATACCATTCAAGTGCATTGGTGTGCGTTGCATAAAAATGCAGTATGTTGGAAATTTTTAATGTCCAAAAATGAAAAAAATAAAAATAAAATAACACTGCAATGCCTGGTAACACTGTATTGTAGAAGGTGTGTACAACGCACAACAGAGCGCTTGCATTATTTGTACCATAACGCATTCCCATTGGTGTGAATGGGCCCTTATGCATATTTCTCAGGATAAAAATACCATGTATGCAAAACCAGGGTCTTCTTATATTGGGCTCGTGAAGCACAACGGGGTTGATGGATGCATGGGCTACACCTGGAACAGAATGTGTTGCCAAAAACAACCAATCAGAATACTGCCCTATTGACCATTCATATATGTGTGGCTTAAAGTCACAGCAACCTCAAAGTAGTTCATGCACTACTTTGATCTGACTTTCATGCAACTTGAGGGCCATAGACTTCGTTAACCCTTAAAATTTGCCTAAACGTCATACCTGAATCTATTACATGCAGCAGGGGTGTAACAGTGAGTCTGACTTTGCAGAGAGACAACGAGTCACATTCAAGTTGCACCCATCCAAAGTTGTGTCAAAGTTGCATCAAAGCTGTACTGCAAAGTCATAAAAGTGTGAATGCCTAAATCAGAGATATCAACTCGTTAATACCGCATCCTCTCAGCCATTAGGGTGGGCCCTTGTGGGCAGTGTGCCTCCAATATCATGTGAGCACTCTCGCTCCCACAGCAATCACATGATTGGGAGCATGTCCGGTTGGCTGGGGATCAGAAGCCATGACCAAGAGCTGTTGGTGACTGATCCGTAAGTGTGCTGGAAATGTGCAGCAAGCGTTCTCATTACCCAACCTCAGGCTGCCCTGGTTGCATGTGTGCAGTGGATGGGAGTTAGGCAGGCCATAGACCGTGCAATTTTTTTCCTGCAACTATGGGTTGGGCCGACCCAGATTTGAACCGTCTATGGTCGGCCTCAGTGGCGACCTGGGCATTGTGGGTGCACGGGCGTTGCCCCTCTTAACACCTCCGCGGCCCTCCCTATCCATGTGCCCGGCCCCTTTCAGGACGCCGGACACATGAATTACAGCGGGCATAGCTGGGGGGGGGGATGTATTTTTAATCAAGCGATTAGAGCCAGAGGCTCTAATAGGCTTCAAAATAGGTGGGCTCAGGGCACAGAGCCCTGCGTCCCAATCCCATCCTGTTGTGTGACGATACCGAATAAATATTTGCTATTTTCACACTAACATTCCTCCCGCCAATCAGGAGGCAGGTCTGTGAGACCTGTTTCTCGATTGGCCAAAGCACAAGGCGATCCTATTGGATGCCTAGTGCTTTGGAGGAAGAGGAGACACGGTGGAGGAAGGAGCCACACCGGAGCCACTTCAAGGGAATGGGGGATGACATGAAGAAGGAAGATAAGGAGAAGAGAAAGGATGTGTACTTGGAGGGAATATTGGAGGGATAGAGGACTTGTGCTAGGAGGGGCGATTATCCCCTCCAAGTACACATCCTCTATCTTCTCCTCATCTTCCTTCTTCATGTCATCCGGCTTAACCCGATCTAAGTTGAACTTCTCAAGCGGCAACAAGGAGAAAATCTCCACGTATTCCCCCTTGGCAATCTTATCTCTTTCCTCCTGTTTCAAGTGTGCTCCCAGTGGTCCCTCGAAGCACACGTATACTTAACATTTTGCCGCATCCGCGATCCTCACAATGTCAGCTCTTGTGGCCGCCTCCTTGGACCCCTTGTCACCTTGTCACCAGGACGACAGGCGACACAGCCGGGGCCGCTGGGACCGCCCCCTCCCCATTAAGCCCATGCTTACCCTTAAAGCAGAAGTTCCCCCTCGTCCCAGTACAAACCCACCCCCCTGCTGATATTCCCCCTCCCAGCACAAATCTTTGCCCCAAGCCCACAGGCCCCCCTCACCCAAAACAATTGCCCCTCCTAGCACAAGTCCTCTATGCCTCCGATATCCCCTCCAAGTACACATCCTCTCTCTTCTCCTCATCTTCCTTCTTCGTGTCATCCGGCTCAACCCGATCTAAGTTGAACTTCTCAAGCGGCAACAAGGAGAAAATCTCCTCTATGATTAAGCCCCAAAAAGAGCAAAATGTGCCCGAGGAGTTCTCAACAGGTGGAGAGCAGAAGCTGAAGCCATCTTTCACCTATTTCAATCATGCAACAGGGAGTCAATGTGAGTCAATGTTTGTGTGTAGTTGGACGCCATTTTGTTAAAGTCTATTGGAGCATGACAAGCCGATCCTGTCTGATCTTGCACCAGTCTATCCACATGGTGCTCTGACTACGCCTGGGTTAACACATATGCGACCGCGGTTCACAGTTTGGGGGTCCAGTGTGTCTGTCCACCGGTTCAGGTGCAATTCAGGTTTGAATTTTAGTCTAAATTCGCACCTGAACTGGACCCAAACACACACAGGACTCTTTTGAAATGCTGACCATGGCCACCCTGAACCGGTGTGAACCGACTCCATTGATAGACGGTCACACGCGCCTGTCATGCGAATCCACACCCAATTCGCATATGTGTGAACCCAGCCTAGTGCAGGTTTTAGGCAATATATGGCAAGGGGCTAAGTACTTTAACTTGGGTGTAGGATGTTCAGCTTTAACAGGCCTTGGGTATAAGGAAAGAGTTACTTTCCAGGCGACAAGGTGTAATTAATGACTGGTCTGAAAGAGAAGGCTTAGACCAGAGCCAGCCTGCTACAGAAAATTAGTAGAGAATCATAAACACATGCTGAGCCCGATAGAAGAAATATCTGTCAGTCGTCAGCCGGGATTATGAAAAGATGGCTCCGTCTGGCCCTCCAATCATTTGAAGCAGATGGAAATTGGTCTTTCAGCAGGACAGGACCTCTTCATCATTTTCTTATTGCTTTTGGACACATATGAGAATTCTTTGCCTTAAAGATGCACCCAAGTTAAACACAAAAATGTTCCTCTGACTAATTTTTATCCTTGCCCTGACCTGTGCGCCCAGTATCCCTGTAATGAAACCCATAAAAATGAATGCCACTGTGTTCCCTGGTTCCAAGCCCTACCATCTCTGGACCCTCTGCAGCCTCAGCCACAGGCTTTAGAGCATGTTTGTTCAACCTGCAGCCCTCCAGCTGTTACGGAACTACACGTCCTATCGTTCCTCTGCCTTTAGGAGGCATGCTTGCAACGGTCAGCTTTGCAATGCCTCATGGGAATTTTCTTGCAATGCCTCGTGGGTCCTGTAGTTCTGCAACAGCTGGAGGCCTGCAGTTTGTATATCTATGCTTTAGTGGGAGAAGGCAACATTATGCAACACAGAATCATGTGACAAGAAGTTGCAGTCTTGCTGAGAGGCATTGTAAAAACAATGCTTATTGTATATGAGAAGCAGTATATAAAACATACATAGAACAACCTCATCAGCCCCCATCAATGCAGCCTCACCAGCGCCCATCAAATGCAACCTCACCAGCCCCCATAAATGCATCCTCACCAGCACCCATCAAATGCAGCCTCACCAGCCCCCATCAAACGATGCCTCACCAGCGTCTATCAAATGCAGCCTACCAGCACCCATCATATGTAGTCTCACCAGCGCCCATCAAATGCTGCCTCACCATCACCCATCAAATTCTGCCTCATCAGCGCCCATGAAATGCAGCCTACCAGTGTCCATCAATGAATGTTTTATTGCTTCCATTCATTCGGCGGGAGTCTGGACACAGACACAGTCCTCCACCGCCGCTGTGCCTCTGACACTATGTGCGAACAGAGCGCTGGCTGCCTGCTGATGCTGAGACTTAGTTGCTTACTGCAGAGAGAAGAGAGTAGGAACACCAGTGACCGGGGTGCCCTAGGTGGCTGCCTAGTTTGCTTAGTGGTAGCACTGGCCCTGCACACCAGGCATTTGCCTGGGTGGCTGGGGACACCAGGACACATGCCTAGTATGTCATGGGACAGACCAGCACAGCAGCTTGCAGAGTGGCAGCGGGGAAACTGCCACTGACCACGAATGGGGAGAGATGTCTTAAATAACCTTGCCTCTGACCATCAATGCAGGAAAGTTAAGGGGTTACCAATGAAAGCTGTTTACATAACATTACCCATAACTCCACTGACCAACAATGTATATGTTATTATTGCATAAACTGGCACCAATGCTGGAGACTATTATTGTGTAAACTGACACCAATACTAGGGATTGTTACTGCGTAAACTGGCAACAATTCTTGGGGTTATTATTGCGTAAACTGTCCCCAATTTCGGGCGTTATTATTGCAAAGACTGGCACCAATTCTGGGGGTTATTATTGCATAAACTGGCACCAATACTGGAGGTTATTACTATGTAACCTGGCGCCAATGCGGCAGATATTACTGCGTAAGATGGCATCAATTCTGGGGGTTATTATTGTATAAACTGGCACCGATACTGGAGGTTAATATTGTGTTATCTGGCACCAATACTGTGGGTTATAAGTGTGTAAACTGGCACCAATTACGGGAGGTTATTACTGCCTAAACTGGCACTAATGCTGGGAGTTATTAATTGTGCATTATATCTTTTTTTCCCAATGCTGTATCCTCTGCACCCTTCACATCACCCCCGTTGTAGTGTCCTCTGCCCCCCACAATAGTGTCCTGTACCCCCCAATGCTGTGTCCTCTGCCCCCTTCACATCACCCCACATTCTAGTATCCTCTGCCCCCCCCCCACACTAGTGGTCTGTAACCACCCCCCCCCAAAGCAGTGTCCTCTGCACCCTTCACATCATCTCTCCATGTAGTGTCCGGTACCCCCAATGCTGTGTCCTTTGCCCCCTTCACATAACCCCTCCCCCACTGTAGTGTTCTCTGCCCCCTTCCACCACATTAGTGTCCTTTATCCTCAATGCTGTGTCCTCTGCAACCTTCACATCACCCCCCCTCCCTGTATTGTCCTCTGCCCCCACAGTAGTGTCCTGTACCCCTTTAAAGCTGTGTCCTCTACCAATTTGTTGTTGAGCAGATAAAAAAAATAAAACACAGAATCGTGGTAAAAACCCACTACATGCATTTCTGCAGCTTCTCCAAAGTCTATTGAACCAAAAAAGCAAAATAAAGCTCAGTTTTGCATTTAAAGAAGTCCCTGACCCTTTACAAAAACGCAGTGACTGAAAAAAAGCATAAATGTGAACGTGTCCCATAGGAAACCATGTTAAAATGGATAGGTGTCAATCAAGCCTTATCGTAGTTTTTTTTTTTTGGGGGGGGGGGGGGAATTAGTGTTAGGAGAGGGGGATTTGGGGGGATATGTGTTGGAGAGGGGAATTTGGAAGGGGGGGATTTGTTCTCAGAAGGGGGGATTTGGGGAGGGAGAGGATTTGAACTAGGAAGGTGGATTTGAACTAGAAGAGAGGGGATTTTTGTTTTAGGACATCTTTGGCTTGCAAAGGAAACTTTTGCTTGGGGGGAAAAGAAATGTTGTGGGGAGGAAGGGAATACCATCTCTGAACGCACAACAAAACGAACCTTGAAGCAGATGGACTACAGCAGCAGAAGATCACACCGGGTGCCACTCCTGTCAGCTAAGAACAGGCAATTGAGGTTACAATTCGCACAGGCTCACTAAAACTGGACAATTGAAGATCGGGAAAACGTTGCCTGGTCTGATGAGTCTCGATTTCAGCTGTGACATTCAGATGGTAGAGTCAGAATTTGGTGTAAACAACATGAAAGCATGGATCCATCCTGCCTCGTATCAATGATTCAGACTGGCGGTGGTGTAATGGTGTGGGGGATTTTTCTTGGCACACTTTGGACCCCTTAGTACCAGCTGAGTTTAAACCCCACGGCCTATCTGAGTATTGTTGCTGACCATGTCCATCCCTTTATGACTACAGTGTCCCCATCTTCTGATGACTGCTTCCAGCAGGATAATGCACCATGTATGGTTGTCACCTCATCCCTTTAAACCCATTTTAATTAATTAATGTCGCGTACAGACGATCAGACTTTCCGGCAGACTTGGTCCAGCGGACCGGAATCCATCGGACAATTCGATCGTGTGTGGGCTCAAGCGGACTTTTTTTTCCCCAAAAGTCAGACGGACCTAGAAATAAAACATGTTTCAAATCTATCCGACGGACTCAAGTCCGACGGACTAAAAATCTGGAAAACCGCTCGTCTGTGGGCTAGTCCGACGGACCAAATACGACGCAAGGGCAGCTATTGGCTACTGGCTATTGAACTTCCTTGTTTAGTCCCTTTTACGTCATCACGTTTAAAACTAATCGACTTTCAAACAGATTTAGTCCGGTCGTGTGTGGCCAAGTCCGTTTAGTTCAGAAAGTCTGTCAGAGCTCCGCCGAAAGTCCGTCGGGAAGACCGTTGGACCTAGTCCGTTGAAAAGTCCGGTCCTGTGTAGGCGGCATAACACATATTAATTACACAGGTTCTGTGGCTGATAAAGGTGGTAGTTAAACTCACTTGGTGCCTTATCTGCATTTAATTAGCCTCATACGTGTAATTCATATGTGTTCGGGTTTAAAGGGATGAGGTGGGAACTCTAGCACCATGTCACAATGATCAAATCATCTCAACACTGGACAATGAGGTCACTGTACTCCAATGGCCTCCACACTCACCAGATCTCATCCAATGTCCTCCACACTCACCAGATCTCAATCCAATAGAGGACCTTTAGGATGTGGTTGGCATCATGGATGTGCACCCAACAAATCTGCAGCAACTGCGTGATGATATCATGTCACTATGGACCAAAATCTCTGAGGAACGTTTCCAACACCTTGTTGAATCTACGCCATGAAGAATGAAGGCAGTTTTGAAGGCAAAAGGGGGTCCAACCCGGTACCAGCAAGGTGGACCTAATAAAGTGTCCAGTGAGTGTATGTCTAAACACAAGGTATAGGGGGGTCTATCATTTATATTTATTTTGGAGGTCTCTCTAATATTTTACTTTACACTGACCAATCAGAGCAGGGTGAGGAGCACCTTCTTAGAAGGATGTTCAGCTAAAATACATCAATTGTTCTCCAGCTCCTCCAGCTCAGAAGTGCCGCCTGGGGACCCCCCCCCCTCCGCTCGGCATGACGGGTAGGATACAGATGGCTGATGAGTGGCTTGGGAGTGTATAGATTATTTCAGAGAGAGAATCAAGAGGTTTGCTGGTGCCGTTCCAGGTTGCTGTCACAGCTCATGACGGATGATAATGATGGAGGAAAGAGAGGTGAAGGAAGCTTTGTCAACGTCCCGTCCACCTTTACTGTACATCAATAAGGATCAATAATAAAAAGAAATATATATACTTGTGTTACCCCTGGTAACCAGATTACAGCTGTCAGAACTAAACTCGACAGTTACAATCAAAGCGTGGTGTGACTGATAATTTTCACAGTTGCTTGTGCTCACAACTGAACAATCAAATCATCAAATGGTTGGTGTCATTACTGACCACATGTTAACCACTTCCAAGCCAGTGTCAGTGTATAGTATTATCACTGATCATTGTATTAGTGTCACTGGTAATGTCAGTGTTAGATAGTCAGATAGTACCCCTTCCGGCCAAGGTCTGTTAGCACCAGATTGTCCGCCACGCTATCACAGTCATACTATATGTCACTGATCGCCGTCATTATAGTATAGCGTCTAAAGCTGCAGAAATAGATATATTAACATTATGTAATAAAAACAGTTACATCCTATTGCAGCAGTAGCCCTGAAGGAGCCGCTGGTTTGTAACACCCTGAACATACAGTATATCACAAAAGTGAGTACACCCCTCACATTTTTGTAAATATTTTATTCTCTCTTTTCACGTGACAACACTGAAGAAATGACACTTGTCTACAATGTAAAGTAGTGAGTATACAGCTTGTATAACAGTGTCAATTTGCAGCCCCCTCAAAATAACTCAACACACAGCCATTAATGTCTAAACCGCTGGCAACAAAAGTGAGTACACCCCCAAGTGAAAATGTCCAAATTGGGCCCAAAGTGTCGATATTTTGTGTGGCCACCATTATTTTCCAGCACTGCCTTAACCCTCTTGGGCATGGCGTTTACCAGAGCTTCACAGGTCACCACTGGAGTCCTCTTCCCCTCCTCCTTGATGACATCACAGAGCTGGTGGATGTTGGAGACCTTGCGCTCCTCCACCTTCCATTTGAGGATGCCCCACAGATGATCAATAGGGTTTAGGTCTGGAGACATGCTTGGCCAGTCCATCACCTTTACCCTCAGCTTCTTTAGTAAAGCAGTGGTCATCTTGGAGGTGTGTTTGGGGTCGTTATCATGTTGGAATATTGCCCTGTGGCCCAGTCTCTGAAGGGAGGGGATCATGCTCTTCTTCAGTATGTCACAGTACATGTTGGCATTCATGGTCCCCTCAATGATCTGTAGCTCCCCAGTGCCAGCAGCACTCATGCAGCCCCAGACCATGACACTCCCACCACCATGCTTGACTGTAGACAAGACACACTTGTCTTTGTCCTCCTCACCTGGTTGTTGCCCCCACACACGCTTGTCACCATCTGAACCCAAAAAGTTTATCTTGGTCTCATCAGACCACAGGACATGGTTCCGGTAATCCATGTCCTTAGTCTGCTTGTCTTCAGCAAACTGTTTGTGGTCTTTCTTGTGCATCATCTTTAGAAGAGGCTTCCTTCTGGGATGACAGCCATGCAGACCAATTTGATGCAGTGTGCGGCGTATGGCCTGAACACTGACAGGCTGACCCCCACCCCTTCAACCTCTGCAACAATGCTGGCAGCACTCATACGTCTATTTCCCAAAGACAACCTCTGGCTATGACGCTGAGCACGTGACCTCAACTTCTTTGATCCACCTGTTCTTTGTGGAACCCATCCTGTTAAACCTCTGTATGGTCTTGGCCACTGTGCTGAAGCTCAGTTTCAGGGTCTTGTTAATCTTCTCATAGTCTAGGCCATCTTTATGTAGAGCAACAATTCTTTTTTTTTCAGCTCCTCAGAGAGTTCTTTGCCAGGAGGTGCCATGTGGAACTTCCAGTGACCAGTATGAGAGAGTGAGAGCGATGACACACCTGCTCCCCATTCACACCTGAGACCTTGTAACACTAACGAGTCACATGACACCGGGGGAGGGAAAATGGCAAATTGGGGCCCAATTTGGACATTTTCACTTAGGGGTGTACTCACTTTTGTTGCCAGTGGTTTAGACATTAATGGCTGTGTGTTGAGTTATTTTGAGGGGACGGCAAATTTACACTGTTATACAAGCTGTACACTCACTACTTTACATTGTAGACAAGTGTCATTTCTTCAGTGTTGTCACATAAAAAGATAGAAGAAAATATTTACAAAAATGTGAGGGGTGTACTTACTTTTGTGAGATACTGTATATATGTGTTTTGTAAAAATGTTTTGGTCTGAGTATAGATCTATGTTTGTCCTAAGCATGTTTGAAACCACTTACAGTTGACTGATGACGCACTACCTCTGCTTCCAAGCATCAATTACTATGGACCATCCATGTATTTACAGAAGAGACGCAAAGGTGAATTCCATTTAAATATTCTTGATTCAATTTGACTTTAACAACCTAATGATGTGACGTATAAGTGCACAGTGATAGGTCTTCCAATGGTACAGTAAGCATTTGTTCAATTGGGGTCAGAAACGGACCACCATGGCGATAGCCCGAATAGTATTTTTTTTAACTTCTATATATAAGGTGAGTGCAGCGCTAATAAAATAACGACATGACAAATTTTTCTAATTTGCAAGTGAAAAAATATGTAAAGGGAAAACGAAGGCAGAGTCCCAGGGAAAAATTCAGACGCACATTCTTTGGAGGATCTTTCACGATTTTCTACAATTTACTATTTATTTCACATGGATGGATGCCTTATTTGTTTCTTTATTCATGGACTGAATTTTTCACTGGGACTCTGCCTTAGTTTTCCCTTTTACATATTTTTTCACTTATATCATCGTGAGCTGGTCCGGAAGTGGTTAAAAATCCAATTTGATGTAATAAGTGGGTTGCACTTACAAGATATATGACGTATCAGAGGCAGTACAGCAATGTGTCTCATCAATGAGGTCCGCGGGATCTCCTGAGGCTTCCGTTCGCTTCCTGTTCCGTTTGCCCATCAAAATCTTAAAGGAAAAAACGTGATGACGTTATCTTCGTTGGCTCCCGCCTACGCGTTTCGTCACTATCAGACTTCGTCTGGGGATTGGCCAGGTGAATGTGTCATCGGGCATGTGGTTTATATAGCCTGGCAGCGCCATCTTAACTACTGTACGCTAAGCTGATATAGTGATAAAGCCGGGGGCAGTGGTTCCAGACATCTTTAAGGGTCTTGGGGAGACCGATTTCCCCGTGCTGGGTGAGACTGCTTTTTAGTAGTCACGGATAGCTGATAAGCAGGCTACTTACTCACTTGGGTGTGGAGTTGGACGCACATTATTTGGAGGATCTTTCACGATTTTCAACAATTTGTCACCGTTAATTCACATGGATGGGTGCTTTATTTCTTTCTTTATTCATGGACTGAATTTTTCCCTGGGACTCTGCCTTAGTTTTCCATTTTACATATTTTTTCACTTGTAAAATTTGAAAAATTTGTCATGTCGTTATTTTATTAGCGCGGCACTCACCTTATATATAGAGGTAAAAAAAATACTATTCGGGCTATATATATATATATATATATATATATATATATATATATATATATATATATATATATTTATTTATTTATTTATATTTATTTATATATATATATATATATATTTATATTTATTTATATATATTTATATTTATTTATATATATATATATATATATATATATATATATATATATATATATAAAACAAGCTGCCAGCACTAAAAAGTCTAATACAGAACACAAAGTAAATATATATATATATATATATATATATATATATATATATATATATATATATATATAGCCTGTTGCTACATCACCGATGTGTATGCATTTCATGCTTGACAAAGAGGTAATAGGAATTGACGGCAACAAGAATTAGGGAGCTGCAATAAAATGTATTTTCCTTTAAACTCACTCCAAGTTTTACTACAGGTTATAAAGCTTTTGTGTTCCCGGTGGGGCCGTTTTCCATCCAGCACCAATATATGCATTGGGATCTAACAAAGTGTTGCTAATTAGTTTTACTAATGGTATGCCAGCAGAGGCACTTAAGCACCTGTGTGTACAGGCCTGTCAGCAGGAGTAGGACAAAAAATGCTGACCCGCACTTTTTTCGTGGCTGTAGTCTCTGTATACAGTTATCCAACAAGAAAGAATCACAAGTTATAGGAGAGTATCCTTGATTACCAATTATGCAGAAGTTTGAAGCCAGTCTGTGAAAGGTACACTATGACTGTGTATAAGGGAACGCCTAAACCAGTGATGGCGAACCCTTGGCACCCCAGATCTTTTGGAACTACATTTCCCATGATGCTCATGTACTCTGCATTGTAGTTGAGCATCATGGGAAATGTGGTTCCAAAACATCTGGGGTGTCAAGGTTTGCCATCACTGGCCTAACCTAAATTTAAAGGGTCAGTCCATCCCTAAGTGATATTTCACTGGCAGCTGTTGGAGACTTAATCCAAGTGACAGTTACTTCTCTCTTTCTCTCGGGGTCTCTATGGGTGAGATAACTGGGCTGAGTTCCCAGGTTTGAACACCAGCTATAGGGTTCCCTTGATCCCTACTGAATTTTAGATTTGCTATGGCCTGATCTGTGGAGATCTGACCATTGCACCGAACTGTATGAATAAATGAATGTGGGCACCCAGGGCTGGGATAAAGGGTGGGCAAAAGGGGAGGCAGCCCCAGGCGCAGCGTGTATTGTAGAGATGGGGGGCGCTGCAAGTTCCGTCTACTACAAGGCTGACAGGAGTAGTGACAGCGGCTTCACTACTTCTGTCAGCCTAGCACTGGAAGCGGAAAAGAGGAGAAGAAAGCCAGGAGGAGGAGCGGGCTGTGCTCTCTCTCCCTCTCCTCCTCATAAGCTTGCAGATAATAGGGGGGGGGGGGGGGGGGCACAATTTGAGATCTTTGCCCTGGGCCCTGGATAATCTTGTCCTCGAACTGTGGGTACCCCTCCAAATCACTGTGGTCAGGTGTTTCCAGTGAAGTTGCTGTTAATACTACAGGATACAAAGACATTTTGGACTATTAAGTGCTTCCAACTTGTGATAACAATTTGGGGGAAGCCCTTTTCTGTTTCAGCATGAGACTGTGCCCCTATGTGCAAAGCTAGCTCTTTAAAGACATGGTTTGACCAGTTTGGTATGGAGGAACGAGAGTGGTCTACACCAGCGTTTCTCAACTCCAGCCTTGAGGCCCGGTTCACACCGCTGCGGGGGGAGATCCGGATGTGATTCGCACAGCAAATCACATCCGATCTCCGTAGCGATGCGAGTTCAGCCATACAGATAGTATGGCTGAATTCGCAGCGCTCCCGCAGCAAACTCGCACGGGACCCTTTTTTGGGTCCGCAACAGAATCGGATCGCATGGGGGTTCACACCATGCGATCCGATTCCTGTGCGAGTCGGCAGATCGCACTGCGATATGCGGACGGATCTGGGGGTGTCATTAACATATCATTGACACTCCCAGCCGTCCGCATAGGGCAGTGTCAACTGCCGGCGGGAGGTGTGCGATGCGGGTAAACGCCGCGGATTCGCGGCGTTCCCGCATCGCTATAGTGTGAACCCGGCCTCAAGGCGCCCCAACAGGTCATGTTTTCAGGATTTCCCTCAGATGAAACAGCTGTGGTAATTACTAAGGCAGTGAAACTGATCAAATCACCTGTGCAAAATAACGGACAGCCTGAAAACATGACCTGTTGGGGGGCCTTGAGGACTGGAGTTGAGAAACACTGGTCTACACAGAGCCCTTACCTCACGCCTACTGAGCATCTTTAGGATGAAACTGGAACAATTGTGAGCCATGTTTTCTCACCCAACATTCGTACCTGACCTCATGAAGGGTGGTCAGCTCCATAAGGACATGGTTTGACCAACTTTGTGTGGGGGAATTACAGTGTCCATCACAGAGACCTGACCTCAAACCTACTGAATATCTTTTGGATGATACTGGAACACCAATTGTGAGCCAGGTCTTCTCACCCAACATTTGTACCTGACCTCATGAATAGTGGTCAACTCCATAAAGACATGGTTTGACCAACTTTGTGTGGGGAAACTAGTGTGTCCATCACAGAGACCTGACCTCAACCCTACTGAATATCTCTTGGATGATACTGGAACACCAATTGTGAGCCAGGTCTTCTCACCCAACATTTGTACCTGACCTCATGACTAGTGGTCAACTCCATAAAGACATGGTTTGACCAACTTTGTGTGGGAGAACTAGAGTGTCCATCACAGAGACCTGACCTCAACCCTACTGAATATCTCTTGGATGATACTGGAACACCAATTGTGAGCAAGGTCTTCTCACCCAACATTTGTACCTGACCTCATGACTAGTGGTCAACTCCATAAAGACATGGTTTGACCAACTTTGTGTGGGGAAACTAGTGTGTCCATCACAGAGACCTGACCTCAACCCTACTGAATATCTCTTGGATGATACTGGAACACCAATTGTGAGCCAGGTCTTCTCACCCAACATTTGTACCTGACCTCATGACTAGTGGTCAACTCCATAAAGACATGGTTTGACCAACTTTGTGTGGGAGAACTAGAGTGTCCATCACAGAGACCTGACCTCAACCCTACTGAATATCTCTTGGATGATACTGGAACACCAATTGTGAGCCAGGTATTCTCACCCAACATTTATACCTGACCTCATGAATGGTGGTCAACTCCATATAGACATGGTTTGACCAACTTTGTGTGGGGAAACTAGAGTGTTCATCACAGAGCCCTAACCTCAACCTGACATTGGGATGAATTGGAATGCTGATTGTGAGCCAGGTCGTCTCCTCTAACACCAGTACCCAACCACACAAATGCTTTTTTGGCTAAATAGGCACAAATTTCAGCAGCCACACCCCTAAATCTTATGGAAAGCCTTCTAAGAAGAGTGAGGGTGTTAAAGCGGGATTCCGCTCTTTTTTTTTTTTTTCTTACCTGTGTTACAGGTGGGCGACTGCTACCTTCGCTTAGCATCCACGTCCGGCGTTTTTTTGACCCCCGGCGCGACGATTCTTTTCCTCGGGATGACTTTTAAAAAAGTGCTCTGGCGTTTTCCATTTTAAGTGTGGGCGTCTGAAGCCCACAGGCATTTACTTCCTGTGTATCGATGACGCTCGGCTCCCAGCATGCTCCGCTCCATCTCGCACATGCTCAGTGTGCAATAGTGGTAATGGCAGATACAGCTGCCTGCCCACTTTAAAAATGGCAAATTCTGGCACGCCCTCATCACGTGACCGGCGTCCTAACGAAATCTCGCGAGATTTCGCAATTTCATTGTCCCCCCATGGATTCTTGGGAAATAGCTTAGAAATTTCTCAGGGACCATTGCGAGGACGATAACCACGCCTACTCCCACGGGAGGACAACCCGGAAGTCAGCAGAAACATCTGAAATAAAAGGTAAGTAAAGAATAATTTTTTTTTTCAGGGTTCATTTAGGTAAGTATTTAATATGGTGATTTTAATAAGATGAAGTTTCATTTTTAGGTACCAAACCACTTTAAAGAGGGGCCAACTCCAAAAGATAGCCATAGTTTTGGAATAGGATGTCCAACAAGCTCATAGTGATGGTCTCTTTTCAGCAAGCTTTTAGTCAATTAGTGTATTTTATGTTATGGAGAATGTGCCAGGAGAAGCTGATACATGTAAGTGTGGTGGCGACACCCAAAGCTTATAGGTGGACAGCAACGGAGAAGGAAATTATGGCAGGGAGATTTTGCTGTTGGAAAGTCCAAGACATAGGAAACCAGGGGAAAACTTAGTCCACCAGGCTTGACCAAAACGAATATATCCTTTTTATGCCGCATACACACGATCAAATTGTCCGTCTACTTAGTCCGCCGGACCGCATTTCACCGGAAAATCCGATCGTGTGTGGGCTTCAGTGGACTATCAGGAAACCCATTCTGAGAAATGCCATACAGCCATCAATGACCAATGTGGCATCAATATTTAAATGGGCCAAAAATACATCCCTGGGAACTACAGACCAGTTTGCCTAACATCAATAGTATGCAAGATCTTGGAGGGGATGATAAGGGACTATATACAAGATTTTAGTAATGCGAACGGTATCATTAGTAGTAATCACCAGCATGGATTCACGAATAGTCCTTCTTGCCAAACCAATCTATTAACCTTCTATGAGGAGGTGAGTTGCCATCTAGATAAAGGAAGGTCCGTATACGTGGTGTATCTGGATTTTGCAAAAGCATTTGACACAGTTCCCCATAAACGTTTACTATAAAAAATAAGGTCCGTTGGCATGGACCATAGGGTGAGTACATGGATTAAAAACTGGCTACAAGGCAAAGTTCAGAGGGCGGTGATAAATGGGGAGTACTCGGAATGGTCGGGGGTGGGTAATGGGGTCTCCCAGGGTTCTGTGCTGGAACCAACCCTATTTAATTTGTTCATAAACGACCTGGAGGATGGAGTAAACTGTTAAATCTCTGTATTTGCTGTAGCTAAGCAGGGCAATAGCTTCTCCGCAAGATGTGGAAACCTTACAAGAAGATCTGAACAAATGCACCTTTTTTCACATGTTTGCTGTGTCCCCCACATGGCTTCTAAAAAACTGCACACGGGACTTCTTATGGATTTCTTTCACCAATGTCTTTCTTCTTGTCACTCTTCCATAAAGGGCAGATTTGTGGAGATCACGACTAAGCCCTTGTACACACGGTCGGAGATTGCGACAACCAAATCCGTCGGATTTTGTCCGTCGGATTTTGGCCGACGGATCTTGTCTGAAACTGTTGCATACACACGGTCGGACAAAGTTGTCGGAAAATCCGATCTTTCAGAACGTGATGACGTAATTTCGTTACGACGGGACTACGTTCAGGTTAGTAGCCAATAGCTTTGATGTAGGAATTTGATCTGAGCATGCGTGGCACTTTGTCCGATCGGAATTCTCTACACATGATCGGAGTATGTCCTATCGGAGTAGTTTGTCGGAAAATATTTCCAGCAAGTTGGAAAATTTGGTCCGACAGATATTCCGACGGAAACAGTCTGATGCATACCACACACAGTCGGAATATCCGACAAAATAGGACACATTCCGACGGAATCTCCGACCGTGTGTACAAGGGCTAATAGTTGTCCTGTGGACAGATTCTCCCACCTGAGCTGTGGATCTCTGCAGCTCCTCCAGAGTTACCATGGACCTCTTGGCTCTTCTCTGAAGAATGTTCTCCTTGTCCGGCCGGTCAGTTTAGGTGGACGGCCATGTCTTGGTAGGTTTGTAGTTGTGCCCATACTCTTTCCATTTTCGTATGATGGATTGAACAGTTCTCCGTGAGATGTTCAAAGCTTGGGATATGTTTTTATAGCCTAACCCTGCTTTATACTTCTCCACAACTTCATCCCTGACCTGTCTGGTGTGTTCCTTGACCATCATGATGTTGTTGGTTCACGAAGGTTCTCTAACTAACCTCTGAGGGCTTCACAGAACATCTGTATTTATACTGAGATTAAATGACACACTCTATTTTCTAATTAGGGGACTTCTGGAGGCAATTGGTTCCAGTAGATTTTAGTTAGGGGTATCGGAGTAAAGAGGGGCTGAGCACAAATGCCCCCCACACTTTTCACAAATTAAAACATTTTGAAAGCCATTTATCATTTTCTTTCCACTTCACAATTATGTGCCACTTTGTGTTGGTCTATCATATAAAATACATTTACGTTTTTAGTTGTAACATGACAAAACGTGGGAAAATTCAAGGGGTATGAATACTTTTTTCAAGACACTGTACTGCTTTATCAGCGGCCCTGCATGTAGACATGAAGTGGTTGCAAAGAGGCCGCAGGAGATCAGTAGCACTGAGATGTAACAAAGGATGGTAAAAGGTTAAAACAATGATTTTTCTTAATAATAAAATAGTAACTATATATAATACACAATGTTTTAGAAAAAAAAAAATGTCTACTTTATTAAAGCGGCAGCTCATATCTTCATCACATGGAAGAGATTTTATTTGCGTACCAAGGAAAGAAAGTGATGAGTAATTTTCAAGTCTTAGCGGTTTGTTCCCAAACGACATACAGGGAAGGTCTACGATTATTCAGCTAAAAGCTCTAATTACTGTTAGCAGTTCTTTTATCATCCAGAAGACCACCCCTTCCATCTCCCCTTATACATCTGCTGGAGGCCACGGACCTCTCTAAATTCATCACAATTACCACCAAGTGCACCTATAATGCGTCATTAGCGAAAATTGATGACTGTTCTGGAGGGGGGGGGGGGGGGGGATGGACGGAAGGAAAAAAATTTAGAATACTGAGTTACAAAATTTTATTCCCTGCAGTCCCTGTGGCCCTATTTTACTAAGGGGATGAAAGCCTGCACAGCACTCCTCTGGAATGCTCGGTGGCTCCAGTTTTGGGTCATCTAAGAGCAATTTCACCAAAGATGTATACTGTCAGTGCTGTGAAAAATATTTGCCCCCTTCCTGATTTATTAAATTTTTTTAAATTTTTGCATAGTTGTCACACTTAAATAATTCAGATCAACAAATATATTTTAATATTATACAAAGATAACCCGAGTAAATCCAAAAATGCACTTTTTTTTAACCACTTTCGGCCCCGGACCATTTTGCTGGTCAAAGACCAGAGCACTTTTTGCGATTCGGCACTGCGACGCTTTAACTGACAATTGCGCTGTCGTGCGGACGTGGTTCCCAAACAAAATGGACGTCCTTCTTTCCCCACAAATAGAGCTTTCTTTTGGTGGTATTTGATCACCCCTGCATTTTTTATTTTTTGCGCTATAAACAAAAATAGAGCGACAATTTTGAAAAAAAACACGCATTATTTTTTAATTTTTGTTATAATAAATATCCCCCAAAAATATATTAAAAAAATGTTTTCCCGCAGTTTAGGCCGATACGTATTCTTCTACATATTTTTGGTAAAAAAAAACCGCAATAAGCGATTATTGATTGATTGGTTTGCGGCAGCTTGGAGTGGCAGGCAGCTTGTGTGTGAGCCCTGACCAATCCCCAATTGGTATTGGCAGGGGGAGCCTCATATATAAGCTGAGGTGATTTTCCACTGGGGGGAGAAGTCAGGGGTGAAGTGAGAAATGGCATGTTAGATAGTAGCAGGAGGCCATCCCCATCAGGGGGGGGGGGTACGCCAATTGCAGGAGAAGGCCTGGAGGAGAGCTGTGAAGGAAACATTGGCTCTATACGGTCATCGGCAATGTCTCTGCCACCACATGGTTGAATGTCAGGGAACTCCTGGAGCAGAGGGGCAGTTGAAGCTATCGTAAGCATGGTCCAGTCAAAGTTCCTTATCATGGACTCAGGGCTGTTGGAAGGTTGGTGAGTGTTACCACAGTGGAGGGCTGGATGTGCCAGGAAGTCTGTGAAGGAACTTTGCCTCTACACGGTCATTGGCAATGTCTTTATCAGCACACGGTCGGTGGTAAAGAAATCCTGGAGCAGAAGGGCAGTTGAAGCTATCAGTTCGCATGGTCCAGTCAAAGTTCCTCATCGTGGACTCAGGGCTGTTGGAAGGTTGGTGAGTGTTACCACAGTGGAGGGCTGGATGTGCCAGGAAGTCTGTGAAGGAACTTTGCCTCTACACGGTCATTGGCAATGTCTTTATCAGCACACGGTCGGTGGTAAAGAAATCCTGGAGCAGAAGGGCAGTTGAAGCTATCAGTTCGCATGGTCCAGTCAAAGTTCCTCATCATGGACTCAGGGCTGTTGGAAGGTTGGTGAGTGTTACCATAGTGGAGAGCTGGAAGTGTGAGGGAACTCTGCTAGTACACGGTCACTAGTGGAGTCTTCATCAATACACACAGTGGATAATGGGAAGTCCTGAATTGGAAAAGAGACTGTGGGGATCTGTGTAAAGTCGATGTAGCCTGTGGGCTCATGATCTGCAAGTTGGGCTGGTTGAGAACAGTAGTCCATATTTCCTAGAAGATATGCTTTTAACCCACTGGTCCTCCGGAGGGGAGGTTCTGCAGGCCTCAGGCCTAGTGGTAGCGACCAACAAGAACGATAGGATGAGGCTTATTCAGAGTGGGCCCCTACTATTCAATATAAGAGGATGTGTCATATTTCAATACAGTAACTTCAAGTTTGTGCAGGAGGAACCAAGTGTACAGGAGGAACCAAGTTATGGGCAGGAGGTGAAGGTCTGGCAGTAATCAGGCCTGTGTGGCAAATTCATTTAAACTCTGCTTTCTAAAAAAAAATGTGGTGAATCACAGTTCATTCATGATCTAGGAAAGGGGGGCAATTACTTTTCACATAGAGACAGGCAGGTTTGAATAGCTTTTTTCCCTTAATAAATGCAACCATCATTGAAAAACTACGTTTTGGATTTACTCGGATTATGTTTGTGTTATATAAAAATTTGTCTGATGATCTGAATCACCTAAGTGGGACAAATATGCAAATAAAAATAAAAATGGGAGTAAGTAATTTTTCGCAGCACTGTATATCACCTTTATTTCCAAGCCTTATCCATTAGACCTGAGATTTCCAAACTTTTCAGTATGAGGGCCAAATCTTACATTGTACAGATACAAAAAAAACTGTTTTATGAATGGATGAGTTCACCTTTACATCTGGGTCCTCTCTTACATCAGAGTTTCCATCGGAGTTCCTCCTTACATCAGGGGACCCATCAGAGTTCCCCCTAACAGCAAGGTCCCCATCAGAGTCCCTCTTACATCAGAGTCCCCATCAGAGTTGCCTCTTACTTTAGAGTTTCTATCGGCGCCCCCCTTACATCAGGGTACCCGTTAGGATCCCCCTTACATCAGGGTACCCATCAGAGTCCCCATTGCCTCAGGGTCCCCATCAGAATCCTCTATTGCATCAGTGTCCCCATAAGATCACTTTCTTACATCAGGACTCCCATCAGAGCCTCAACTTACATCAGAGTCTCCATCAGAGTCCCTCCTTACATCAGGGTCCCCATCAGATTCTCCATCAGAATCCCAGTTACATCACGCGATCCCTATCAGAGTCCCCTCTTACATTATTGTCTACATCAGCTCATTCGTACATCAGAGTCTCAATTGGAGTCCCCCTTATATCAGGGTCCCCATCAGAGTTCCCCCTTACATAAGTGTCTCCATCAGTATCTCCCTTACATCAGAGTCTCCCGTTTACATCGGGGTATCCAACAGAGCCGCCCTTACATCAGGGTCTTCATCAGAGTCCTCACTTACATCAGGGTCCCCATTAAAGTCCCACCTTACAGCAAGGTCCCCATTAAAGTCCACTTGACATCAAGGTCCCTGTCGGAGTTCCCACTTACATCAGATTCTCCATCAGAGCCCCCTTACATCAGGGTCTTCATCAGAGTTCTCACTTACATCAGGGTCCCCATTAAAGTCCACCTTACATCAAAATCCCCATTAAAGCCCACCTTACATCACGTTCCCATTACAGTCCAGCTTACATCAAGGTCCCCGTCAGAGTTCCCACTTACATCAGATTCTCCATCAGAGCCCCCCTTACATCAGGAACCCCCATCAGAATCCCTACTTACATCAGAGTATCCATTGAAGTCTCTATTTACATTAGGGTACCCATTAGTGTCCCGTCAGAGTTTCCACTAAAGTCCACTTGACATCAAGGTCCCTGTCGGAGTTCCCACTTACATCAGATTCTCCATCAGAGCCCCCCTTACATCAGGGTCTTCATCAGAGTCCTCACTTACATCAGGGTCCCCAATAAAGTCCACCTTACATCAAGGTCCCCATTAAAGTCTACCTTACATCAAGGTCCCCATTAAAGTCCACCTTACATCAAGGTCCCCATTAAAGTCCACCTTACATCAAGGTCCCCATCAGAGTTCCCGCTTACATCAGATTCTCCATCAGAGCCCCCTTACATCAGGGTCTTCATCAGAGTTCTCACTTACATCAGGGTCCCCATTAAAGTCCACCTTACATCAAGGTCCCCATTAAAGTCCACCTTACATCAAGGTCCCCATTACAGTCCACCTTACATCAAGGTCCCCATTACAGTCCAGCTTACATCAAGGTCCCCGTCAGAGTTCCCACTTACATCAGATTCTCCATCAGAACCCCCCTTACATCAGGACCCCCATCAGAATCCCTACTTACATCAGAGTATCCATTGAAGTCTCTATTTACATTAGGGTACCCATTAGTGTCCCGTCAGAGTTCCCACTTACATCAGATTCTCCATCAGAGCCCCCCTTACATCAGGGTCTTCATCAGAGTCCTCACTTACATCAAGGTCCCCATTAAAGTCCACCTTACATCAAGGTCCCTGTCAGAGTTCCCACTTACATCAGATTCTCCATCAGAGCCCCCCTTACATCAGGGTCTTCATCAGAGTTCTCACTTACATCAGGGTCCCCATTAAAGTCCACCTTACATCAAGTTCCCCATTACAGTCCAGCTTACATCAAGGTCCCCGTCAGAGTTCCCACTTACATCAGATTCTCCATCAGAGCCCCCCTTACATCAGGGTCTTCATCAGAGTCCTCACTTACATCAAGGTCCCCATTAAAGTCCACCTTACATCAAGGTCCCTGTCAGAGTTCCACTTACATCAGATTCTCCATCAGAGCCCCCCTTACATCAGGGTCTTCATCAGAGTTCTCACTTACATCAGGGTCCCCCATTAAAGTCCACCTTACATCAAGTTCCCCATTACAGTCCAGCTTACATCAAGGTCCCCGTCAGAGTTCCCACTTACATCAGATTCTCCATCAGAACCCCCCTTACATCAGGACCCCCATCAGAATCCCTACTTACATCAGAGTATCCATTGAAGTCTCTATTTACATTAGGGTCCCCATTAGTGTCCCTCTTACAAAAGTGCCCCCATCAGAGTCCCCCTTAATACTGTAAGTTCCCTGCTCCTGTAAATGCTGGGGCAAGCATGTCATTGGTTGCTAGAATGCCGGTGGGACAAGTGGAGACCACAGGAAGCCTCTGCTGACCTGAATCCCTCAATCATTGCACACTTAGGATACTCCCCCGACCTTCGCTGGGGGGGCCAAATAAAATCTCGAAGAGGCTGGACGTAGCCCACGGGCCGTAGTTTGGAGAGCCCTTTCATTAGGAGATCATTATATAAAAGAGTTTTAAATGCTTCCTATTGTTCTAAGAGGTGCTTAAATCAGGCGATATGGATTCTGAAAGCCCAAGCAAAAAAAAAAATCGCTGACTTGGCAAGTTAGCGTCCGCGAAGAAGCTTTATTTACAGTTCTCATTTACCACATCTGAAACTTTTAAATGAGGAAATTGAGAGCAAAAAAAAAGAATCTATCGACCTTGGTTTCTCTGGGCCTTCTCTCTGCTTAGGCCTTAAGTACCGTACGTACATTTTGCGGTACGGAGGGGTGGGGATTTTAACCTTTTGGGTCTTCAGATGGAGCCGACCGTTAATTACATCTCACCGAGTTATGCACTTCAGTGGTTTTAGATGGATAGAAACTTTACATTTGTACCGCGGTGGGAAGAGAGAGAGAGAGAGAGAGAGAGAAAAAAATAGAGTCCACTTAAACTGATTTAACCATCGATGCATCGCTGCCGGTAAGAAGCCTCGTCATCCAGGCCAGCCAGGTCTTGAAGAAGAAGGTGCGTTTGGTGGTGTGAGGCTATTTCAAGCCTATTTTACCTCTTTTCATAAACAGAAAGTGGAAATTCATTAATTCCTCCATAACGCCTACCGCAAATCGGGGATGAGTGCAGAGGAGAGCGCTTGGGTTGCCCAGAGCAAAAAAAAAACAACAGGGAATATCATAGAAAATATTTATACTCCGGACAACCTTTTTTTTTTCTACCAAACAAAAAATAAAAAATTAGACAACTAGACAAATAGACAATCATCTATTTTCTTACAGGAAACATTACTTAACATTTCCTTCAAGCAGCCTTCTATTCACTTCTGGATTAACGATTTTTCACCCATCTCTGGAGATGAATATAAATCGGACCTTTTTATTTTTTAACAATTTATGAGAAATGCATTGGTGTCAATGGGAGGCTGAATTTAGGTAACATTAAACCATTTTTTTTTTAATTAACCACTTCAGCCCCGGAAGGATTTACCCCCCCCCCCCCCCCCCCTTCCTGACCAGAGCATTTTTTTGGGCAATTCTGTACTGTGTCACTTTAACTGACAATTATGCAACGTTGCACCTGTAGCGGATGACATTTTGGACAAAATGTCATACGCGTGTAAATTTAGTTTTTGCCTCAGAACAGTAGGGGTTCTGAGGGTTAATTACATAGGTTGGCCTTGACATCAGTCTGGCCAGGCTGTATTTGGAAGTTCTGCCTGGTCATGTGTATGGTGAAGTGCACATAACCAGGCCTGGTTGGATGTTTGAATGTTTGAGTATCAACTTTCTCGGAACCAATCAGTGGGAGTGCCGGGGCCCGCTGAGGAGTCTGGGAAGGGGTACTTAAGAAGTGTGAGTCACGTGTTCAGGGAGAGGAGTTTGTGAGACCCGTGTGGTCTGTTCTGGTTCCAGGACCGGAGTAGCCCCGTGAGGGGTCCCGGTCACGGGGTGTTCAACATCCCGCAACATGTTCCTGTTGAAGGCCCCTGATAGACCCATCTGGTCTGGGGTAGGGATCCGTCTGTTCCCGAGTCTCGGAACCGGCTGGTCCAAGGCGCAGTAACTGAGGGAGGATTCAAGGTGTCCGGGTGTGCTCTCGGCTTGGAGAGGCACCACAGCTCATGGAAGTGACCGGGGGAGGACTCTCCGGAGGAGGGCTGGTGTTCTGCCATATATAGTCCGTCCATCGGATAGTGTCCGCCCCGTACTGTGCAGGCACAGTGCTTGCGCAGTATGGAGCAGAAGGAGATTCGGAAAATCTCCGAAGATGAACAGCGCCTGCGCCGTGAGTCAAGGTGGTAGCCCCACCATCCAAGTGGACATAGGGCTGCAAATATTAGAGGGCCCCTGGCGGGCTCGCTTCGCTCGCCACGCTTCGGGCACGGCCGCACTGCGCTCGGCTCTTTTTATTCTAACTCTATGTCCACTTGGATGGTGGGGCTAGAACCTGGACTCATGACGCAGGCGCCGTTCATCTTCAGATATTTTCGTAATCTGTGTGTCCTCTGTACTGCACAGTACACAGCGGACACTATCCGATGGGGGACGCTATGTGATAGGACACCGGCAAGTGGCATCCTGAGAAGTGTCTGGTTACTGAGTTGGGAAGGACATTGACGAATTCACGCTTTTCCAGTACCATTGAGGAGACGGGGACGGTTCCAGGTACTGAGGAAAAGGTTCCTGTTCACCTTTAGTTACAACTTGTACACGTTCACAGGACTGTTTCAAGTTTTGAGTCAACGTGCTGACTGCCATGATCTCTGGCTAGAGATCTGTTCAGCCTTGAAGTACCCAGCTGCGAGTGGCTACTCTCTGGGTGGAATTAGAGACTTTGCTAGACCTGCAGTTCAAGGTGCCTGAGTTCTTCACACGTGCCCTCTGTTCCCTAAGAGACTGTGTTATTGAATGTTACTACTGCAAAATAAAACCTCTGTTAAAGGACTTTATCTGTGTCAGTGTTCAAGTCATTGGGTATCAACCCTGGGAACCCCTAGACGTGGAAGAGCAGGCCGAGAGAAGGTAACTGGTAAGCCCAACAAGTCAAGGCCGCCTAGTAAGGGTGGTGGCCGCTACACACCCTAAACAAAATTGACATCCTTTTTTTTTCCCCCACGAATAGAGATTTTTTTTGGGGGGTATTTGATCACCTCTGCGGTTTTTATTTTTTGCTCTATAAGCAAAAAAAAATAAAAAATACTGACAATTTTCAAGAAGTAAAAAAAAAAAACTATATTTTTTTTACTTTCTGCTATAAAACAAATCCAATAAAAATTTTTTTAAAAATCTGATTTTTTTTTCATCAATGTAGGCCAATATGTATTCTGCTACGTGTTTTTGGTATAAAACAAAACAAAACGCAATACGCATATATTGATTGGTTTACACAAAAGTTTTGGTGCCTACAAACTATGGGATATATTTATTGAATTTTTATTTATTTATTTATTTTACTAGTAATGGTGGCAATCAGTGCATCTGCAGCAGATAAATCAGACACTAAGTGACACATTTGATACTTTTTTGGGGATCGGTGAGACTAATTCAGTGATAAGTGCTAAAAAAAAAAAAAAATGCACTTTCACTGTACTAATGACACTGGCTGGGAAGGGCTTAACATCAGGGACGATCAAAGGGTTAAATGTGCTCCTAGGGAGTGCTTGCTAATTGTGATGGAGGTGCTTTAACGGAGGGAAGACAGAGATTGCTGTTCTCTTCTTGACATCTGTTAAAAGTGCTGAATTTATAGCGCTTGTTTGAGGATTCAGAAAAAAAGAGGAGCTGAAGTTACACTCTGCAGAGCTCAGTGAGGAGAGCTCTGAAAGCTGATTGGAGGGAAGAAACCCCTCCCTCTTCACACAGCTCACAGAAAAAGAGCTGAGACTTTCAATCTGCCCGAGCTCCCTCCTCTGTCACCATTTTTCTCTTGGTGTCATGAAAACTTGTCAGAAGTGATTCATGCAGGAAGATGAGGAAGGAGACAGCAAACATAAGTGACACTTAGGCTGCATTCACAATTCAACGTTGGGGCAAATCTGCCCGGGATTTGAAGGCGCTGATGTGTGCATAGCAAATCGCAGGACTCGCATTTGAGATGCCATGCATTTGAATGACACCTCAAATCGTGGCATGGGCCTGCTGCGATTGTCGCAAGATAAATCGCATTGGCAATTGCGGCAGCAGGGGAAGCATGTCACCCAAAAGTTGCTCCTGAACTTTTTTGACACACTTCCCACGATGCGTGTTGCCGCGATTGCAGCGCGATTTACATAGTCCTTTACATAGTAGGCGAGGTTGAAAAAAGACACAAGTCCATCAAGTCCAAAAGTCCAAAGTATATATATATATATATACTTTGTGCACTGATGCGCAGTCATGTTGGAACAGGAAGGGGCCATCCCCAAACTGTTCCCACAATGTTGGGAGCATGAAATTGTCCAAAATGTCTTGGTATGCTGACACTTTAAGACCTTGTACACACGGTCAGACATTCCGACGGAAAATGTCCGATCGGACCGTGTTGTCGGATAATCCGAATGTGTGTGGGCTCCATCGGACTGTTGGGCTATAAAACTTTCCAACAACTTTGTCCGATTGTGTGTAGAGAATTCCGATCAGACAAAGTGCCACGCATGCTCAGATCAAATTCCTAGACCAAAGCTATTGGCTACTAGCCTGAACGTAGTCCCGTCGTAACGAAATAACGTCATCACGTTCTGAACGATCAGATTTTCCGACAACTTTGTTTCGGACAAAATCCGTCGGACAAAATCCGATTTTGTTGTCGGAATGTCCGACCGTGTGTACAAGGGCTAAGAGTTCCCCTCAATGGAACTAAGGGGCCAAGCCCAACCCCTGAAAAACAACCCCACACCATAATCCCACCTCCACCAAATGATTTGGACCAGTGCACAAAGCAAGGTCCATAAAGACATGGATGAGCAAATTTGGGGTGGAGGAACTTGACTGGCCGGCACAGAGCCCTGATCTCAACCCAATAGAACACCTTTTGGATGAATTTGACTGTGAGCCAGGCCTTCTCCTCCAACATCAGTGCCTGTCCTCACAAATGCACTTCTGGAAGAATGGTCAAACATTCCCATAGACACACTCCTAAACCTTGTGGACGGCCTTCCCAGAAGAGTTGAAGCTGTTATAGCTGCAAAGGGTGGGCCAACTCAATATTGAACCCTACGGACTAAGACTGGGATGCCCAATACTTTTGGTAATATAATGTATCTCTCAGGGTCTCTATTGGTGAGATCCCTGCACCCAGTTAGCACACCCGCTGTGTTGATTATGAGGTATCCCCACCATCCTTGCTGGAAGTTTTATTTATTTTAGATTTTGGATAATGTAACAGGAGGAGCTGGGACGCATAAAAGGTGGCCAATTATAGCTCAGGGGGTTTAGTACACGCCCCACACTATATAAGGCTGCCAGCGCGGCGGCCTTGTGTAGTGTGTTCCGGCGTGCAGGGAAAGAGCAAAATAGGCAGGGACAGTGTGTTCTTTTCTCAGGCATCTTAAAGTTAAAGTGGTGTTGTGTGCCTCCAGCACAGTATACACCTATATCTACCCTTTATTGCTGTTTTTCTCTAATTAAGGCATCTGCAGGAGTTAGTGGGTGTTGTGTGCCTTCAGCACAGTATACACCTGTATCTACCCTTTATTGCTGGTGTTCTCTAATACAGGCATTTGCAGGAGTTAGTGGGTGTTGTGTGCTTCCAGCACAGCACAATATACACCTGTATCTACCCTTTATTGCTGATGTTCTCTAATACAGGCATCTGCAGGAGTTAGTGGGTGTTGTGTGCCTCCAGCACAGTATACACCTGTATCTACCTTTTATTGCTGATTTTCTCTAATTAAGGCATCTGCAGGAGTTAGTGGGTGTTGTGTGCCTCCAGCACAGTATACACCTGTATCTACCCTTTATTGCTGGTGTTCTCTAATACAGGCATTTGCAGGAGTTAGTGGGTGTTGTGTGCTTCCAGCACAGCACAATATACACCTGTATCTACCCTTTATTGCTGGTGTTCTCTAATACAGGTATCTGCAGGAGTTAGTGGGTGTTGTGTGCCTCCAGCACAGTATACACCTGTATCTACCCTTTATTGCTGATTTTCTCTAATTAAGGCATCTGCAGGAGTTAGTGGGTGTTGTGTGCCTCCAGCACAGTATACACCTGTATCTACCCTTTATTGCTGGTGTTCTCTAATACAGCCATTTGCAGGAGTTAGTGGGTGTTGTGTGCTTCCAGCACAGCACAATATACACCTGTATCTACCCTTTATTGCTGGTGTTCTCTAATACAGGCATCTGCAGGAGTTAGTGGGTGTTGTGTGCCTCCAGCACAGGACAGTTTACACCTGTATCTACCCTTTATTGCTGGTGTTCTCTAATACAGGCATCTGCAGGAGTTAAAGTGGGTGTTGTGTGCCTCCAGCACAGTATACACCTGAAGATACCCATTATTGCTGGTGTTGTCTGTTGCATATGTTGCATATTAGCCTTTAAAATTAGCACTTTTGATTTTGAATGCTCGAGTCCCATAGACTTTAATAGGGTTCTAAAGTTTGTACCAATTTTTGGTCCGTTGGAAGGTTTTGGTGCGAACCGAACCGGGGGGTGTTCGGCTCATCCCTAGTGGCCATGAAAAAGTCGAGAATTATGGCAAGATGGCCTCATTTGTGGAGTATCCAAGACCTATAAGAAGCCAGAAGCTGACTCAGCCTGCCAGGCTCCACCACTTTTGGGTGGGCTGGCTTTTTAAGCCGATCATTTTCACATGTATATCTAAACTTTGCAAAGACTATCGCTCTTCTCTAAATGACTCACCAAGGCCAGTAGATATGAATGCCAACAGAAACACAACACAAAGTGATTTTTATCTGCCATAACGTTATTTATATTTCAACCCCCTTTGAAACATACAGAATTTTTGGAACAAGCCTGTCCGCCCACAAGGTTTTTCCTCCAATACACAAAACTCCATCCAAGCTATCTATAAAGAAAGCAAAACTACCGCCGAATTCTCCACCCTTCCACACTGGTTCTTGGAAAATATTGATCCATTGGGCAGGAGATTTGACTTTGAAGAACGCGATCTTCGAGTGTGTAATTACAAATAATCGCAATTATAACGGAGCACATTAGGACAGTTCAGGCCTTGAGCAGAATTGATTTCCTAGCCAACGTCCAGGAGATACAGCCCCGGGAGCGGAAGCAGCCCACCCCCCCCCACCCCCCCCCCCCCCAACAAACATCTTCTGAAATAGGCCCGAGGAGGCTTGCTAGGCTGATAAATAAGGGCTCTAAAGGCGCTAAATGCTATCTATATAATGTACTGCAGTGATGTTCCAGAGAATGAAGGCTCCATTTAAATGGCTGCAGAGAGACGTTTCCCAGACCCCACGGAGAGTCTCACTGCAGGTCAGGGCTGAGGCCAGAGCCTGGTGTAATGGATCTTGTCTGACACAGAGTGGCTTCTACAGACTGATGTGACATAAAAACTCCCCGTAAATGCATTGGATGATGCAAGGCTTCCTCTGCCAAGGGCCTTTGTATTTAGTCTTCCAGATCTACAGAGCTATTTCTCCATCCCTGGAATTATACCGAATTGGCCACGAGCGTACATTTAGATTTATTGCTGTAGAAAGTCCTTTTAGACATGACGTTAACGTGTATCTATAGCCCAAACCGTTCATATGAAAGTGTATGTATAACCATAACGAAGGAATAGGAATGGCATAAAACCTACTACCAAAGCAAATGTTGGTCTTGGGAGCCCAACAGCGAGTATATAAACTGGGGTGGTGCTACAATACTCAATATAAGGTGGGTGTAACAAAAAAAAGACAACCAGTGGGGATAGAAAAGGATCACTCCCCTTTAAAATAACTTAATTTTGTTGCTTTGCCGCCTGAACATTTCTGAAATTATTATACAGGATTTATATAGCGCCAACAGTTTACGTAGCACTTGAGGGTAGACAGTACAAATACAATATACTTGAATACAGTAGGAATCAGAGGGCCCTGCTCCTTATGCCGCGTACACACGAACGGACTTTTCGATGGACTAGGTCCGACAGTCTTCCCGACGGACTTTCGGCTGAGTTCCGGCGGACTTTCTTAATGAACGGACTTGGACACACACAATCCCGCCAATGTCCGACGGATTTGAACGTGATGACGTACGACCGGACTAGAATAAAGAAGTTCATAGCCATTAGCCAATAGCTGCCCTAGCGTTGGTTTTTGTCCGTCGGAATAGCATACACACGAACGTATTTCTCGGTCCGACGGAGCTCCGTCGGGAAAATTTAAAACCTGTTCTATTTCTAAAGTCCACCGGATTTTTGGCAAGCAAAGGTCTGATGGAGCCCACACAGGATCGAATTGTCCGACGGACTCGCTCCCGTCGGACCTTTGCTGTCAAAAAGTCCGGTCGTGTGTACGCAGCATTAGAGCTTACAATCTTATGCCCTGTACACGCGATAGGATTTTCTGACAACACAAACCATGGATTTTTTTCTGAAGGATGTTGACTCAAACTTGTCTTGCATACACACGGTCACACAAATGTTGTCGGAAATTCTGAACATCAAGAATGCGGTGAAGTAAAACAAATACGATGAGCCCGAGAAAAATTAAGTTCAATAGCCAGTGCAGCTCTTCTGCTTGATTCCGAGCATGTGTGGACTTTTGTGCGTCAGACTTATGTACACACGCTCGGAATTTCCGACAACAAGTTTTGTTGGAAAATTTGAGAACCTGTTCTCAAACATTTGTTGGCGGAAATTCTGACAACAAATGTTCTATGGAACGTACACACGACAACAAGCTCACATCCAACATTTGTTGTTGGAAAATCCTATCGTGTGTACAGGGCATAAGAGGGAGAGTCAAGAGATACAAGAGGTAATAACTGTGGGCTATGTGCTGATTGAGAAGATAAATGTACAAGGATAGGGATAATTGTAGACACTCACTCAAGTTGAACTGGATGGACTGGTGTCTTTATTCAACCTTACTAACTATGTAACTATGTACAGTTGTTAGGTGGGGGCCAGATAGGCTTCTCCGAAGAGATGAGATTTCAGGGATCATCTGAAAGTGGATAAAGTAGGAGAAAATCGGACAGATTGGGGTAGAGCATTCCAGAGAAATGGGAGAGGCTCTGGAGAAGTCCTGAAGGCGAGCATGGGATGAGGTGACAAGGGAGTTTGAGAGCAGGAGGTCTTGGGAGGAGCGAAGAGAACGACTAGGTTGGTATTTCGAGACTAGGTTAGTGATGTAGCTGGGGGCCAGGTTGTGGATGGCTTTGTAAGTTATAGTTAGTATCTTGAATTTAATTCGTTGGCTGAATGGCAGCCAATGGAGGGATTGGCAGAGGGGTATAGCAGACGCTGAATGGTTTGTGAGGTGGATGAGCCTGGCAGCAGCGTTCATGATGGACTGAAGTGGGGATAGCCTATTTAGAGGTAAGCCAATGAGGAGGGAGTTGCAGTAGTCGAGGCGAGAGATTACCAGGACGTGGATTAGAAGCTTTGTGGTGACATTGGTTAGGAAGGGGCGTATCTTGGAGATGTTGCGGAGGTTGAGGCGGCAAATTTTGGATAGCGATAGGATGTGGTTCGTTCAGAGTCCAGGATTACACCTAGGACCTTGGCGTAGGGGGACAAGTTTTATAGTTGAGCCGTTGACATTGACAGAGAAATCAGGGGAAGTGGCACCAAAGACACATACACAGAAACAGCAAGCTGATCCCGATTTTTATTTACAGGTGGAAGATGTGGTTGAGCTGACACATACCTGTGGAGAGACAGAGAAGGAATGTTCAGAACTTGAAGCAGAGATTGAAGTGCATATCACTTGTAGAAAGAAGCCACGACCCGCCCCGCTCTTCTCTCCTCCACCTCCAATGCCGCAGCCACGACTCGCTGAGACTCGGGGCTATGGGCTCCACATTCGGGGCTCCAGTCTCGATAGCCACACCCTGGCGACACCTACAGTATGTCTATGGCAAATATATAAAAAAAGTGCAGAGCTAAACGGGTATGTGTGTATGAACCAATATAAACACAATATAATATGTATCGACAATAAGTAGAGATGGCCTTGCGGTTCGCCCTGCGGTCGGTTGGCGGTGAATTTTGCGTGTTCGCGATTCGCCAAACCGGTGGACTTCTGGCGCTGTTCGCGCGGGGGACATATGCGTTTACATTGTGAAAGAACTTTGACCCATGATGACACATCCATCATGGGGTACAGGACAGCCAATTGAAACATTTCAGCACATGGACAATTGGACATTCCCCCTACCTTATAAATAGACCTGATCTGGCAGCCATTTTACATTCTGTCTTTTGTCAGTGTAGGGAGAGGTTGCTGTGTGGAGCAGGGACAGACTGTAGTGACACAAATCGCTAGCTATTAGGCCCACAAAAGTCTTTTTAAGGACTGGTATAGGTGTACAGTATATAGGGTTCTGGTGCACTGCTGCTGACTGCTGTGCTGCTGATTGCTGAGTGCACTGCTGACCGATTCTGCAGCTGTCTTTTGTCAGTGTAGGGACAGGACGCTGTGTGGAGCAGGGACAGTCAGTTTAATCACTAGCTATTACTATTAGGTTCACGAAGGTCCTTTTAAGGACTGCTATAGGTGTACAGTATATAGGGTTGTACACGTATAATATACTTTCTTTCAAATATAGAAAGCCTATTATACTTGACTGCTGACCGATTCTGCAGCTGTCTTTTATCAGTGTAGGGACTGAGGGATAGTCTGCAAATCACTAGCTACTAGGTCCACAAAGGTCCTTTTAAAGGACTGGTATAGGTGTACAGTATATAGGGTTGTACACGTATAATATGCTTTCTTTCAAAGATACAAAGTATATTCTGTATACTCTCTATCACGGTGCTGGTGTCAGTGCTCTCTATCTTGGTGCTGGTGTCAGTGCCCTCTATCACGGTGCTGGTGTGGTCTCAGTGCTCTCTATCACGGTGCTGGTGTGGTCTCAGTGCTCTCTATCACGGTGCTGGTGTCACCGCTCTCTATCACGGTGTTGGTGTGGTGTCAGTGCTCTCTATCACAGTGCTGGTGTGGTGTCAGTGCTCTCTATCACGGTGCTGGTGTCAGTGCTCTCTCTCTATCTTGGTGCTGGTGTTAGTGCTCTCTCTCTATCTCGGTGCTGATGTGGTGTCAGTGCTCTCTATCTCGGTGCTGGTGTGGTCTCAGTGCTCTCTATCACGGTGCTGGTGTCAGTGCTCTCTATCAAGGTGCTGGTGTCAGTGCTCTCTATCTCGGTGCTGGTGTCAGTGCTCTCTATCACAGTGCTGGTGTGGTCTCAGTGCTCTCTATCACGGTGCTGGTTTGGTCTCAGTGCTCTCTATCTCGGTGCTGATGTGGTGTCAGTGCTCTCTATCTCGGTGCTGGTGTGGTCTCAGTGCTCTCTATCACAGTGCTGGTGTCAGTGCTCTCTATCAAGGTGCTGGTGTCAGTGTTCTCTATCTCGGTGCTGGTGTCAGTGCTCTCCATCACAGTGCTGGTGTGGTCTCAGTGCTCTCTATCATGGTGCTGGTTTGGTCTCAGTGCTCTCAATCTCGGTGCTGATGTGGTGTCAGTGCTCTCTATCTCAGTGCTGGTGTGGTCTCAGTGCTCTCTATCACGGTAATGGTGTCAGTGTTCTCTATCACAGTGCTGGTGTCAGTGCTCTCTATCTCGATGCTGGTGTGGTCTCAGTGCTCTCTATCACAGTGCTGGTGTCAGTGCTCTCTATCTCGGTGCTGGTGTCAGTGCTCTCCATCACAGTGCTGGTGTGGTCTCAGTGCTCTCTATCATGGTGCTGGTTTGGTCTCAGTGCTCTCTATCTCGGTGCTGATGTGGTGTCAGTGCTCTCTATCTCAGTGCTGGTGTGGTCTCAGTGCTCTCTATCACGGTAATGGTGTCAGTGTTCTCTATCACAGTGCTGGTGTCAGTGCTCTCTATCTCGGTGCTGATGTGGTGTCAGTGCTCTCTATCTCGATGCTGGTGTGGTCTCAGTGCTCTCCATCACGGTGCTGGTGTCAGTGCTCTCTATCAAGGTGCTGGTGTCAGTGCTCTCTATCTCGGTGCTGGTGTCAGTGCTCTCTATCACAGTGCTGGTGTGGTCTCAGTGCTCTCTATCACGGTGCTGGTTTGGTCTCAGTGCTCTCTATCTCGGTGCTGATGTGGTGTCAGTGCTCTCTATCTCAGTGCTGGTGTGGTCTCAGTGCTCTCTATCACGGTGCTGGTGTCAGTGTTCTCTATCACAGTGCTGGTGTCAGTGCTCTCTATCTCGGTGCTGGTGTGGTCTCAGTGCTCTCTATCATGGTGCTGGTGTCAGTGCTCTCTCTCTGTGCTGGTGTGGTGTCAGTGCTCTCTATCTCGGTGCTGGTGTGGTCTCAGTGCTCTCTATCATGGTGCTGGTGTCAGTGCTCTCTCTCTATCTTGGTGCTGGTGTCAGTGCTCTCTCTCTATCTCGGTGCTGGTGTGGTCTCAGTGCTCTCTATCACAGTGCTGGTGTCAGTGCTCTCACGGTGCTGGTGTCAGTGCTCTCTATCTCGGTGCTTGTGTCAGTGCTCTCTATCACAGTGCTGGTGTCAGTGCTCAGTCTCTATCATGGTGCTGGTTTCAGACAGTGAGGGAGATAGCAGTGGAGAAGCCAATCAGCAGGCAGTGCCAGCACCATGGCTGAGGATCAGCACTGGACTGGCACCTCCGGACCACCGCAGTGGAGCCCTGCATAGGTGGGGGTAAGGGCCGGGCAGAGGGAGGGGCTCAAGCACAGGTTGGCACACTGGGATACTGGCACAGGACTGCGCTGCCCTGACTGTAGCACTGATCATCTCCTGCACCCCCTTCATAGCCTGCCCTAACCTTGCCTCTACTCCATGGCCTTCATGCGCTCCTGAATTGTCAAAATTTCACAGATAAAAAAAGAATGCTTTTTATTGTCGATCCCAGATTCACTTAATACTTTTGTTATGTCAGTGTCCATGTTGTGGGACTATGTGTGCACAGCTAGTAAGTATTTTGTGGCTGAAAATATGACCTTGAGATTTTTAAGGTTGAGGTTCGCAAACTTTTGGCCACGTTCACGGTTCGCGTTTGCAAAACGTCCCGTCGGAAGGTCGTCCATCACTACTCATCAATGGTGTTAGTAGGAGGAATAGTGCCCCATGTCAGTGGGAGGAATAGAGCTCCAAGGGCTGGATAAGGCAAATAAAGGGCTGCATTTGGCCCGCAGGCCGCAGTTTGGAGACCATTGGTATATACCATAAAATGAAAAATAACAGGATTTTTTTTACACATCTCTTGGGGGTCTTAAGATGAAACGATTTGGGAAATTCTAGTGGTGAAATTATTGCTAAAAGTGGTGATTCCCATTAAAGTGAGAACGTCCTACCAAAACCATCTTCATCCTGAAGTACCATTTCTAATGTGGCTTTTGCTGAATAAGGCGAAAACTGGATGCAAATGGATTGAAAGGCTTCTGCAGGTTAAGAGATATTAATTTTATTATTATCACCCTCCAGGGACGTGATTCCAGCCCCTTTCCCTTTTTAAAATGCGGTGGAGTAGTGGAGGGGCGGTGAAAGGGTGGACCATCTTTTCCTCTGCACTGTCCTATGTCCAGTGTTTTGTGGTCAGAGTAATGCACTCCACTTACAGTGTGATGGAACGGCATTAATGTGCTCCAAATTCCACTATTGATCACTAAGCAGAGAGACGGGGAATAGAGAGTGGGGAGGGGGATTCGAAGACCTACACCTAACGGTCAGGGAGGCCTTCCAAAACATGGAGACCAGGAAAGGAAAGATATTGAGGACATTTTGGGTTGTTATTGCAGGATGTAAAACCCAATCACAAATCCCATGGAGACTTTAATATTTTCATCTTTCCTAAAAGAGGTTTTCCGTATTTTCAGGGGCATTTCAAGATGACCTTTGCAATGGGTTTGCTTGTTTTCTTTTTTTTGTCTAGGGCACAATTAGGAAGAAATATTATTTATCTTATCCCTTGCTTCCGTGGGCTTCATCCTTCTCATGCAACTGGTTCCCCAAAGCCACTTCTTTAAGGAGCTTCATCACTTGCAGGCATTCTGAGGGGGATACTGATGTAAGAAGGACTCTGACAGAGATGCTGATTTAAGCGGAACCCCAATATAAAGGGGGGGAAGGTCTGATGGAGACACTGATGTAAGTGGGGACTTACTTCAGTGTCCCAATCAGAGTGCTCCCTCATGTCAGCGTCCTCATCAGAGTACGCCCTTATATCAGAGTTCCTCTTTCATCAATGTCTCCTTCAGATTCCCCTTTATATTGGGGTTCCTCTTACATCAGTGTCTACTCAAGAGTCCCCACTTACATCAGTGTCCCCATCTGAGTCCCTCTTACCTCAGTGTTCTCATTAGATTCCCCTTACATCAATGTCCATACCAAAGTCCCCCTTATCTCAGTGTCCTCATCAGAACCCCCCTCTTACATCAGTGTTCCCCTCATATGAGTGTCTCAATCAGAGTCTGCCTTATATCAGTATCCCCATCTGAGTCCCCCTTACCTCAGTGTCCTCATCAGATTCCTCCTTTACATCTGAATTCTCCTTATATCAGAGTCCTCCCTTACAGTGTACCAGTATTCAGTGGCACAGTGCTCAGTGTACCATTGTAAGTGAGGGTGCCAAGGTCTTGCCCACAATCCGGAGTGTTATGCCGCGTACACACGACCAGACTTTTCGGCAGACTAGGTCTGCCGGAATCAGTCCGTCGGACAATCCAATCATGTGCGAGCTAATCCGATCATTTTTCATTAAAAAAATCAGACGGACCTAGAAATAGAACACGTTTCAAATCTGTCCGACGGACTCAATTCCTATTGAGTCCATATTTGGTCCATTCGTCTGTATGCTGGTCCGACGGACCAAATACGATGCAAGGGAAGCTATTGGCTACTGGCTATTGCACTTCCTTTTTTAGTCCCGTCTTACGTCATCACGTTCAAAACGAACTGACTTAGTCCGTTCGTGCGTGGCCAAGTCCGTTCGTTCAGAAAGTCCGTTGGAACTCCGCCGAAAGTCTGTCGGGAGGACCTAGTCTGCCGGAAAGTCCGGTCGTGTGTACGCGGCATAAGAGGAAAGAGGAGAAAGTTGACTGCCAAAGGAGTGAGGGCTAAGGTAAGTCCAATGATACCATACGCATGAACGGACATTTAACCCTTACAGTGCCAGAGGTGCCCCGCTGTCAGGGTCATTTTGAAATTCCCCCAGAGTGCAGCTTTGGTTGAAATGTTAATACCCGGTGATCCTGCCATGATGGTCCCTGCTCAGGCACTTCTTGATGTTTATATATCACAGTCTGTATTTGTAAAGTTTAGGGAGCACTGACATACATCTACAGCCTGGACAATGGCCAGGAGGAGCTGGCACAGCACCAATTTTACCTCCATCAATTTATTAACGATGATGTCCGACCGTGTCATGTTAAATACCTCTGTTAATTTCACGAGTGCTGCTGCTATAAAACCTCGGCAGGCTCGTATTCCAGTCACTAATGCTCATGTTAAATAGAGACTGTCGATGCCAGGACATAAATTTTACATGAGATAAAGTCAGTCCGAGATTGATAGCTGGATTAAAGGGAACAAATGCACTACTGGTAAGTCTTTAAGGACCAGCCAGCTTCTACAACATGCAACTTAAATACCGTTTCTAATGTCCATTAATTTAAGTGACTGGTGCTGCTAAATCTTTACAATCATAAAACTGGATTAGCTGCCAGGGTTGTGTTCTTTATTGATAGACAGAATGAAGAAAACGGAAAACTATAAGGGTATTAAAAACTCAGTATACCCAAAAGGGATATTTTTGTTATATCGAAAAGGTGAAGTTCTTAAGATTTTTATCGAAAAAATCTTTTTGAGAAACCTTTAACTCAACAAACACTCTCTTCATTGCAATAACCCTCTTGTGCCATCGCTCAGATATATTACAACCATTACACGAGTTGCTAACCAAGGTCCCACCTAAGCACTTTTGGTGGTGGCAAGATCAGAAGGAACTCCCACCGTCTTGTTCTGACTGGTCAACTTCAACCATTGCCTGTTGTTGATTCAATAAAATATTTTATGACCAGCAAGATCTGTAGTAAAACATATATGCTTGTCCATCTGTATAAATAATTTGTAATTTACATCAACATGAAGAGCTATTCTCCCCCACCCAACCTTCTGGATGCACGCAAGATGGAAATTCTGATAAGTCCCATCAAACAAGACCCTTGATGTTCTCACTTAGCTTAAAACAGTTTCCATCCATAAAATCAGAACTGCTTAGTCCCACGTATGATGACTCTAAGCTTAAATTCATGTCTGTGGAAATATTAATGTGGAAAGACTGTTCATCTCCAGTCCCATGGGAGATTAGACCTCTGTTTACAATAAACTGCAGGGTCACCAATAATGAGATTAAATCTATATATTTTTTTCCAGCTTTGCTTGTTTGCCTTAATTCTGGAAGCTTCACGTTACTCCCAGAAAAGGTTTAATTAAATTGATTTTTTTAAGCTCTGTGGTACAGTAGGCACACTCGAAACTAACACTAGGTACAAAAAAAGTGAGCACACAAAAAGTGAAGCACACAAAAAGGTGCACAGGGTGTACACATGGTCCTCCTCGGAAGAGAAAAGACCAAGGCCCTGATCCCCTAGGGCATAAGACATCTGAGGAGGACTGGGTACCCGTGGTCCACCCAGCCAAAACCAGGTGGATACCATTCTTCTGAGAGACCTGCCAAGGCAAGGCCCACCCAAGTACTAGGTGGGGGAGAAAAGACCAAGGCCCTGATCCCCCAGGGAACAAGACATCTGAGGAGGACTGGGTACTCGTGGTCCACCTAGCTAAAACCAGGTGGATCCCATTCTTCTGGGAGACCTGTCGAGGCAAGGCCCACCCAAGTACTAGGTGAGGGGGGAAAATACCAAGGCCCTGATCCCCCAGAGAACAAGACATCTGAGGAGGACTGGGTACCCGTGGTCCACCCAGCCAAAACCAGGTGGATCCCATTCTTCTGGGAGACCTGCCGAGGCAAGGCCCACCCAAGTACTAGGTGGGAGGAGAAAAGACCAAGGCCCTGATCCCCCAGGGCACAAGATATCTGAGGAGGACTGGGTACTTGTAGTACACCCAGCCAAAACCAGATGTATCCCATTCTTCTGGGAGAACTGCAAGGCCCACCCAAGTACTAGGTGTCGGGAGAAAATGTCACCAGCACACCATGGGTCTCCAAAATGGGTTCAAAGCTTTATTCAGTGTTCACATTGTTATAGCAATGATGTGATCGCTGAATAACGCTTTGGACCCATTTTGGAGACCCATGGTGTGCTGGTGGCATTTCTTGCTTTGATTACTCACGGTTCCAGCTGGTGGTCACTTCAGTATTCACTTACTGTAGGAGCATGTTAGTTGGGAATAGTGCGTTGCAAATACCAGGTGAGGCTCTCCTGAAGGGGGAACCCTTGAGAAGGGGAGAAGGGGAGATCCTGTCCATAAGGCCACGTGGCCACCCCCCCCCCCCCCCCAAGACTTTCAGGACAAGTCTGAGAATCTAAATTCCACTAATCGAACGTAAGTAGATTGCATACATGCTGTTTAAAAAAAGTGCAAAATAAATGCTTTCAGGGCGCTAAAGTGAAAAAAAGATTTGTGCTTTGATTAAGGAGTTGTTATATGGCAGGGTCCCTGGGCTACTCATGGGCCTTCAAGCTGAAACCAGGTGGAGCCCATTCTTTAACCACTTAAGCCCAGGATGGATTTGCCCCCTTAATGACCAGGCCATTTTTTGTGATACGGCACTGCGTCGCTTTAACTGACAATTGCGTAGTCGTGCGACGCTGTACCCAAAAAAAATGTATGTCCTTTTTCCCCACAAATAGAGCTTTCTTTTGGTGGTATTTGATCACCTCTGCGGTTTATATTTTTTGCACTATAAAAAAAAATTTTTTTTGAAAAAAACACAATATTTTGTACTTTTTGCTATAATAAATATCCCCAATTAAAAAAATACAAATGTCTTCATCAGTTTAGGCCAATATGTATTCTTCTACAAATTTTTGGTAAAAAAAATCGCAATAAGGTTATATTGATTGGTTTGCACAAAAGTTATAGCATCTATAAAATAGGGGATATATTTATGCAATTTTTATTATTATTTAATATATAATATATGATATGTATATAATGGCGGCAATCTGCGATTTTTATCAGGAATGCGACATTGCGGCGGACAGATCGGACACTTTTGGCACTTTTTTGGGACCAGTGACACTTATACAACGATCAGAGCTAAAAAATAGCCACTGATTACTGTATAAATGTCACTGGTAGGGAAGGGACTATCACTAGGGAGCGATCAAGGGGTTCAATGTGTTCCCTCACTGTTTGTTCTAGCTATGGGTGGATAGGACTGACTGGGGAAGCAGACATATTGTTGTTCCTACTTAGCAGGAACACACAATCTGTCTCTACTCCCCTGACAAAACCGGGATTTGTGTGTTTAGGAGCTCCCACCAGCCATGCACATTGGCTCTGGGGATACACTGCGGGCAAATGCGCGCCTGCCATATCAATTTAAATAGCCGACGTACCATGAGGGCAATTTGCGCAGCTGTGCCAACCTGTTGCAGTACAACTGCAGAGGCTGGTTAGCAAGTAGTTGAGAGACCTGCCGAGGCAAGGTCCACCCAAGTACATAGTGGGGCTTCTCCAACAAGAAACCCCATAGGAGGAGGAGAACTTGACCATAAGGCCACGTGCCCTCCCTCCAAGCCTTTTGGGGCAAGTCCATGGACCTATTTATCGGGAGTGAGTCATGTGCTGTGCAGAAAGTATAAAATGTACAAACATAAAAGAGGTGATAGTTTCGGATCCATCCACCCAAAAGGGGTATGTCAGAATTTTTGGGGATGTTGGAGCATTACACCATCTGCAGGTTTCTTCTATCAACCTGGCACTCTAATGATGAGATCTTTGGGTTCCAGGTTCTGCACACTATGGTATCTCTGACATAGTGATCACATGACTTTGTTTGTAAACAATGTATATAGACTGGTATATATTGATCTAAATGCCTACTCTGAATAAAGCCCATCTATACTAAGCGATGAAGGTGTGAGTTTTGGCCTTCTTGTATAGTCTTCTATCTGACTTTACATTGGATAAGGTTTGTACCTGGACTATTAACTTGTAGTATGACCCTTTAGTCTCAATTCCATTTATTTGCATTACAACCCAAGGAATGTCTGTGACTTCAGAAAATGGCTATTACAGTCACATCACACAGACACACTATCAGGGGGTCACTTGACAGTACTTTGTCAATCACATATAGTGGTCAATCTGCAGCAGTCATATGTAAAAGCAGCACACAACACTTCACTTTCTAGCCATCTTCCCATTTACAGGTGTGGTCCATGTCATTCAAGCCTGTAGTATCTCACAAAAGTAAGTACACCCCTCACACCACTGGACTGGTCATTGAGCTTGTGTAGATGAGATACTGAGGTACAATATCTCACAAAAGTGAGTACACCCCTCACATTTTTGTAAATATTTTATGCTATCTTTTCATGTGACAACACTGAAAAAAACTACACTTTGCTACAATGTAAAGTAGTGAGTGTACAGCTTGAATAACAGTGTAAATTTGCTGTCCTCTCAAAATGACTCAACACACAGCCATTAATGTCTAAACCGCTGGCAACAAAAGTGAGTACACCCCTAATTGAAAATGTCCAAATTGGGCCCAAGCTGTCAATATTTTGTGTGGCCACCATTATTTTCCAGCACTGCCTTAACCCTCTTGGGCATGGAGTTCACCAGAGCTTCACAGGTTGTCACTGGAGTCCTCTTCCACTCCTCCATGAAGACATCACAGAGCTGGTGGGTGTTAAAGACCTTGCGCTCCTCCACCTTGTGTTCGAGGATGCCCCACAGATGCTCAATAGGGTTTAGGTCTGGAGACATGCTTGGTCAGTCCATCACCTTTACCCTCAGCTTCTTTAGCAAGGCAGTGGTCGTCTTGGAGGTGTGTTTGGGGTCATTATCATTTTGGAATACTGCCCTGTAGCCCAGTCTTCCAAGGGGGGGATCATGCTCTGCTTCAGTATGTCACAGTACATGTTGGCATTCATGGTTCCCTCAATGATCTGTAGCTCCCCAGTGCCGGCAGTACTCATGCAGCCCCAGACCACGACATTCCCACCACATGCTTGACTGTAGGCAAGACACACTTGTCTTTGTACTCCTCACCTGGCTGATACCACACACGATTGACACCATCTAAACCGAATACGTTTATATTGGTCTCATCAGACCACAGGACATGTGTCAGGTCACCTGAGTCCAGGTGACAGATGCACCCTGTTGGAGTCTGGAGTGCACCACAAGGTAGTGGATCCTACAGCTGACTGCTACAGATGGAGCTCTAGTATATAAAGGAGAGCATGTACTCTGTAGTACCTACACAGATGACACTGGAAGATAGAGCATGAGATTTCCCATGGTGTCTAAGAGCCAGTAGGTGTTCACCAGAAGCCCCTAGTGGTGGGGATGGATTATCTGCAGTCTGGCTCCAGGTCACGACCCCTAGGGCCTCCCAGCTCATGCTCATGGTAGACTACAGGGAAGTAGAGTGGAAGCAGTAGGCAGCGACAACAAGGATAGTCAGGAGATAGCCAAAGGTCGGGGGAACAAGCAGGTATGGATAGTCAAGAACAACCCAAGATCGGTAACTGGAATCAGACGTAGAAGACACAGCAAGTCACACAGGAAAGCTAAACACACAATATTGATCAGCAGAGCTGGCTTGAAGTGCACAAGTTAATATAGAGTTCCCTGATAGGGGCTGGGGTGGAGCCATGCTTTGAGGAGGGATTACTTAAGCAGCCAGGTGAGAGTGGCTGGCCTCTTTATCTGAACACAGGGAGAGGTAAGCTGACAGTCAAACATTACTGCATAATCATGACAACATGGTTCAAGTAATCCATGTCCTTATGCCGCGTACACACGAGCGGATTGTATGGCGTACTTAGTCCGTCATACAATCCGACGGACAATCCGTCGTAGTTTCCACTGAACGGACTTGACCACACATGGATACACAAACAGTCCGTCGAAAGCTTGCGCGATGACGTGTACAGCACGTACGACGGGACTAGAAATAGGAAGTCCAAGACACAGCAAAGCACCCTTCCGCCGTGTAAATCCTTTCTGAGCATGCGCCATTCTTAGTCCGTCCAACTAGCATACTGACGACCGTATTGTCCGCTGAAACCAAAGTACGACGGACAGATTTTTGGAAAATCCGAAATTCTTAGTACTCCGGACTGCACGCTGAAAAAGTCCGCTGAAGCCCACACACGAGCGGATTGTCCCCTGAAATGTGTTTCAACGGACTAAGTACGTCAAACAGTTCGACCGTGTGTACGCGGCATTAGTCTGCTTGTCTTCATTAAACTGTTTGCAGGCTTTACTGTGCATCATCTTTAGAAGAGGCTTCCTTCTAGGACGACAGTCATGCAGACCAATTTGATGCAGTGTGCGGTGTATGGTCTGAGCACTGACAGGCTGACCCCCCCACTCCTTCAACCTCTGCAGCAATGCTGGCAGCACTCATCCGTCTATTTCCCAAAGACAACCTCTCTGGATATGATGCTGAGCCACTCAACTTCTTTGGTGGACCATGGCGAGGCCTGGTCTAAGTGGAACCTGTCCTCTTAAACTGCTGTATGGTCTTGGCCACCGTGCTGCAGATCAGTTCCAGGGTCTTGGCAATCTTCTTATAGCCTAGGCCAGGGATCTGCAATTAGCGGACCTCCAGCTGTTGCAAAACTACAAGTCCCATCATGCCTCTGCCTCTGAGTGTCATGCTTATTGCTGTCAGAGTCTTGCTATGCCTCATGGGACTTGAAGTTCTGCAACAGCTGGAGGTCCGCTAATTGCATATCCCTGGCCTAGACCATCTTTATGTAGAGCAACAATTCTTTTTTTCAGATCCTCAGAGAGTTCTTTGCCATGAGGTGCCATGTTGAACTTCCAGTGACCAGTATGAGAGTGTGAGAGCGATAACACCAACTTTAACACACCTGCTCCCTATTCATACCTGATACCTAACAAGTCACATGACACCGGGGAGGAAAAACCACTAATTGGGCCCAATTTGGACATTTCCACTTAGGGGTGTACTCACTTTTGTTGCCAGTGGTTTAGACATTAATGGCTGTGTGTTGAGTTATTTTGAGGGGACAGCAAATTTACACTGTTATACAAGCTGTACACTCACTACTTTACATTGTAGATAAGTGTAATTTCCTCAGTGTTGTCACATGAAAAGATAGAATAAAATATTTACAAAAATGTGAGGGGTGTACTTACTTTTGTGAGATACTGTATGTTCAGGGTGGTACAAACCAGGGCTACCTCTGCAATAGGCAGCCCTTGTACACACGGTCGGAGATTCCGACAACCAAATCCGCCGGAGTAATTCCAGAAAAGGTCCGGAAGTGATGTTGCATACACACGGTCGGACACAGTTGTCAGAAAATCCGATTGTACATAACGTGATGACGTTATTTCGTTACGACAGGACTACGTTCAGGGTAGTAGCCAATAGCTTTGGTCTAGGAATTTGATCTGAGCATGCGTGGCACTTTGTCCGTCGGAGTAGGCTACACATGATTGGAGTATGTCCGATAGGAGCATTTTGTCGGAAAATTTTACCGGCAAGTTGGAAAACTTGGTCCGACGGATATTCCCACGGAAACAGTCCGATGGAGACCACACACAGTCGGATTATCCGACAAAACGGTCCGATAGGACATATTCCGTCAGAATCTCCGACCGTGTGTACAAGGGCTCACTGTTTTTATTGCATGATGTTAATATATGTATTGACTGAAAACAATCGTGACAAAGTTTGATATCATATGGAAACCCTGGATTAAATATTATACGTCAGATAATATTGATAACCGAGTTTTATTGTTATGGTGATTAATATTTTTTATAGAATTACAACATTAGATGATATATAAAACCTCCTCCGGAGAATTATTCCCTCCCCTTCCCCCCCTATATACCTTTTATGTTCTTCCCTTACTATATAATACTTACTATAAACATACTTTAGAAGTTATGGTCAAAACTTTAAAATCATATATTTTCTTTGAGACATATTTATATTTTTTTGGGATTAAAATGTTTAAAACTCAGCTATAAGAATGTTTTCAAATTCTAAAATATATAAGGCCATTGTCATTCCCACGAGAATATCTTGAAATTCTTCTTTGCTTTGTATCATCCGTACTTCAATATGTCTACTTTTTACTTCTGGTATCACATAATTTGTCTTATATTCTGTACATGTAATTTATTTTAACATAAAATAAAAAATTTGGAACGAGAAAACAATCGTTTCTCTTTCTGGTTTATTGCTTTTGTTGCGCCTCTTCAAAAAAAAATAATAAACAGACTCTCGTACATTGAGAAAGGAGGACAATCATGAAAATATGATGCATCAAAAATGTGAAAATGCAAAAAAAAAGTCAAATAAAGAATTAATTTCAGGTAAACATTTACAGTATTAAATGCGAATGTGCGCTCGTAGTTCCCCTTTAAGTGTGAGGAATGATCAGGAGAACTTATTTACTCGTTAAACAGATTATTAGAAATGAGAGTTTTTACTGGACTCTGTCTACACATGGCTGCCATTCACAACCTCCCAAGGACAGGAGGCTAGGCTATATTTTGCTAATCAGTGCAATATATTGGAAGGGTGTCAGTATATTTTATGAGCCTGCAGTAATCTTTGGCTTTCATTGTCCAGTAAATCTTAGTGACAGTTATGAGAGTGCGTGCAAACGAGGACTCCTGTCAAGGCCATCTGGTCGCGCACTGTCACTGCTCGTTACGAGGCATCTCCACCCCGGGGGACCAAATCTCTGTCCTGTAGGTAGGAATGACAGAGCTGATCTCAGCAATGGGATGCTAATGTACTGCTGGATATCTCATTCTGCCAACCTGACATAATGCGTATCGGAGAGGGCACCTTGTGGGGCGCGCCGCAGGACAAGCGCAATTTGTAAACCTAAGAATTGATTGACTTAAAGGGCTTCTTTACTGAACTTCAGATTTATCCAATCCTCCCGTGAACGTTCTAATAGTTGAAGTACTGTTCCAGTCATTTTTTTATTTATTTTTTATTTTGGACAAGGCAGGAAAAGATTAGAACCTACAGTTGACATTTCTCCTCACTTGCAATGTGGTCACCAAAAAAAAAAAAAAAGACGTAGATCATCGCCCCAATAAAGGTACAGGCAGTAAATATGTTTTTAAGTAGTGGAGAAGGATGAGAACTCACCAAAATTGGACAATAGAAATTTTGAAAAACTTTGCCTTTGTAAGAATTTGGCGTAAACAACATGAAAGCATGGATCCATCCTGCTTGTATCAATAGTTCAGGGTGGTGGTGGTGTATTGGTGTGGGGGGTGTTTTCTTGGCACACTTTTTGCCCCTTAGTACCATTGAACATCGTTAAAACACCACAGCCTACCGGAGTATTGTTGCTGACCATGTCCATCCATCTATGACTACAGTGTACCCATCTTCTGATGGCTCCTTCCAGAAGGATAATGCACCATGTCACAAAGCTCAGATCATCTCACCACTGGTTTAACATGACAATGAGGGCCAGGGGTGGACTGACAACTCATGGGGCCCCCGGGCAATAGGAGATTATGGGGCCCCCAGGAAATCAGAGATTATGGGGCCACACAGTATACACACACACACACAGTATACACAGACATATTTCTATTGGCTGAGAAGGTACTGGAGAGGTGGGGCAGCTATAATCTCAGGATTTTTAGACCAAAATGATGTCGGTAAGGGATATTTCAGAGACAGATGTAAAAAAAACACAGATTTTTACATACTGTCCCTGGTTTTACTGAGGCTGGCAACCCTGATGGGGCCCCCTAGTGGCCCGAGTGGCTAAATGGTCAGTCCGCCTCTGATGAGGTCACTGTATACCAATGACCTCCACAGTCACCAGATATCAATCCAATAGAACACCTTTGGCATGTGGTGGAATGGGTGATTCCCATCATGGATGTGCAGCCAACAAATCTGCAGCAACTGCATGATGCTATCATGTCAATAAGGACCAACATCTCTGTGGAATGCTTCCAACACCTTGTTGAATCAATGCCACAAAGAATTAAGGTAGATTTGTAAGCAAAAGGGGGTCCAACCCGGTACTAGTGAAGGTTTACATAAAATGTCTGTTGAATGTATATTGACATTTTCCAAGGTCTTAAACCCTAGGTCAGTGATGGTGAACCTTGGCACCCCAGATGTTTTGGAACTACTTTTCCCATGATGCTCAACTACACTTCAGAGCGCATGAGCATCATGGGAAATGTAGTTCCAAAACATCTGGGGTGCCAGGGTTCACCATCACTGCCCTAGGTACTTGGGATGAATTTACTTTCATATTTTAGGCTAATTTTAATTAAGTAAGGAGCTTAAAAAGAAAAGTGAAGTGTCACATCCTTTTCAACTATGCATACTACAACAATATTGAATCAAGGGGAGACATGGGACTTTGGAGGCACACCATTTTATATAAAACCATCTTTTATTCAGTACAAATTAAAAGTTTTTTTTTTTTTTAGATTTACAAAAAGAAGTCTAGTGCAAGAATTATTGACGTTTGTGGTGATACCTCACATGTGTGGAACGATTGCTTCTTTGCCTGTTTGCGCACAGACACGATGGGACGGGAACACTTTGACTTTTTATATTTTTTGCTCATTCTTTTATTTTTTTTGCTGTCACAAAGTAATGTAAACATCCTTGTGACAGCGACAGGCATGTGACAGTTACTCTTTATAGAGAGGTCTGGGGTCCCCAAGATTGGTCTGTTAAATTTTAAAAATGGTGCAGTTTACATCCAGGCAAACTGCAAGTAATGCCAGGTCATCGTTCCAGTTCCATCTATCATAGAGATGAACAAAGTGGTTCCAGTCTTTGTTTGTCTCTCTAATAAGCCGGCGAATGCTCTGGCTGGTTTACCTGTTGTCCCAGTGGGTCGGGACAGCCCCATGAAGCCACGGAAGCCTTCCCCCCTCCCCCTACTTGTAAAAGCAATCAAGCGTCTAGTTAGCAGCTAGGATTGCTTTTACAAGAGAAGCTGACTATCGGCTCTAAAAAACTGCACCATTCCGGTATAAGTCTGGTGACGTACGGGTCCATGGCTGGTCGGCAAGTTGAAAGCACTTTTCAACATTGCACGTACAGCAAACATCATATAACCAGATGTCTTTTCATGTGATTTTCATGTGAAGAACGGGCAGATAGTTATCCCCAGTGGTGGAACCACTGACACACAAGGACCTATTGGGCTCCTATCTCTTGCTGCCACCGTAAATTGAAAAAAGGAGAAATTTCCATGAAAAAATGGACCAAAAGTAAATATATTGGTCTAAAATAGCATACATGATTTACAAGTGGAGCTTAGCTAACCCCCCCCCCCCCCCCGTATTAAAAACCACCATCAAATGCTTTAATATAAATTATTTCAAGGTGTCAGAGAAAGAGAAGGGAGATGCTCCTCCCCAAGAAGTCAGACAAATTTTCAAAAACAAAGTCAAACGTTCCTCTTAATTTTAAACTATTCCCCTTTATTACCAAAGTTCAAAAAGAAAAATATTACCAAGACCAAATGATTACTCACAAAAAAGAAATAATTGGTGGCCACCATTAAAGACGTTTTCCTAATATTCTCTGCTCCATGGTTCCAACCGATATAGACTCTGTATCTCCTCCAAGCAAGGACTGCCTGTTCCTTCCTGCACGGAGGTGATATCTTCCTGTTTGGTCTCCAGAACAGGAAGTGCAGTGATGTCTTCATAACGGAGACCTAACTGAGGTTATAACCCTTCCCCACTAAACCAAAAACAATATAATAAAAGTATATAATAAAAGTTCAAATTCTGGTAATAATAAGGTTTTACTGGTATTAATCATTGTAGCTGAAGCTACTCTTTGGTATGTGTTCATAAATAAGCATGGCAAGTAACAAAAAAGTCTTTGTCTACGTCCCAAAGGTTGTTACAGCTTCTAAATTGCAAAAGAGTGTGGCTTGTTTAACTTAAACTTAAAGCTGCACCCTGAAGGGCAATTTCCACTCTATGTCCTCCTCCCCCACTCTTCTTCTTTTGGAACTTTTTTTTGAGGGGGTGAGCCAGTTCTGACAGGTACCCGCTCCAACTTCTAGTCGGATTGCCTAGGCTACAGGTTCTCCACTATGGTTCCTCCAGAGGTTGCTAGGGGTTCCTTAAGCAATTTCAGCTTCTCAGAGAAGTTCCCACTGACATCATTGATCATTTTAGCTATCTGTAAGGGGGAAATTCTTCTCACTGACCACAAGTGTAAGGACCATTCTTCCCACTGTCCATCATACTAATGTATCATGAGTTCTAGTCATTTTTAGTAGGGGTTCCCTGAGACCAAAATGTTTTTTTAAGGGTTACTTTGTGCTTAAAAGGTTAAGAAAGTCTAGCCTAGGCAATTGTACCTGAAGTTCTCCCCCCACTCCCTGTCCACAACCTTCTGGGACACCTTCATAAGTCCCAGAAGGCTGCAGGACCATTCACAAAGCGCAATGCAGCTTGTAATGTAAATGTAAAACCGCAAGGAGCCACAGCTGGCTTCCCACATTTAACATGCCAGCGCCAGGGACCCAAAGACTGATGAAGAATCAGCTCAGGTGAGGACGGCACTGGATCCCTGGACAGGTAAGTATCCTTTATTAAAAGTCAGCAGCTACGGTATTTGTAGCTGTTGATATTAAATGTTTTTCAAACAGGGTGAAGAACCTCCACTCCAGCTCTCTCGCCACCACCATCTTCTTGATGGCTTTTTCCAGATTTGGGAACTTCAGCCACCTTGATCAACCAAGCCGACATAATGTAAAGGGATTGTACATTGGGCTGTGCATATGTAGCTCAGCATTAAGATTGAGGAGGATAGTAAGGATCCTTAACTTAAGAAAAGACACAATGGGGTTGATTTACTAAAACTGAAGAGTGCAAAATCAGCTTCTAACTTCAGCTTGAAGCTTTGACAATAAAACCTGGAAGCTGATTGGCTACCATGCAGAGCTGCACCAGATTTTGCACTCTCCAGTTTTAGTAAATTAACCCCATAGCATTTCTATTCTGTGTAGCACTCTGATGTTTATGTTGATGTGTTGCCAAGGTGATCGTTGCCTTGATCAATTGTTAGGAGGTCAATTGATTTTTGCCCTTATTCTGGAATTGCTGCAGTTCTCTCTTCTGTCACTAGGTGGCCTGGTATCTGGTGGCATTAGATAAGATGAGGGCATTGCAAGGACAGATTATGAATGAATGGGATATCTCAGCCAATGGACAGGGATTTTCTTGGGTCCCTTGGCCTGCTGGGAGAACCTATTTATTTTGGGGCGGAGTCAGGAGATAGAGATTCTTCACCGCCTGGATGGCTGTCTGGGTGGACATGTGTATTGCCCCGGGCTGCTATGCCAGAAACCTAAGGCCTATACCAGGGATATCTGGCTGCTAGGCTGTCTGAGGGCCTGTGGGCTCGTAGTCCAACCAAAAGTAACCGTTCCGCCCGCTGGGGAACCAGTCATGGTCAGAGGTAGAGGGGAAGCTGTCACCACTAAGGGACCACCCAGCTTGCTACCGGAGACCATTGTGAGTAAGCTGAGGCCAGTACCAGAACAGACTTCCCACCAGCCGGGGACAGAGAAGAATTGGGAAAACTTCAACAAGTGCCACGTGAGGGACCCAGCGGGACATCAGAGGTGATGCCTGTGGAGCGCCAAGCCAGGGACTTAACATGTCAGCAGGGGTGAAGCTTGAAGAGTATTTGTGAGTGCCAAGCCAGGGACCCAGCAGGGAAGCAGGGGTGATGCGTGAGGAAATACTGAGTGATACTATAAAAGAGCTCAGGGGATCCAGTGGCTAGTGGATCTGAAGCCTGTGAAGTGAAAACCCATAGTGAGTGTGAGGCAAAGAGAACTGTTTGTTTTTCAAATAGTTGAATACCATTAGTAACAGCTACAAGATCGTTGCCAAAATAGACAGTGATCCTACCTATATAGAAGTGGTGTTCGGCTGGAGGCCTTCATCTGTATAACTGTTTACCTATAGAAGTCTGGGAGTCTGCCAATTATCTTTGCATCTACCTATGGGTGTCCTGGCTCTAACCCTCTCTCCCACCATTCTGTTTAAGAGACAATAAATCTCTTTGCATTCAAAAAGTGTCTGGCGCCCACCTATTCATCTTGCATTACACCCACCATGCCTTGTAACTGGACACTGGAGGATGTCAGCTCTCCCTAACCCTGGAGGTAACTATTAGGCCTAAAGAGGCCAGGGACTTCGCTACATCTGCAATAAGAAAATTATTTTCTGCCTGAAAATTTTATTTTTTGGCAAAATACAATCTGATAATCTGATGGTACAATAATGTTGAAAAATCTTTTATGTGATTTCAGTGCACAGGCACTCCAGATTTTGCCCTCTCCAGTTTTAGTAAACCAACCCCATTGTGTAAGTATCCACTATGGAAGCACGGCCATGGGGAGAAAGGACTGGAACACTAATGGTAGTGTATCTTACATTAATGGTCAAATGAGGTGACCTGGGGAAGATCTAGGATGGTGTAGATAGAACAACCAGCTATTTTCCAAGCCATAGCCAGAATATATTAACCCACACAAGTCCAACATTCTATTCAACCCTTTCACGAGAAATGAATAAGTAAAATAACTCCAAATCTCCTACCACCCCTTTGGACCCCGTTGCAAATATCGGTTGTGATGCCTGGTTGCTGGTGTAATGGTCTGTACATTGCACATTGCAATACACAGCCCCCGAGTAAGTGTCCATCATAATCCACACAATGGCAAGCATTCATTGGTCATCGCAGCCATGTGACTGTGCTGACCAATGAGAAACGCATCTGAAGCTTCTTCTTCCAGTACTTTGTTCTTGAAGAAATAAGTGCTTCTCATTGGTCAGAAGGGGTACGCAGTGGTGCTGACATATGAGTGCATGCCCTTTGCGAGCGTTATAATGAAAACTCAGTCTGAAGACATTTATTGATGTGTACGGACCACTACACTGGCAGCACAGGGCATCACCGCCACAGTGCGGCCTGGAGGGGTGGCAAGGATATTTGGAGTTCACTCACTTTTTCTTTTACCTGAACTTACCCTTTAACCCTGCCAGTGACGTTTTTGCATTTTTGCACACATGCTTAAAAAATAATTTTAGGCCTAAAAATGTGTTAAAACCCCTAAACATTATATATTTTCTGAAAGAAGATACCAAAGAGAATAAAATAGTATTAGTTCCAATTTTTTATGTGACAAAATATTGGCGCAACAGTTTATGAAATGAAAAATGTCACTAAAAATACACAAAAATTTATTTAAGGGCACAGAACACAATGTATTAAAATATGAAAGATAAGGTTGTGCCGAGTAAATAGATACCCAACATGTCAAGCCTTAAAATTTAGTGTGCCTGTGACATGGCAACAATCTTCCGTACCCTATATTTTCCATAGATGGCACTGTAACTCTAAACTGATGACCTGTAGGGGCTTTTAGTCATGAATAATGGACCTAGAATCATTGTTCTCACTCTAGCTTGTGTTCTGATATGCATCATGTGTAGTGCAATTGACGTTCTGATGCATAGGTGCACCCAATGCGTGATTCATATTCATACATGAGTGTATGTGGGCGTGGGGGGCCTACGCGTTTTGCATGTCGTTTCCAGGTCAGTAACAAGAAGGGGGGTCTCACTCACCTCTACCCGATGGAACTTTTCCTGCTTATACTGGGCCCACCAATGGCAGAGCAGAAACGTGGCAGGAAGCATGCTTTGGCATTACCGGGGTGTATTGAAGTGATTTGGTGGCCGCAGAGCCTCTGGATCTCTTCCATCTGGCAGCTGGCGGTTGGCTTGTCAGATTTACACACAGTGCAGCTGCCAGGAGTGTATGTAAACCTTCCTCTTCCTTTAACATACTACGTACATCAGTGCTAGTAAAAGAGTTAAGCCCTGATGAAGTGGGAAACCTAAAACCCCTGAAATGGGTTGGCTTGATTCTTATTAAATTAATCATCTTGGACTCACAAAGCCTTCGGTGTGGTTCTCCATACACCTCCCAGTGTAAGCCCTTGTACACACGGTTGGAGAATCCGTCGGAATGTGTCCTATCGGACCGTGTCGTCGGATAATTCGACTGTGTGTGGTATGCATCGGACTGATTCCGTCGGAATATCCGTCGGACCCAATTTTCCAACATGTTGGAAATATTTCCTGACCAACTGGGCCGGTCGGACATACTCCAATCATGTGTAGCGAATTTTGATCGGACCAAGTGCCACGCATGCTCAGATCAAATTCCTACATCAAAGATATTGGCTACTAGCCTGAATGTAGTCCCATCGTAACGAAATTACGTCATCACGTTCTGAAAGATCGGATTTTTCGACAACTTAGTCCGACCGTGTGTATGCAACAGTTTCGGACAAGATCTGACGGACAAAATCCGACGGATTTGGTTGTCGAAATCTCTGACCGTGTGTACAGGGGCTTAAACTAAGGTGCCCCCCCTGAGGCCTGTTTTTACTAGATAGCCACCCAAACAGAGTCATTGCACTATACAATATGGACTTATGTGGCCTATGCTTTACTGGGTACCTAAAAAACATGGACCTTTCAGTATATGAGTTAGCCCTGGTACACACGGTCGGGCATTCTGACAACCAAATCCAAGTTGTCGGAAAATCCAATTGTACATAACGTGATGACGTTATTTCGTTACAACGGGACTACGTTCAGGCTAGTAGCCAACCGCTTTGGTCTAGGAATTTGATCTGAGCATGCGTGGCACTTTGTCCATCGGAGTAGGCTATACATGATCGGAGTATGTCCAATCGGAGCATTTTGTCGGAAAATTTTACAGACAAGTTGGAAAACTTGGTCCGTCGGATACTCCGTCGGAAACATTCCGATCGAGACCACACAAAGTCGGATTATCTGACAAAACGGTCCTATATGACACATTCCGTCGGACTCTCCGACCGTGTGTGCAAGGGCTAAGAGAGAAAGACTAGTGTCGTGGCTTAAGGTGGTAAAGGAACTAGCAATACTTACCGAAATGACATAAAGTGAACAGTAGAAATTGTTGTCCAGAAGGCTGAAACCTTTGATATACAGTATTTGAGTTATCCCATGTGAGAGAAGACATTTGGGGTAAACTTAGCTGTTGGATATATATATTCTTAGATATATATATTCTTCAATGTGTGCACCACCAAAATTTTACAAACCCATATATATCTTTGACCTATTACACTTGGATTTCTCAACTTGGGTGAATGTCCTCTTCAAGGGGATCCATACTTTTGTGGTGAGCTGCTGAATACAGGCCAGTTGGGCTCATTTAATGACTTTTTGATAACCTGTGAAAATCTGTGTCCAGTGCCCCTCTACCATTATATCATGGGTTCTCCATAACACAGCTCTGATTGGCCCAGCGCTGTCACATGGAATTAATCAAATGTTCCTTCGTAAGCAAAAGCGCCAAGTATTTCCTTTGGTTTCCGGCATTAATCAGACTGGCCTTGAAGCAAATAAAAGGTTGATGTTGCTTTGCCCTAGATGGACAAATCACAGGTTTTAATTGAAATGGTTCATATCTCCTGTCTTTTGATGCCATTTGATGGTAGAGGTGAGTTTTATTTTCAACACAGAGAGAGCTCTTGAAGATTTAAGAAAGAACGTAGAGGTTTTCCATTTTGGAGAGTCAGAAACCATGCAAATTTTTTTTTACTATCTTTTATTTTTTTTGAGCGCCAGTGGTCTTTTGTTGCATTACAAAACAACATACTTTTGGGGAATCCACCATATACACCGAAAATGCAGAGTTACTGTAAGTGCTACAGACGTTACTGGACTAAAAAGTGTCAAGAGGTTCCTGCCCAGACAGCTTACAATCTCATTTAAATATTTCTTCCCATTTTGACATATATAACTATAAAAAAAAAGAAATAAAAAAATGAACTAGACAACCAGGAAGATTGCACCAGATCCACATCCAAAATCTTGCAGAATAATTAAATAATATTATTATCATGATATATAAGAATAAGTGGAGGAAGAGTGATACCAGAAGTTTATTTACATATCAACTTTGGCACGGGAAACAAATTTCCACCCCTTTGTCTAATTTTACAACCATTTTGGACAAGTCCGTGTCTCGTGAAATTCGTTATTCTATTAAATAATAAATACTAACAATCGTACTGTAACATAAATTTATACACAAAGTTTACTCTTGATGTACAAGATGGATTATGGTTGGCATGCCTTTGGAGATAGCATATTTGCATTATACAATTAAATATACGTAGAATGTTTTTGCACACAGCTTGCACCGCTTGACTGAAAATATATGGTTCAGTTACTTGCTGTTGTTTTCTGATATTCTTCAGCTCTCAGCAATTTAAGGTAGGCAGCAGTTTGGGGTAGGTATGCTCAGTTAGGTATATGTAATACTTATCCTGTCACCACCTCTTTGTGTACCCTTCACACTTTGAATATCATGTCGTAGAACATAAAAAATATGGTTGTTTTACCTAGCGTCATAGTATAGTATAAAATGTAAGCAGAAGTTAGAAGGCTTGTTGCCATGACTGAATCCCATTACTGTGCCCAAGAAATTACAATTATCTATTTTAAGGAAACCTCACTATACCCCATTCATATTACAAGCATGCTTTGAGTACTCAATTCCAGAAAACAATTCTTAAACCTCAGTCTTGGGCTGTATAGGTCAACTTGACCTTCCATACCCATCTTAGGCTTAGAAAATAACATTTCTTTGGTTCCCAAAACCATATGGCAGAACCTAGGGTCCTATGTTGCCATGATAATGGTACCCTTTGCAGTACCTCAAAGGTTTTCTCTACCAGCAGACTTGCATGATGTTGTTGATGTTGTACACCTCTTAGTCATCCTAATTCTACAGTGATATTATGCTTGACTTTGTGGAATTCTTTAACTTAAGTATATTTATTGTTATTCCTATCTACACATTTTTATATACTAATAAAGCTTTGATAATCATGTTTTAATTTTCTAGGTAAACCCAACCTTTGAGAGCAACCTTTAACCTAGGAGATGTCACTATTCTGGTTCCCCAAAGCCACAAAATGGGAAAAAACGATAGCAGAATCAAAGAGGTCTATGTTGCAGAGTCAATAGGTACCCATTGCCGTTCCTAGGAAGCGACAGTGATTTATTATGTTGGTTAACTCAACCTTTGACAGCATCTTTTAACCTAGACTGTTCGGATTCCCCAGAGCCACAATATGGGATTAAACTATGTCAGAACCTAAAAGCCTATGATGCAGAGCCAATAGGTACCCATTGCCATTCCTAGGAAATGACTGTGAATTATTCTGTGGGTTGATCTGGCCTTTGACAGCATCATTTAACCTAGAAGATCTCACTATTCTGGTTCCCCAGAGCCACAATATGGGATAAATCTATAGTGAAACCCAAGAGGTCTATGATTCAGAGCCAATAGGTACCCATTGCCATTCCTAGGAAATGACTGTGAATTATTCTGTGGGTTGATCTGGCTTTTGACAGCATCCTTTAACCTAGAATATCTCACTATTATGGTTCCCCAGAGCCACAAAATGAGATAAAACTATAGAGGATCCTAAGAGGTCTATGATGCAGAGTTGATAGGTACCTATAGCCATTCCCAAGAAGTCACAGTGATCTATTCTGTGGGTTAATCTCAGCCTTTGCCAGCATCATTTAACCTAGGAGGTCTCACTAATCTGGTTCCCCAGATGGGATAAAACTATAATGGAACATAAGAGGTCTATGATTAAGAGCCAATAAGTACACGTTGCCATGCCCAGGAAGTGATTGGATTCTTACCTTACACTTACCTGATAAGATAATTGTATGCACTGTAAACATCAAGCTATGTGAATCATCTTTTAGTATTATGATTTATTTAACCCAGAGGATTTCTTAAATGTATAACCCTTCATGACTAAACAAGGCATTTTAGCAAAATGCCACATTTTTTAGGTGTAACCAGAGTTGAACGTATTCTGTATTACTGGGATAAATCATGAAAAAAATAAACTGCAGATCTGTGGCTAAATATGTACAGTTTTGTTTGGTATGCTTCCATGTTCCAGCAGACAAACAGTTAGCCACACAATAACATTTTTCAAAACACTTGGGCACTATGTTGCACAGTCAGTCCAGAGTTACTGGTTCCAGTTTTTTTGGCTTAAAGGCTATTGGGTGTCAATAATATTACATAGCATGCTTTTGAAAACTCTCAAAGTCTACCAATAACAGACAGTTGTCCATTAAAGTCCTCTTTCACGTCTCTATATTTTGTACACTAGGTTACTAGACAGATGAAGAGTTGATGGATAACTTTACCACATCTCACAATTATAAGGCTGAAAGGCATAGCTTGACAAGTTGTGTTCCCACCTTGCAGTTTCTGGAACTTGTACTAGTAAGACTTTATAATGACATAGCTGTCATGTAATATGGTGTTTTCTGAGCAGTTGTGTATTATATGCATGTTTCGTTGGTTGTATATTTGTTGAAATTGAGTTATTTGGGGTCTGTAGTCATAATATGTGGATTTTGTAGTGAACGCTGCAATAGCTTGCAGAATTATAGAAATAGCTAGTATTGAAGCAGCTGACAAGACTCATTAAAGTAGTGACAAGATCCATAAAGACGTATGTCTAAGTTTCTGCTCAGTTATAAGACGTTATGACAAGTGTCTCCCAAGGGCACTCTTGATTTAGCCTCAGGGCTTCCTAAACTTTAGAAGACATCCTGAAGACATTCTGTCCAGTCCTCATCAGGGATTAACCTTTGGTAGAAGGACTTAGTACATGGACTTTAAATGTTAGCAAAGCCTACTTTCAGAATAAATGGTCTTGTAGGGTTCAAGCTTTTACTCCTAGTGGTTTGGTCCTCGTCTCTTTTGTCTCAGTTTTATTGTAGAATATCCAGGTAAACTGGTGGTGCTTTCACTAGAGCTTGTAGCTTGCTGTGAATCTCTTTAATGTTGAGCCTCTGCTGGGGTTCTCTCTGCCAGCATCCTTGCATAATGTTGTATAACTCAGTGGGGCATGTCCTAGGTCTTTCCAGTTCTCGCCCTTGGGTGATGCATTCAATAGCCTACAAAGAAAAAAAAATGTTTAGGCTGGCAAAGACAAATGGTATTATTACCAAGTAGGTGGTTCTTGGCACGTTATTGAAGGCCAAGCATTTTTGAGCTTTGTTCTTCATACTGTATTAGTTTTGCTCTATCCACACAAATACATTTGTTTAGAAAGAAAGAGTATTTCCAAGGAAATATAAACTGTTAAAGAAAATATGGATATGAGAATGGGGATAATAAAAGGATATACATTGACACAGTACAATTACAATATGACTGGTTGGAGAAAGTAAAAGTTCAGTTGTTAGGTCGAGGTAGGATAGGTTGAGAGATGAGTTTTTAGAAATCACCTTAAGGAGGAACTTTAGTTTGTTTTTTTTCTTTTGTAAATGTCAACATCTACAAATCAGGTACTTTCCAGTGCCTGGGGTCCAGCGCTGTCTTCTTGCAGTCGGTTCTTATTGTTGCTGTGGGGCCCCAGCACTGCCATCTTGAATATGGGAGCCAGCTGTGGCTTCTTGAGGACATGTAACATGTCCCAGGAGGCTATGGGAGAGGCAGGGGTGGGACAAGGGGTGTCATCCTTGCCATGGTGAGGATTGCAGAAGTGGGAGAGGATACCAATAAAAATCGGTAATCTCGCTACCACCCCCCCCCCCCCAAAAAAAAGAAAAAAACTGTAACTCATGGATCAGCGGAACTTCACTTTTTGCGTGAAGCGCTACTTTAGAGAAGACAGAGTAGGAAATATTCAGACAAATTGGTTAGGAAGTTCCAGAGGATGAGAGAGGCTCTGAAGAATTCCTTGAGAAGATGAACATGGGAGGAGTTGACAAGGCAGCTCGAAAACGGGATTTACAGGGAGGACCACTGTTACTATCATTGTCATGGATTTAACCCCCCCCGGTTGTACTCCCTTTTTAAATGAAAACTTCATATTGGATAGCTAAACCTCTTTATATTGGCTTTGGCAGGTGCTCAGTTCTATAGATTTAGGTGCAGAGATCTGATCATTAGAATAGTGAAGAATTGTAAGAAGCTGAGCTGACATTATATTCAACCCAGTAGAATCTATTCAAAGCTATAATATTCATTTTGGGCAAAAGAGGCCCATTTAAGCCCTCGTAAATTGACTTTAGCATTTAGTTCCTATGTCAATGGTCCTCGTGCCTGAGTGCCCAGTTCTCGGACATGAACAGGTTACCGCTAAGTGCAATTAACAGATTCAAGTACCTGTAAATAAAATTAGTTGTCAAAAATAAATAATGTTGTGTTTGCAAATTTCCCTTTGGTCCCTGCCAAGACGCCCCAGGCTGGCAGTAACCGGATCCTTTATGATGGAGTAAAGAACCTATTATCTGGGTGTCTCCTAAGTTCATTATCTTCTCCGATTCCTGAGAAGGTCGCTTACAGGACCCACAGGGCAGCAAAATTTAATTATCTTCAATGTGCATTGGAAAAAAAAAAATTAAAATCAAACCATTTCTTATTTATCGAGAAAGCTTTCTTGGCAGTCGGCAGGAAGGTATGGTTTCCATCAATGGAGTCTTTAAGGGATACAGATGTGTACCCATGTAAACGGTTCCTAAAAAATGTATTTAATACAATCTGGAGCCCTATTGGCTGCTAGTTTTAATTCTGTTAAGTCCTCTTTTTGCCCCTATAGGGTTTACTAAACATACATGACTAATTGGTTTATGTAAAAAGGTTTTAATAATGTTAATGGAACATTTTACGAAACTATCAAAAGAATATCATTTAAAAAAAAAGGGGGTATAGTGTCAGCTGAAATTTTGGTGCCATTAAAGCGGGAGTCCGCCGTTTTTAAAAAAAAAAGCCAGCAGCTACAAATACTGCAGCTGCTGACTTTTAAAATAAGGACACATACCCGCCCAGCGCGCCGGCGATGTCGGCACCCAAAGCCGTTCTCTCGATCGTCTCTCGGGTGCTGCCGCCGCCATCTTGGGTATGGGAATCAGGAAGTGGAGCCTTTCGGCTTCATTTCCCGGTTCCCTACTGCGCATGCGCGAGTCGCGATGTGCAATAAGGATGGACCCGCTGCCTCTGGGATCTGTATGTTTTCCAGCAGGCAGCGGGGGACTTTCGGAAAGGGGCGTAAATCTACGCCCCTTTCCACAGAGAGGTATCCTGGAAGTGGGTGCAGATACCTGTACTGTACAGGTACCTGCACCCCCCTCCCCCCTGAAAGGTGCCAATTGTGGCGCCGGAGGGGGGGAGGATTCCAATGAGCGGAAGGTCCACTTTAGGGTGGACCTCCGCTTTAAGGATGGCGATAACTTGTATTTAAAGCTCATGCAAGTGAAAATATTTTTATTTCTGTGCAGGAATATATTTGTGTTAGATGTAGTGGTCATTTAAAAGAGAATCTGTCTTAACTGCAGTTGATGTCAAAACAGACTCCCAAAGCTTCACTCACTCAACTTATCTCATTATATTATTATTATTATTCTTATAGAGCACATGTGTCAAACACAAGGCCCACAGGCAAAATTTGGCCCACCAGGCCATTTCATGTGGACCTTGCACCTCTCTATGGCACCCCCCTCGTCTCTGCCCCTACCTTGTCTCAATCGGCAGCAGAGAGGAGTAGCAGGACTCTTCCGCCAAATGCTGCTCTTTTCCGCGCATTCACGGAGAGGCTCATCTCTGACCCCCTCCCCAGTCTCAGCAGTTGGCAACAGAGAGGACAGAACTCCTCCTACGGATCCCGATATGCCTATCTGTGCAGCCGAAGCACATCCTCGTCTCCACCTCCCCTGGTCTCAGCATTCAGCAGACTCTGGCCCTCCTCTGGTTCTCCTCCAGGCCCTGCACTTTCTAGTTTTTTTTTTCCCAGCAGTAGCACAAGGTAAGGGGGGTGCACTGTGATGAAAGAAAGGGTGAGGGACTCTTGGCGGTTGATGTAAGTTGAGGTGGGAGACTCTCGACTTCTAGTCTTACAGATACAACTGACCCTTTGAGGGCAACCACAATGGTGATGTGGTCCATTTTTTCCCCGACAGCAGCACAAGGTAAGGGGGGTGCGCTGTGATGAAAGGAAGGGTGAGGGACTCTTGACGTTTGATGTAAGTTGAGGTGGGAGACTCTCGACTTCTAGTCTTACAGATACAACTGACCCTTTGAGGGCAACCACGATGGTGATGTGGTGCATTTTTTTCCCCGGCAGCAGCACAGGGTAAGGGGGGTGCTCTTTGATGAAAGGAAGGGTAAGGGACTCTTGACGTTTAATGTAAGGTGAGGTGGGATACGCTCGACTTCTAGTCTTACAGATACAACTGACCCTTTGAGGGCAACAATGGTGATGTGGCCCATGGTTAAATTGTGTTTGACACCCCTGGTATAAAGGAACTTCAAAGTAACAAAAGTTGCACAGAACTTTACAAGAGGGTCAGAATGACCTTGCTTGAGAAAGCTCACATTGGTCCCCTATTTTGGTTCTCTATGGTGAAGAGCAGCTTACAATGGTCCCCTATTTAGGTTCTCTATGGTGTAGAGCAGCTTACATTGGTCCCCTATTTAGGTTCTCTATGGTGAAGAGCAGCTTACATTGGTCCCCTATTTAGGTTCTCTATGGTGTAGAGCAGCTTACATTGGTCCCCTATTTAGGTTCTCTATGGTGTAGAGCAGCTTACAATGGTCCCCCATTTAGGTTCTCTATGGTGTAGAGCAGCTTACAATGGTTCCCTATTTAGGTTCTCTATGGTGTAGAGCAGCTTACATTGGTCCCCTATTTAGGTTCTCTATGGTGTAGAGCAGCTTACAATGGTCCCCCATTTAGGTTCTCTATGGTGTAGAGCAGCTTACATTGGTCCCCTATTTAGGTTCTCTATGGTGTAGAGCAGCTTACATTGGTCCCCTATTTAGGTTCTCTATGGTGTAGAGCAGCTTACATTGGTCCCCTATTTAGGTTCTCTATGGTGAAGATCAGCCAGTGCTTTCAATTCTTAAGACATAAAAATGGAAGGTACGGTCATTTAACACTGAAATAAAAAATGAAAAGAAAAATCAAGAAGGTTACAGAACTTACACCATGGCTGGCAACCCACCAAGCCTAGTTTTCTTTTCTTTTTTTTTTAATTACCGTATATACTCGAGTATAGGCCGACCCGAATATAAGCCGAGGCCCCCAATTTACCCCCAAAAAAACTGGCAAACTTATTGACTCGTGTATAAGCCGAGGGTGAGACATGCCTGTCCATCCCTGTGTGTGTGTCCGTCCATCCCTGTGTGTCCGTCCATCCCTGTGTGTCCGTCCATCCCTGTGTGTCCGTCCATCCATCCCTGTGTGTGTGTGTGTCCATCCATCCATCCATCCCTGTGTGTGTGTGTCTCCATCCATCCATCCCTGTGTGTGTGTGTATCCATCCCTGTGTGTGTGTGTGTCTCCATCCATCCGTGTGTGTGTGTGTGTGTGTGTGTGTGTGTGTGTGTGTGTGTGTGTCCAGCCTACCTGTGTCCCGAGCCTCCGTCCCGTGCCTTGCCTCCTTGCCTCCGTCCCGTGCCTTGCCTCCGTCCCGTGTCGTGCCTTGCCTTGCCTTGCCTCCATCCCGTCCCGTCCCGTGCCGTGCCTTGCCTTGCCTCCGTCCCGTGCCCTCTTCGTCGGCGCCTCGGCGGCCATTGTAAAATTCAAAAGCCGCGCCTCCGCCTTCGCCTGTGATAGGCGGAACACTGAATTTCCCAGCAGCCTGTGTTCCGCCTATCACGGACATTGTATCATCCTCGTCCGTAGTACGAGGATGATACGATGTCCGTGATAGGCGGAACACAGGCTGCTGGGAAATTCAGTGTTCCACCTATCACAGGCGAAGGCGGAGCCGGAGGCGCGGCTTTTGAATTATAGAATGGCCGCTGTCTGTCTGCTCGACACGCTGATCGAGCGGGCAGACAGCGATGACTCGAGTATAAGCCGAGGGGGGCACTTTCAGCCTCAAAAAAGAGGCTGAAAATCTCGGCTTATACTCGAGTATATACGGTATCTCCATTTCTCTTTTTATTTTCTTCTTTCTCCAAAACCAAAATAAGAGATCCAAAGGAAAATATAATGTAGTAAGTTGTTGAGGTTCTGCAGAATCTCCAGGCTATTTTTTTGGTCTTTGTTCTGGAGATAGAAGGTTTCTGAGGCCTATTCTTTTTGGATGTCAAGTTTCTTATTCCTGGATTTGGTCTGCTGTAAAAGATTTCCACTCACTTCCTGTTTCGGTGATGGTGGTGACCGAAACAGGAATCAGGGGAAATCTCTTCAAAGGGTCCACATTCAGTAGCAAAAACTTACGTTTTAATTATTCCTACACGACACAAAAAAGTTCTGACTCCAACCGAATCCTAACTCTGAACACAGACTTACCTCTGTATTGGAAAGTTGGTACCAGGGCTGCTTGCCGCATGTAAAGATCTCCCAGAGGACCACGCCAAAACTCCAGATGTCACTTTCTGTGGTGAATTTCCTGTACAAGATGCTTTCAGGTGGCATCCAGCGAATGGGCAGCATGGTCCTTCCGCCAACCTGCAATGAGGGGATGGGTTACTATTACAAACATTTGACGTTTTCCAAATTTCAAACTTAGATTCCTAAATTCTGTGCATTAAAATCTGTCTAGTTTGACCACCATATACTTTACATCTAGTCCAGTGGCTATCATCTTATTGCAAGTTCTGATAAAGAGGGTGTTTTCCAATCCCCACGAAATGCATTAGCTCTCTGATAAAATCTCCAAAAATTGTACCCTATATTACCAAAAGTATTGTGACACCTGCTTTTACACGCACATGAACTTTAATGGCATCCCAGTCTTAGTCCGTAGGGTTCAATATTGAGTCGGCCCATCCTTTGCAGCTATAACAGCTTCAACTCTTCTGGGAAGGCCGTCCACAAGGTTTAGGAGTGTGTCTATGGGAATGTTTGACCATTCTTCCAGAAGCGCATTTGATTTGTGAGGGCAGGCACTGATATGGATGAGAAGGCCTGACTCACAATCTCTGCTCTAAATCATCCCAAAGGTGTTCTATAGGGTTGAGGTCAGCAGTCTGTGCAGGCCAGTCAAGTTTTTCCATCCCAAACTCATCCATGTCTTTATGGACCTTCCTTTGTGCATTGGTCCAAATCGTTTGATGGCGGGGGGATTATGTGTGGGGTTGATTTTCAGGGGTTGGGCTTGGCCCCTTAGTTCCAGTGAAGGGAACTTTAAGGTGTCAGCATACCAAGACATTTTGGACAATTTCATGCTCCCAACTTTGTGGGAACAGTTTGGGGATGGCCCCTTCCTGTTCCAACATGACTGCGCACCAGTGCACAAAGCAAGGTGGCCAGACAAGGTTGTACACATGCTGTGGCAAAACTGTTCTCCATATTGCATTCGTGGGCAGTACCTCTGCCAATCACAACCTATTTAAATGAATGGGACCATGCAATTTTGTGTAATGCACACAGTTCAGCATGGTGGTGCAGGCTTTTAGTGGCTCAAACAGATGATGAGGTGGTGACATATCGCCAACCAGCAGCCTGTCAACCACCCTCTGAAAAGTGATACATTGCGAATAGCTTTTCAGAGGAGTGGCAAGGGCTGCCGTAATTGTTCTAGAGCTGTAAAACCATTCAGACAGGTTTTCTTTAACCCTTTCATGACTAAGCCTATTTTTGGAATTTGGTGTTTACAAGATAAAATACATATTTTTTGCTAGAAAATTACTTGGAACCCCCAAACATTATATATATATATATATATATATATATATATATATATATATATTTTTTTTAACAGAGACTCTAGAGAATAAAACGGCGATTGTTGCAATATTTTATGTCACACGGTATTTGCGCAGCGGTGTTTTAAACGCAACTTTTTAGGAAAAGGGACACTTTCATGAATTAAAAAAAAACAAAAAACAGTAAAATTAGCCCAATTTTTTTGCATAATGTGAAAGATAATGTTACGCCGAGTAAATAGATACCAAACATGTCACACTTTATAATTGCACGCACTTGTGGATTGACGACAAACTACGGTACCTAAAAATCTCAATAGGCGAAGCTTTAATTTTTTTTTACGGTTACCAGGTTAGCGTTGCAGAGGAGGTCTAGTGCTAGAATTATTGCTCTCGCTCTGACGATCGCGGCGATACCTCACATGTGTGATTTGAACACCGTTTACATATGCGGGCGCGACTTCCGTATGCGTTTTCTTTGCTGCGTGAGCTCGCGGGGACAGCGGGCGCTTTAAAAAAAAATTTTTATTTTATTTATTTGAAAATGAATAAATTGTTTTTAAAAAAAATAATAATAATGTGATCACTTTTATTGCTGTCACAAGGAATGTAAACATCCCTTGTGACAGTAATAGGTGGTGACAGGTACTCTTTATGGAGGGATGGGGGGTCTAAAAGACCCCCCACCCCTCCTTTACACTGCAATGTATTCAGATCACCGAAAACAGCGATTCTGAATACCGTATATATTTTTAAAACCGGTGCCATTGGCAGCCGAGTAAACGGGAAGTGACGTCATGACGTCGCTTCCGTGTTCACGATTAGGATACTGGAACGAAGCCAATTACGGCTTCGTTCCAGTTCCTCCCCGGCAACCGGAGGCGCCGGATCTTGAATCGGTGCTCCCGATCGAGCGGGAGCACTGGTAACAGCGTCGGGAGGCGGCGGGAGGGGGGGACGTCCCCTCCCGCTCCTCCGGCATAACAGCCGAGCAGCTTTTAGCCGCTTCGGTTGTTATGGCTGGAAAGCCAATCGCCCGCTGAGTAAAACTTTATACCCCCCGGAAGCCAAGTACGCACATCTGCGTACGCTCGGCGGGAAGGGGTTAATGCTCCTCTAACGTGATATCCCCTCTATGTACAAGAGGCAGACACTCGTCACCATTTCCACTAAGTTATCCTTAAATCATTTCTTCTTTCCACTCACTAAGTGATCTTCTTTTATTCCCATCACAGGGCGGCATTAAATATGAATACGGTTCTGACAAAGAGGCAGCTTAAGAACAACTAAAAGGGAAAGAAAGAGGTCCGAGCAATTCAGGATGTCACAAGTTCAAATCCCGCTAGAGCCTTTGAACGAAATGAAGATGGATGGACTCTCCTGGATAAACGGTAAATTTGGCTTGCACTCGAGATTCTCTCTGGCAGGAAAAATCCCCAGTCTGGCCCGATGCCATCTGCGGCACATGGCAGCTAAATGCTCGATAATATCTGTTACTCACAGACGCAATTTCGTTTTTATTAGGCGGATTACCATCGGACAGGAATCCTAATTTAATGGAGCTTTTTTCCGAGCGCCTGTTTGGAAAATGTGCTTTGAGAGATTTACAGCAAACAAGGGCAGCTTCCCCCTCCCTGCTTACTAAGTCTACAAGACAAGGACACCCTACAGTCCTGTTTGGGTAGAAGACAAGCCCTGTGGCACACCTGTTACACTGGCCATATATGTTACAGATTTAGATCTACCTACCACTATATCAAACAGCCATAATGTTATGACCAACCACCTAATACTGAGTAGGTCCCCCTTTTGCTGCCAATACAGCCCTGATCCCTCTAGACAAGGACTCCACTGGACCTCTGAAGGTATGCTGTGGTATCTGGTACCAAGCCCTTAGTAGCAAATCCTTGAGGTCCTATAAGTTGCTCCATGAATAAGTGTTTTTCCAGCACATCCCACAGATGATCGATGGATTGATATCTAGAGAATTTGAAGGCCAAGTCAGCTCATCAAACTCACTCTTGTGTTCTTCAAACTGTTCTTGAACCATTTTTGCAGTGTGGTGAGGCACATTATCCTGCTGAAGGAGGCCACTGCCATCAGGGAATAACGTTTCCATGAATAGGTTTTCTTGGTCGCTCATAATGTTTAGGTAGGTGGCATGGGCGTTCGCAGGTAGGGGCAAGGGGGGTCCAGTGCCCTCCCCTGGAATCAGGGATCGGATCTTAAATTTAGCACAGTTGCGTTGCTATCGGGGTGTGGGCAGCCCGCGCCCGGGTGCCACCCGCCAGTGGGGTGACACCATTGAGGTGCGATCAAGCCCCCCCATCGGTGTAGTGTGACTTCAGGCTGTTTTCCCTGCTCAGTCCAGCAGAGAACTTGGCTGTGACAGGAGAAAGGCGAGCTGCGGGCTAACAGAGGTTTCCCCTGCTCGCCCCCCCCCCCCCCCTTCTCCTGTCAGAGAGAAGAGACAGCGGCTCTCACCAGGTTCTCCACCCAGCTTCCTGCCCGCTCTGTTCCCTCCCTATTGGCCATAACTGAGGGCCAATCAAAGGAGACTAGGAGAGGAGAGCATCATGGGACATGTAGTCCCAAAGATTGGTGGCCCCATTTTCCACAGGGAGGAGGCAACAGCTTGATCAAAAGAGAGATTGAGAGACTGCAGCCTGGAAAAAAGCTGAGGGAGAGAGTGCTACAGGACAAAGAATGAGAAGTGTGCTGGGCAGAAGCCAGAGAGAGAGAGCCACGCTGCCTAGCGCCACCAGAGAGAGAGCCACGCTGCCCAGCACCACCAAAAAGAGCCACGCTGCCCAGCGCCACCAGAGAGAGAGCCATGCTACCCAGCGCCACCAGAGAGAGCCAAGCTGCCCAGCGCCACTAGAGAGCCACGCTGCACAGTGCCACCAGAAAGCCACGCTGCCCAGCACCACCATAGAGAGCCACGCTGCCCAGCGCCACCAGAGAGCTACGCCGCCCAGCGCCACCAGAGAGCCATGCTGCCCAGTGCCACCAGAGAGAGCCACGCTGCCCAGCGCCACCAGAGAGAGCCACGCTGCCCAGCACCACCAGAGAGAGCCACGCTGCCCAGCACCACCAAAAAGAGCCACGCTGCCCAGCACCACCAGAGAGAGAACCACACTACCCAGCGCCACCAGAGAGAGCCACGCTGCTCAGCGCCACCAGAGAGCCATGCTGCCCAGCACCACCAAAAAGCACCACCAAAAAGAGCCACGCTGCCCAGCACCACCAGAGAGAGAGCCACACTACCCAGCGCCACCAGAGAGAGCCACGCTGTCCAGCGCCACTAGAGAGCCATGCTGCCCAACACCACCAGAGAGAGCCACGCTGCCCAGCACCACCAGAGAGAGCCACACTGCCCAGCGCCACCAGAGAGAGCCACGCTGCCCACCAGAGAGAGAAAGACTGAGCCACTACCAGAGTACAGACATGATACACTACTGACCAGAGTCGCCCCAGGGAACCCAGAGTGAGCGATCGTCCAGCCGGAGGGGTCACTGCTGTAGTTTTGCAGGGTCTGGTAAGAGGGCCTGTTGGCCATTATCCATTACTTATTCTAGGGACTGTACTACGTCTGCAGTCTCTGACCATGATAATGTGATAATGACATCGAAAAGGGGCTGTGCATGGGTGAAACTAAAATGATGCCCCTCCTGAAAAAAGTTTTGCGGACACCCATTATAGGTGTTACATGTAATATCTACATGAATGGAAGGATCCATGGTTTCCCATCAGAACATTGCCCAAAGCATCACACTGCCTCCTCTGGCTTGTCTTTTTCCCATACTGCATTCTGGTGCCATCTCTTCCCCCAAGTGACCCACCTACCACCTACCTATAATATTTAGGTAGATGGTACATGTAATATCTACATGAATGGCAGGATCCAAGGTTTCCCATCAGAACATTGCCCAAAGCATCACACTGCCTCCTCCGGCTTGTCTTCTTCCCCTACTGCATCCTGGTGCCATCTCTTCCCCCCAGTGACGCACACACACACCCAACCACCCACATGATGTAAAAGAAAAGGTGATTCATCAGATCAGGCCACCTTCTTCCATTGCTTCATTGTCCAGCTCTAAAGCTCATGTGGCCATTGGTGCTTTCAACTTTGGACACGAGTCAGCAAGGGCACCCTGACCAGTCTTCGAGCCTGCGGTTCCCATTTTTTTTCTGCTTTCAACACATCAACTTCATGGACAACATGTTCACTTGCTACCCAAAATATCCCACCCACTTTCAGATGACAAAATAATCAATACTATTCACTTGTCAGTGGTCATAAAGTTATGGCTGATCGGTGTATACAGTGGTGTGAAAAAGTATTTGCCCCCTTCCTCATTTCCTGTTCCTTTGCATGTTTGTCACACTTAAGTGTTTCGGAACATCAAACCAATTTAAACAATAGTCAAGGACAACACAAGTAAACACAAAATGCAATTTGTAAATGAAGGTGTTTATTATTAAAGGTGAAAAAAAATCCAAACCATCATGGCCCTGTGTGAAAAAGTGATTGCCCCCCTTGTTAAAACATACTATAACTGTGGTTGTCCACACCTGAGTTCAATTTCTCTAGCCACACCCAGGCCTGATTATTGCCACACCTGTTCACAATCAAGGCATCACTTAAATAGGAGCTGCTTGACACAGTAAGGTCCACCAGAAGATCCTTAAAAGCTACACATCATGCCGAGACCCAAAGAAATTCAGGAACAATTGAGAAAGAAAGTAATTGAGATCTATCAGTCTGGAAAGGGTTATAAAGCCATTTCCAAAGCTTTGGGAATCCAGCGAACCACAGTGAGAGCCATTATCCACAAATGGCGAAGACATGGAACAGTGGTGAACCTTCCCAGGAGTGGCCGGCCGCCCAAAATTACCCCAAGAGCGCAGCGACGACTCATCCAAGAGGTCACAAAAGACCCCACAACAACGTCCAAGGAACTGCAGGCCTCACTTGCCTCAGTTAAGGTCAGCGTTCATGCCTCCACCATCAGGAAAAGACTGGGCAAAAATGGCCTGCATGGCAGAGTTCCAAGGAGAAAACCACTGCTGAGCAAAAAGAACATCAAAGCTCGTCTCAATTTCTCCACAACACATCTTGATGATCCCCAAGACTTTTGGGACAACATTCTGTGGACCGATGAGACAAAAGTGGAACTCTTTGGAAGGTGTGTGTCCAAGTATATCTGGCGTAGAAGGAACACTGCATTTCATAAAAAGAACATTATACCAACAGTAAAATATGGTGGTGGTAGTGTGATGGTCTGGGGCTGTTTTGCTGCTTCAGGACCTGGAAGACTTGCCGTGATAAAAGGAACTATGAATTCTGCTGTCTACCAAGAGATCCTGAAGGAGAATGTCCGACCATCTGTTCGTGTACTCAAGCTGAAACGAACTTGGGTTCTGCAGCAGGACAATAATCCTAAACACACCAGCAAGTCCACCACCGAATGGCTGAAGAAAAACAAAATGAAGACTTTGGAGTGGCCTAGCCAAAGTCCTGACCTGAATCCTATTGAGATGTTGTGGTATGACCTTAAAAAGGCCGTTCATGCTCGAAAACCCTCTAATGTAACTGAATTAGGACAATTCTGCAAAGATGAGTGGGCCAAAAATCCTCCAGGACGCTGTAAAAGCCTCATTGCACGTTATCGCAAACGCTTGGTTGCAGTTGTTGCTGCTAAGGGTGGCCCAACCAGATATTAGGTTTAGGTGGCAATCACTTTTTCACACAGGGCCATGATGGTTTGGATTTTTTTTCACCTTTAATAATAAACACCTTCATTTACAAATTGCATTTTGTGTTTACTTGTGTTGTCCTTGACTATTGTTTAAATTGGTTTGATGTTCCGAAACACTTAAGTGTGACAAACATGCAAAGGAACAGGAAATGAGGAAGGGGGCAAACACTTTTTCACACCACTGTATAGTCTTATAAAGCCAACTGGTCCCTTGAAGGCAACCATACTGCTAATGTGGCCCGCAATTAAATAGAGTTGACACCCCTGTTCTAGACTATTTTCATGCGATCCGGTAGTGCAGCAGGTAAATTGCAGCATCCTGTTCCTCCCTCTGGTCCTAAGGTTCTGCTCTCTTGTCTGTTGTGCATATGATAAGGATCAGAACATCAGTGTTAAATTGTTAAAATTGATCTGAGTGGTTTGAGGACTCGGGAACGTAGTCACTATAAGCTCACGGAAGCCTTCTAAAGCCCCATACACACTATCAGATTGTCTGCTGATTTTTTCCATCAGATTTACCAAAACCATATAATATGAGGTCAAACCTTAGGGGTTTCAATGTGTATGCAATCAGGCAGGCCCTTGTACTACATGGTTTTGGTAAACCTGAAGGAAAAAATCAGCAGACAATCTGATAGTGTGTATGGGGCTTAAGAAGCAACCTAATTATGTCTCATTTCACTTCTAGCATCTAGCATTGAAGACACAAAACACCTCTACTCTATCCATATAGAATCTAACCTATGGGGGTATATACATATCATTTTATAAAGCAGATATAAACTCCACTTTATAAAAATATTGAAAAATATATAATTGTAGGAATTGAAGGTCAGGAATGGAGCCTACACAAAGCATTTATCTTCAGATCACATCTAAAATGACCTTACTAATGGTTTATTTATCAGATCATGATGTTAATACCTTTAGCAATGCCTTATGTTCATGGCTGTATTTACTGGTGAACAATCTGAACTGACCATGGTCTTTTCAATGGATTATTGGAAAACCTCTTTAAGGGCCTGTGCCAACAGGCTTTGGGCTTATGTTGATGGCATCAGTTTGAGACACTTCTGAAATAATTTGGAATTCATTGATAGGTGCATTTGTCCTGTAGCTGACCTCCTTCCCACCTGCAGCTGACCTGCTTCAAGTGGGGTTTTCATTCTTATAGACTTTTATGGGAATGCAAGACCTGCTTGAAACTGCTTGCACATCCCTTGGGCATATGGAGATGTTTCTACACAATAACAAATAGAGGACCCAGCTGGTCAGCAAGTTGTTCGCTTGTGAGGATCATTAGCAAATGTGCACGCCCTTGGATAGAGCCATGACAAGACATCTCTATGTATATTATTTGTGAGGTTCTGCCCACTAGTGCTTGCTGCTATCTCCTCCGTATGTTTTTACACTTGTCATCTAGCCATATCAACTGTTTGTGCACAAGAGTGAATCCTGAGGAAGCAAATGATGAGAAACACGTAAATCCTTTACGCTTTTACAATAAATATGGCTCATGACATACCCATATTTGCTTTTTAATGTGATATTTTTAAATTTATAATAAAGTTTTGTGATTTTATTGTATATTTGTATATGTTTATTTAATATTTCGGCACAATTTAAGGTCCCGCTTTTGGGGTTTCCTCCTTACCCAGGGATTTTTCCCTGTGGGGTTGGTGGACTCCTTCATTTTCTTTGGTGTACTCCTTGTTGGAAATAGTGCCTAAATAGGGTTGAGATGTAAGGCCATATTTATATCAAACTCTTAGCCCCTGTACACACGGTCGGAGATTTCGACAACCAAATCCATCGGATTTTCTCAGTCGGATTTTGTCCGTCGGATTGTGTCCAAAACTGTTGCATACACACGGTCGGACTTAGTTGTCGAAAAATCCGATCTTTCAGAACGTGATGACGTAATTTCGTTACGATGTGACTACATTCAGGCTAGTAGCCAATAGCTTTGATGTAGGAATTTGATCTGAGCATGCGTGGCACTTGGTCCGATCAAAATTCGCTACACATGATCGGAGTATGTCCGACCGGCCCAGTTGGTCGGGAAATATTTCCAACATGTTGGAAAATTGGGTCCGACGGATATTCCGACGGAATCAGTCCGATGCATACCACACACAGTCGGATTATCCGACGACACGGTCCAATAGGACACATTCCGACGGATTCTCCGACCGTGTGTACAAGGGCTTACTATCCCCAGTAGACAAAAATAACCAATTCAATTGGCCAAGCACAACTGTATAGCTATCTATAAACCGTCATTCCACTTAAAATTGTTGTAGATTTGTTGGTGGTCTTAACCAACACCTAGACTTCTTATTTATCTCAGTGGACTCAAAAAGGGAGATCTCCCCTTTGTAGTTCCTGGTTTTGTCTCCTTCCATCAATTCGGTCATGATGCACCTAGAGCATTATGTGCAATGAACAAACACCAAGAAGTCTGAGGAGAATCAGGCTGACAGAAAGCCCATACCGGCTCAGAAACTACTCTTTACAATGATTGTGTGCTTAAGAACAATTCTCAATCCAAAAGAACTTAAACTTTTAAAACATAGGTCAAACAGGACTTAACCTTTAAAGCCAACATTTGACATCTTTGGTCTTACCCTGTAGGCCAGACAGGGTTCCACGCCTGCCAGATAAGAACAGGAAAATGAGGCCACAACAAACATGGGTTCACCAAAATGGACAACTGAAATCAAAGTATATTGCCCATGGGACAAATATAGATTTTTGCTGTGACACACAGACGGTAGGTTCATAAAAGTACTAATCTATAGACCCATCTAGTCTTGTGTCAAGGATTTAAGCTGGTGTCTGTGGTGTAATGATGTGAGAAACTAAGCACTGTGACTGAAAACTAACTAAACACTGTTGTTGCTGCACATTTCCATGTTGTAGGTGTAAATGGTATGGGTACTGGATAGATGTACTTAATAAATTGGCCACTGTGTGTAAGTGGAAAACTCAACAGGGAATGTAAGACACCTTCGTAATGGCTGATGCAGGTGGGTGAAGCTGGGAACATGAGAAGAGGACACGGGCATTTTCACCACAGTCCCCTAGAGATGTAAGAAATTGATATTTCAGCATTTAGGTATCCGCAAAAAAGTGAAACAAGCTTGTGAATAAAGGCTAAGAGTGGTGGGTGGTGTTGGGAACATGGGCAAAAAGATCTCTCTATTGTGCTTCCCAAATAAAATTTAGAAAAATTGTAAGTGATTCAATGTGCTGGTATCCACACAATGTTAAATATTAGATTTGGGTGGACTTAACCTTTAATGACAATATTTGACATCTTTGGCCTTACCCTGTAGTAATCTGTGCTGTAGATATCACGTGACATCCCAAAATCACCAATCTTGACAATTAAGTTGTTGCCAACGAGGCAGTTCCTTGTGGCAAGATCCCGATGGACGAAATGGAGAGAAGCCAGGTAAACCATACCAGAAGCTATCTGAGTGGCGATCTGCAACATCTGAGTCAAGTTCAGCTGTCCAAAAGTTTGCCCGTTGCCATTATCAAGAATCTTGGCGTCTGGTCCATGGGATCTGAATTGAAAATAAAATTGACATATAAATGTACAACTTGAATTCCAACCATTACATCTGAGTAACAAATTCATTAGATGACTATACACTACAGTGAACAATTCTTTTAAAGGTATATAATTGCCATATAAGATTTTGAAGCCTAGAATGCAACTGTGGAATTGGAATTGGAAGCCATAGATAAGACAGATGTTTTCCATCATGTCCCAATGTGTGTCAATAACCATAGAAATGGTGTCTTTGCACTGTTCTCTTCAGGACCCGGACGCTGCTGAATGGCAATGGCAGCGCAATGTCTAGTTCTAATACCTGTGGGGCCAATCACCTAGTCTCTGTTTATTGCAAGTGATGTACAATCTCCTTATATTTAAGCCTCTCAGACAGCTAATCTAATCAATATTGCAAAGAGGAGTGCATTAGCCAGTGAGATGACTGCCTAGAAGAGGCAGATCGACAGTTATAATGGGAGATGAGAATGGGAGGGGGAAATGAGAAGTGCTACAGATGACAATAGAGGTAGGGGGTCTCTCTACAGATGGATATTGTTGGTCTAGCAAACTTGTTTTATTTCATGGGTGGATAACTGCTCATAGCATGCTCCCAAATCTCCCATTCTGTGCTGTACCTTCACTTCGGAACTTTTTTCTCTTGTCTATTGTGTTCCTTTTTCATCTTTCTTTTCATCTGGTCCTAAACCACCTAGTATTACAAATAATGCTTCACCTGTAATCAGGGGTGTAAGCATAAATCACAGGGCCTCATAGCAAAGTTTTTATGGACCCCTTCATTGGCAGTCATTGTCCATATTCCCATCACACAAGTTCCTGGACGTGTAAGAAATTGATATTTCAGTGTCATGGTTATGCAATAGAGTTGGTCTGCTTACCTGTTTCCATGTGTTCATCTCTAGAGACCAGCCGACCCTCACCTGACTGCTTTTGTAATCCATCCTCTGGCATGACTCCACCCTAGCTCCTATCAGAGAACTCTATATTAACCTGTGCACTGCAGGCCAACCCCACTGATAAACCATTGTGTATTCCTTTGTGTGTTTGGCTTCTTGTTACCTGCCGTGTGCTCTTCTGTTGTTCCGTTACCGACTTTGGCGTGTCCTTGACTATCCCTGTTTGCCTGTGATCCTGAGCTTTTGGCGTGTCCCTGACTATTCCTGTCTGCTTGTGGCCCCGACCTTGGCCTTGTCCCTCACCATCCCTATCCTCCTGTTGCCTACTGTGGGTGTGAGCTGGGGGACCCTGGGGGTCGCGACCTGCAGCCAGTTGCAGCCAAGTCCGTCCTCACCACTCGAGGCTCTGGTGAACACCTGCTGGCTCTTAGACTCCACGCCCCAGGGAATCTCACGCTCTAACCCCAGTGGGACCTGTCTCCCGTCTGCAGCAGTCAGCCGTAGGGTCCACAACCTTGCGGTGCACTCCTGATCCCTACGGTGTGCATCTGTCACCTCGCCTCAAGGTGACCTGACATTCAGAATTTAGGTGTCCACAACATAATCCTCTAACATAATGGGTGCTGTAGCAACATCCAGCTGGCAACTGGAACATATTTTCCAACATACCACGTATCTTCAGATTAAGTCCAACCTTTTTCTTTATTATTGAAGAATGATCACATTAAGAACAAAAGAGTGCAACAGTTCAGAGTCACGCCGGACCCCTTCGTCAGGCATGTGATGAGATAACCCCATATAGCCAGCAATGGGCAGCATATAACGCATCCCTACTGGATTCCCATTCCATTTCTTGACAATGGTGGCCACTGTATCTGAACAGATACGTAGCCACCATCAATTCTGAATAAATCACTCCATTGCCCATGGGGAGCAGGCAAGGCATTCCATGGGCCACTTCTGTGTTGTGCCTGTTCTGTGTACAAAAAAAGAGCTCCTCTTTTTGTGGTTAATCTGAATTAAACTGTTCAAAGCATGTAGATGAGATCATGAAAATATACAGTAGAATGAGGTACTCGAAACACTAATGCCCCGTACACACGATTGGACTTTTCGACGGACTAGGTCTGATGGTCTTCCCGACAGACTTTCGGCGGAGTTCCGATGGACTTTTCGAATGAACGGACTTGGCCACACACAATCGCACCAAAGTCTGACGGATTTGAATGTGATGACGTACGACTGGACTAGAATAAGGAAGTTCATAGCCAGTAGCCAATAGCTGCCCTAGCGTCGTTTTTTGTCCGTCGGACTAGCATACACATGAGCGGATTTCTCTATAGGAACTGGGTCCGGCGGAGTTCCGATGAAAAAATTTGAAACATGTTCTATTTCTAAAGTCCATCAGATTTTTGGACAGCAAAGGTCCAATGGAGCCCACGCAAGGAATTTTCAGACTGAAACCGCTCCGTAGGACCGTTGCTGTCGAAAAGTCCAGTCCTGTGTACGCGGCATAAGCCATCCATCCTCTACCGGGAGGGTAAACTGATGAATATAGTTAAATGATCAAGTGTAGACATGTTCACACCAGACATATTCACTTAGTTTCAGATGCATTCATTCATTGAAGGATTTCGTTTGGTCAACATTATGTTTCTTCAACGTTCGTTTTTATTCATTTTTATATATTCATTGGTCCAGGTGGATTCGAAAAATGTTGCAGTTTTTACAGAATATTTTTATATACTGTATTTGATCTATTATGAAATCGGATAAATTTAAATCGGAAGGATTTAATATTTTCGAACGCTAGTCCAACCCACCAAGGGAAATGGCATGAGCTGATTGAACAATATGTTCATCTAAATTGGAACGCAATTCAGATTCATTTGTCATCCAAATTATTTAGCAAAATTTAAAAAATGTTATAAAAGAAGCATTCATATGGCAAAGATGCTACCTGTTGAGACACATATATGTCATATAAAATGTCTTAGCACCTGCTATACCTTGCCATGCTTTATGAATGCTCCTGTCTATGGCCTTCATTGGTTTTTCCCCTCCTCTGCTGTGACCAAATGTTAGTGGCGCTAGGATCATCAGCCAGGATGCCACCTTGCTTGAACTGAGATAATATTTTTGTATAACTGTTTCAAAATGTGTTGCTGTTCTATAAAGATACGTACCTATTATATCTCCTGATGAAGCATGTCTGTTGACCTGAGAAATGTGTTGAGCCAAGAAAATATGGAAATGTGTTATGCATTTATAACAAGTATGAAGCTGTGGTTGTAGGGGATCTACAAGAATGGGGTATGGTATCAAAAGTGAAAAATGTTGTTGCTGTTCCATAAAGATACTTAGTTCCGTATGTCTCCTGATGAAGCGGGTTTATTGACCTAAGAAACATGTTATGGTATCAAAAGTACAAAAATGAGAGAGCTCATTCTAGTATTCTGCGATTGGATGAAGGGAGTGATTTGGACAAAGTTGATTTTGCCACAAAAGTGGAAATTTTGCTGATCAAGGACAGCTTATTTTACTTTTTTCTTTTTGTATTTGTGAATTTATTGGGTTTTTTTTTCTGTGTATTTGATTGTTGTTTGTGTACAACCTCTTCAGATGTTTTACTTTACTTTTTTTTCTATCAGTTTTTTTTTTCTTTAAGAAATTAGGCTAACATAGGGCACTTTTTGGTCCAGAATAGGTAATGGGATGTTCTGTAACCCTCAGAAGTCATTTTAATTCCATTGAACCCTTAAAAATTACTAAAACTGCCTTAAAGTGATACTCTACATACACAGTTTAAATCACATTGTCCCTTCTATTTCTGTATATGGATGATGGCACTGTAATTATTTTAATAAAAAAAAAAACTAATCTAAATACCCTTTTCCTAATCGGTCACGTGACCCAGCTCTCTCCCAGCCTGTCTGCAGGGAAACAGTAGCAGGAGGAGCTTCTAGTCCTCTGCTACTAGTCACATGTTTGGAAAAAAAGAATACAGAGTAAAAATAAATAATTGATATCAAGAAACTGTTTTAAATTGTCATACAAATATATATTTTAAATTACATTTTTATAATGTTTTGGCAATAACATGGTGTGTGTGGATTTCTGCCAATCACAGGCTGTGTCACGCCCCTCCAGCCTCGAGTCTTTGAGTAAGAGGCAGGTAAAGCCTCCATCAATCTACATGTAATATCCCGCCCCCATTGTATATAGCTGGTTAGTCGGTATGGAGGAGGGAGGGAGTGGGCTGTCATTTACCACTGTGTATACACCCTAATGCATGACTCTAGAGCAGTGGTCCTCAACTCCTGTCCTCAGGACCTACTAACAGGCCAGGTTTGTAAGATAACTGAAATACATCACAGGTGATATCATTTGCTGCTCAGTGATTGCAGTATTCTAGTCTGCATTTCCCTAAGGTAATACTTAAAATCTGGCCTGTTAGTGGGTCCTGAGGACAGGAGGTGAGCACCACTGCTCTATAGTCACATGGGCTGCTCAGATGTGATTGGCAGAAAATGCTCAGCACAGAAAACTGTGCGTGTGCAGAGTTGCCAACACTGCTTTGCAAAATCCTTAGATGAATTGGGGACATGGACAGAAGGGGGAGATAGAGAACAGCAGGATCAACCAGGTGTTTTGCAGAATACATAAAACGATCTCATAGCGACTAAGTGAGTATGAACAGCATGGAATACACCATTTGTTGCTAGTTTTTTTTTTTTAATGATGTGGATTTAATGACACTTTTATTTTGACTTTCCCATTTAACTGGTAAAATGCTGTCCAAATCTCAAGATTTTTTGCTGAAGATAAAACCCCTCATCCCTAGTGATTGATATGTATGGGTTGTGGGTTGTTCTGACCTGAGGAAACGGTTGAGGTCTCCATGTTTCATGTACTCAAACACCATGAGGAGAGGCTCTCCATCAGTACACACGCCATAGAACTTCACAATGTGTTCATGTTGTAGGACAGTTAGAAGCTCGGCTTCACGCTGGAAGTCCTGTTTTGCACTCTCCGTTGCTTCTTTAAGGGCCTGGAAGGACACAAGCATTTAGCATTCTGAAAGATTTATCAGTGTATTAAATAAACAGAGCAATATCTTTGTCAAGACCCGGATCTGAACTTGCAACCTCTGTTGTGTCTGGCAGTATCTCTTTTTGCTGAGATGATGGACAGTGCCTTTCCTGATTCCTTATACAACCCTGCCCTGTGTCTCTTGACCTTGAACCCTTTGCTCCTCCCATGAACTTCCTATTTGGGCCATGCCTTTTCACTTCCTGTTTGCCAGATTATTGTGTTCTCTCCAGCCAATATCTCACCCATGTCACTCCTGCTTTCATCTTTATCTTCGCTACCACTCATTACCGACCTTTCGCTTGTTCCTCGACTATGCTTCTGCTTGATTCCAACCTGCAATCACTCATTCCTGACCTTTGGCTTGTTTACTGACAACACTTCTATTTAAATCTTACCTACTCAATGTGCACACTGTAATAAAAATAATGAAACTATCAGAACAACTCCTTAACTCAAATGTGTTGCTTAGAACCTGATAGATTTTCCAACCCACCCCCCCCCCCCCCACCTTATTAGTATGACACTCACACTTATTGCCACCCTCTTAGATCTAATGTGCAGCACTACAAAACAAAAAAAAGAGCATCCAATATGGCTTATATGTTTCGAGGGGCAGCCTCTTGGATCTGAAGAAGAGGGGCTGCCCCTCAAAACACGTAAGCTTGGTTCTGAAGAAGGAGATGGCCCCTCGAAACGCGTAAGCTTGGCTCTAAAGATGGAGGCTGCCCCCCGCAACACATAATCCTAATTGGACGCTTGCCGTGTTATAAGTCAAGTGTAGTGGGTCTGGCTATAGTTGCATCATTATTCTTTGATATGATTGCTGTTTATATGTGTTTGTGAGTACATCACTTGCTTTTATCCATTAATAAAGTATCTATTAAAGTAATGAGCTAGGCTGGTGCACCCTTTTTTTGTTGTTTTGTAGTGCTAAAAATAATTAAAACTCAACTTGAATAGTGGAAATCCACCTCTCAACCCATAGAGTCCATGACTTTTTTGCAGGCCTGGGATTTAAGCATTATCTCAAGTCTTTGAGATATCAACAATGACTAACTCTTGCATTTACTAAAAATTAAGAAATCTGTTTTAAGTGGACTACCTCTCTAAATGCAAGGTGTAAAGAACCAAAAAGACTCTTAGATGCTCTATATCAGAAAATACAATTCAGACATAGACAGTTGATGACAGCTTCTCCATCTGGCCTCTTTTTTGTCCAGATGGAGCAACATTCCCAATGTCTAGGGTAAAAGGCCCGCCAGGCCTGAACAAGGATTCTCAAGGAACAAAATCATTACAAAACTTTGACTAACTGCAGTGGTCTTCCCCTTCCTTGAGATTGTCTCTTTCTCCATTAACATAAAGCAGTGTTCCAATATAACAGAGAAACTGGCTAAGGAGCAAAAGACCGATGAGAGCTTTTCATCATAAAAAATGCGACTGTGTGAAGGCTCTATCGGACTTTTGCTGGTGGAATTTTCGGCTAGCAAAAGATTTTCAGACGGAAAAAGTTTCTATCGGAAATTCGAATCGTCTGAGGCAATTCCGACGTGCAAAATTCCGACGTATGCTCGGAAACAATTTGACGCATGCTCGGAAGCATTGAACTTCATTGACGGTCGGAATTTGATGTGACCATGTGTAGGCAACACAAGCTTGAGCAGAATTCCGTTGGAAAAACCATCCAAGGCTTTTCCTAGGAGAATTCCGATTGTGTGTACGCGGCATAATGTCACGTACACGCGATCGGAAATTCGGCCAGCAAAAGACCGATGAGAGCTTTTCATCGACCATGTGTAGGCTCCATCAGACTTTTGCTGCCGGAATTTTGGCCAGAAAAAAGTTTGAGAGCATGTTCTCAATTTTTCCGATGGAAATTCCGATCGTCTGTGGCAAGTCCGACACTCAAATTTCCTATGCATGCTCGGAAACAATTCGAAGCATGCTCGGAAGCATTGAACTTAATTTTCTCGGCTTGTCGTAGTGTTGTACGTCACCATGTTCTTGACTGTCGGAATTTGGTGTGACCGTGTGTAGGCAACACAAGCTTGAGTGGAATTCCGTCGGAAAAACCATCCAAGGCTTTTCCGACGAGAATTCCGATCGTGTGTATGCGCCATAACACATCTGACTGTTCTCTAAAGTCTATGGCCAACTTTAGAGTCCAAACATAATCTTTTCAGAGTGTTGGTTATATGACTCTTGGCTTGGTGTGTAACATCAGTCTTAAGGAATACTTTCTAAATCTAAGCAGAGCTAATTACCTTCTGTATAAACACACAGAGGTAACATAAGAATTTGCATTTCTTAAAGAAAAATGAATAAAATACTTTCAAGTCACCTTTACAGCCACCAGGGTCTTCTCCTGTTCTGAACTCAGGCTGTAGCATTCGGCCAGATAGACTTTGCCAAAGGCCCCTTCACCCAGCTCCCACTTGGGCAAAATGTCCCTTCTCTTGATATGCTGGACACCTGTAAGGTAACATATCTCAGTCACTCAAAGGCAAAAGTACAAGGGGCTTATTAAAGCAGACAAAGTGGTAAACTAAATCTTATAGTTGCTTTGATGCAATGCTGGAGTATTAAACCTTATCACATACCGTACTATATCAGAAGACCACCAAAAACTCCATGAATGAAAAAAATATATTACATAATATAAACTGGATAATATATAGCTCTTAATTTTAAATGCAAACTTAGCATATTGGCCACAGGACACACAGTGGTCAGTTTTGACCGAATAGGTGCACTTTAAGTGAAGCAAGCAAGTTTGTTCCCTGAGAGATGTATAGAAATCGTTTACAGTTCTACCAATGTAGATATCATTATATTGTCTAATCAAATGTCCACAGAATTCCTTTGGATGTGCACCAACCCTACTGCATATTTATATCCTGGAAGAAATCTTCAAACCACGAGTCCTTGGAAACCAAAGCCAATTGGAAACTATGGAAGTGCTGCCTGCATAGTGGTCTTTTTAGGCACTTGGGCATACTTGGTTCTATGGCAGATGTCCTTCTAGGAAAGACCTCTGCCAGTCTATACCTAGCCATAGTACCTATCTGGCAATTACTGCTATGGGAAGGAACTCACATGCATCGCAGAAGTATTGAGGATTCTCAATAAAGTTTGGTTTAACCCCGTCCAGCTTTCCTTCAGCAGAAGTAAGAGGACTGGCCCCAAAATTCATGAAATGGAGAGACATTGCCAGGTCGTCTTCTTGCGCCAACACAGCCGCTCCTAAAACATAAATACAAAAAAAGTGAATACAGATTTACGGAAAGTATCCTACGCCAATAAGATAATAAAGGAAAGCCTAGCCGCTCTCTGGCTTATTTAAAGCTCAACTCCAAGTAGATATAAAATTCACACATTTAAGCTGCTTTGTATTAAATGCATTTGTTCAAAAGTAAATTTGTATCTGTATCTTGCAGTTCCTGTACAGCAGAGCCTAGAGTGGGAGAAGAAGTACAAGGAGCCAATCAGTTATTGTACAGTACTCATGTGCTAGCAAGGAGCATGCTCATAGGAAGAGAGATCAGGGTAAAGGGGAGTTGAGCTCACCATTCTCCTGCTTCTCCCTTCACAGTCCATTCACAGGATGTGCGAGGGGCAAGACCTGTAAGTGTTATTTAACCCCTTTTTGTCCAGTCCCGGCATTTTTTTTTAACAGGGTCTTTATGCTTGGGGGCTAGCAGGACCAGACAATCATGTGACCGCTGCGATTGTGGTTGTTGTCACGGGTCACATGATCGGGGCCCGTCCTGCTGGCTCTCAACCATTAGTGGAGACCGGGGGCAATTAGTGCGCCCTCAGCACAGAAAGCTCTGCCATCCATGGACACATGTGTGCACTCCGAGGGCATTAATGCCTACTCCCTATGGCGTGGGTGGCAAGAGGTTAACGGCAGCTCAACAGAAAAAGGTCTTTGTCCTGCCAGACAGGGTTGTCCTGTGTGGTAGAGATGTGTAAAGCTCAGGACTGGATGGACAGAAATACAAGACCCTTGGCAGATAAAACAGCTTTCTTATCAGTATGTATTTAATTTGTGTGTTTAATGGTTTGGCATGAGTTCAGCCATAATAAGAGAGCATTAGAGCCGGTTCACACAGCGGGCGATGCGAGGCGACACGACTCGCCTCGCCTCGCTCTCGCAAGTCGCCCCCGTTCTGTACAATGGAACCGTTCTGAGAGGAGCGACTCGAGTCGCTCCGACTCAGAAAAAAGGTTCCTGTACTACTTTTGGGCGACCTCGGGGCGACTTGCATTGACTTCTATACAGAAGTCATTTGCAAGTCGCCGCTGAGGCCGCGGCAGGTCGCGGCGAGGCAAGTCTGAGTCGCCTCACCTCGCCTGCAGTGTGAACCGGCCCTTAGAAGAACAGAAGGTATGTGTACAGCGTGGCAGATAATAAATAAATATATTTTGGAACACAGTTCTACAAACTCCTTAAAATATGCAAGTGCCATAAATCCTCATTGGATACCTGGTATATTTAACTAAAATAAATGTAAACAGCTTAAAAGACAAGAGTTCTGTATTGCACAACTAGAGTTCACTGGTGCCATATTCCAAAACTAGGGCTCACTGTTGTCGTATTTTAAAACCAGGGCTCACTGTTGTCGTATTCCAAAATTAGGGGTCACCGGTGCCATATTCCAAATCTAGAACTCATTGGTGCCATATTCCAAAACTAGGGGCCACTGGTGCCATATTCCAAAACTAGAGCTCACTGACTGGTGTTCTATTCCAAAACCAGGGCTCACTGATGCTGTGTTCCAAAACCAGGGCTCTCTGATAAAATATTACAAAACTAAGGCTCACTGGTGCCATATTCCAAAAATAGAGCTCACTGACTGGTGTCATATTCCAAAACTAGGGCTCACTGATGTTGTATTTCAAAACTAGGGCTCACTGATCCCGTTCTCTAAAACTAGGGCTCACTGATACCATATTACAAAACTCAGGCTCACTGGTACCATATTCTAAAACTAGAGCTTAATGACTGGTGTCATATTCCAAAACTGGGGCTCACTGATGCTGTATTATAAAACCAGGGCTCACTGATCCTGTACTCTAAAACTATCACTCACTGGTGCCATATTCCAAAACCAGGGCTCAATGGTGCTGTATTCCAAACTATGGCTCACTGGTACCGTATTTCAACACTAGGGCTTAATGGTGCCATATTCCAAAACTAGGGCTCCCTGATGCTGTATTCCAAACTAGAGCTCACTGATGCCGTAGAACTCACTGGTGCCATGTTCAAACTGCTTAAAGAACAAGAGTTCTGTGTTCAACAACTAGGGCTCATTGGTGCCATATCATCCATCCATACCATCCAAAGCTTGGGTTCACTGGTGCCGTATTTTAAAGAAAGGGCTTACTGGTGCCTTATTTCAAAACTAGGGTTCACTGGTGCCACATTCCACAGCTAACGCTCACTGGTGCCATATTAAAAAGCTAGGGCTTAATGGTGCCATATTGCAATACTAGGGTTCACTGGTGCCATATTACAAACCTAGGGCACACTGGTGCCATATTCCAAAACTATGGCTCCCTGATGCCATATTTAAAAACTAGGGTCCCCTGATGCTGTATTCCAAACTAAGGCTCCCTGATGCTGTATTCCAAACTAGGGCTCACTGATGCTGTATTCCAAACTAGGGTTCCCTGATGCTGTATTCCAAAACTAGGGTTCACTGATGCTATATTCCAAACTAGGGTTCCCTGATGCTGTATTCCAAACTAGGGCTCCCTGATGCCATATTCCAAAACTAGAGCTCACTCATGCCTTATTCCGAAACTAGGGCCCACTGGGCTCAGTGCCCAGGCATGGATAGCTCTAAAGAAGGTTCACCCTATGAGCATCTCAAGAACCTGCTGAGCAGGGAGCAGAGTTTGAACCGTAAGGAGAAAATATGGCTTCCCCCATGTACATATAAATAAATTATACACAAAAATAAGGTTTGAAAATAATAACACACATTGAGAATATTTATCTTAAGCTGATCTTCTTAACTGGTTTATCTAATATAAGCAAACATTACGGAGTAAAGTATCTCTTTAAGCAATACATAAATGTTAAACATTTGTCAGAAGGTACTAAATGAAAAATACTTTATAAGTAGAGAAGAAAAAAAAAAATCAAAAGGGGAGTATCCCATTAAAATATTTAAATTACATTACTGGCTCCACACAAGCCCCTCCCTCCATCTAAATTAGAGCAGTCCTAAGATTTTAATCATTCCACTAAAATAGGAATAGTCGGGAAATAAGATTGTGTTTTTAACTGCTTCCACATGGTATGTAGTCCCTAAAGACCCAAGAAGTCTCTCTGTAGTACAAAAAGCTCGGGCAATCTATACCTTTAAATGGCTGCTTAAATGCTCTTGGCCGTTCAGTAATGTCTCAAGTCATTTTTTCCATTTACTGAGTAATATGAGCAGGATACAAAATGGAAGACAGATCAATATGTGCATAGTGTGGGCAACATAGAAACAGGGAATTCAGAATGCTATACATATATACAAATATATACATATATATATATATATATATATATATATATATATATATATACATATATATATATATATATATATATATATATATATATATATATATATATATATATATATATATATATATATATATATATAAATAAATATAAATATATATATATATATATACACATACACTTTATTAAGTACACCTTTATTAAGTACAAGTACACCTGTTCAATTGCATGGTAGCACAAATTGCTAATCAGCCAATCACATGGCAGCAACTCAGTGCATTTAGGCATCTAGCCATGGTGAAGAGGACTTTCAGAAGTTTGAAGCAAGCATCAGAATGAGGAAGAAAGGGGAATTGATTGACTTGGAACGTGGAATGGTTGTTGGTGCCAGACAGGGCTGGTCTGAGTATTTAAAAAATTTCCACGCACAACCATCTCTCAAGTTTACAGAGAATGATCAGAAAAAGAGAAAATATCCAGTGAGCGGCAGTTGTGTGGACATAAATGCCTTGCTGAGGTCAGAAGAGAATGGGTTCTAGATGATAGAAAAGCAACAGTAACTCCAATAACAACTCGTTACATCCAAAGTATACAGAATGCCATCTCTGAATGCACAACACATTGAACCTTGAAACAGATGGGTTACAGCAGCAGAAGACCACACCCGGTGCCACTCCTGTTAGCTATGAACAGGAAACTGAGGTTACAATTCACACAGGCTCAGGGGCGGACCGACCATTGGGCCACTCTGGCACTGCCCGAGGGCCCCGAGCCACTAGGGGGCCCGATCAGGTTTGCCAGCCTCAGTAAAACCAGGGAAAGTATGTAAAAATCTATGTTTCTTTTACATCTGTCTCTGAAATGTCCCTTACCGACATCCTTTTTGGTCTAAAAATCCTGAGATTATAGCTGCCCCACCTCTCCAGTACCTTCTCAGCCAATAGAAACATGTCTGTGTATACTGTGTGTACATGTATGTGTATACTGTGTGATTGTATACTGTGTATTTGTATACTGTGTGGCCCCATAAACTCAGATTGCCTGGGGGTCCCATAATATCCTATTGCCCGGGTGCCCCAGAGTTGTCAGTCCACCCTTGCACAGGCTCACCAAAATTGGACAATAGAAGATTGAAAAACGTTGCCTGGTCTCTTGAGTCTCAATTGCAGGTTTGATATTCAGATGGTCGGGTCCAGAATTTGGCGTAAACAACATGAGAGCATGGATCCATCCCGCCTTGTATCAATGTTTCAGACTGGTGGTGGTGTAATGGTGTGGGGGGATATTTTCTTGGCACCCCTTGGGCTCCTTAGTACCAACTGAGCGTCATTTAAATGCAATGGCCTACCTGAGTATTGTTGCTGACCATGTCCATCCCTTTATGACTTCAGTGTACCCATCTTCTGATGGCTCCTTCCAGCAGGATAATGCCCCATGTCACAAAGCTCCAATCATCTCAACACTGGTTTCTTGAACATGACAATAAGGTCACTGTGCTCCAATGGCCTCCACAGTAACCAGATCTCAATCCAATAGAGAACCTTTGTGATGTGGTGGAATGGGAGATTCCCATCATGGATGTGCAGCCGACAAATCTGCAGCAACTCCGTGATGCCATCATATCAATAAGGACCAAAATCTCTGAGGAACGTATCCAACACCTTGTTGAATCTATGCCACAAAGAATAAGGGCAATTCTGAGGGCAAAAGGGGATCCAACCCAGTACTAGCAAGGTGTACCTAATAAAGTGTCCAGAAAGTGTATATATATATTCTCTATGAGAATAGTACTTATAGTGAACCTATTATGGATTAAGAAAGAGTAAAGTAACAACAGTGCTAAAAAAATTATCAGAATTGTTCCTCCTGTGGTCTGGGACCTCTCAACTAGGGACACACGCTTCAATCAAGTCCTTTACCTCTTTGATTCTCCCAACTTGTAGCTTTTGCACACACCAAACCATCCCAGTAACCAACAAGGAGATTCTGTGTTGTACACTGAAATACCCCATTGGATAGAAAGATGGTGCCAAAGCTCCAGACCTCAGAGAAATCAAAGACCCTGACAGCAGAACATGGCCGGTTTTGGTTAGTCTCAGACCATGGGGAGAAAATTGGTTGAGGGAGGCAGAGTGTGGACTGGTCACCTCATGCCCAAGCAGAAAGATGACCAGAGAAGATGGGAGCCCTATGCTTTCCCTCCTAGTCAGAAAACTTTTCCTGATGCTACTTCTGTCCCTACCAGGCGGGGTACCTTTCCCCTCTCTCCTCACTCGCAAGATGTGTGCAAACCCCCAGGGTCTTAAAAAGTCTTTGTCTGACCCAAGATGGCTGCTAGAGTTACATTGGGCGGCATCATCCAACTGGATCACTTACCCAGTGACCCAGAAAACCATAGAGGTACCATGTTCTTAACTTCCTCTGTAACTGCAGTGTCGTGGCAGAAGAGTGCCACCTGCAGTGGAGAAAGTAGACTGCACCTTCCCATATATTTATTGCAGGTATTAATATAGCACCGACAATTTACATGGTGTTTTACATACTGTACATTCACATCAGTTCCTGCCATTAAGGAGCTTACAATCTGAGGTCCCTGTCTCGCATGTATACCGTAAACACACGCTTATGTATAATAGGGTCAATCTGGGCAGGAGCCTATTAACCTACCAGCATGCTTTTGGGGTATGAATGTAAGGCCCAGAATGAAAAGAGAAAGAAGAAAGTAGTGCAGGGCCTGGAATGACAGTGTGTAGGGGGAAGACAACAAATGGTTAAATCAGGAAAGTGTGAGAAGAATGGTATGGTACAGATTGGAGAAGACAGAGTGGGAGGAGCGGTATTTATTAAGGAGGAGGCGGGGACTTCCGGGGCAGCAGAGAAAGGGGCATAAAAGAGAAAGCAGTTTCCCACCCACCCTCCCTGTGTTGTAGGTTTATTCGTTTGTTTCTTTTTATTTCATTTCATGTGCAGTGGAAATCGGTTTTGTCATAGCAGGGGGGTAACGGCTGTGTTTTTGGTCTTTGATGGTGTCAGAAAACATATGAGATGGAAGTGTTGGGGGGCTCGTCGGTAGTAGGCGCCCCTCTGGTGTATTCCAGTATAACAGTTAGCTGGAATATGGTAATGGTTGCCATGTGGGAAGGGGGTTGTCTCCAAGCTTGTGTGGTAGGGCTGGAGGCCTATCATGGAGAAAAGGTCCCGCAGTGTAGTGGTGGAAGATGAGTGAAGTTCGGGGTGCCGTCAAAGACCAAAGGACTGAGGTGTCGTTACAGATGTTATATGTTAAAAGTTTTTGAATTATTAATATTTTATGGTAATGGTGGCACTGTGGCAAGGGGGTTGTCTCCAAGCTTGTGTGGTAGGGCTGGAGGGCTATCATGGAGAAAAGGTCCCGCAGTGTAGTGGTGGAAGATGAGTGAAGTTCGGGGTGCCGTCAAAGACCAACAGACTGAGGGTGGACAGTTGTCGTTACAGATTTTATATGTTAAAAGTTTATGAATTATTAATATTTTATGGTAATGGTGGCACTGTGGGAAGGGGGTTGTCTCCAAGCTTGTGTGGTAGGGCTGGAGGCCTATCATGGAGAAAAGGTCCCGCATTGTAGTGGTGGAAGATGAGTGAAGTTCGGGGTGCCGTCAAAGACCAACAGACTGAGGGTGGACAGGTGCCGTTACAGATGTTATATGTTAAAAGTTTTTGAATTATTAATAATTTGTTAATTAAAGGCTGCTATGGCCATTTAAATGCCAAATTCAGGTGTGGTCTAGTTCATTTAGAATGGTAAGAAGGGCATTGTGGAGTATGAGTGGTTGGGCAGTTTAAGAAGGTTGGGGGCTACACTGGTCAAGGAAATTGTAGAACCTAGAGGAAACCCATGGAGAACATGCAAGCTTCATGCAGATAGTGTCTGGAGAAGAATTCAAACCAGTGACCACAGTGCTACAAGGCCGAAGTGCTAACCGCCAATGACTTAATATGCCAATTTCATTACAATAATACCAGGTGATCCTGGTAATGGTAAGAAGGGGGTTGTGGAGTATGAGTGGTTGGGCAGTTTAAGAAGTTTGGGGGCTACACTGGTCAAGGAAATTGGAGAACCTAGAGGAAACCCATGGAGAACATGCAAGTTTCATGCAGATAGTGTCTGGAGAAGAATTCAAACCAGTGACCACAGTGCTACAAGGCCGAAGTGCTAACCACCAATGACTTAATATGCCAATTTCATTACAATAATACCTGGTGATCCTACCTTGAGTGTTCTTGTTTGGGCACATCCTTCTATAGCATGATAATTGGCTTCCTGTTTTGCTCCTGCACTGTCACCCTATCACATGAAACACTGGTGGAGACAGCAAGTGGCCATGCCAACACATATTGCACAAGCATTGTCCTCTGTGTTCGTGCAGAGCAAAGTCAAAGTAGATGGGATGTGGCTAAAAGAAGGTGCAGGAGGTCAGCAGCACTTGTATGGTTGAAAAAAGGTGAAAACAAGTATTTTATTTAAAAAAGTCTATTGTTTATGATACCCAGGGCTTTATCTAACTGTCGTCTAAATGGGGTGTAGATCTACATTAACAATAAATGAAGCTCAAATGTCTGCTTCTGTCAGCGGAGAAGAAAGGGTTTATGCTAATTGCTCTGTAGACGGACACACTTTCGTGGCAGCTACTTTTTCCATCTTACCCCTTTGCACAGTCTACTCTAGCTTGCCGGGCCCTGGGGAAAAAGACGCATCAAACCCATTTAAGGCTTGAGTCAATTTCAAAAGTGAATTAGCAGCTTCTTCGAGGCTGGCGCAGGGAAAAACCAGGACTAATGAAGTGCGGCTTCCAAACACCGTCTCCTTGCTTTAGTTAAAGTCTAGAAAATGCAGTTATGCATATTGCCGAAATACAATTTCGGCACCACCACTCGGACATTTAAAGCTGAACTCCAGGTAGACAGCAAAAATACACAGATGGGGCTGGAGTGAATGGTCCAGTGTACCCTTTACTGAAAGGGCTCATTTACACTTGCTTCGACTTAAAACACATTAAGGCGCCTACCTCTTCAACATTATTTTTTGATGTGTTTTTGATGCTTCTGTGACGCTTCGGTAATGCTTTTTTGAAGCTTTATTGAAGCTTGGCAAATGCCCCATGTGTGGTGATTATCTATTTGTTTTAAATGGACCAGTAGAACCCCAGCTCAGTAGTAACCCCACTCATCAGATCCTTAGCTCATTAGTACTCCTGCTCAGCAGATCCCCAGCTTATTAGTACCCGCGTTCAGCAGATCCCCTGCTCAGTAGTAATCCTCAGCTCTGCTGTTCCTCCTCCCTTCCTGGTCACTGCTCACCTCCTGCTATATAGGTCCAATGCTGATCACCATGTGTGACACCTGGTTAGGTTCTCATTCTCAGGTATCCTAGCTCTTCTGATCTTCTGCTGCTCAGTCCTCTCTCTCTATGGTCCCCACTCACCTTCTGCTATAGTGCTCCCAGGTTGTACACCACATATGTTGTCTGCAAGTCTGGATCCTGCTCACCTTCCTGCTGCTCCACTGTACACTAGATGTGACATCTGCACCAGACACTTCCAGAATATATACACACATGAACCAGAAGTGACTGCTGATAACATCTTTCTGGTTCAATTGTTGGTTTCCCAGTGCGTCTTGGGACAACTTATAACTTCAATACCTCCAAATAGACGTGCAATTCGGTTTTGTCCAAATTTTTGGTTATTCGGAGATTCGGATACATTCAAATCTCCGAATGAAATAGCAAACCAATTTCCTTGATATTTGTTAAATTTTGTTTCATATATTCATTTTCAAATGAACTGCAAATTTTCACAATGATTCAAATTTGGATCGGTCGAAAAATTATTGACCGAGTCGAATTTTGTGTAAAGAATAGCTGGTTGTTAAGGAGCGGGGCCGGGAAGCCGGCTGCCATGTCTTTAACAACTGATGACTCCTCAGCTGTCAGTGGGCCTTGTGACATCATTGACAGAGAAATGCTGGCTCCACGACATCATAATGGGATGGGGTCACCCATTGATGTCTTTGGATGATTCCGCCTCTTAGGTCGCGTACACACGGGCGGACTGTTCGCCCAACTTTGTTCGTCAAACAGTTTGAGCGGACAGTCCGCTCAAAATTAGCATGGACGGACTTGACCACACACGACGAACGAACAGTCCGCTGAAACTTGCGCGATGACGTGAACAGCACGTACGACGGGATGAAAAATACGACGTCCAATACACTGCAATGCAACCTTCGCCGTGTAAATCCTTTCTGAGCATGCGCGGAGTTTGACGAACAAGCCTACACACGGGCGGACTGTCCGCTCAAACCAAGTTTCAGCGGACAGTTTTACGGAAATTCCGAAAAACTTTGTTCGTCAGACTGTCCGCTGAAACTGTCCGCTGAAGCCCACACACGAGCGGACTGTCCGCCGAAACACTGTTCAGCGGACAAAGTTGGGCGAACAGTCCGCCCGTGTGTACGCGGCCTTAGTTATTTAAGAAATCTCAGACGACGGAGCAGGCAGATGGAGCCTTCAAAGAAACCGGAGGTTTTTTTTGGGGGGTTTGGTACTGTGATGGGCATCGTGATTGGGGATGGATCTACAATGGGTGACAGTTGGACTTGACAAAACTTTTTGTGTCTATACTCACTTTTTACACTGTTTTTGGTGAATGGGTAGGGTTACATACTGTATTTATTCACATGGGGTGGGCTGGGATCTAGAGGCCCCTTTGTTAAAGGGGGCTTCCATATTCCAATAAACCCCCACAACCACCGCCCAGGGTTGTGGAGAAGAGGCTCTTGTTCCCATCAACATGGGGAGAAGGTGCTTTGGGGTGGGGGGGTAGAGTTATTCTTCAAACAGAATTTGAATTGGCCGATCATTTTTCAGATGGTCCGAATTTGATTCCCTCTGAAGATTTGGAATTCATTAGAAAATAATGAACTAAGCGGAATTAAAAAAAACGAAACAAAACTAAAGAAATTACGAAATTAATCAACAAAACCAAATTAGTAACAACGAATCTTTCCGAAAGGAAACAAAGCAAATGTTTCCAGTCTAAAAGGGAGGATTCCTCCCAATGTCTAGCTCTATAACAAAGCACAGTTAACGCTGATTAACGGCTTCCCGACCGAATCGCATACATTTACTGCAGCACAATGGCACCGCTGCGCAAAGCCCCCCTGTCTATATACAGGGTTTCCATTAAGACCCGTCGGGTCCCCCGCTGCACAAATGTCAATGGTCCCAAAAAAGTGTCAAAAGTGTCCAATCTATCCGCCGCAATATCACTAAAAATCGCAGATCACCACCATTTGCTAGTAAAAAAAATAAAAAAATGCCATAAAAATGTCATGAAAGTTTGTAGACGCTATAACTTTTGCGCAAACAAATCAATATACACTTATTGCAATTTTATTTTTACCAAAAATATGTAGAAGAATATATATTAGCCTAAACTGATGAAGAAATTCGTTTTTTAAAAACATTGTCGGGGATATTTATTATAGCAAAAATTAAAAAATATATATATTTTTTTTTCAAAATTGACGCTCTTTTTTTGTATATAGTGCAAAATATAAAAACCACAGAGGTGATCAAATAGCACCAAAAGAAAGCTCTATTTATGGAAAAAAAAAGGAAGCAAATTTTGTTTGGGTACAGCATTGCATGACCGCTTAATTACTGGTAAAGCGACACAGTGCCAAAGCAGTGATGGCAAACCTTGGCACCTCAGATGTTTTGGAACTACATTTCCCATGATGCTCTGGCACTCTGCAATGTAATGGAGCATTATGGGAAACGTAGTTCCCAAACATCTGGGGTTCCAAGGTTCGCCATCACTGCCTTAAAGCAACCTTTCACATAAGTAAAATGTGTTCAGCAATCTTGCACTTGTGAAGATGAGGGAGAAAATACTTGTTTCCCACTGCTTTGATATTGCTCAAAGTCCACTGCAAAACTGGATTTACTGGTCTACTGGATTCCCCACAGTTCCCACTGGTTCCTCTATTTAAACCTTGTGTTACTTATGTATTCTGTAATCAGATGAAGTTAGAGGGAGGAACCAAAGAGAGAGCTATAGAGGACCCAAGAGATCAAATCTCCTGGAAATGTCAGCAAGAGGAATTAGTAAGAGAGATGAAGAGAACAAACGAGATTGGCACTCATGGAAGTGTCAATAGTAGGAATCAATGAAAGCTGTGGAAAGCCTAGGCGATAGACACGTCCAAAACTGTTATCACGAGGAACAAGTGAAAAAGCTGTGGGGAACATATGGGAATGATAGACCCGGAACTGTCATCAGAAGGAACCAGTAGGATAGTGAGGCCAGGAACGGAAAAGACAGAAAAAAAAAAGTAGTGCAGGGCCGGGCATGACAGTGTGTTTAGGGGAGACAATGCATGGGTTAATATGAAGAGATAAGAGGGGAGGGGACAGTGAGTAAAGTCCAAGGGGGAGTGGTAATATTTAAGAAGGAGGCGGGGCTGGGCTGGGGAACAGAAAGTTGTGGAGAAAGAAAGGAGGAGGCAGTTTGCCCACCCGCCCTCCCTATATGTTGTCTGTGTTTGTTGGTTTATGTGTTTTCTTTCTTTCAGGAGCATGGCAGATGGTCGTCATGGCAGCTGTGGATTGGCGGTGTTTTGTTGGTCTTTGACGGTGGCAATAAACATATGTGATGGAAAGGGGTGGGGGGCTCATCGGTAGTATGTGCCCCTCCGGTGTATTCCAGCGAAAGGTTAGCTGGAATACTGTAATGGTTGCACTGCAGGAAGGGGGTTGTCTCTGAGCTGATTATGCGCTGGAGGCCTATCGTGTGGAAAAAGGTCCCGCAGTGTATATGGTGGAATATGTGTTGGAGTTTGAGGGTGCCGTCAAAGACCAACAGACTGGAGTTAAATAAGTTGTTACGGAGGTGATATTTTGGTATATATTTGATATTGGAGTTATTTATATGGTGTGAATAATAAACAGGCTGCTATGGCCATTTATACTCCAAAATTAAGGTGTGGTCTCATCATTTTAGAAGGGTAAGCCCTTGTACACACAGTCGGAGATTCCGACGGAATGTGTCCGATCGGACCATTTTGTCGGATATTCCGACTGTGTGTGGTCTCCATCGGACTGTTTCCGTTGGAGTATCCGACGTACCACGTTTTCCAACTTGTTGGTAAAATTTTCAGACAAAATGCTCCGATCGGACATACTCCGATCATGTGTAGAGAATTCCCATCGGACAAAGTGCCACACATGCTCAGATCAAATTCCTACATCAAAGCTATTGGCTACTAGCCTGATGGTAGTCCCGTTGTAACAAAATAACGTCATCACGTTCTGAACGATCGGATTTTCCGACAACTTTGTCCGACCGTGTGTATGCAACAGTTTCAGACAAAATCCGTCGGACATAATCCGACGGACAAAATCCGACGGATTTGGTTGTCGGAATCTCTGACCGTGTGTACAAGGGCTAAGAAATGGGGATGTTGGAGTACAAGTGGTATAGCAGTAAGAGGCAGGTTGGGTACCTCCGAACTACACTGGTCACGTTGTGGAGAATCCAAGAGCTCAAAACCCCTAGAACTGTTAGAAGGAGGAACCAATAAAATTAGTAGAAGACCTAGGCTAGAGACACTCCTGGAAATGTAAGCAGGAGTAACCAGTGAAAGAGCTGTAGGGAACCTAGCAGATTGACACTCCTGTAAACGTCAGCAAGAGGAACCAATGAAAGCTGTGGAAGACCTAGGGAATCAAAACTCTTAGCCCCTGTACACACGGTCGGAGATTTCAACAACCAAATCCGTCGGATTTTGTCCGTTGGATCTTGTCCGAAACTGTTGCATACACACGGTCGGACTAAGTTGTCGAAAAATCAGATCATTCAGAACGTGATGACGTTATTTCGTTACGATGGGACTACGTTCAGGCTAGTAGCCAATAGCTTTGATGTAGGAATTTGATCTGAGCATGCGTGGCACTTGGTCCGATCAAAATTCTCTACACATGATCGGAGTATGTCCGATCGAACCAGTTGGTCGGAAAATATTTCCAACAAGTTGGAAAATTGGGTCCGACGGATATTCCGATGGAATCAGTCCGATGCATACAACACAGTCGTATTATCCGACAACACGGTCCGATAGGACACATTCCGACAGATTCTCTGACCATGTGTACAAGGGCTTAAAAGTGTCATCAGAAGGAACCAGTAAAAGACCTGCGGGGAACTCAAGAGACTGAAACTCTTGGAAGTGTCAGCAGGAGGAACCATGTGAAAGTTGAGAAGGCTCTATGAGATTAACTCCCCTGGAAGTTTCAGCAGGATGAACCAATGAGAACAGCAGGGAACCCAGGAGATTAAAACTTCTGGAAATGTAAGCAGGACTAACCAGTGAAAGAGCTGTAGGGAACCAGGGGATTAACACTCCTGGAAATGTCAGCAGGAGGAACCAGTAAAAGCTGCAGAAGACCTAGGAGATCAACATTCTTGGAGGTGTCAGTGAAAGAGCTGTAGCGAACTCAAGAGACCACAATTCCTGGAACTGTAGGACTTTCAGCAGGAAGAACCAGTGAAAGCTGAGGACCTAAGAAATCAACACTCCTGGAAGTATCAGCAGGAGGATCCAATGAGAGCTGCAGGGAACCCAGGAGATTGATACTCTTGGAAGTGTCAGTTTCCCTGTGGATTTCAGGTAATTATTTCTCAGGATCAAAGCAGAGTTCAAGAGCACAGGAAAAGTAAATATTCACTATCCTCTTCATGGGTATATTTGCTTGATTAATTTTACTCACGTTACAAGATTACTTTAACTCAATGGGTGGGCAGAAATAGATAACGCCATCTCCATACATGAAAGTCAAGGACAACCAGGCATCTAACATTTTCATGGAAGGCCCTCAATAGAAGGACCCACATTTCATCTTAAGCCCCGTACACACGAGAGGACTTATGTCCGACAGACTTCCGAAGGAGTTCTGCCGGAGTTCTGCCGGAGTTCCGAAAGAGTTCTGACGGACTTTTCGAATGAGCGGACTTGGCCACACACAATCACACTAAACTCCAATGGATTCGAACGTGATGACGTACGACTGGACTCGAATAAGGAAGTTCATAGCCAGTAGCCAATAGCTGCCCTAGCGTCGGTTTTAGTCCGTCGGAATAGCATACACACGAGCGAATTTTTCGGTAGGAACTGGGTCCGGTGGAGTTCCGTCGGAAAAATTTGAAGCATGTTCCATTTTCTAAAGTCCGTCAGACTTTTGCGAATCAAAAGTCCGTTGCATCCCACACACGATCGAATAGTCTGACGGAATCATTCCGTCAGACTTTGGATGTTGAAAAGTCCGCTAGTGTGTACGGGGCTTTAGTCCTTGTACACACGTTCGGAGATTCCGACAACCAAATCCGTAGGATTTTGTCCGTCGGATTTTGTCCGAAACTGTTGCATACACACGGTCGGACAAAGTTGTCGGAAAATCCGATCTTTCAGAACGTGATGACGTAATTTCGTTACGACGGGACTACGTTCAGGCTAGTAGCCAATAGCTTTGGTGTAGGAATTTGATCTGAGCATGCGTGGCACTTTGTCCCATCGGAATTCTCTACACATGATCGGAGTATGTCCTGCAGGAGCATGTTGTCGGAAAATATTCCGGCAAGTTGTAAAATTTGGTCCGACGGATATTCCGACGGAAACAGTCCGATGCAGACCACATACAGTCGGAATATCCGACAAAACGCTCCGATCGGACACATTCCGTTGGAATCTCCGATCGTGTGTACAAGGGCTTAGTATGTTCAAGCACAGAGATTTCACCACCAGAGTGTTTGAGATGCGCGTATGTGCGTGTGCGGGGGTGGGGGGTTATGCTAACAAACATTCAAATATTAATTATAGGTGGAATTACCCTTTTGAAGAAATAATCGTTTTAGCTGCAGTATTTCAATTTTCAGAGTGAAAATTCCCCTGAATCTATTTGCACAGTTTTTATCTCGTTAACCGGCACCCCGGAGCTCGTAACAGAGCATTGTGAAGAGAGGAAATTTGCTGATGTGTGTTTATTTAGCAAATACAGAGAACAGAAAAAATTTTTTTTATGGTGGAAGCGGTTGTCACGTCGTCCGAGATGTATTGTTTGGACAACCTCAACTTCACCTTTTTATGCATTTTTCTTACCTCTTACTTAAAGCTCTTTTCTAGGCTAGTGTGTATCCCATAGGCGCTCGTTTTACGACAATGCGCTGCCTCTGAATATCCATTTAAAGATAACCTTGGCTTAAAAAAATAATAATAGCCTGCTGATACTGAGCTCTCCTATGCTAGTGGCCTGGCTGTTAAAGGTCCTATCATGACATTCAACTTTGAGAAACAAGGGTACCTACAACCGATTTTTCTGATTGTCGGTAGAGAATTCCGACGGACAAAGTGCCACGCATGCTCACATCAAATTACGAGACCAAAGCTTTTGGCTACTAGCCTCTACGTAGTCCCGTTGTTCGCAACGAACTCACTACGTTTCCGAATGATAGGATTTTCCGATGACTTTGTCCGATCGTGTGTATGCAACACCAGTTGCGAACAAAATCCGTCGGATAAAAATCAGACGGACTTCGTGGTCGGAATGTCCGACCGTGTGTACAAGGCATAACTCAAACATTTACTCACAGCAGCCAAGGCTTGCATTCCAGCATTATGGAAAAATACAAGCCCCCAACAATAGCTCAATGGCCGGCAAGGATTTGTGGAAAGCCTCACCATGATCCAGAAGGAACAAGAGGATAAATATTGGAAGATTTGGACCCCCTCACTTTTTTTTTTACAGAGATCAGATTCCTTTACCTCTCAGTCGTAATTTGTCCTTCTCTTTTATATACAACAGTATCCATTCTCTGTGACTTGGTAGATGGAACTATCCGAGAGGGAGATGATTTATTTAACCCAACCCCCTGCTGCCTTGCTCTTCCCCTATCCCCTCCTTCTCCCCCTTCTTCCCTCTCTACCCTTATCATATCTCCCAAGGCAGGCCATATCTATCATATCTAAGGCAGACCATACATAGAGCAAATTTCTTTCCTGCATCCATGGGTTGCAGGAAAGAAGTTTGATGGATTCCCCCATCAAGCCCATCAAGCTGAGCTATGGTGTACTCCTGGCGGGGGGGGGGGGGGGGGGGGGGGGGGGCGACTGAGGAAGACAATGATTATTGCTTGCGGCTATACCAGCTGTTGCCAATAATCGTAGGCAAAATCAGGCAAGTTGGTTGTACCCAAGTTCAGTAATTAATAAATTTGGTACATTCAGCCTGCCCATACATGATTAAAATCTCAGCCAGTTCCTGCTGAACTGACCGAGATTCAAACTGCATATGGCCGCCCTTTGTTTTTATTATCTCTTGCTGTTATTTTCTTTGTGGAACACACTATTGTACACCTTCTATAATGGTTTTCTTCTTCTTGAAAAATTAATAAAATATAATTTGACATTCATTGCTAGCTGTCGACAATTCCTTGACACACCACGCATCTTCTGTTACGTGTTGAGGCACTTGCTCTTCTTATATCTGTATGTTCTGGGCTGCTGGTTGTACTAAACACCAGTCCATTAGGGGCACAGAGGAGCTTCCCCCCTAATCCATGCGCCTGGCCCCTAATCTACATGCAGGGCGCCAGAGGCATGGATTCCAATGGGGGTTTTCTTTTTGAAGCACATGAGTAGAGCCAGAGGCTCTAATAGGCTTCAAAAAAGGGTGGGCTCAGGTTGCAGAGCATTGCTGTCAACCATCTACTACGGGGGGGGGGGGGGGCTGGACTGATCACCCTTGTCCGTCTCCCGTGAGGGGGGGGGGGGGTTTGTTTGTTGGAAAATATTGATAATATTCAATATTCCATGCGTCAGAGGGGGCAGGGTCACCGGATGGCCCCGCCCTCCGTTATATAAGAACTGTCAGAAGAAGAGAAGCATCACACAACGGGAGCCTCTTATTGCGTGGAGCGGCCCGAGAACGAAGAAGAGACGCCATGGAGGAAGATGCCGGACGAGAACACTGGAGCAAGAAGAAGCTGATCGGTGGAAGAAGAAGATGGAGGAAGAAGATGAAGAAACCGAAGGATGAAGAAAAGAAGAAGGAAGAAGACCAGAAGAAAGAAGATGAAAGAAGACTTTAATAAATGACTTGTCAAAGAGTGTCTTCTGCCATTTTAAACCCTTTTGTCACTATTTTGGTGAAATGGTAGGTACCCCCTTACCATTTCAGACGGGGGGCAGGATCTGGGGGTCCCCTTGTTAAAGGGGGCTTCCAGATTCCGATAAGCCCCCTGCCCGCAGCCCCCAACAACCACTGTGCTATCCAATTACCTCTAGCAATGACTGAATAGTAAATATTGACAATGTATGGCTGGCCTAAATGATGCTACCTATCTCTGTAAATGGCATTACTGTAGCCACTATTGTTATGAGATCTATTACTTGTGTTCAGCTTAAATTATAGTCATCAATTCCCTGTTATCTTCAGTTTTATGACATCCTGCCTTCCTTCCATTGATATATATTGATCCCACAGTCTTGTAGAAGGCCAAGGTGAAAGGAAAAGGAAACACAGAAGCCTTTTGCTTTGAATTAGCAAGGTATGGAGACCCAGGGGTGCTTAATATACTGGAGATACAACCAAAATTGGAAATCATTTTAAAAGCAGCAAAGGTTGAGGCCATGTTCATTGACATGTTAGCAACAACAAATGCACGGCCAAGATTCACATTAAAAGTGAACTCCAAAAAGGCATCTAAATACATAGTTATATTTTCTATAAAGCCTTACCAAAATATTTGTTATATTTGTCCAGTGATCCAGACAGCACAACTTCACGAGACCTCTCTGCAAATTAAATTGCAGATAAGCAAAACAACCTGGTCTAGGACCCGCCCCAGCCTGTGATTGGGCAGTGTTGGAGCCGAAGCACACTGGGTGGATCATCGTTCAGATTTTTTCAGAGAAAGCAGCATAGCAGTCATTCAAATGAAGAGATCATCCACCAGTGGTGGCTGGTACTCAAAATATTTGGGGGGGGGCGCACAAAAAAAAAATCATCAATAGCAGCCACTGTGCCATCCAACGCTGCCACTGTGCCCATCAAACGCTGCCACTGTGCCCATCAAACGCTGCCACTGTGCCATCAGATGCTGCCACTGTGCCCTCAAACTCTGCCACTGTGCCCTCAAACGCTGCCACTGTGACCTCAAATGCTGCCACTGTGCCATCAATTGCAGCCACTGTGCCAAACGCTGCCACTGTGCCCATCAAACGCTACCACTGTGCCTTTAAACGCTGCCACTGTGCCCTCAAATGCTGCCACTGTGCCATAGATTGCAGCCAATGTGCCAAATGCTGCCACTGTGCCCATTAAACGCTGCCACTGTGACCATCAAACGCAGCCACTGTGCCCATCAAACACTGCCACTGTGACCATCAAACAATACCACCGTGCCATCAAATGCTGCCACTGTGCCATCAATTGCAGCCACTGTACCATCAAATGCTGCCACTGTGCCCATCAAACGCAGCCACTGTACCATCAAACGCTGCCACTGTGCCCATCAAACGCAGCCACTGTACCATCAAATGCTGCCACTGTGCCCATCAAACGCAGCCACTGTACCATCAAACGCTGCCACTGTGCCATCAAACGCAGCCACTGCCACCATCAAACACAGCCACTGTGCCCATTAAACTCTGCCACTGTGTCCATCAAATGCTACCACTGTGCCATCTAACGCTGCCACTGTGCCCTCAAATGCTGCCACTGTGCCATCAATTGCAGCCACTGTGCCATCAAATGCTGCCACTGTGCCCATCAAACATGGCCACTGTGCCAAACGCTGCCACTGTGCCCATCAAATGCGGCCACTGTGCCAAACGCTGCCACTGTGCCATCAAACGCTGCTGGTGTGCCCATCAAATGCTGCCAGTGTGCCCATCATATCCATGAATCTATCTATTGGTGATAGAGGAGTGGCAGGAGAGAGAGGGCGGGACCTGTGCACCCATAATGCACGGGCAGCCACTGTCATCCACCAATCCAGCAGATCCTCTCCACGCATGGAAATCACCAAGCGTCACCACCATTAATAAAGTGAACACTCACCAGACTATAAGCTGTATCAAATACACCAATCACATTGTGTTTTACAAACACAGTTTGAACAAAACGCGTCAGATTCTCAGTGATGATGTCATGCCGCTGCACGACCCGGGTCGGCAGTGGCTCTCTATATGTTTTTTTTTCTAATTCACCTGTCTGGCTTTTATCCTGTAGTGTGTATCCTTGTAATAAAAATACCACACTATCACCGATCTTTGTTGGCCCCTTGGTGAGCTTTATTCATTATAGTGGGAACTGAATATTGCTAGTATTTGGATGCCTTTATACGTCCATGAACTTTAATGGCATCCCAGTCTTAGTACATAGGGTTCAATATAGAGTTGGCTCATCCTTTGCAGCTATAACAGCTTTAACCCTTCTGGGAAGGCTGTCCACAAGGTTTAGGAGTGTGTCTATGGGAATGTTTGACCATTCTTCCAGAAGAGCATTTGTGAGGTCAGGCACATACGTTACACGAGAAGGCCTGGCTTGCAGTCTCCGCTCTAATTCATATCAAAAGTGTTCTATCACATTGAGTTCAGGACTCTGTGCAGGCTAGTCAATTTCCTCCACCCCAAACTCTTTGATCTATGTCTTTATGGACCTTGCTTTGTGCACTGGTCCATAAAGGACTGGGGATTATTGTGTGGGGTTGTTTTACGGGGGTTGGGCTTGGCCTCTTAGTTCCAGTGAAAGGAACTCTTCAGCATACCAATACACTGTAGACAATTTCATACTCCCAACTTTGTGGGAACAGTTTGGGGATGGCCCCTTCCTGTTCCAACATGACTGCGCACCAGTGCACAAAGCAAGGTCCATAAAGACATGGATGAGCGAGTTTGGGGTGGAGGAACTTGACTGGCCTGAAAAGAGTCCTGGCCCCAACCCGATAGAACACCTTTGGTGTGAATTAGAGACTGCGAACCAGGATTTCTCATCCAACATCAGCGCTTGACCTCACAAACGCGCTTCTGGAAGAATGGTCAAACATCCCCATAAACACACTCCTAAACCTTGTGGACAGCCTTCCCAGAAGATTTGAAGCTGTTTTAGCTGCAAATGGTGGGCCAACTCAATTTTGCAACCTACGGACTAAGACTGGGATGCCATTAAAGTTCATGTGTGTGTAAAGGCAGGCATCCCAATACTTTTGGTAATATAGTGTATATCCTGGGAAGGGTCGTGCACTAGTGTGACGTTAGCGCTGAGACTCCGCCCGACGTGTTTTGTCCAATCTTATTAGAAATATATTGGGATTGCTGTATTCATTACAGCTTATGCTCTGGTGAGTGCTCACTTTGTTAAAGGCGGTGGCACTTGGTGATTTCCATGCACAGAGAGGATCCGCTGGATTGGTGGAAGATTTCTTCATTTGAATGTCTTTGGTCTCATAGGCTTTATTTGTGGCACGTTGCGTCACATACTCATGGTTTTTGAGCTGCATTATTTGATTTCATTTCGTTTTTGGAGTTGGGTATATCAGACTTCGTATGCCAGGGGTCACACTTGTTATCACAGCACAGATTCAATATTGCAATACGTTAGCATAGCAGTCATGTTAACAGCTAAGTAGAGTGATTTTAGACAGATACCTATTCAGGTTTTTTGGTGATGAAATGTACAAAATATGATGTATATGAAGCAAACTTACGATTTATTCCAAACTTCGAATGTCTTCCGCACTTGTTGAGCACAATCAGCAGGAGGAGAAGGAAGAAGCAGGCGAAGACGGCCAGTCCCACAGCCACGGAGACCTGATAGGAAACACAATCCTCTCAGTGATCCTGTTCTTCAATTCCTGAGCATTATAACTTGCTAAACGTTAAGTCACAGAGGATAAACGGCTTATTGGAGCCGCTCACAGCTGCACAATCATCTGGAAAATGTGTAAACTGATATGATAAGCACAGGTTTGTAAGGACCATGTCCCATTGGAGATTCTGTTGCTGGCAAGTTGCTGACGGAACTGTGAGAATACCCACCTGCTCCTACAGGTCAAGGCCAAGAAACGGTAAAATCTCAATGGCCATTGAAAGAACAACAACAGAGTGACATGGTCTGGCCGACGAGTACGTGGCGCCATAGAAGCAGGTGAGCGTTCTCATAGTTCTTTTGGCAATCTTGTCCTTGGAGAATTGATATTAGTAAAAAGATTGCTACGGAGACATGTGCCTAAATGGAGAGATATCCCACATCAACTAGTCAAGTGTAATTTTTCGCTAACTTAATTAAAAATAAAAATGTCACATCCTACTGGATGGAATGGGTTATTATTATACGCTAATTTGGCCATGCAATTTTTGGCCATTGGCCAGTTGTCAGGAGTGTCTAGCGTTCCTGCTCCTCATTCCAGCATCCTGGTTTTGGTTGTGGCATTCTCCGTGTCTGTCTGTCCACCTGCAACGTGATTGATGTGGCCAGTCTCTCGTGGCGGTCAAACCTGATTTAAGCCGGCCAGGCCTGCAGTCTCATTCTTGTAATAGCGGGTGTAATACCTGGTCCATATACCTGTTTGTCTGCCCTGCTCTGCTAGATTGGATTACCTCGTTGATGACCTCAGATGGGATATCAACTATTCTCTGAACTCTGCCTGCCTTTTGACTTTGGATTTTGACCCTGATTATTCTGAGCCTTGTCTACCTTGTACCTGGACTGTCATCGAACCCTTCTGCTACTACTACTAAAGGGGGCTACTATAGGTGAAGAACACAGAAGCGAGCTATAGTGTCTCACCACCGGCGTTAGGGGTAAGCGTGAAGCCGATGAGCCAGTGAAAGTTTACTCAGTGGCTGGCCCTCCCTTTACATTCCCGCCTGACATCCTTGCATTGACATCCTTGTCCACCTGCAAGGTGATTGATGTGGCCAGTCTCTCAGTGGAGGCCAAACCTGATTTAAACCAGCCAAGCCTGCAGTCTCATTCTTATGATAGCATGTGTAATACCTGATCAAGCTACTTGTTTGTCTGCCCTGCTCTGCTAGATTGGATTACCTCGTTGACGATCTCAGATGGGATATCAACTATTCTCTGAACTCTGCCTACCTTTTGACTTCGGATTTTGACCCTGATTATTCTGAGCCTTGCCTACCTTGTACCTGGACTGTCATTGAACCCTTCTGCCTGTCTGCCAACCACAAGTACCTGTTTGCTTTGCTCAGTTTGCATCTGCCCTGGCGTGGTAGCCAGACATTATAGCATTGTGTATAAGTCCTGAGGGCAACCAAATACCGTAGGCCTGCTTGCCTTATGTGAAAGGGGGCTGCTATAGGTGAAGAACACAGAAGTGAACTAGAGTGTCTGACCACCGACGTTAGGGGTAAGCATGATGCCAATGATCCAGGGAAAGTTTACTCAGTGTCTGGCCCTCCCTTTACACTCCTGCCTGACATCCTTGCATTGATATCATTGTCCACCTGCAAGGTGGTTGATGTGGCTAGTCTCTCAGTGGAGGCCAAACCTGATTTATGCCAACCAAGCCTGCAGTCTCATTCTTGTGATAGCGGGTGTAATACCTGATCAAGCTACTTGTTTGTCTGCCCTGCTCTGCTAGATTGAATTACCTCGTTGACGACCTCAGAACGGATATCAACTATTCTCTGAACTCTGCCTGCCTTTTGACTTCGGATTTTGACCCAGATTATTCTGAGCCTTGCCTACCTTGTACCTGGACTGTCATTGAACCCTTCTGCCTGTCTGTCAACCACAAGTACCTGTTTGCTTTGCTCAGTTTGCATGTGCCCTGGCATAGTAGCCAGACACTATAGCATTGTGTATAAGTCCTGGGGGCAACCGAGTACCGTAGGCCTGCTTGCCTTATGGGAAAGGAGGCTGCTATAGGTGAAGAACACGGAAGCGAGCTATAGTGTCTGACCATTGGCGTTAGGGGTAAGCGTGACACCGATGAGCCAGTGGAAGTTTGCTCAGTGGGTGGCCCTCCCTTTACACTCCTGCCTGACATACTTGCATTGAAAAACTGAAGGAGCTGGACAGAATATTTTTGGGAGAACAGCATGGCTGCATCCAATCAATAGGAGCAGCAGAAGATTTGTCCATTAGTGCTGTATAGGCTGGAGGAGTCAGAGTTTCCGTGTTCAGCCTGCAGTAAGTGTATGGCCAACTTTACTTTGCTTTATTAAAATCAAATCCAGCTCTCCTTTACTTCTGGCTCTTGCCCCTAGCCCAAAGCATCCCTACACGAAAATATGTATATGTATACATATCTTTTTTCCAAGTCCGGAATTATCTGCTTCCCCCTGATCAGTTTGTGATGACTTGGGGCCGCTCTCTACCATGGGTCCAGGACTTCCTGCTGACACACCCCCAAGGGACAAGCCCTTGACATCCTGGGCTTACAGAAGTCAGTTAAATGATCTTGGGCTTCATTCAACCCAAAAGAGAACTGGCACTGGATCACAGAGTGATAGGTCTGCGTGTGGGGAGGTACAACGTGGTACAGCGGCATTAAACACTCAGAGTCCGGTTGCAGAGAACAGAACTTGTATTAATGTCAGAGTTCAAATAATTCTCAACAAGCCTGTTGGAAAGGTGCCCAGCCAGGAACACTACCCCAATGTATCAGTGGTGTGCAGCAGAGCAGGTCTCAGAGGTACCGACAGTGTCTGTCTTGAGGGGAGGAATGAGTCCTTGCCTTTACCCAAATGGGGATGTCCTCAGGAAGGATGGCATCTCTATCCTTTCCCTACTGAACTGGAACCTCTTACTGCTGCTAATCACTGTCCCTGTCAGACGGGTGACAAAGCCTGGGAGCCAAGGCCTTAAACAGGCGCTGCCTGATCCAAGATGGCTACCAGAGTTACATGAGATGGCAGTATCCCATTGGATAGCTTCTTTAATAACCCAGGAAACCATAGAGGAACCAAATTCCTCTTGGCTTTCCTTCCAACTGCAATGCTGCTGTGGTAGAGGGCAGCGGCAGACTGACCATTTAGGCACTCGGGCACTGTCTGAGGGCCCCATGCCACTAAGGGGCCCCATCAGGGTTGCCAGCCTCAATAAAACCAGAGACAGTATGTAAAAATCTGTGTTTTTTTGAATTCCCAAGATTATAGCTGCCCTGCCTCTCCAGTACATTTTCAGTGTGTGTTTGTGTATTCTGCGTGTGTATACTGTATGTGTGGTCTATACTGTGTGGCCCCATAATCTATTGCCTGGGGGCCCCATAATCTCCTATTGCCCGGGGTCCCCATAATCTCTTATTGCCCGGGGGCCCCATGAGTTGTCAGTCCGCCTCTGGTCGAGCGCCACCTACAGTGGAGAAATTAGACATGCACGGGACAACACCAAAAAAAGGGTGAGTAATGCTGCTTTAAAGCTCCTTAATGCCCCATACACACGGTCGGAAATTCCGGCGGAAAAAGTCAGATCGGATTATGTTGTCGGAAAATCCGATCGTGTGTGGGCTCTATTTGACTTTTTCTGTTGGAATTTCCAACGGAAAAAGTTTGAGAGCTGGATCTAAAATTTTCCGACAACAAAATCTGATCAAACTTTTTCCGATCGTGTGTAGAGAATTCCAACGCACAAAGTGCCACGCATGTTCAGAAAAAATTTGGAGAGGAAAGCTATTGGCTACTGGGGCCTCTACATAGTCCCGTTGTACATGTTTTACGTCACCTCGTTCTGAACGATCTGATTTTCCGACAACTTTGTGTGACCGTGTGCACGCAAGACAAGTTTCGGGCAAAATCCGACGGAAATAATACGGAATGTCCGACCGTGTGTACGGGGCATAAGACTTAAGAATCAGTCTCTTAAGTATATATAAATAATTACTAAATCTATAGTACCTTTATAAATTCTCATTTGGAATTTGTGTCTTTATTCGGGTGGGGATCAAAAGTACAACATGATCAAAGAGGAACAGGCTTACCACAAGGTCTTGGCAGAAACTCTGCTTGTAAATTTTAATATGATTTCGATTTATCAGAGACCCCAAAAGACCTTATTTTGCATTTTAAAAGTTTTCTGCAGAAACCCAGTATTTACTGAATATCACTTAGTGGTTTTTGTTTCCCCTTAGACCTGATTTTTTTTTTTTTTTTTTTAACTAATGGCCAACAAATTAACACGTTGTTAAATGGACTTAAATTACATGTGATGGGATAATTGCTTAGAAGAGCTCTTGTGGTTCCTTAAGGTGTGATTGAATTAGAAACCCAGAGATTTTATGATAGAAGAACTCCAGGCTGTACTTTTTTCTATGTAAAATGACCACTTAATGAAACATTAATGCCCGCTCAAAAAAATACAAGATCTGTTCCATTGGAGATTAAGTCAGTTTGCTGGTATTGTATTGAACAATAAAGTGGTCTTTCATAGCTTGGCCCCATTCATCTTCTAGTACACAAATGCGTCAAACATAAGGGCCGTGGGCCAAATGCCGCCCTCCAGGCCATTTGATGTGGCCCCCGCACCCAGTGCTTTTTTTTTTTCTAGCTAGAACGTGGCGGATCTCCGTCCTGCCACCTTCGGCTCTCCCTATCTGCTCCCCGCTTACCACTGACACTTATAGAAACAGAAGCCTTCTGTTTTTTATAAGTGTTTTTACCACATATTTGTGGTAAAAAAAAATCACAATAAGCGAGTCTTGATTGGTTTGCGCAAAAGTTATAGCGTTTACAAAATAGGGGATAGTTTTATGGCATTTTTATTAATGATTTTTTTTTTTACTAGTAATGGTGGCGATCAGCGATTTTTATTGTGACTGCGACATTATGGCGGACACATCGGAAATTGTTGACACATTTTTGGGACCATTGGCATTTATACAGCAATCACTGCTATACAAATGCAGTGATTCCTGTGTAAATGACAGTGGCAGTGAAGGGGTTAACCAGTGGGTGGCAGTGTAGGGGTTAAGTGTTCCTAGGGGTGTGTTACTAACTGTGGGGGGGGGCTGGGCTTTCATTTAGTGAACACTTATCTCTGCTCCAATCACATGGAGCAGAGATCAGCGTCACTAGTTGCTAGGCAGAACCGGGAAATGCTGTTTACAACTGCATTTCTCCGTTCAGCCGCCCCATGAGATGATCGCGGGTATGCCCGCGGCGATCGAGTCCACGGAACCTGCGACGGGACTCACGGGGGCCCCGACCGGCACAAGAGCGTGCTGCCGGCGCGCTCGCGATGGCAGGGCGGCAAATTTAAGGGGACGTACAGGTACGTCCATTTGCCTGCCCGTGCCATTCTGCCGACATACATCGGCGTGCGCCAGTCGGGAACCGGTTAAAGTCCCTTAGTATTTCCTTGGGGGGGTACTCCATATATAATATTAATAAAATGTGGAAAATGTCAAGGGGTGTGAATACTTTTTCAAGGCACTGTAGTGAATTTGGGCTCCTTGTATTTAAACACAGTATCTCGGTTTTAAATAATACCTGTGGTCTTTGATATTTTATACCACAATCATACGTAATTGCCTTAATTTATGTCTCTGGAAGCAGGTGAAGGTTGTATACCATCTCCAGGATACAAATGCTATAAACCAATCTTTTCCTATTTTATTACTACTGCGCAGTTAATATTGTTCTTATTTATATTTGTGCCTTCCGACATGCCATTAAAGTGCTTGTAAACCCTTTTTGTTGACTTTTACCTATAGGTAAGCCTAGAATAAGGCTTACCTATAGGTAGTGGAAATATCTCCTAAACGTGCGCCCTCTAGGAGATATTTCACTTGTAGTGCGCCAATGTCGTTTTAGGCCCATGCGCTGTGAAAAAACCGAGCACCGTGCCGTTTCTTCCCCCAGCGTGTGCCGTGACTGACGGCCAGGGCCGGGACAAGGGGTAGGCAGGAGGGACGGCTGCCCTGGGCACAATGGTTTATTGCAAGGATGGGGGTGCCCTGACCTTAACCCTAAGGCAAGGGAGGGGCGCCTTTTGGCATCTTTGCCCTGGGCACTGGATGACCTTGTCACAGCACTGCTGACGGCTCCCACGTGCATGCACGCGGGAGTGAGGTCACGCGACTTTCCGGCTAGTCGCAGAGCCGGAGTCTGTGGCCCCAGAAGGAAGAAGGGTGAAGATGGACGCAGCCTGCACAGGGGACAGTGCGGGCTTCGTTTGCAGGTAAGTGTTGTATGCGCTGCATACTAGCCCATTATGCTTTTCATTTGCAGGCTTTGCGGGGAGCAAAAGAGGAAGTAAAACCCATCGGGGTTTACTTCCTCTTGAAGACAGCCAACCATAGAACACCGGAACATAATATTGTCAAAGACACCATGGAAAGAGTTGTAAAGGTACACAGCTATTTACTAGGGCTGTTACTGATTAAAATTTTCGTGTTTGATTAATACATTTTTTTTTTTATCGATTAATCGACTAATTTCGATTAATTATAATGCACATACAGATCCAACTATTTTTAGCTGATCTCCTTGCATTGCAACTCTGCATTAGTCAGTGGGGAATGTGGTATACACTATATACAATCACTAGTTAGTTTCCACAATCCATGACTCAACTTCACAGTTCACACAAATACGTTTTAAATTCAAACTGTAGCACTGACGTAAGTCATTTTTTTTATCCACAGTAGCGTGACAATCCCTCCACCTCCGGTCTAACTTATCACTCTCACCTTATGGCATGGACCCCTGTGCAAACAGGTGTTCATGCAAGCGGGTATCAAAAGGATTAATAAGCTTCTCTTACTTCTCCTTAGATCTCAGCAAAGATGCCAGGTCATGGGTAGAAAGAAAAGATCTAAGTGCTCACCGCTTAAGTATAAAATTTCATTTTTGTGTTCAAATACAAACTACTCACATAAAGGATGATAAAAACACAGCATGTAAAGCCGATAATTGTGTTAGTTTCCGTAGGGCAGCAGCGGGTGACGTCATGCGTAGCTCCTCCCCGTACACGTTACGTTTAATCAGAACTTCGACGTCACCGGATTCCTCCCCCATTCCCTTTGTTAGCAGACGGAGACACTTGGGGAAGGGGGGAGGAGTCCGGTGACGTTGATGTCCGTGACGTCACCGGATCTCCGACGGAACTCCCTGAAGACCCGGAAGCCAGCAGAGAGATGAGTACCGATTAGAAAAAAATGTTGATCGATCAAAAAAATGAATCAATTAATCGAGGAATTAATCTTTAATTTCCACAGCCCTACTATTTACCCTTTTGTATCACTTGGCCCTCCCTCCTAGATTGTAAGCAGGGCTCTCGGATTCCTCCTGTATTGAATTGTATTGTAATTGTACTGTCTGGCCTAATGTTCTAAAGTGCTGTGCAAAACTGTCAGCGCTATATAAATCCTGTATAATAATAATAATGAAGAGTTAACCTGCATCTGTGTTTAGAGACAACATAGCTTGGAGCACAATTAACTGAGAAGAGATCATTTTACTGTTCATCGTGCAACAAATTACAGACACACAAACTCACCCCAAATGTGTTGTCTTCCACAGTCTCGATGGGGTTCACGTAGGTGCTGTTGCCCCCACCTGCACAATACAGCAATAATGAAAAATGTGATCACTTACTACCTTTAGCCCTCAATGTTTAATCCAAAAAAAAAATCATCAATGTGTTCTCTTATTTATATGGCTCATATGGAAATATAATTATACAAAAAACACTCATTGGCACATCCAAATATTGTAAGAATTGCAACTAAGAAAGAAGTTGGGCTGTACTGGCATAACAAGGTGCACAACAAAAAAGTATATAAAAATATACATTTTATTACATAGTATATTGGGATTGAAAACATTACCAAAATAGTTTAAAATAAATAATCCAAATCAAAGTTGACTGTGTCTATAGACAAGTAGTTATCATGAAAAGTACAATATCATGCACTGCATGGCAGAATTGCCTGAATTTGAACATATATAGAAATGCCTCATGGGTCAACGTATTTCTCTTTCCAGCTTCATCAGGACTCATGAAGAGGTTATAGTAACTATAAAAAAAGTAATAAACCATAGAACATCATTACATCATGTTCATGCATTAACATGTTGTGGATGTCTGTGCCTGATCTTAGCCACAACATGTTAATGCATGTACATGATGTAATGATGTTCTATGTCCAATTCATTTTTATATAGGTATTATAACCTCTTCATGAGTCCTGATGAAGCTTGAAAGAGAAACGCATTAACCCATGAGGAATTTACATATTACACTATATTGTCAAAAGTACTTGGGCGCCTGTATTTACACACACATGAACTTTAATGTCATCCCAGCCTTAGTCCATAGGGTTCAGTATTGAGTTGGCCCACCCTTTGCAGCTTTAACAGCTTTAACTCTTCTGGGAAGGCTGTCCACAAGGTTTAGGAGTGTGTCTATGGGAATGTTTGACCATTCTTTCAGAAGCGCATTTGTTGGGTCGGGCACTGATGTTGGACGAAAAGACTTGGATCATAGTCTCCACTCTAATTCATCCCAAAGGTGTTCTATCGGGTTGAGGCCAGGACTGTGTAGGCCAGTCAATTTCCTCCACCCCCAAACTCACTCATCCATGTCTTTATGGACCTTGCTTTGTGTGCTGGTCAAAATCATTTGGTGGAGGGTGGATTATGGTGTGGGGTTGTTTTTCAGGGGTTGGACTCAGTTCCAGTGAAGGGAATTCTTAAGGCATCATCATACCAAGACATTTTGGACAATTTCATGCTCCCAACATTGTGGGAACAGTTAGGGGATGACCCCTTCCTGTTCCAACATCAATGTGCACCAGTCCACAAAGCAAGGTCCAAAAAGACATGGATGAGCCTGTTTGGGGTGGAAGAACTTGAATGGCCTGCACAGAGTCATGACCTCAACGCAAACACCTCACCACAGAACCTTTGGGGACAAATTAGAGCAGAGACTGCGAGTCAGGCCTTCTTAACCAACATCAGTGCCTGACCTCACAAATGCACTTCTGGAAGAATGGTCAAACATTCCCAAAGACACACTCCTAAACCTTGTAGACAGCCTTCCCGAAAGAGTTGAAGCTGTTATTTGGCTTGGTTGTATTAAGCTAGTTTGGTAATGTTTTTAATCCCAATACACTATGTAATAGAATTTATATTTTTATATACTTTTTGTTATGCTTCTTGTTATGCCAGGAAAGTCTGACTTCTTTCTTATTTGTAACTCATATAGAAATATAGTATATCTTATCTTAAAATGACCTTGAAATGTAAATTGGAGGTCTACTGCACACATTGCCAAGCTAGAATTCATAGGTTGGACCTGATGGGCTTTTGTCTTTTTTCAACCTCCCCTACCATGTACCTATGTAACTATGTAAACTTTTATTATAATCCAATGTTATTGCTAAATAACCAATAACAAAGTTGTAGATTACTTGGAAAATTCTGATCTTATATTAATAGGAAATCCCTGATCGTAATATACATTGCTAGTCAATACATTCTATAGATGTACTTTATCTTGAAGGTCAAGTAATACTCATAACATGTATTACAGGACTATCGTGTTTCATTCATGTGTGGGTGCTGAGTCTGAATCATTCTCTGGCTTCATATAATCCCTTAGGAACCCCACTGAATCACACTGAAGTTTCCAACTTGAAAGCTGAGGTGGGTGGGGGCACCAAAACTCGTAGGTGGCCAGAAACGTAGCTGTGAATTTTGGCAAGGAGATCTCACTGTTGGAGGATCCAAGGCCCATAGGAAGCCAAAGGCTGACTAAGCCCAACAGGCTCCACCCATAACAAAAATATCACTTTTGAGTTAAATGACCCCTTAATTTTATTTTTAATGACTCAAATTATTTTTAAATTATTATTACCAATTTACTCCCATGCTACATACTTCTATTGCCAGGGAGGACTAATTGTTGAGACTTGACATGGTTTGACAAGGTTTGGCTCATCAGTCACTGCTCTATGTTGGCCTAACAAGCTTCAAGTCACAAGGAAGCATCAAGGGGGTTAATATATGACATCATTACTTAGCACAACTGTCAGATATTAAGAATAGGGATGTATATCCCTGCCATTTGTTTAATCTACAGGCTCCATTTTGTCATAGTCCAGATATCCCCCTGGGCAAAGCCGATTCCTCAGTCAGGTTTCTTATTATATTTGTCAGGGGAAGAAATTAAACTAACTCATATTAGCAAGATGATGATAAGCCCTTTTTATTCTATTACAACCAAATAGACATTATAAGTCCAAGGTACAATGGACAATGCAAAGAGGATTGTCTATTCGAAATGGTAAAGCATACAAATGAGAGGAGACAATATATCTGCAATGGCAAGTTTAAAGGGGGACCAATTAAAATTGCTTCAAATTGATCAATTGTCAAATCGGGGAGTCGTGTTTTCCATTTCCTAATGAAAAATAATTATTTTGATTGCACAGCCACCTTTGTGAAGTCATCTTTCCCTTATTTCCTACGTGTTACTCAATACATTGAGCTTGTGCACAACCCAAGCCACCATACTTTACTAGACCTCACCGGAAACTTTGCAAATATACCACAGGAAAATCTCAAAATTGGGATAACATACTACCTTCAGTTCCTTACTGTACAATAACTACAGAGGCTTTGTACTCTAGTGAGGGTACGGCATGGCAATGAAGGTGGGGAGAGTCAAACCCACAGGAGTAATATTGCAAAGGAAAAAGGAGTTGATGTCCACCCTATGTATAGAGAATGCCAAAATGAGGAGTTGATGTCCACCCTATGTATAGAGAATGCCAAAATGAGGAGTTGATGTCCACCCTATGTATAGAGAATGCCAAAATGAACCCACTTCCCTATAATCATAGAAACAAAAAAACACCCAAAAAGGAATGAGTGTATAACCTCTATGGGAATTTAAATTGGGTTGCTGGCATTATATTAATAGAAAGATTTTTAATATTTGAAATTATTATTTATTCAACAAGAGAGAAAAAAAAAAGCCACTAAAAACAAGTAGCATTACACATAAAAAATTGGATGTATTTTAGAAGTACATAACATATATACATAGAAAAATGAATGACCAGGTCTATTGCAAGAGATGATCTTTACAAAAAATAACCCAACGTTTCAAGGTATATATAAACAGTTGACCTCTTCTTCAGGGGTAATTCATGGTCAAATCAAGTAGACCATATGTGTAGATGGTGAACTTCATATAACATCCAACAAGAAGGTTGATCTACCCCAGCTCCACCGAGGTCAGAGGGCCCAAGGGATGAGGAGAAATCCAAATATGTAACCAGGACAGGGAGGTTATTGGGGAGAAAACGTACACCCCCCCCCCCCCCCAACCCCATGGATCTCATGTTCCTGTCAATCAATCAGGAATCCCAGCCACCATATGGCGTCACAGAGGGCACCACCACACGGACCCGCCACACTCCAATTGGGTGTCCAAACCTCACTGCTGATGCAAGATATATTGGATCACAGGTGCGAATCCTGTGATAGGGACCAGGCTTGAGAAAGCCCTCTACAGAGGCAGGGCTCAATTATCACCACACTGAAAAAGTGTCCTGTACCCAAAACCTGTGATCAGCTTGAGGCTACACTCAATATTGCAAAGGAAAACCATAAGGAGAGCCATAGGGTATAAGTGAAGGAGGAGAGCAGAGAGGGAGATGGACCATGTTCCACAAGGGTGTAAAGCTAAAAGAACTCTCCAACAATGCTAGAATGCAGATAATAAGAAATGTTCTTCTCTGTTTTACTATATATTGTGACAGAACGAGAGCCCGTCTCTGTGAAAATGGACGAAAATACGACACAGGATTCACATTAAGGGTTAATGCGAGGTTCCGGATTATTGTTTCTGAGCAGGGTTTTTTTGCTTTATTTTGGATTTTGTAGTTCTGGATTGGAACCTTCAATCATGTAATCAAATTTTACCAGGTGTCATTACATACTCAAGCCTGAGGATAACTCAAAGCTCCCAGTTTGAAGACAGCTCCCATATTGGAGACAGGGGGTCTCACCCAGGGGTAAGAGGAGCTCCAGTCAGGAGTCAAGGGACAGGAGGCCTCACCCAGGGGTCAGAGGAGCCCCAGCCAGGAATCAAGAGACAGGAGGCCTCACCCAGGGGTCAGAGGAGCCCCAACCAGGAGTCAAGAGACAGGAGGTCTTACCCAGGGGTCAGAGGTGCCCCAGCAGCAGCCAGGAGATAGCAGATCTCATACCAGGAGTCAGGTGGGCTCCCAGTGTCAGGACCCCAATTAAGAGGCCAGGAATGGGCTGTGCAGTGGGGCGCTGCAACTAAAGGCTAAGAGAGCCAAGGTAACCAGTAAAGCTGGACAACACAGCCAGAGGGACTGGTAAGAAGAGCAGCAGTGCTGTCGACAAGGGAGCCAGGTGGCTCTGTATTTCTGTTGACTGTTCCTATTGATGTGGAGGAACCCCTACATGGGCAACTGATGTCTATGTGAACTTTCTCTATTATTTCATAAAAGTGGGCTGCCAAATACAGTATGATGACAACCTACCATATGAGTATAATCTCACTAATACCACAATATTTACAATAATTCTGCCACTAGTTAAGCCTCATCTTGTATGTGCAGTTCAGTTTTGGTCACCAATCCACAGGAAGGATGTTTTTGAACTTGAAAAATAATAAGAGGGTTGGAGAACCTCAGTTATAAGGAATGAGTACAAAGATTACAATTATTCGAGCTGGAGATGGGGTTCTTAAGGAGGGGTATGATCACAATGTACTAATTTATAGGTGATTATATTAATTGTAATAATGTATCTACTCTAAAGTCCCTCAAAAGGACACATGACCACAATTTAAGATGGTGGAAAAGATGTTAAATCTGAAACTGCAAGAGAGGTTCTTTACTGGAAATGTAGAATTTTCTTCGTCTGGGGGTGCTATCAGCAGACAGTGTTGAGAAATGCTAAAACATTTTGAAATTCTCCTTGGGTTTGATAGGACTTAATCCAGGGATTGTCATTTCACCAAAATAGGGTCAGGCAGGGCCAGGGCAAGGGGTGGGCAGGAGGGGAGGCTGCCCTGGGCACATTAAGGATTTAGGGGTGTTGTACTAGAAGGGGTGCTTTGGAAGGGGAGATTTGGATAAGGAGGGTGGATTTGTGTTAGGAAGAGGTACAAGGGGGATTTGTGCGTGTAGGCCTAATTGAGGGGATTTGTGTTAGGAGGGGAAATTTGGGGGGAGGATTAGTGCTAGGAGAGGGGATTTTGGGGGGATTTGTGCTGGGAGTATGGGATTTGGTGGGGGTAGAAGATTTGAGCTCTGAGGGGTTATTTGTAGTGGAAGAGGGGAAATTTTAGCTTGAGGAGAATTTCGGCCTGCAAAGAGAATTTAAGCTTATATAGGTCATGGCCTGTTTTAAAATCTCTAAGTTCAGGTTAGTAGGATTGTCAGGGTAACTAATGTTTGTTCTTGAGTACAGGTTCAGGTAGGGAATCCTTATGCCGCATACACACGACTGGATTTTCCAGCAGAAAAGGTCAGACGGAATCATTTCAAAGGATATTCCAATCGTGTGTGGGCTTCATCTGACTTTTTTTTTTTTCAAAAATTCTGACGGACCTAGAAATAGAACATGTTTTAAATCTTTCTGATGGAATCAATCCCTATTGGGAAAGCTGTTCGTCTGTATGCTATTCTGACGGAAAAAAAAACAATGCAAGGGCAGCTATTGGCTACTGGCTATTGAACTTCCTTTTTCTAGTCCCATCGTACGTCATCGTGTTCTAATCAAACGGATTTTGATGTGATCGCATGTAGGCAAGTCTGTTTCGTTGGAACCCCGTCAGAAAGACCGTCAGAGTGTATTCTGACTGAGATTTGCTCAACAGATAGATCCAGCAATGAAGGGCAGGAACCTACTGTGTCTAGACTACAAGACTCTAATGCCCCGTACACACGATTGGACTTTCCGACAACAAAACCGTGGATTTTTGTTCGAAAGGTTGTTAGCTCCAACTTGTCTTGCATACACACGGTCACACAAATGTTGGCCAACAATTAAGAACGTGGTGACGTACAAGACGTATGTGATATCTCCACATTTTACCACACCGAGCGCTGCCGGCTCGTACTTGATTCCGAGCATGCATGGACTTTTGTGCAACGGACATGTGTACACACGATCGGAAAGTCCGACAACAAAAATTTGTTGCCAGAAAATTTGAGAACCTGCTAGCCAACATTTGTTTGACTTTCCGCCAACAAGCTAACATCCAACATTTGTTGTCGGAAAATCTGATCATGTGTACGGGACATAATTGTTCCTTCTGAGGGTTTCTTATCATTCAATAGCAATACAGGGCTACATATCCTAGATCTGCTGGCTGCAGGAATAAGTCGCTTCCCAGTAAAAAAAAAAAAACACCCATTTTCATACAATTCCAGTGATAATTAGATTTGTTTATACCATCCGTATCATTTTTCTTCCAAATGAATTCCTTGGAGTTGTTAACAGGGATTCAAAATACCACCACAGCAGCCCTCTATTTAACGATAGTAAACACATAAAACTTACAAGTATTGCCAGCAGAGGTCCAGTGTCCACTAACAAAAAGCTTAACTAACCAACCGAACCCCCTTGTCTCAAGCATCACCACCACCAGCTCAATGACATTTCTTGGGCAGACTGACATCCACCAATGGACTAAGTTCCTTTTAGCCCTTGTACACACGGTGGGAGAATCCGTCGGAATGTGTCCTATCGGACCGTGTTGTCGGATAATCTGACTGTGTGTGGTATGCTTTGGACTGATTCCGTCTGAATATCCGTCGGACCAAATTTTCCAACATGTTGGAAATATTTTCCGACCAACTGGTCCGATCGGACATACTCCGATCATGTGTAGAGAATTCAGATCGGACCAAGTGCCACGCATGCTCAGATCAAATTCCTAGACCAAAGCTATTGGCTACTAGCCTGAACGTAGTCCAATCGTAACAAAATAACGTCATCACGTTCTGAATGATCGGACACAATCTGTCGGACACAATCCGTCGGACAAAATCCGACTGACAAAATCCGACGGATTTGTTTGGCAGAATGCCCGACCGTGTGTACAGGGGCTTAGAACCAACAACAATTTGCCAAAGGTGAGCGTCATACCACTCGATGGGCCCCATTTTGTAATGACTTCAAGTCCTCCACAGACCCTCAAAGACCCTCAAATGATGAGGAAAAAACATCCCCTTGATGCTGATAAGAAGAAAGGTTGGCAGGTGGGACAACTTCACTCTTCAACAATCTTTTCTAAGATGACTTCCCAGCAGAATTCAGTCCTACCCCTGTTACTCCTCTCTACCATTTGACCAACAACCTCCAATCAGGTAAGAATTTTTGTTACCATCTTACTATTCACCCCCTTAGTCATGTAGCCCACCCTTCCATTTTCTTGCCCCTCTCTGCCCCTCTCTCTTCCCACCTGCTTCTCAGAACACCAGTGGCCTATCTACTGGAGAATGGATAAATACCAGAGCATAGGAAAAATAGGGCAACAGCAACCAATTCGATTGTGACAACTGGAATGAAAATTGTCTCTGCGAACAACACCTTCAACTTTTCATTGTCAAATGTGCACCCCAAATGTTCATTTAGACACTGGCACGTCTGTGATAATTATAAATTTAATGCACAATATGTATCTGCCAGGAGCTGACACATCTCAGACACTAAACTTTTAGTATGTCTCTCGAAGTCTCCATTTATGTAGCAAAGACAATTTGCAATTAGAAGCAAAACATCATAATGGTATTCAAATATTAATGAGCTAGTTGACAAACACAATTAAGTAGATGCACTTACCCTCGGGAGACAGCGACACTGAAACCAAAAAAAAAAAAAAAAGATATGTCATTAGAATTATGCAAAGAATTGTTAATTTCATTAAAAAGACCAACAAAAATATATTATATTGCTGTATTTTGAAAGATAATTTCTTAAGCAAAATTTATGAAAACATACTGAAGGCTTATTAAAAGGGTGATATTAGGAATAAACCATTTCGGGTGGATTTAAGTGTGTTGCTATGGCCATTTGGCTTTGGTTTTATTGCAATAAAATTGAGTTAGATATATTATTTAAAAGCACATGTTTACAGAGGCTCTTCCCCTTCATTGATATGTAAATAAACCAGTTGCATAGGTTTTAGAGCTGAGCAGAGGAAGATGGTAGACAGGAAGTTGGTGGGAGGGGCTTGGGGAGTTTTTGAAAGAACCGTGTTGGAAAAAGAGTTGTGTTTGGAAGGACGATGGAGTAACATCGTCGGCCGGAAGCCAGATAACCAAAATACCAACCTGTAATTATGAGAACCCCTTTGTCACTCAATGTTATGCTTTGTGTCTATCTATTAAAGTTCTTGCAGTAAAACCAAGGAAGCTTAGACTTCTGTAATGTATCAGTGCTTTACTAAACAGGAAAAACTGTACATACAACTGAAGGATGCACAATACAACACAACTCATAGCTTACAAAAATATGCCTACAAATATAAGCATGCACAATAAATATGCATTAAAGCGGGAGTCCACCGGGACTCCGCGTTTTTTTTTTTTTTAAAGCCAGCAACTACAAATACTGCAGCTGCTGACTTTTAAAATAGTGACACTTACCTGTCCAGCGCGCCCGCGATGTCGGCACCCGAAGCCGATCGCTAGGTCGTCTGTCGGGTCCTGCCGCCGCCATCTTGGGTATGGGAATCAGGAAATGGAGCCTTTCGGCTTCATTTCCCGGTTCCCTACTGCGCATGCGCGAATTGTGCTGCGCAATAAGGACGCTCCCCGCTGCCTCTGGGAGCTGTGTGTTTCCCAGCAGGCAGCGGGGCACTTGCGGGAAGGGGCGGGCACTTGTGGAAAGAGGCGTAAGTTACGCCCCTTTCCGCAGAGAGCTGTCTCGGAAGTGGGTGCAGTTACCTGGATTATCCAGGTAACTGCACCCCCCTCCCCCCTGAAAGGTGCCGATTGTGGCACCGGAGGGGGGGAGGGTTCCGATGAGCGGAAGGTCCACTTTAGGGTGGACCTCCGCTTTAAGTAAACTAAACAGTTATGCCATGTACACACAGTCGGACTTTGCGGCAAAAAAAGGGCAGAAGGAATCAATTCATCGGACATTCCGATTGTGTGTGGGCTTCAGCTGACTTTTTTTTTTTTTTCAAAAATTCTGACGGACCTAGAAATAGAACATGTTTTAAATCTTTCCGACGGAATCAATTACTATCGGGAAACCCGTTCGTCTGTATGCTATACGGACCAAAACTACGCAAGGGCAGCTATTGGCTACTGGCTATTGAACTTCCTTTTCTAGCCCCGTCGTATGTCATCACGTTCTAAACGAACAGACTTTGGTGTGATCGTGTGTAGGCAAGTTCATTTCAGCGGAACTCCGTCGGAAAGACCGTCAGAGTTTATTCTGATGGAAAGTCTGGTCGTGTGTACGTGGCATTACTCAACTTAGGGTTTAAGATGTAATGTCCTTCATGGTTCCTTGCTCAGCCCAACTTAAAATGTCTAAGTTGGCCTGAGCAAGGAACCATGAAGGACATTACATCTTAAAGAGGAAGTAAAGGCAGCATTTTTTTTTTTTTAAAAAGCACACCCTGTAAGGCAAAGGCATAATGAGCTAGTATGCATAGCATACTAGCTCATTATGAATAACTTACCTGAGAACGAAGCCCCAGAAGCGGTCCTACACCTTCCTCTTCGCCGCTGCCATGGATCCTGGAGCGACTTCCGGGTCTCGCGGCTCCGGCGCTGTGATTCGCCGGAGCCACGATGACGTCACTCCCACGCATGCGCACGGGAGCCGACACTAGCGGCATATCGCCGCGATCTGCGGCCTGCCCCAGTGCGCCTGCGCGCCGCTGTCTACGGGTAAATATCTCCTAAACCGTATAGGTTTAGGAGATATTTCTTGGACCTACAGGTAAGCCTTAATCTAGGCTTACCTGTAGGTCAAAGTTGGTTGTAAGGGTTTACAACCACTTTAAACCCTGAGTTGAGTAACTGTTTAGTTTACTTAATGCGTACATATTGTGCATGCTTATATTTGTAGGCATATTTTTGTAAGCTAGGAGTTGTGTTATATTGTGCATCCTACAGTTGTATGTACAGTTTTTCCTGTTTAGTAAAGCATTGATACACTACAGAAGTCTAAGCTTCCTTGCTTTTACCGCAAGAACTTTAACAGATAGACGCAAAGCATACCATTGAGTGACAAAGGGGTTTTCATAATTACAGGTTGGTATTTTGGACCCTGGTAAAGGTCTCTGTTCTTATTCCAATGTCAACATGATAATGCTAAGGGATTAGCATGACATCTAGACAGCTAGCCTACATATTTCTCCCATGCCTAGGAGTCTCTAGAACAGGGGTCTCCAAACTTGAAACAACGGTCCAGTTTACTGCCCTTCAAACTTTAGGGGGGCCAGACTGTGGCCAGTGGAAGTAGAAAAAGCCCTGGCATCGGTGGTGAGTAAACAAAGCCATAGGCATGGCGGTCAGTGGGAGTAAAAAAATAAAATCATTGGCGCTAGTAGGAGGAAAAGTGTCCCATCATCGGGGTCACTGAGAGGAATAGTGTCCCATTATTTGTGTCAGTGAGAGGATTAGTGCCCTGTCTTTGATGTCAGTGGAAGGGATAGTGCCGTGTATCAGTGAAAGCAATTGTGCCCCACGGGCCGGATAAAGGCAAGAAAAGGGCCACATCCTGCCAGCAGGCCGCAGTTTGGAGGCCCCTGTTCTAGAACATTGGGCTGTAAGAAATGTCATCAGTCTTTTTAAAATCAACTCCTGACAAACATTTTTTTATGTTTTGCATAGAGCAGGAAAGCCCAAGAACAGGGGGTCTCCAAACTGCGGCCTGAGGGCCAGATGCAGCCCTTTGCTAGCTTTTATCCGGCCCTTGGGGCACTATTTCTCCCGATGAAGGGGCACTACTCCTTCCACTAACACCATAGATATTGCATTATTCCTCTCACGGAGACCAATGATGGGACACTACTCCTTCCACTAAAACCAATGATGGGGCAGTATTCCTCTCACTGACACTAATTATGGGACACTTCCCTTTCTCCTGCTGACCACAACCATGTGGCCATGTTTATTCTCAATTACATTTTCTATCCCCACTGGCATCAATCCAGCCCCCCTAAAGACTGAAGGACAGTAAACTGGCCCTTTGCTTGAAAAGTTTGGAGACCCCTGACCTAGAATCTCTATCAGGATTTTCACTGTTGTGTCTCCATTGGAAATGTTGTCCTCACTTCCTGTCCTAATTATGGGAGATCAGAGGAACAAGAAGTGAGGGGGCAAATATTTTCAATGGGGACGGAGACAGCTACAAAACACTTTTGAACAGAGATAGGAAGGGTTAGGGGCCTTTGTGAGGTTTTTATGGTCCACATTTCTGACACGTGACCCCCTCCACTCTTTCCCTCACACCTTGTGCTCATTAATCCCTTTCCTACATGGAGTCAAATACACCCTTAACCTGTTCCCACTCTATCCAGAGCTAAAAAAAAAAAGTTTTCTCTGAAGTTGTAAATTTATTAAAGGATTATGAATACAACTGACAATCACACTTATCTTTTTGGACAACCCATTCTAAAATCAAGGCAATTAATGTGAAGTTTCCCCTTCTCTGCAGCTTTAACAACCTCCACTCACCAGAGTGTGTCTGTGGGAGTTTGTGCAAATTCAGCCAAAAGGACATTTGTGGGGTTAGTTCACCACCAGCAACCCGATTTATCCCAAAGGTGTTCAATAGTTTTGAGGTCAGGTCTCTGTGCAGGTCACTCAAGTTCCTCCACACCAAACTCATCAAACCATGTCTTTATGGAGCTGGCATTGTACACAGAGGCATGGTCATGATGGAACACAATAAGGCCTTCCCAAAATAGTTGTTCTTCTAAGTTTGGAAGCACAAGATTGTCTAAAAATTTCTTTGTATGTTATTGTTTTTTGGTTTAGTAATACCCTTCATTGAAAAAGGCCTGAACTTGCCCATTTAGGTAGGTGTGATGTCCACAAACTCTGACCATACAGTTATTGTTGCATTGGTTATATATGATATATAGTGTTTGGAATTAGTACCTTTTTTTTGGGTTTCTGCAGGAAAATAAATACAAATAAGTGGGTGAGGGCTTGGATCTGTCTCTAGAACTGTGGTATCTTCTCACCTGGGATAGGTTCCTCTGGATTAAAGCCAAAAGGGTTGTCCATAAACGTGCTGTACACACTTTTGCTGTCTCTTCCTAGCTCATTCCACACCAGAAGGGTATAGTTTCCATTGTTGACGTGCGTTGGCTTATTAAAATACAGGCAACCATGAATAAGTGTACCATTTTCTCTGTACTCCAGGAACTTTGTGTATTGGAAATCGTACATGTCCAGAATTTGCCCATTAAATTTCCAGCTGAGATCAGGTGCGGGGTTCCCATCTATCGTGAAAGGAATACAGACGTGGTGCTGGAGGACTACTTCCCCTAACTCCACCACCACTGCTGGGACTAAGATAGAAAGAGAAAAATGGAACAATATAGTGAATATACTACACAAGTGACAGAAATTCCAAATTAGGACATGCTTAAAGAGATACTTTAGACATACAACTCAGCAAATTGCTGGAGCTACCTAAGAAACCCTGTGCCTGTACTAATGTCAGACAGGCTACAAAATTCACTATGCATTAAGTTCAATTTATGTCTGGTTTATGCAAAATCCTAATTTACTGGTATAATTGAAATGAAAAGATACAACCAGTAACGTTCCACCAAAGCACATCTTCACCCTCACAACCCCAGGAGGTGCCTCTCCCTGTATATATAATATATATTTTTTCAGAACTGTTACCTGAAACAGCAGGGCCTACTTCCCCTAATCTCTTCTCTAGCTCAAGGTGGTCCTCAATGATGAAGAGACCATCGGTGCTGTGACATCAGTGCTGGTGTCTGCGGCATTAAAAGTGAGTGCAGGACTCTGTGGTGTAGTCACCCCTAGGGGGTAAATCCATGATGCCCTGCACTTGTGAAAAGTGAGTTGAATGAAGCGGCATTCGGTTGCAAAGAGGGGTCTGAGGGAAACTGAGCTGGAGAAAGTAAGTATTACAGCCTGACCATTATACTCAAAAACTTAGCACACAGGGTTGTTCCTCATCATCCGCAGTGGGATAGTGAAGGGAGGATGACAGATAAAATATATTTAAAGCCAAAACTTAAAATAATGAAAGAAAGGCCAGTCTATTAAAAAATAAAAATAATACTTACCCTTGGCATTGCCCACACCTGTTCGGGCCTGGATCTGAACTTGCAAACTCTGTTGTGTTTGGCATAGTCTCTTCTTGCTGAGCCACCTATAATGGTGGACAGCTCCTTCGACAATTCCTTGAATGGTCCTGCCTTGAACTTTTAACTTCCTATTTAAGCCATGCATTTGCACTTTCTGTTTGCCAAATTATTGTGCCCTCTCCAGCCAATATCTCTCTCTTGTCACTCCTACTGCCATTCATATCTTTGCTATCACTCGTTACCGACTCTTGGCTTTTTCCTAGAATATGCTTCTGCTTGAACCCAACCTGCAACAGCCCGTTACTGAACTCTGACTTGTTTTCTGAGTACATATCTGTTTATCCCTATCTGCTCTCCCTGCTACTGGACCTGGCTTGCTTACCTCCTGGTGGGGCAATCCTGAGGACTGTTACTAACATGCAGCAAAACCCTTGTCCACCATCAGGAGCTTTGGTGAAAATCAATTAGTACTTAGCCCTTGTACACACGGTCGGACATTCCGACAACAAAATCCGTCGGATTTTGTCCGACGGATTTTGCTCCGAAACTTGTGTTGCATACACACGGTCGGACAAAGTTGTCGGAAAATCCGATCGTACGTAACGTGATGACGTTATTTCGTTAGGATGGGACTATGTTCAGGCTAGTAGCCAATAGCTTTGGTCTAGGAATTTGATATGAGCATGCGTGGCACTTTGTCTGATCGGAATTCTCTACACACAATCGGACAAAGTCCAATCGGATCATGTTATCGGAAAGTTTTATAGCCCAGCTCTAAAACTTTGTCCGTCGGATATGCCGAAGGAAACAGTCCTATGAAGCCCACGCACAGTCGGATTATCCGACAACGCGGTCCAATCGGACATTTTCCGTCGGAATGTCCGACCGTGTGTACAAGGGCTTAGGCTCTGCACCTCAAGTGAGCCTGTGTCTTCCACCAGTGTGGCCGGCTTCTGTACTTATCCAGCTGGCCGATGGGTGCCTTGCTACTGCTATAGTTACTGGTCTCTGAGCGTGACTCCAAATCATGACAGTACCACTGATCTTGTTCTCTACCACTGCCAAAGAATCTTCTGCATCCAAGATGTTTCTAAGTGTGTTGAATGACTCATCCCCTACTGTACATTGTGGTTTCTCCCACCAGCCTGTAAGCCACTAAAGGACACAGCAGTGAGGTAGGGGTCAATGGGAGGAACCATAGCACACCAGCAGGCTAACACTTCCAGAAGTGTAGAATTTTTAAAGAGTAGCGATTTTTTTGGGTGTTGATCTCCAAAGATGTGTCTTTTTTCAGCTTATGTAACATCACTGATTCAAAGCAAATAACAGACTGCCTGGTTTATAAGCCATTTGTTGAAATTCTAAATTCAGGGGAATATGGACAAAGAATACAAAAAAAAAATTTGGTTTGTCTACTCACAGCGGACATCCAGCTGAATGGATTTCTTGGTGGGGCCAGCCATATTCTCAGCCCAGCAGGTGACATCCCGCTTATTGAAGCCTGGAGAGATGTTGTGGAGGTGTAGGAAGATCGTATCTGTGTCTGGACCCTCTGACTGCTGCGGAGACAACATGTGAAAAACCCCATAGTATACTGCTGTATAAGTATTCTTGGATTGATACTAAATATGTACTTTTTTTTTAGTTTGTTTCTATTGCACACCTACCTCAATTTCATACTGGGGTTTGATTTGTGGCAAAATCCAGGTGGCTGTTGGTCGGGGTTGACCAGCTACATTACACTGAAGGGTAAGATTATCCCCATAAAGTACTGTGAGATTTTGCTCCATGATGAAAACTTCTGGCCGATCTGGTGAAAGATATGACATAGTGAAGTCATTTTCTTAAAACACTTGATGTATTAATACAAATCCAATGCCACCTAAAGGTTTACTCTAGTTTTTATTGCCTCATTTTTCGACCCTGCTTATAGAAAAATGGGATGTATACCACACAGCGTGATATTGGCCTCTTCTATGAAGATCTCTAGACCATGTTCTAAACAGCTCAACGTTTGGTTGCCAAGGTCAGCCCAACCTTCATCTCGACGAAGCTGAATCCATCGCACTTCGCAAGAGCATTGTAAAGGGTTTTCCATCAGGACCCTGAGAGATAATAAGCAAAATAAGAATCAAAACAGACTAAAGGGCAGCATTTTACATCTCAAAATATAAATTATGTCAAACGCCTCTGATAATATCATAGTTAATCCTGTAATTATTGGGACATTAATGGTCTCAAAAAGAGACCCCTTGCACTCCTGACCTAAGGAGGGTAACTGGACTAGTCTGACAAACAGATGAGGTGCGTCCATCTCTGGTTGCATATGCTAGGCAGACCAATATGGAGTCAAATATGGGGCAAAATATGTACAGATTAGGACAGGTCTCAAAAGCTGAATTCAAGGTAAGTATACATTTGAACTACAAATATGTGACCTTTGGTACCTTTTGAAAGAAAGATAATTTTCAGCTGGTCTTCTGATTTAGGCACCCAGAGTCTCTCTCTCTATATATATAGATAGATAGATAGATAGATAGATAGATAGATAGATAGATAGATAGATAGATAGATATACATATCTATAGATAGATAGATAGATAGATAGGTAGATAGATATACATATCTATAGATAGATAGATAGATAGATATGTATATCTATCTATCTATCTATCTATCTATCTATCTATCTATCTATCTATCTATCTATCTATCTATCTATATATATATATATATATATATATATATATATAGATAAATAGATAGATAGATAGATAGATAGATCTATATCTATCTATCTATCTATCTATCTATCTATCTAACTATATGTATATATATTTATTTATTTTTAATTAGATGCAGTTTTGAAACAGACATATGCAAATTTACCATTAAATTGAGTTATGCGTTCACTTAAAAAAAAAGGAGCTTTTTTTTTTTTTTTTTTTTTTTACTTCTTTTAACCCCCTGAATAGAAGGAATGATAATGTAAAAGTTAGAGGTAATACAACTGAGCAATTTATATTAAGGCTATTCTTTGTCTAACACTTTGCACTGTGGACGACAGCAGAGAGAGGTCCTAATAAATGTCATGGTGTTCCTTCATTGTACAATAAGCAGATTAGGGAGCGGGCAATATATATATATATATATACACACATACACACATATCACCTATGTATTTTATTATTATTATTAATATTGTTATTACGTGTCTGTTTCAACAAATGGCCATTCAAAGGAATCTTTTTTTTTTTTATGCAAGTACTTAATCTAGCTGTATTTAAAACCCATTTATTTATTTTTGATAATTGAATGCATAACTGGACTTAATGGTGAATTAGCATTTTTTCCTGGAGTGTGAGTGTGAAAAAAAAAAAAAAATGTATATATATATATATATATATATATATATATATATATATATATATATATATATATATATATATATATATATATATATATATATATATATATCAGCGCCTAGAGGCGATTCAGTTCGCATTGTGCGCTATACAAGTATTTCATTCATTCATTCATTAATTCATATATATATATATATATATTTTTTATTTTTTTTATTTATTTATTATAAGCAGTTTTGTGATTTATGCCAAACTCAACGATAAGGTCATCATAACTAAATTCATATAGCCATACAAAGGAATCTTTTTTTTTTTTTTAATGCAAGTACTTAATCTAGCTGTATTTAAAACCCATTTATTTATTTTTTGATAATTGAATGCATAACTGGACTTAATGGTGAATTTGCATTTTTGCCTGGAATGTGAGTGTGAAAAATAAATAAATAAATAAATATATATATATGTATGTATGTATATATATATATATATATATATATATATATATATATATACATATATATATATATATATATATATATATATATATATATATATATATATATATATATATATTTATTTATTTTTTATATATTTTTTTTAATCATAAGCAGTTTTGTGATTTATGCCATATTCCATAATAGGGTCATCATAACTAAATTCATATAGCCATACACTATTTTATTTTTTTATATTTTCAAAGTAAATTGAAATGTTTTCTTTACTAATAGCGCCTAATTTTAGTTTGGAAGCAGGTCCCAGATTCCTCATCTGACTGCTCTAGATTACATCCTCTCTCACAGAAGTTTAGGCAGAGTCTGAGCTGAACAGCTTTTTGGATGAAATACGGCATGCCTGACAAGCATTTTGCATTTAAGGGTTAAATGTCCAGCTGCAAGAAAGGCCTTCTACTGAAAGACTAATGTTAGTCCACTTTTGTAGTCTGATTTCAATAAAAATGGTTTACTTCAACCGTAATGAGATTAGGTTTAAGGGGTTAGTGCTGCAATTTCATAAAACATTGGACTTGTGTTTAGGCTAAATATCCATTCAGTTCTCATTGTGAAACATTTCAGCGGCTCCATAGCATCGGCCAATGTTCAGTAGATACAAAACATAAATGATTAGAATAAATTTGCAAAAAATCCTTTATAATTAATCTGGCAGAATTTTCTGGTTTTTCGGTTTCAATATAATGAATATACATGAAGTCATTTATTTATTGCTTCAACATGTCAAAGACAACTAGGAGTATGCAATGAGAGGAACATATATTTGCTTTGACTTGTTATGTCAATAAAAGATCCCTAGATCCCTTCCCCAGAGACGCAGCAAAACAAACATTAATCATCGTGATGAAAGATTGGTTAACCTACAGTTCTTGAAGAGGTAGGTGGTAGAAGGTCTTCCATGACAGAGCCACCAGAGAATTTGCAGACAGGTTACTAGAAAAAGAAGAGAAATGGCTTTGATAAGACACGGGGCAGATGTTTTGCTACAAGTCAAGACTGGAAGTAGAACTTGGAGGAAGGACGAGTGAAGCTGTCAGCACCAGAAGGAAGAGGAAGGTTAAAGATCACACATATGGTTGTTTGTGCTGAAACCAACCCCACAGTAAAGTGACCTCTGTGTAAAACCAGACTGTCTGCTGTCTACTCCCATCATTCCCACCAGCACAAGTGGGATGGCGAGAACACAAACAAGAATTGCACTGAATTGTTTTTATGTATATTTTATTATTATGATCATTTTGTTACATTCTTTCCTTCTTTTGAAGGACAAGTCCGCATCAATAAACGTTTGGCAAATGCAGACGATTTAAAACAAACCTGAAAAGACACAACCGGCATCTTCACGATCTTCTTGCTTTTATCTCTTGGACGTTGTGGTAATGGTGGTATTGGGTCTAGAGCTCCCCACTCAAAGAGTGATGTCTTATGCCAAGCCTTTCCCACAAACTAACTCCACCTGTAACCCCCATCCCTAACATTAACCGTCAAACTAACTTGGTTTTAGAGCTATCATCTCAGAGGGTGTTGCCCTATCCCAAGTATTTCCCTCAAACTAACCCTACCTGTAACACCATCCCTAAAACTAACCATCAAACTAACTTGGGTCTAGAGCTCCCAGCTCAAAGAATGATGTCTTATGCCAAGCCTTTCCCACAAACGAACTCCACCTGTAACCCCCATCCCTAACATTAACCGTCAAACTAACTTGGTTTTAGAGCTATCATCTCAGAGGGTGTTGCCCTATCCCAAGTATTTCCCTCAAACTAACCCTACCTGTAACACCATCCCTAAAACTAACCATCAAACTAACTTGGGTCTAGAGCTCCCAGCTCAAAGAATGATGTCTTATGCCAAGCCTTTCCCACAAACGAACTCCACCTGTAACCCCCATCCCTAACATTAACCGTCAAACTAACTTGGTTTTAGAGCTATCATCTCAGAGGGTGTTGCCCTATCCCAAGTATTTCCCTCAAACTAACCCTACCTGTAACACCATCCCTAAAACTAACCATCAAACTAACTTGGGTCTAGAGCTCCCAGCTCAAAGAATGATGTCTTATGCCAAGCCTTTCCCACAAACTAACTCCACCTGTAACCCCCATCCCTAACATTAACCGTCAAACTAACTTGGTTTTAGAGCTATCATCTCAGAGGGTGTTGCCCTATCCCAAGTATTTCCCTCAAACTAACCCTACCTGTAACACCATCCCTAAAACTAACCATCAAACTAACTTGGGTCTAGAGCTCCCAGCTCAAAGAATGATGTCTTATGCCAAGCCTTTCCCACAAACTAACTCCACCTGTAACCCCCATCCCTAACATTAACCGTCAAACTAACTTGGTTTTAGAGCTATCATCTCAGAGGGTGTTGCCCTATCCCAAGTGTTTCCCTCAAACTAACCCTACCTGTAACACCATCCCTAAAACTAACCATCAAACTAACTTGGGTCTAGAGCTCCCAGCTCAAAGAATGATGCCTTATGCCAAGCCTTTCCCACAAACTAACTCCACCTGTAACCCCCATCCCTAACATTAACCGTCAAACTAACTTGGTTTTAGAGCTATCATCTCAGAGGGTGTTGCCCTATCCCAAGTATTTCCCTCAAACTAACCCTACCTGTAACACCATCCCTAAAACTAACCATCAAACTAACTTGGGTCTAGAGCTCCCAGCTCAAAGAATGATGTCTTATGCCAAGCCTTTCCCACAAACTAACTCCACCTGTAACCCCCATCCCTAACATTAAACGTCAAACTAACTTGGTTTTAGAGCTATCATCTCAGAGGGTGTTGCTCTATCCCAAGGATTTCCCTCAAACGAACCCTACCTGTAACACCATCCCTAAAACTAACCATCAAACTAACTTGGGTCTAGAGCTCCCAGCTCAAAATCGTAATGTCATATCCCAAGGCTTTCCTCAACGTTTGGCAAATGCCGACGATTTAAAACAAACCTGAAAAGACACAACCGACATCTTCACGTTCTTCTTGCTTTTATCTCTTGGACGTTGTGGTAATGGTGGTATTGGGTCTAGAGCTCCCAGCTCAAAGAGTGATGTCTTATGCCAAGGCTTTCCCACAAACTAACTCCACCTGTAACCCCCATCCCTAACATTAACTGTCAAACTAACTTAGTTTTAGAGCTATCATCTCAGAGGGTGTTGCCCTATCCCAAGGATTTCCCTCAAACAAACCCTACCTGTAACACCATCCTAAAACGAACCATCAAACTAACTCGGGTCTAGAGCTCCCAGCTCAAAATCGTAATGCCATATCCCAAGGCTTTCTTCAAACTAACTCTACTTGTAATGAAAGGAAAGGCCAGACGGCTGCACAGAAAACTGAAATCCAAATGCCTTTATTATTTTTTTTATTATTGCTTCAGCCATGACTGGACGAGCACTCTGCAGTGAGGAGATCATGCTGTTGGAGTCGGCTCACCTGGGATCTTTTGTGTGTTGTACCTAACTCTACATGTAACCCCCATTCCTAACAGTAACCATCAAACTAACTTGGGTTTAGAGCTACCAGCTCTATTGGTCCTATTCTGTGGCTTTCCCTCAAATTAATTCTCCCTTTAACCTCATCTCTAACACTTATGACATGTACACACGGTCGGACTTTCCGGCAGAAAAAGTCTGACGGAATCATTTCATCAGATATTCCGATCGTCTGTGGGCTTCAGCGGACTTTTTTTTTCAAAAATTCTGACGGACCTAGAAATAGAACGTTGATGGAAGCAATTCCTATCGGGAAAATCGTTCATCTGTATGCTGTTCCAAAAATTACGCAAGGGCAGCTATTGGCTACTGGCTATTTAACTTCCTTTTTCTAGTCCGGTCGTACGTGTTGTACATCACCATGTTCTAAGCGATTGGACTTTGGTGTGATCGTGTGTAGGCAAGTTCGGATTTTTAGCTGAGAAAGCTGTCATATAAACTTATCAAGGGTGCTGACTATTGCCCTTTCCCCCTACCTCCTCCATTCAAAGGATCTATGAATGGAGAAGGTTGACCTTCCATTCATCTGCCTGGCCTCCATTCATAGGACATGATTCATTCAGGGAAGCTATAGTACAACTTCTATGAATGGAGGAGGGGGTGGAAAGGTTGGACATAGTCGGCACTCTTGATGAGCGTATATGACAGGTTCCTGTCAGACCCCTGCTAGACCAAAAGATTACATGGGGGTGTATCAAAAGAGGAGACTTCAAGTTAAGTACCAGCTATAAACTCAAGGGACATCTACAAACTGTAAGTAATGTTCCTTGTGCTGATTTTAATTTAAATGTTTTACTAAACTTACACTCCAACATATCAAACTTGCATTCATGCAGCAGACATAACCACTATGCCAACTGAATTTTGCATTTTTCCTATGACGGAGTGTGCAACATGAGAGGAAATGCCCTGAGTAAATCTCACCAGTAGAGTCCCCAAAACATATAACAAGCTAGGAACTGATCAGCCCACCACACTCTGCATATAACCAAAGTGTAGCACCCTTCTAGCGTAGTAGCCTGCTAGGTAAATTTTATTGGCTCCACTGTAATCAGAGGAGCAGAGGTTTATTGTTTAGGGCTGTTCAATGGCTCATAGGCTGTTGATCTGTTGTTCTCCCTGTTGTTCTCCCCTTAGAATCATAGTGAGAGGAAGAACAGGATATGCAACCTAAACATTTGTGGAATGCTAGCCAATCCAGTAGGTGGCGAGAGGACCCACAAATAGTCTGAGGCTTGAGAAGCAGGGTACAGTGTTCCTGGATCCAGTCCTGCTGGAGGAGACCATTCTATAAAAAGCCTTCAGGAAGACACCAAGGTCCCAGCTAGGGTTATCTGGGGGGCCTATTTGTAAGCTTAAATCCAGGGATTAAGTTTGGATCTGGAAAACTCACTGGAGAGAGCAAAGAGGACATTGGTGGGAAAGAGTCCAGATGTCCTATGGTCTATTTTTCCCTCCCTAGGAAGAACTAGGGAGATGTGGGTAAATGTCTTCAAGGCTGAAGAGTAGTGACTGTGTATATCTTTTTAACTGCCGGTACTATTCAATGTCAGCGTAGGGGGGACATTTCTTTTTGTACAAGTGCAGCCAGAAAGTTGAGAAGTCCTGTAGTTATCAAGTTCTACCATTTAATGTGGGTATCCTATACTCCCCTTATCTCTATTCAGAAGTTCATCATTTCGAATAGAAGAAAAAATAAGAGTGTTCTTTGGAGCCAGTGGAAGAGTGTGCCTGGCTGTGGGTGCTATATTTTTTAAAATTTTCTTGATGTTTCTCAACATTTTCCCATCATATTCACGTCTTGGTTTCTCCTTTGTGACCCGAGTCTAATGAGAAAAGTGTGTCATTATCGGCTGCATTTAGTTGGGTGACGACAGATCCAAACAGCTGTAAATACCATTACACGTGCCTGCGCGCATAGGATCATTTCTACGCTGCCCCGGGTGGTGGGGAATGGATCCATTTCAGCTCTTGTCAGGTCAATGATTGGCCACAGGGGAGTGAAAATGAGTGTTTGCTGTCAGTCCTGGCTGAGGCCAGCTGCCCCGATATCAAATTCCGCAGCAAGCACTGATATCACCAAACCACTCACCCCAGAGCTCCCAGTATGCTGGGATGGGAAACAGAGATATCTCTCATAGCAAAATAAGGGGGGCGACACACCCCTGAGTACAGGTCCCATAAAGAATCAAGGCACAAAAAATTAACCATTCATCCCTCTGGTGATTTTTTTTACTAATATAAAATAATTAGGCAGAGGACATACCCTTACTATGCCCCTGATCATGGAAACTGTGAAAACTTAAAGTGTATCTAACCCCAAACACAAATGTGTATTATGATGAAGCTCACAGTCCTTAGATGTGGTGGCGGCATCAGTTTTGGTGATTCTGTCAGTAACATACGTTCTGGGGTGACAACACTCACAAACTGCACTGTATCTATGGAGGAGCAGCATTTTCATCCTAGGAGAGGACTGCAAACATTTCCTCCTCTCCTTTTCTCTATAACACAGAGGGAAGTGTTCTGCAGTCTGAGGAGATAGTTGGTAACAATGTAACTGATAAGAGTGTACGTTAAGCCGGGTACACACGGGCCGAATGTTGGGAGACATTTCCCGGTTCAGAAAAAAAATGTCCGACATTCGACCCGTGTGTATGTCAGTCTGTCCAGATTCTGTCGGATGAGCATGCTGGAAAACCAGCAGCCGACAGACTCTTGATCAGTGCTCTCTGCTGTCGGAACACAATAGCTTAGCAGGGGAGATCGCTATACTAACTTTGCATGGTTTATCAGCTCTGACCTGAGCTGACAGTTTTTTTCATTGAACACGCTGGGTAGAATGGAAAAAACGAATAGTGTGCACCAGGCTTTAGACAGAAAAGAGACAGAGAAGAGATTCATGTATGGGTAGGCTGGTTGTACAGAAGTTGATCTACCGACCAATACGACCGGTAGCCAGCATTACTGATCAGTGTATTCTGATGGTGGAGAAGGCTCCCCACTGTCAGAATACAATAACTCCATTGGAAGGATTCCCCCATCCACACACTTGATGTAAATTGGCTAATTTTTTTTTAGGGGTGCTCAACCCACTGGTTGACCAAAAAAATTATTATTAATGTATGGCCTGCCTTACAGAGCAGATAGAACGAAACAGTTTTAGAGTTATATGTACCAGACCAGAGGGACACAATAAAAGACATTTACTGTTAGGGTTTTACATATAATACATACATACATACCTATATTGTACCAGCATGACAGGCAATGTCCATGGTTTGTCCAGTATGGTGGAGAGGAACTTGAGTAGCCTGCACAAAGCCCTGACCTTAACCCTACTGAACAGCTTTGGGGTGAATTGGATCACAGATTGCAGGTCAAGTCTTCTCATCCATCAATGAGCCCATAAATGAATTGGAAAACCAATCTCAAGCAATGTTTTCTCATCCAACATAAATACCTGACCTCATAAATGGTGGCCATTTCAATAAGGACATGGTTTGACCTGTTTGATGTGTAAGAACCCAAGTGGTCTACACAAAGCCCTGACTTCAACCTTACTGAACACCTTCGGGATGAACACAGATTGTAAGCCAGGTCTTCTCATCCAACATTGAGCCCATAATGGTGGCCATTTTCAAAAAGGACATGGTTTGCCCAGTTTGGTGTTGAGAAGACCAGAGTGGCCTGTACCAAGCCCTGGCCTCGACTCTCCTGAACACCTTTGGGATGGTTTGAAATGCTAATTATGAACCAACTCTTCTGTCCAACGTCAGTACCTGAGCTCACAAGCTCCATGGTTTGCTCAGTATAGTGTGGAGGTAATTGGGTAGCCTGCACAAAGCCCTGACCTCAACCCTACTGAAAAGCTGTGGGATGAATTGGAACGCTGATTGCAAGCCAGGTCTCCTCGTCTAACATCAATACCTGGCATCATAAATGGGGGCCATTTCCATTAGAACATGGTTTGATCAGTTTGGTGTGGTATGGCCTGCACCAAGCCCTGGCCTCAACCCTGCTGAATACATTTAGGATGGATTGAAACACCAATTATGAACCAACTCCTCCATCCAACATCAGTACCTGACCTCACAAATGCTCTGATTGGTTGCTATAGATCATGGCACTTTGCATGCACTCTTTCATTTTTTCTTTGGCTTTTTAAGCTCTTTTGAGATAATTTTCCCTTTCAAGATTAAAACTTGAAAGGGAAAAATCATTTGCACACAGATCCCCCACCCCCAAGATCAAGGTCCCGGTTTCATGGCCTTTAGCCAACAGCATCTCTAACGGAACTGCAAAGGCAAACAAAGCAGAACTATGATGCACCAAACAAGACACAAAACACAAATACAAAAACAATAAGCTACGACATCTAAACATTGATTGTAATCACGCACAGATGATGAGTGTTTGTGGCATGATAAAAACATCCCTCAGCATAAACCTTAATTTACCTTTGCCAAGGCCCACCACAGTGACGGGATGTCTGTGCTCTGAAAAACCAGGACCAGTTTTGCAGCTGTTTACAAGTTTGTCATTTACAATTCAAGTGAGCAATAGTAAATGGATGATGTTGTAAACTGAATTCTGATGTATCTGTTTTTTATTTGACGGACTTCTTTAATTGCAATTAGCCATTTAAAAAAGGATTTATTTATCTTCTTTTTCTGGATGATCTAAATTTGGGCAGATTGGTGGTGTCTGACAAAATGATTTTACATTTTTTACTTGTTGTTTTGGTTGCTTTTTTTTAATTGCACCTGACAGCTGTAATGCCGTTGTGCATATGGGTACGTTTAATGTATATAACATATGCACTGAGGCTGTATTCACTTCCAAATTGCTTGGTTACTGCAAGGAAACCATGGCAAAAAAGGGAACTATTGGAATAAAATGAATGGGGGGACTGATGACTAGTAAAGAAATAGGCAAGACACAGCTAATTTCTAAGATAGTAGTCCTGGCAGTCAAATATGAGATCAGTTGGGAGGTGCCACAGGGGTCGAAACGGTGGTGTTGGCTGGGAGATCAATCAAGAGAGCTTGGCTTGAGAGAGGTTATCCAGTTACCCAACTTACTTAATAATAAGGAAATGTGAAAAATAGGATTGGGTGGCAGTATGATCATCATAAAAGTTAAGCAAGTGAAGTCTTTGGGAGTCAATGTTATACTGTACGTAGTTGGGATTTGTATATAATGGGAGCACATTTAGTAGAATGGGGCTTATCCATTGCCCAGTTGTTGGTGAATCTACCTGAGCCTGGTCTACTGGAGGAAGTCAGGTGTCCACAATTTGAGCCCATTGTTGTTTCAAGTTGCTGGGGTGTGGCTGGGGAAATCTTAGTTAAGTCTTCATGTTGTTATATAATGGGAGCACATTTAGTAGAATGGGGCTTATCCATTGTCCAGTTGTTGGTGAATCTACCTCAGTCTGGTCTACTGGAGGAAGTCAGGTGTCCACAACTTGAGCCCATTGTTGTTTCAAGTTGCTGGGGTGTGGCTTGGGAAATCTTAGTTAAGTCTTCATGTTGGTGGACGTCAAAGACCCCTTCCTGGAGACATTTGTTGACAGCTATCATGGTATTTATGTTGATATGGCTATTTGCCCAGTCGTTGGTGAATCTACCTGAGTTTGGTTTGCTGTAAGAAATCAGATATGAACAATTTGAGTACATAGTTGTTTCAAGTTGTTGGAGTGTGGCTGGGGATGGGGAAATCTTAGTCAAGTCTTCATGTTGGTGGACTTCAAAAACTCCTTCCTGGTGTCATTTGATAACAGCTGTCATGGTATTTATGTTGGTATGGCTATTTGTGTTACACAGCAGCCTTGGATGGTGTGGGCTTGACAAAGGGAAGCCCAGTCTTCACTAGGAAACCCCTTAAGTGAATTCCAGTAAGGCAAATGGGGCATGAGCGTGCCCTCAATTCTCGTTGGCGCCAGACGGACTATTTAAAGGATGCTTCTGCTCATCATTAGTGCTGACTGGTCTTCAGCTTTTCCCTGTGTCCTGCGTGTATCCTGTATCTGATCTCCATTGATGACATGGCTTGTTACTGGCCTAACCCTGGATTCAGCTTGTATTTCTGCCTGCCTGTTCCTGACCTCTGCTCTATTCCTTGGTATCACTGCTCCTGGGACAGGAGCTGTGGCTGCAGAGGAAGCATCGGCTTATGCGGCTCCAGCTCCCTCAGCGGCCACCTGCTTTCTCCAGCTCAAAGCACTCTGATGCTTTGGGATGGTGGGTTGGCAAGCCCAGAACACGATCAACAGGTTGTCGACCATGGGCATGCGCTTTTCTGGTGTGAGAGGCTTTTGAGTGGCAAAAGGAGTCTGGTTAACCTCAGTTGCAGCACTGGTAAGGGGTCATTTTGACCAAGAGTGATCCATGACAATTTACTTCCTGTTATTTATTGATAACGCGGAATTGATAACGCGGGCAAACAAAAGGCTAATGAAAACACATCTGTTTCATTATATGTGTTTGAGAAAAATTAAGGGCCAAAAATTGGTGCATCCCCCAGTCATATCTAGTATTAAGCAAGCTTGTTAGCATTCATCTACAGGAATTTACTGTGTCAATATTCTGGTAAATGAAAAATTAAATGGCAGAATGGTGGGTCTTAGGGCCTTTAAAATGTCATATGTACCATTATCATTTTATACTTTTGTGCAGAGCAATAATATAAAATAATTAGAATTTTTTTTTTATATGTAAGCTAATTGGCTGTGAATCCCCCTTGAGTATTTAAACTGAATTCGTTAATGGAGAAATGATCAGTGACAATCCCCATGATGGTGGGTAATAACTAGACCTAGTTTAGTCAGGAAGCAGCAGGTAGGTTCGCGAGAGGAGAAGTGCTCTATCCAGGGAGAAGAAAATGCATACCTAAGAGAAATACGTTCCCATCAAACCTTAAAAATACCATGGCCTTTTATTTATTTTTAATTACTCGTCCCAAGCACCTCATGGTGAAAACACCATTAGCGATGTGCACCCTGCCAAAATCTCTTTCTCGCAATTAGGAACGCGCCAGAAAACACTTAATAGTTTTGAAGAACAACAAAACAAGTGCTCAGTAAGCCATCTTATTAACAGCAAGACAAAATCTGCCTAAGCGTGAGAGAAGCCTCCAAGGCTATTGTCAATGACAGGTAAAATACGTCAGAAAAGGTAAAAGGAGGATTCAAATTATAAAAAAAAAAGTTGTAGGAGTAAAGTCAGCCTACCCAAAATTTTAGTGTTTGACCCCCTTACACATGGTCGGAGAATCCGTCGGAATGTGTCCTATCAGACCGTGTTGTCGGATAATCCGACTGTGTGTGGTATGCATCGGACTGTTTCCGTCGGAATATCCGTCGGACCCAAATTTTCCAACTTGTTGGAAATTATTTCCGACAAACTGTTCCGATCGGACATACTCCGATCATGTGTAGAGAATTCCAATCGGACAAAGTGCCACGCATGCTCAGATCAAATTCCTACATCAAAGCTATTGGCTACTAGTCTGAACGTAGTCCCATCGTAATGAAATTACGTCATCACGTTCTGAAAGATCGGATTTTTCGACAACTTTGTCCGACCGTGTGTATGCAACAGTTTCGGACACAATCCAACAGACAAAATCCGACGGACAAAATCCGACGTATTTGGTTGGCAGAATGTCCGACCGTGTGTACGGGGGCTTAGAGTGAAAAACCATGACAGTTTCTTCCATTACTTGGGGACTCATCACTATTGATGAGATGTCTACTCTGAGATCCTGGGTGGAGAATGGATGATTTGAAATACCCCCATCAATTCCCAGGTGGACAACAGAGCTGGGAATTATGATACCTTGCTGCCCCTGAAAATTCTTCTGCCCTGGCCTGCCTGTATATCATGGAGTATTCCATGAGTATGTGTGTTCTATTACTGGTGTTAGGATGTCCTCTTTTAAATGCACCAATTGATTTATTTTTTCTACAGTGCTAATATCCTGATTGCTCTCAGCTCAGGATTAACTGAGGATCAAGGCTTCTAAATAAGTCAATACTTCTAATTACTACAACGTGCAAACCGCAGTTTAATTAGGCTTATTTTAGGTTAAACCATGCATGTATTTTAAAGACCAGTAAAGACATTTATTTTGACCAGATGTATCCACAGGAGGCCCCCCAGACAATAGAGTCCAATCTTCACATCTCTCGGCATAAGCTTATAGTAGAAAATTATAGTATCTTCTATAATGTTTACAGATTGCTGGGTGTCCAGTATAGAAACAATGGAGGGGGAGTCAAAGGCAGGGTATACAGTTGGCGGAGGAAAGAGGGGGAGTCAAACATTACAAGGTATGGGGGATGTTGGGGGAGTCAAAGCTTGCTTGGTGTCCGGTATGGAAGGGTGTAGGGGGTTTATAGAGTTCTTGGTGTCCAGTATAGAAGAGTAGAGGTGGTTTACAGATTATTGGGTGTCCACTATGGAATGGTGGAGGGGGCTTACAGATTTTTGGGTGTCCAATATGGAAGGGTGGAGGGGGCTTACAGATTGTTGGGTGTCCAGTATGGAAGGATGGAGGAGGCTTGCAGATTGTTGGGTGTCCAGAATGGGTGTGGGGTGGAAGGGCAGTAACAGATAACAGGGAGTACAGTATAAGGGGAATGGAGAGGAAGTCAAAGATTGAAGGATGTATAGTATGTGAGGATAGAGAGGGAGTCACAGAGAGAGTCAGTGGTAGAGGGGCACTGGACACAAATTTTTATCAAAAATTGGACAAAATAAGTTGCGTCTCTGATATGCAATCTCAGAATCCAAAAGTGAGACGTGATTACCTACCCCTCTCTAGTTCCATGTAAGGTGACATCAAAGCTCCTTTTGGTGCCTCGTCTAAGAGGGTTATGATTTTTATCATTAAATGTGATGATGACAAGTAAATTTACTGACAAACAGTTCACCCTTCATATTGATCCAACAGATGGGTGTCCATTTATCTTATTCTTTCTGCCCCTGGATGCATAATCCAAGTTGCTATGACCTCGGATCCAGCAACCTCACAATCCAATCAGTTTGCTTTCATGACCACCAAGGTGTTGTCATTGGATTTTGTCAAGGGTCAAAGTTGGACATGAAATTGAGATCCAGATGAATAGTACCCCTGGGATTAGGAAGCTCTTTGCAGGATGTGCCAGGTCCTCACTGGCACAATTTTATTCCTACACAATAATAACATATTTTTTTTCTGAATATTCATGTAACAGGTCTCTTTACAAGGTCCTTGAACAGCCCAAATGTGTCTTCAACCACCCTTCATATCGATCCAATGGATGGGTGTCCGTGGAATATTCTCTCCCAGTTCCTGGGTGCACCATCCAAGTTCCCATGACCTCGGGTCCAGCAGCCTGACAATCCAAGTAGTTTGTTTCCATGGCCACCAAGGCACTGCCATTAGTTTGTGGTCAAGGGTCAAAGTTGGCCTTGAAACTGAGGTCTAGGTGGACAGTACACCTGGTATTGGGAAGCTTTTTGTATGATATGTCAGGACCTCCCAAGCATATTTTTATGCCTACTCAGTAATAGTGTTTTTTACCAAATGTTGATGTAATAGTACCCTTTGTGAAGTCCTTGCGAAAGTCCAATGTGTCTTCAAACACTCTTCGTATCGATTCAGTAGATGTGTCCATGGAGATTTCTCTCTCTGTTTCGGGATGCACCATCCAAATTGCCTTGAGCTCATGTCCAACAGCCTCACAACCTAAGTCGTTTGCTTTCGAGTCAAGTCATTCGTTTGTTGTCAAGGGTCAAGGTTGAACCTGAAATTAAGGTCTAGGTGGAAAGTACCCCTGGAATTGGGAAGCTTTCTACAGGCTGTGCTAGTTACTCACTGGCACGTTTTTATGTCTACTCAATAATAGCATTTGTTTCGGAATATTCATGTAACAGGTTGCTTTGCAAGGTCCTCAAAAAACCTGATTTAAACCTGCCAGCTCAAATTTTAAGTTTTGGCTGTTTAAAGTAAACACATTGGTCTGGTGGATATTAACAAAAATAAATCATCTTTTAGGAGGTGAAATATGAAGCAAATTTGCTTTTTGATTCACGATTTCCATTCTTTGCTCTGTATTTCATTCCAAAAAAAAAAAAGAAACAAAATCAGCTCTACAGAAGGATCACTTACATGTGAGTCATACGAGGGTTCATCTCAAAAGCATCTTTGGAAATATATTTGAGCCCGGTGTTAGAAATGGTCCTGTGGATACAAAACATAGAAGCAACTAAGGATCAATTGACTAATTGCCTCCAAATCCCGCCCCAAGGATGCTAATGTCAGCCCATCCTTAGTCTGAAATGGCCGATAAAATGAAATGATATTACAGTACTCAAGCCAGGAAATGAGATGGGCTCTATCTTATTTGCTGCAGCTTCCAATGAACATTGTGAGAAGCTCACATTGTGCAGTGAAAATAGAGTTAGCAATTTCAGTCAAGGAGAGGAGCCCTTGTACAACTGTACGAGTTCGAAGGTAAAACTGGAGTTCAATTTTATGTTTTTGGATCAGTATGAGAGCCAGGCAGCTAACATTTTCAGAAATGTAATCAGCAATGACAACGTGCATATTCCTTGAGTACGGGTCCTTTTAATGTAAATCACTATTATTATTATACAGGATTTAAATCATCTTATCCATTATTATTTTTCATCAATAGTTAACAATCTTGCAACTATATGCATACATGTTTGTTCATTACATATGCAAATTCTGCTTCCTAATACTATTGGACATCTTGAACTAACCCCCTCCCCAACGCCTTACGTACCCACAACCAAGGTCTGGACCAATGTTTCCATCCTCAGGCATTACACTAATTTCAGTGCTGGTAGTACTTGTGCACTATTGAGTCCTCATTGACTTGAATGAAGCCATATGCTGAGTATCTCCAACTATGGCCCTATTCATGTCAATGTAAAGGCAGCACTTAGAAGAATTTCATAGCCAAGGATGTAAACACTGCTACAGTGCCACAGAGGTAAGTAAAGGGCTGGCCAGGGCTTGGAGTAGTTCAGTTTAGCTCAGGAGTAGGGATGAGCTTGCTTTTGTTCGGAAGCAAGTCCAAATCTGGAAACCAGCTACCATTCCTGGTCCACTGAGCTGCCACTGTCCAATGTAATATAGCCATATTAGGTCAATGATGTCATGAGCATTCCAATCACTTTGTAATCCCGAGGCCTGCAGCTCATTGAACCACAAATGACAGCTAACTTCACAGTTTTTGACCAAGGGTGGGATAGGAAGGGGGGCTGGGTAAGTAGACCTGGGCTTGTCGTTTAAATCAACCCGCCCTTTAAAATATTTGCTTTAAGGGTGAGTGTACTTGAACCTCTAAGCTAACTTTGATATCAAGTCAAGTTGAGGTCACTTTTAGCGTAAGTTGTTTCATTAAATCCAACTGAAACTCTGTTTTCCACATCCCGTCAAAAATGCTTCATAATCTGTTGGGATCAAACAAGAAATTTAATTGTATACTAACCCTAAGAGGCTGGCTGCACTTATGCACCATTGAGTCCCCATTGACGTCAATGAGGCCATTTAATGAAGATCTCCAACTCCATTCAAGTCAATGTACAGATATTAGAGAATTACATAGCTAAGGAAGGATGTAAACACTGGACCGGGACCCGGGGCAGACTGACCATTGGGCCACTCGGGCACTGACCGAGGGCCCCGTGCTACTAGGGGGCCCCATCAGGGTTACCAGCCTCAGTAAAACCAGGGACAGTATGTAAAAATCAGTTTTTTTTACATCTGTCTCTGAAATGTCCCTTACCGACATCCTTTTGGTCTAAAAATCCAGAAATTATAGCTGCCCCACCTCTCCAGGACCTTCTCAGCCAATAGAAACATGTCTGTGTATACTGTGTGATTGTATATTGTGTGTGTGTGTGTTTGTGTATACTGTGTAGCCCCATAATGTTTGATTGCCTGGGGGCCCCATAAACTCTTATTGCCCGGGTGCCCCATGAGTTGTCAGTCCGCCCCTGACACTGCTGTGCACCAGAGGTAAGTAAAAGGTTGGGTGAAGAGTGGCGTAGTTCAGTTTAGCTCAGAAATAGGGATAAACTTGCTTTTGTTTGGGACCATGATTGGGTCCTAACCTTGAAACCAGCTGTCAGTCTTGGTCCACTGCCCAATGTCTTTGACCTAATATGGCATTGTGGTCATATTAGCTCAAAATGTCACAAACATTTCTGCCCCTTGGTAATCCTCCAGCCCATAGCTCATTGGACCAAGAATGACAGATGATTTTTGGATTTGAACCTGGACCTGGTTCTGAACAAATGCAGGGGGGCTGGGTGATGGTAGCATTGGACCAAGAATGACAGCTGACATTTGGATTTAGACATGAACCCGGTTCTGAACAAACCCAGTAGGGCTTGGTGAAGGTAGCATTGGATCAAGAATGACAGATGATTTTTGGATTTAGACCTGAACCTGGTTCTGAACAAACCCAGGAGGGCCTGGTGAAGGTAGCATTGGACCATAAATGACAGCTGATTTTTAGATTTAGACCTTTACCTGGTTCTGAACAAACCCAGGAGGGCTTGGTGAAGGCAGCATCGGACTAAGCCCCTGTACACACGGTCGCAGATTTCGACAACCAAATCCGTCGGATTTTGTCCGTCGGATCTTGTCCGAAACTGTTGCATACACACGACTAAGTTGTCAAAAAATCAGATCATTCAGAACGTGATGACGTCATTTCGTTACGATGGGACTACATTCAGGCTAGCAGCCAATAGCTTTGATGTAGGAATTTGATCTGAGCATGCGTGGCACTTGGTCCGATCAAAATTCTCTACACATGATCGGAGTATGTCCGATCGGACCAGTTGGTCGGGAAATATTTCCAACATGTTGGAAAATTGGGTCCGACGGATATTCCGACGGAATCAGTCCGATGCATACCACACACAGTCAGATTATCCGACGACACGGTCCGATAGGACACATTCCGACGGATTCTCCAACCGTGTGTACAAGGGCTTTGTGTGGGTGTGTGTCTATAATTGTCTCTATCCCTGTATATTGTGTTTCATTAAGATGCTCATTTTTATCTTGTTATCCGAGCTGGACTGGGGCAAAAATTTGGCCCTGGACTTCATCCAGACCAGCCTACATTAATTTTGCAAAGAAGCATAAAACAGTTTATAAAACTATACACAATTGTGCAAAAAAAACCATAAGTAGCATAACATAAGGAGTCCTCACTAACCTTTTATTATTTCACTTATTCTTTTCTGTATTTTTCTCATCTTTCTCACATCACTGCATGAAGTTGAGGGAAAGCTGCGCAGCCATTACATTGTCACTGAAACCGGCCCACTGAGCCATCGGCCCACCGGGAAACTCCCAATGGCCAGTACATGCCTGCTTGTTATTTATTCAAGGTGCCCAACTGCCCATATAAAGCAGTCAATTTACGCAGCACTCCACAAATACATTGCACACTTACATCGGTCCCTACCCTCAAGGACCCCACAATCCAAGGTCCCCAACTCACATTTATATACTAGGGCCAATTTTGAACAGAAGCCAATTAAGCTACCAGCGTGTCTTTGGAGTGTGGGAGGAAACCAGAATACCCATGGGAAACCCACAGAGGCACAGGGAGAACATGCAAACTCCAGGCAGGTAGTGTCATGGATTTGAACCAGCAACCCTTTTTACTGCTAGAGTGGTACCCACTACACCACTGTGCCGCCCAATTAGGTAGACCTGGACTCGTCTTTTAAATCAACCCTGTTCTATGAAAGCGTTGCTTAAAGGGTTAGCATACATGAACCCCTGAGCTAACTTTGAGATCAAGTTGAGGTCGCTTTTAGCCTAAATACAACTCAATCCCTGCTTCACATCCTTCAAATGTGCTCCATAAACTGTTGGAAGCCAACTACACATGCCAATGTATTAATACTCCTAGGATGACTTTTTCGGACAGAACAAGAATGCTTTCTCAGAATTGGTATGTAAAACATAATATAACACCAGCTTTAATTAAAATGAAGACGGGACAGTTGACTATGAAATATGAGTTTCACAAATGGCCCGATCCTTTGAGGGGATTCTGCACTGACCTTGGTCCCCATCCCGCCTCAGAAAGCACTCTCCTTTCAGGTCAACCCTTCATTCAAGGTCACTTCCCTTCTCCCTAAACATCCTGAACCATCCATCTTTCCTCCCCCTGGCAGCTATGGGAGACGTGATGACAAGAAAAATTAATGTCTGTCCACTGGGAGACAAGCGAGGGCTGAGTACTCACAGATTTTTTAGCTCTCTGAAGTTCTTCATGTCCGCCTGCGTTAGGTTCAACAAGTCCCTCTGATTCTCGATCACCCTGTTGGAAGAGACAGATACATCAATCAAAATTTAAGGATTCCCCTGGGCGAGATAGGCAAAGAGACCCGGAGGCCGCAGTGTCTCCGTTACAATGTCACCGCGGAGTCACAGTCTGGGTCATTATAATGTGATGCTTCGCTGCGCATAATCGCTAGCCTTTATGCGATCACCACAGAAGGGACACTTTTATATATTTTTTATTAGAACACTATTATCTGAACAAAGAAATGTATCAAATATGAAACATACATAGCACAAAGTTTATTTAACGGTAATGTCCCAGTGCCCAATCTACGGTTGGGGGGGCTGCATGTGGCCCTTTGGTAATTATGGTGGTGCTCCCTGTGGCCCCTGTAGATTGGATTCTAGTAGTTAAATGGTTTGGTTTATTTCCTCAAGCTATCTTATTTTTTTCTCTGCTGTCCTTCCTTCTCATTTTAGTTTTTTTTAGCCACTTCAGCTCCGGAAAGTTCACGACCAGGCCATGTTTTTGCTTTTCAGAACTGTGCTACTTTAACTGGCAATTGCGCGGTCATTCAACCCTGTTCCCAAACAACATTTTCTGCTATGAAATATATCCAATACATTTTGGCCAAAATGTATTCTGCTACGTCTTTGGTAAAAAAAAAAAAAAATCCAATAAGTGTCTATTGATAGGTTTGCATGAAAGTTATACAGCGTCTACAAACGATGGTATTTTTCTAGAATTTTAATTAACTTTTTTTATACTAGTAATGGCGGAGATTAGCAACTTAAAGTGGGACTTTGATAGTGTGGCCTGCAATCTGACACCAGCTGACACTTTGTAGGAACTGAATAACTGTCACTGACATCTCCAGTGACACCAAAGGCGTAACTAGAACCTTCGGGGGCCCCAGTGCAAGAAACCATGAAGGATCCCCCCCATGGATCAGTGGCAAATAGGATCAGTCCACTGATGGTGGTGGGGGAATGGGATCAGCCCACAGATGGTGGAGGGGGAGTGGGATCAGTCCACTGATGGTGGTGGGGGAATGGGATCAGCCCACAGATGGTGGTGGGTGAATGGGATCAGTCTACTGATGGTGGTGGGGGAATGGGATCAGTCTACTGATGGTGGTGGGGGAATGGGATCAGTCCACTGATGGTGGTGGGGGAATGGGATCAGTCCACTGATGGTGGTGGGGGAATGGGATCAGTCCACTGATGGTGGTGGGGGAATGGGATCAGTCTACTGATGGTGTTGGGGGAATGGGATCAGTCTACTGATGGTGGTGGGGGAATGGAATCAGTCCACTGATGGTGGTCCCCCCCCCCTCAGTGGCAGAATTAGGGAAATCCCCCCCCTACTGTGGCGGAATGAGTGGGCAGGAAGGGCCCCCCAACAGTGGCATAACTCCAGTGCCCAGTGGCAAGTTGCGACCCTGGTAGATCCGCCACTGATCCACCATTAATAATATACACCGTCACTGTACTAATGACACTGGCTGTGAAGGGTTTAACATCTAGGGGCAATCAAGGGGTTTATTATGTGTCTAACAATGTATAATGTGTGCAATATGTGTTGCTTTTTACATCATATGGATTTGTTTCTTTTCAGGGAAAACAAACAATGCAATCTTTCCCTCTGTACACAGCCCTATGTTGATGGTCAAGTAGGAGTAGGCAGGTGAGGGCGAGTGCCCGAAAGCCAAAAAAGGTCATCGATGTACGGGTACGTCACTGCGTCTGTAGCAGCCGTCCTGTTCCAGTATATGTACTGCGATGGGTCAGCAAGTGGTCAATAAATGGTACAGAAAGCAATATCAAAATGTGGAACAAGTCATTTTAGGGTGGGCTACTGTAGGGGGAAATACCAACTTGTAAAGGGGCTATAAGAAAAGTTATCTCTAGCCGGTCCATGTGACGTGTCTATGATGAACCCCAAAGAATATCACCAGTCTCCAACAATTTCTGATCCTAAAGCATATTCCAAGGCTCACACAGTTCCTGATCCTAACCTAAAGCATATCCCAAGCCTCCAACAATTCCTGATCCAAAAGCATATCCCCAGTTTCCAACAGCCCTACGTCTAATCCCGTGTACATGCAGCTGGACTTTGACAGCAACAGAACAAATCCGTCTGACAATTCGACCGTATGGGGGCTTCATCGAACCTTTGCTGTCAAAAAATCAGACGGACTTTAGATTTAGATGTTTCAAATCTTTCCGACGGACTAGAGTCTGGTCGAAAAATTAATTTGTCTGTATGGTAGTCCGATATACGAAAACCGATGCTAGGGCAGCTATTGGCTACTGGCTATGATCTTCCTTATTCTAGTCCGGTCGTACGTCATCACGGTCGTATCCGTCGGACTTTGGTGTGATTGTGTGTGGCCAAGTCCGTTCATTTGGAAAGTCTGTCAGGAAGACCGTTGGACCTAGTCTGCCAGAAAGTCCAGTCGTGTGTACACAGCATAAAGCATATCAACAGCCTCCAACAACCCTAATCCTAAAGTATATCCCCAGTCTTCAACAATTTCTGACCCTAAAATATATCCTCAGTCTCCAACAATTCTTGATCCTAAAGCATTTCCTCAGCCTCCAACAATTTCCTGATCCTAAAGCATATCCCCAGTCTTCAACAATTCTGGATCCTAAAGCATATCCCCATTCTTCAACAATTCTTGATCCAAAAGCATATCCCCAGTCTCTGACAATTCCTGATCCTAAAATATATCCCCATGTTCCAACAACCCTACATCTAAGCCCTTGTACACACGGTCGGACATTCCGACGGAGAATGTCCGATCGGACCGTGTTGTCGGATAATCCAACCGTGTGTGGGCTCCATCGGACTGTTTCCGTCAGAATATCCGACGGACCAAGTTTTCCAGCTTTGCTATAAAACTTTCCGACAACATAATCCGATCGGACCTTGTCCGATCATGTGTAGAGAATTACGATCGGGCAAAGTGCCACGCATGCTCAGATCAAATTTCTAGACCAAAGCTATTGGCTACTAGCCTGAACGTAGTCCCGTCGTAACTAAATTACATCATCCGAACGATCGGATTTTCCGACAACTTTGTCCGACCGTGTGTATGCAAAAGTTTCGGACAAAATCCGTCGGATTTGGTTGTCGGAATGTCCGACTGTGTGAACAAGGGCTTAAGCATATCAACAGTCTACAACAACCCTAATCCTAGAGTATATCACCAGTCTCCAACGATTCCTGATCCCAAAGCATACCCCCAGTCTCTGACAACCCTAATCCCAAAGTATACCCCCAGTCTCCATCCACTCTAATCCCAAAGCATATTCCCAGTCTTCTACAATTCCTGATCTTAAAGCATATCCCTAGTCTTCAACCATTCCTGATCCTAAAGCATATCACCAGTCTCCAACAATTCCTGTTCCTAAAGCATATGCAAAGTCTTAAACAATTCCCGATCCTAAAGCCTATCCCCAGTCTCAAACAATTCCCGATCCTAAAGCCTATCCCCAGTCTCAAACAATTCCTGATCCTAAAGCATATGCAAAGTCTCAAACAATTCCCGATCCTAAAGCCTATCCCTAGTCTCAAACAATTCCCGATCCTAAAGCCTATCCCCAGTCTCAAACAATTCCCGATCCTAAAGCCTATCCCCAGTCTCAAACAATTCCCGATCCTAAAGCCTATCCCCAGTCTCAAACAATTCCCGATCCTAAAGCCTATCCCCAGTCTCAAACAATTCCCGATCCTAAAGCCTATCCCCAGTCTCAAACAATTCCCGATCCTAAAGCCTATCCCCAGTCTCAAACAATTCCCGATCCTAAAGCATATCCCCAGTCTCAAACAATTCCTGATCCTAAAGCATATGCAAAGTCTCAAACAATTCCCGATCCTAAAGCCTATCCCTAGTCTCAAACAATTCCCGATCCTAAAGCCTATCCCCAGTCTCAAACAATTCCCGATCCTAAAGCCTATCCCCAGTCTCAAACAATTCCCGATCCTAAAGCCTATCCCCAGTCTCAAACAATTCCCGATCCTAAAGCCTATCCCCAGTCTCAAACAATTCCCGATCCTAAAGCATATCCCCAGTCTCAAACAATTCCCGATCCTAAAGCATATCCCTATTCTCCAACAAATTCTGACCCTGAAGTATATCCCCAGTCTCTGACCATTACTAATTCCTAATATTCACTATGTCAATACTTGGAGTTTCAATGTAAAATATCTAAACCCGTCGTTTGAATAAGGAAAGTTTAGAACCTTCTCCAGCACGGTAGACTTCCCTAAGTGATGAAACGCCAATGTGGGCACAGTAGCAAAAACACTTTTTTGTAGAAGAGTGTAGAAGTGCTAGAACCTCTGTCCGTTCACTAGTCCTGTACCAGTGACCCTATTTCTTTCATTTCTTGTCTTGGTGTCACAATCATATCCAAGAAGTGCTTTGGCTTGAGTTGGACTTTCTCGTCACAATTATGACACCTTTAGCCCTTGTACACACGGTCGGACATTCCGACAACCAAATCCGTTGGATTTTGTCCGACGGATTTTGTCCGGAACCGTTGCATACACACGGTCGCACAAAGTTGTCGGAAAATCCGATCGTTCAGAATGTGATGACGTTATTTCGTTACGACGGGACTACGTTCAGGCTAGTAGCCAATAGCTTTGGTGTAGGAATTTGATCTGAGCATGCGTGGCACTTTGTCCGATCGGAATTCTCTACACATGATCGGAGTATATCCGATCGGAGCATTTTGTCGGAAAATTTTACCAACAAGTTGGAAAACTTGGTCCGTCGGATACTCGGACGGAAACAGTCTGATGGAGACCACACACAGTCGGAATATCCGACAAAACGGTCCGATCGGACACATTCCATCGGAATCTCCGGCCGTGTGTACAAGGGCTTAAACCTTATTGAGGTTTTTGAATGCTGGATCTGAACAGCAGATATATGACTGGCAACAAAATCACTTATATAAAGAGCCACCCACTTACTAGACATAAATCATTAGTTCAGAGCACCAATAAAGAACACCTGGCCTGAGGAACCAACTATGAAAACGTCTCCCAGCTGGGCAATTATTTTCATGGACTTTGTTGTTCGGTCATCGGCTCTGGGAAGCCTTTGAAGGAACCTCAGAGGTTTCATGGAGACTGACATTTACAAATGACTCGTTTTGGAGATCAATGGCTCCACACTGCCACATCTGGGTGATGGATGCAACTACCTTATGGCCTTAGGAGGTGGTATCAAGGAGAAGTCTATCTGCTCTATGGCTTTATGGTGATTCCATTAAAACGAAAACTAGTCAGGGTCAATGTAACCAGTAAACATAAATCAGTTCACATTAGGTGGACCTAAAATGAACTACGACACTAAATTGCCGTTTTTGCCAGCTGACAACTTTTAGTTAATTACACATGTCTGTTGAGAGATGATTGTACAAGCTAATAGGAGTCTCTTTGGTAATACTCAGCTCTCATGACATTCTTTCTAATAATGGACACCTCTCATGGCACTCTCTCTAGTCATTTCTAGCTGTCATGGCGCTTTCTCTGGTAATATCCAGCCCCCGGGGCACTCTTTGGTAATATTCAGCTCCCATGGCCCTCTCTCTCTGCTAATGTACAGCTCTCAGGACGCTCTCTCTGGTTATTTCAGGCTTTTATGGCACTCTCTGGTAATGTCCTGCACTCATAGCACTCTCTATGTTAATGAGAAGTGATCATGGCACACTCTCTGTTAATGTGCAGCTCCTATGACACTCCCCTTGGTAACATCCAGCTATCATGGAAATCTCTCTGGTAATGTCCAGCGCTCTTAGCAGTCTCTGGTATGGACCAACTCTCATGGCACTCTCTAGTAATGGTCATCTCTCATGGCACTCTCTAGTAATGGTCAGCTCTCATGGCACTCTCTAGTAATGGTCAGCTCTCATGGCACTCTCTAGTAATGGTCAGCTCTCATAGCACTCTCTAGTAATGGTCAGCTCTCATGGCACTCTCTAGTAATGGTCAGCTCTCATGGCACTCTCTAGTAATGGTCAGCTCTCATGGCACTCTATCTGGGAGTGCTCATAGTACTCTCTCTGGTAAGGGCCAGCTCTCATGGCACTCTCTATTAATGCCCAGCTCTGATGGCTCTCTCTCTGATAATGTCCAGCTCTCATAGTACTCTCTCTGGTAATGTCCTGAGAGCACTCTCTCTTTTAACGTACAGCTCTCATGGCACTCTCTCTGGTCATGTCTAGCTCTCATGACACTTTCTCAGGTACAGTCCAGTGATTATGGCATCCTCCTTGATAACATACAACAACTCACATAGCAATCCATCTGGTAAAATCCAGCTCTTGTGCCAATCTCTGGTAATGACCAACTCTCATGGCACTCGCTGGTAATAATCAGCTTTCATGGCACTCTCTCTGCTAATGTTATGTGCTTATAGCACTGTCTCTTTTAATGTCCAGCTCTCATGGCACTTTCTCTGGTGCAGCGATCATGGCATTCCCCCTGATAACATACAACTCACATAACTATTCCTCTGGTAATGTCCAGCTCACATTACACTCTCTCTGGTGTTGTCCAGCTCTTATGGCAATCGCTGATATTGAGCACCTCTCATGGTACTCTCTGGTAATGATCCATTTTCATGGCACTCCCTGGTAATGATCAGTTTTCATGGCACTCTCTGGTAATAATCAGTTTTCATGGCACTCTCTCTGGGAATGTCCAGCTCTCATGGCACTCTCTCTGGTAATGTCTAGCTCTCATGGCACTCTCTCTGGTAATGTCTAGCTCTCATGGCACTCTCTCTGGCAATGTCCAGTGCTCATGGCACTCTCTCTGGTAATGTCCAGCGCTCATGGTACTCTCTCTGGTAATGTCCAGCTCTCATGGCACTCTCTCTGGTAATGTCCAGCTCTCATGGCACTCTCTCTGGTAATGTCCAGCTCTCATGGCACTCTCTCTGGTAATGTCCAGCTCTCATGGCACTCTCTCTAGTAATGTCTAGCTTTCATGGCACTCTCTCTGGCAATGTCCAGTGCTCATGGCACTCTCTCTGGTAATGTCCAGCTCTCATGGCACTCTCTCTGGTAATGTCCAGTGCTCATGGCACTCTCTCTGGTAATGTCCAGCGCTCATGGCACTCTCTCTGGTAATGTCCAGCGCTCATGGCACTCTCTCTGGTAATGTCCAGCGCTCATGGTACTCTCTCTTGTAATGTCCAGCTCTCATGGCACTCTCTCTGGTAATGTCCAGCTCTCATGGCACTCTCTCTGGTAATGTCCAGCTCTCATGGCACTCTCTCTGGTAATGTCCAGCGCTCATGGCACTCTCTCTGGTAATGTCCAGCGCTCATGGCACTCTCTCTGGTAATGTCCAGCTCTCATGGCACTCTCTCTGGTAATGTCCAGCTCTCATGGCACTCTCTCTGGTTATGTCCAGTGCTCATGGCACTCTCTCTGGTAATGTCCAGCTCTCATGGCACTCTCTCTGGTAATGTCCAGCTCTCATGGCACTCTCTCTGGTAATGTCCAGCTCTCATGGCACTCTCTCTGGTAATGTCCAGCTCTCATGGCACTCTCTCTGGTAATGCCCAGTGCTCATGGAACTCTCTCTGATAATGTCCAGTTCTCATGGCACTTTCTCTGGTAATGTCCAGTGCTCATGGCACTCTCTCTGGTAATGTCCAGTGCTCATGGCACTCTCTCTGGTAATGTCCAGCTCTCATGGCACTCTCTCTGGTAATATCCAGCTCTCATGGCACTCTCTCTGGTAATGTCCAGCTCTCATGGCACTTTCTCTGGTAATGTCCAACTCTCATGGCACTCTCTCTGGTAATGTCCAGTGCTCATGGCACTCTCTCTGGTAATGTCCAGCTCTCATGGCACTCTCTCTGGTAATGTCCAGCTCTCATGGCACTCTCTCTGGCAATGCCCAGCTTTCTTTGCATTCACATGTCTGTCACAAGGCTACCTAGGGGTAAAGTACAGACCTCTCTCTGCTACTTAGCACTCTCTCATTTTAAAAATAAACGCGTCTTGTACCATTCTGTGGACGTATCATATCAGATACCCTTCAAGTCTCATAGCACTCACATACAAACCTCTTACTGCCCATGCAGTGCCTTTTGTTTTTCGTTTTTGTTTTCTTTTTTATACTTTTCGCTCATTTAACTTATAGACATCTTTGCACTTTCTCTATAAATATAATACTGTACATATAACAAATGCTGCATTTTACACTCAGCCTCATCTATCGATCTGCTATGAACGCTCTACTTGATAGAATTCCCAGCATTCCCGGCTCTCTCCCTGTAGTTTGTATACACAGATAACCTGGGTGAGCAGACAGATGACATCTCTCTAGGCGGGTTTTATATTTCTCGGCCCCTCTGCCCCCCTCCACCATGTGTAACACCCACTCTTAAAGTGCGGGCTGTTAATGAAGTGGGTGTCCTCTTTCACCATGAGGTCATCGGCAGAGAGGGAGGGGGGGGGGGGGTCACCCTTATTACCACCTTCCAGAGATTGCATCTATTGTATGATACCGCTGATGAAAACATCGCCCCAGATGAATGCGTCCCCCATGTTACACGCTCTCACATCGCTCCAATGACCCTCTCCGTCAAAACAATCGGTGCAGGCAGACAGGGGGGCGGGGGGGGGGGGCACTGAATTTATAGCCAGGGGGTCTTTCGTACATATGAGACAAGTCATTGGGAAAGAGGAGCTAAACTTGCACCCATAGCTGACTGTTCATACACATTAATGTTATGGGGGAATTAATTAAGCTGGATCACCGTAGACAAGATTAAAGTGCATCTCAAGCCAAAAATGTCATGGTTTTAGATATCTTCCAATGGGGACACAGCAGGGCTGGAGTATGAGAGTAAGAAGCAGCACAAGGAGCCAATAAGTTCATGTGCTGACAAGAAGCATGCTGATAGGAGGAGAGAGCAGAGTGACAGAGAGATGAGCTCATCACTGTGCTGCTTCTCTCTTCACTGTCCATTTACAAGCTGGGATGGATGATACTGGCCATCAGACTGAGGACATCTAGTGGAAGAATAAAGTACTGCAGAGGAATTCTCTGAAATAAAGTGATTGTAAGGGTTTTTTTTTTTAATAACAAACATATCATACTTACCTCCACCGTGCAGCTCGTTTCTGCATAGAGTGGCCCCCGAGCATCCTCTTCTGGGGTCCCCCGGTGGCTCTCGCGGCTCCTCCCCACATTAGATAACCCCCTTATGAGAAGCGCTCTCCTGAGGGGGTTACCCTGCGGGCACGCTCCTGAGTCCAGCATTCGGTGTCCATAGCCGGCCGACGAATGTATGACTCGGCCCCACCCCCTGGCGGCCCGCATCATTGTATTTGATTGACAGCAGTCGGAGCCAATGGCTGCGCTGCTATCAATCTATCCAATCAAGAGCCGAGAACTCCAGGCAGAGGGACAGCGCGTCCCCGCCGGGTCAAGTTCCAGGGCTCAGGTAAGTAAAACGCGGGGGCTGGGTGGCGGGTCACTGCCAGGTGTTTTTTCATCATAGGACGCATTAAGGTGAAAAAACACGAAGGTTTTCAACCCTTTAAAGGTGAATATTGCCACAAAAGCTGCTTTTGTTTTGTTTGTTTTTTAACATTTAATGGGCTATTCATTTTTATCTTATCTTTTGGCTGGAGTTCTCCAGAAGAAGAAGCACAAGGAGCCAATCAGTTTATGTGCTGCTGATAAGGATAATGATAGGAGGAGAGAGCAGAGTGACAGAGAGATGAGCCCATCACTGTGCTGCTTCTCCTTTCATTGTCCTTTCACAAGCTGGGATGACCTGGGCTCAGAGGAAGTGGGTTGAACGGTGCTGTCCAACAGACTAGTGGCAGAATAAAGTACGGCAGGGTATTTTTTTCGCAATTAAAGGTGAATATTGCAGCAAAATCTGCTTTTGTTATCTTAACAGTTAATGGGCTATTTATTTGTATCTTGTTATTTTTTTTGCTGCCGTTTTCCAGAAGAATCAGCAAAAAGAGCCAATCAGTTCATGTGCTGCTGATAAGCATGCTTATAGGAAGAGAGAGCAAAGTGACCGAGAGATGAGCTCATCACTTTGCTGCTTCTCCTTTCATTGTCCTCTCACAAGCTAGGATGACCTGGGCTCAGAGGAAGTGGGTTGAACGATGCCGGCCATTAGACTGAGGACATCTAGTGGCAGAAAAAAATTCTGCGGGTGTAATCTCTGAATTAAAGATGAATATTGCAGCAAAAGCTGCTTTTTGTTATCTTAACATTTATTGGGCTATTTATTTTTATCTTGTTATGTTTTGGCTGGAGTTCTCCAGAAGAAGCAGCAAAGGGAGCCAATCAGTTAATGTGTTGCTGATAAGAATGCTGATAGGAGGAGAGAGCAGAGTGACAGAGATGTGCTGCTTCTCCTTTCACTGTCTACTCACAGGCTGACTGGGATGACCTGGGCTCAGAGGAAGTGGGTTGAACAATGCTGCTAAGGACATCTAGTGGGAAAAAAGTACTGCAGGGGAAATCCTGAGAATGCTGATAGGATGAGAGAGCAGAGGGACAGAGAGATGAGCTCATCACTGTTTTGTTTCTCCTTTCACTATCCACTCACAGGCTGGCTGGGATGACCTGGACTCAGAGGAAGTAGATTGAACAATGCTGGCAATCAGACTGAGGGCTTCTAGTGGCAAAAAAGGGTACTGCAGGGGAGATGCTAAGAATGCTGATAGGAGAAGAGAGAAGAGTGACAGAGAGATTAACTCATCACTGTGCTGCTTCTCCTTTCACTGTCTACTCACAGGCTGGCTGGGATGAACTGGGCTCAGAGGAAGTAGGTTGTACAATGCTGGCCATCAGACTGAGGGCTTCTAGTGACAAAAAAGTACTGCAGGGGAGATGCTGAGAATGCTGATAAGAGAAGAGTGACAGAGAGACTAGTGCTGCTTCTCCTTTCACTGTCCAGTCATGGGCTCCTGAAACACAGCTGAGTAAGGAGCATGCATTAGTAGCGCCTGCATATCGCTGCCATCTATGGCGATCTGGAGCACTCTTCTTTTATTTTGGAACCTCAGGCATAAAATGTCTAAGGACAGGAACCCCCTGGGAGAGGACACATGGGAATGCGTTATGGGCCGCTATTTCTACTCTCTCCTCTGGCAGTCAAGTTGGTGCCGACCCGCGCTGCTTTCTCCCGAGGTGCTCACTCGCTGCGGACACCCTCTCCTGACCCTTGCGACTGGACGGATCACCCTCTCCCAGGACTTTTCACCCCTACAGACCGCATCACAGGCTGGAATGATCTGGGCTCAGGGGAAGTGGGTTGAACAATGCTGGCCATCAAACTAAGGACATCTAGTGGCAGAAAAAAAGTACTGCGGCGGAATTCTCTTAATTGAAGGCAAATATTACAGCAAAAGCTGGTTTTGTTATTTTAAAATGGAATAGGTCTTGTCACACCCCTGTTAAAATCAGTTCTTGGGGGGGTCGTGGGTAGAATGCCTCCTTACAGTGGTGGTCAGAAGACCACCCTTAGAGATAGTTGAAAATATCCTTGGTGTAATGCCATTGACTCTACCAAATGGTAATGGCTCTGGAACTTTGCAGACACCGTCAAATGAGAGGTCAAATAGCCACAGTTCAAAGAACCCCCAGCAACCTAAGGTGGAACCCTAGAGTTCCACATTACCCTGGTTGAGAATGACTGTTCTAGAGGGAACCCCCAGGTATGGAATATGCATAGTTACATTGGTCTAATGAGAGGTCAATTAGCCATACCTCAAAGAACCCCCAACAAACTCTGGAGAAACCCTACAACCCTAAAACCAATTCATTGGGGAGTGGTCAGTAGGAAGCCTCCTTACAGTAGTGGTCAGAAGGCCACCCTTAGAAAGAGTTGAAAAGATGTTTGAGTCAATAAAATGGGACCAATTATCTTTTTAACTCTCTCTAGGGGTGGCCTTCTGACCACGACTGTAAGGAGGCCTTCTACTGACCGACCCCCAGTGTTTTAGGGTTGTAGGGTTCCTCCAGGGTTTGTTGGGAGTTCTTTGAGCTGTGGATAATTGACCTTTAATTTAATGGTTTCTATAAAATTCCAGAGCCAATGCCACTTGGTAGAGTCAATGGAATGGCACCAATGAAGTAGCGTTGGCTCTGGAACTTTACAGACACCATCAAATTAAAGGTCAATTATCCACAGCTCAAAGAACCCCCGAGATGGTGCCGACCCGCGCGGCTTTCTCCCGAGGTGCTCACTCGCTGGGGACACCCTCTCCTGACCCTTGCAACTGGACTTTTCACCCTCTCCCAGGACTTTTCACCCCTACAGACCGCATCACAGACTGGAATGATCTGGGCTCAGGGGAAGTGGGTTGAACAATGCTGGCCATCAAACTAAGGACATCTAGTGGCAGAAAAAAAAGTACTGCGGTGGAATTCTCTTAATTGAAGGCAAATATTACAGCAAAAGCTGGTTTTGTTATTTTAAAATGGAATAGGTCTTGTCACACCCCTGTTAAAATCAGTTCTTGGGGGGGTCGTGGGTAGAATGCCTCCTTACAGTGATGGTCAGAAGACCACCCTTAGAGATAGTTGAAAATATCCTTGGTGTAATGCCATTGACTCTACCAAGTGGTAATGGCTCTGGAACTTTGCAGACACCGTCAAATGAGAGGTCAATTAGCCACAGTTCAAAGAACCCCCAGCAACCTAAGGTGGAACCCTAGAGTTCCACATCACCCTGGTTGAGAATGACTGTTCTAGATGGAACCCCCAGGTATGGAATATGCATAGTTACATTGGTCTAATGAGAGGTCAATTAGCCATACCTCAAAGAACCCCCAACAAACTCTGGAGAAACCCTACAACCCTAAAACCAATTCATTGGGGGATTGGTCAGTAGAAGGCCTCCTTACAGTAGTGGTCAGAAGGCCACCCTTAGAAAGAGTTGAAAAGATGGTTGAGTCAATAAAATGGGACCAATTATCTTTTTAACTCTCTCTAGGGGTGGCCTTCTGACCACGACTGTAAGGAGGCCTTCTACTGACCGACCCAGTGAATTGGTTTTAGGGTTGTAGGGTTCCTCCAGGGTTTGTTGGGAGTTCTTTGAGCTGTGGATAATTGACTTTTAATTTAATGGTGTCTGTAAAGTTCCAGAGCCAATGCCACTTAATTGGTGCCATTCCATTGACTCTACCAAGTGGCATTGGCTCTGGAACTTTTAGACACCATTAAATTAAAGGTCAATTATCCACAGCTCAAAGAACCCCCAACAAACCCTGGAGGAACTCTACAACCCTAAAACCAATTCACTGGGGGTCTGTCAGTTAAAGGCTGTGGATAATTGACCTTTAATTTAATGGTGTCTAAAAATTCCAGAGCCAATGCCACTTGGCAGAGTCAATGGAATGGCACCAATTAAGTAGCGTTGGCTCTGGAACTTTACAGACACCATCAAATTAAAGGTCAATTATCCACAGCTCAAAGAACCCCCGAGATGGTGCCGACCCGCTTTCTCCCGAGGTGCTCACTCGTTGGGGACACCCTCTCCTGACCCTTGCGACTGGACGGATCACCCTCTCCCAGGACTTTTCACCCCTACAGACCGCATCACAGGCTGGAATGATCTGGGCTCAGAGGAAGTGGGTTGAACAATGCTGGCCATCAAACTAAGGAGATCTAGTGGCAGAAAAAAAAAGTACTGTGGTGGAATTCTCTGAATTGAAGGTAAATATTACAGCAAAAGCTGGTTTTGTTATTTTAAAATGGAATAGGCTATCCTTTTTATTGTATTTTTTTGTCTGGAGTTCTCATTAAAATATTTCCAGGTCTGTTTTTGGTAAAGCCGATAGGACTTTGAATGTTACTGTACCAGCCTGCAGTTCTGCTTTAAGTCAACCCAATGTCTCCTTTAAAAGACATCATGTTATTATTACACAGGGCTATCAAATATTAATACATTAAACTCGCCCTAGATATTTACAATGTCCTTGGCATGGTCTATAGTAGTAGTTGCTGTTGAAGTGTATTGAGGGCCCCGAAGGAGTTTAGTAAGCACAACCCGGGGAAGTGATGCATTCTGTGTCCAGCGGGAGGCCGCCTGCCTCTGGAGGGTTGGTACTTTAGTTTAATTTGCAGACAGATTGCTGAGCACAGAGCGATGCGTCTGGTATAGTAAATGCATGGCGGCTCACAGCGTATGCTCTCTTTATCTGCAGAGGCTTTTACATGACTTTGGGTAACTAAGAGACTGTATAGGCAGTTGAAAAGGGGCTCTGTACCATTGAAAGTGGCAAAAATTCACCTATTGATCCTGCCAGAAATCTAGAATGCTCCTAAATTCCTGCCTTCTTATTGGTTAGCAAATGAGAGGTCAATTAGCCACAGTTCAAAGAACCCCCAGCAACTTCAGGAGAAACCCTAGAGTTCCACATCACCCTGGTTGAGAATGACTGTTCTAAAGGGAACCCCCCAGGTATGGAATATGCATAGTTACATTGGTCTAATGAGATGTCAATTAGCCACACTTCAAAGAACCCCCAACAAACCCTACAACCCTAAAACCAATTCATTGGGGAGCGGTCAGTAGGAAGCCTCCTTACAGTAGTGGTCAGAAGGCCACCCTTAGAGAGAGTTAAAAAGATGGAAGAGTCAATGGAATCTTTTTAACTCTCTCTAGGTGGGTGGCCTTCTGACCACTACTGTAAGGAGGCCTTCTACTGACTGACCCCCAGTGAATTGGTTTTAGGGTTGTAGGGTTCCTCCAGGGTTTGTTGGGGGTTCTTTGAGCTGTGGATAATTGACCTTTAGTTTAATGGTCTCTAAAAGTTCCAGAGCCAATGCCACGTGGTAGAGTCAATGGAATGGCACCAGTTAAGTCCCGTTGGCTCTGGAACTTTACAGACACCATCAAATTAAAGGTCAATTATTCACAGCTCAAATAACCCCCAGCAAACCCTGGAGGAACCCTACAACCCCAAAACCAATTCACAAGCGATCAGTCAGTAAAAGGTCTCCTTACAGTGGTGGTCAGAAGGCCACCCTTAGAGATAGTTGAAAAGATAATTGGTGTCATTCCATTGACTCTACTGGGTGCCGTTGGCTCTGGAACTGTACAGACACCGTCAAAAGAAAGGTCAATTAGCCACAGTTCAAGGAACCCTCACCAACCTCTGGAGGAACCCTAAAACCCCAAAACCAATTAATTGAGGGTCAGTGGGTAGAATGCTTCCTTACAGTGGTCGTTAGAATGTCACCCTTAGCCCTTGTACACACGGTCGGACATTCCGACAACCAAATCCGTCGGATTTTGTCGGACGGATTTTGTCCGAAACTGTTGCATACACACGAAATTCTCTACACATGATCGGACAAGGTCCGATCGGATCATGTTGTCGGAAAGTTTTATAGCCAAGCTGGAAAACTTGATCCATCGGATATTCCGGCGGAAACAGTCCAGTGGAGCCCACACACGGTCGGATTATCCGACAACACGGTCCGATCGGACATTTTCCATCGGAATGTCCGACCGTGTGTACAAGGGCTTAGAGATTGTAAAGTTCAAGAGCCATCGCCACTTGGTAGAGTCAATGGAATGGCACCAATGATCTTTTTAACTCTCTAAGGGTGACATTTTAACCACCACTGTAAGAAGGCATTCTACCCACTGACCCCCAATTAATTGGTTTTGGGGTTTTAGGGTTCCTCTAGAGGTTGCTGAGGGTTCCTTTTAACTGTGGCTAATTGACTTTTTATTTGACATTATCTGTAAAGTTCCAGATCCATCGCCACTTTGTAGAGTCAACGGAATGGCACCAATGATCTTTTTAACTGACACCGTCAAATGAGAAGTCAATTATCCACAGTTCAATGAACCCCCGGCAACCTCTGGAGGAACCCTAGAGTTCCACAGAACCCTGGTTGAGAATGACTGTTCTAAAGGTGTGGAATATGCATCGACTGTGTGTGGTCTCCATCGGACTGTTTCCGTCAGAGTATCCGACGGACCAAGTTTTCCAACTTGTCGGTAACATTTTCCGACAACATGATCCGATCGCACCTTGTCCGATCGGAATTCTCTACACATGATCGGACAAGGTGCGATCGGATCATGTTGTCGAAAAAAGTGACACGCATGCTCAGATCAAATTCCTAGACCAAAGCTATTGGCTACTAGCCTGAACGTAGTCCCGTCGTAACAAAATAACGTCATCACGTTCTGAACGATTGGATTTTCCGACAACTTTGTCCGACCGTGTGTACAAGGGCTTAGGAATATCAGTCCAGGAGAAGAGCCTTTACAACTGTGCGAGATTGAAGGGAAGCATATCCCCAGTCTTCAACAATTCCTGATCCTAAAGCATATCCCCAGGTTCCAACAACCCTACATCTAAGCCCTTGTACACACGGTCGGACATTCCGACGGAAAATGTCCGATCGGACCGTGTTGTCAGATAACCCGACCGTGTGTGGGCTCCATCGGACTGTTTCCGTCTGAATATCTGACGGACCAAGTTTTCCAGCTTGGCTATAAAACTTTCTGACAACATGATCCGATCGCACCTTGTCCGATCATGTGTAGAGAATTCCGATCAGACAAAGTGCCACGCATGCTCAGATCAAATTCCTACACCAAAGTTATTGGCTACTAGCCTGAACGTAGTCCCGTCGTAACGAAATAAGGTCATCACATTCTGAACGATCGGATTTTCCGACAACTTTGTCCGACCGTGTGTATGCAACAGTTTCGGACAAAACCCGACGGATTTGGTTGTCGGAATGTCCAAACGTGTGTACAAGGGCTTAGGAATATCAGTCCAGGAGAAGAGCCTTTACAACTGTGCAAGATTGAAGGGAAGGGTGGAGGTCAAAGATGGCATTAGGTTACGTTGGTCCTTTTGACTGTTTATTTAATCAAACGTTATCCGAAACTGATTGCCAATGCAAAAAAATTTTTCCATTAGTGTGGCTAGAATTATTTATTTGATGTAGCATATGCAAGGCAATCTTGGCTGAGAAGTGCCCCCGCCCCCCTGGAACCGTGTTGTAAAACGTTGCTCTCAATGTACTTACATAACTAGTTTTATCCATCTATATCGTTACAAGGGTCTCCTGTCTATGATCTCATTACTAAGAAATCTGCCTTTCTACTGATTTACAGCTCCCCGCCTGTCCATTAGGCCAGAAAACATGGCCTAGGCCACGGAGAAGGTCTGCCCATTTGGTGAAATGCTGTCACCCGCCCCAATTAGATTTTTAAAACGACTTAAACTGTCATAAATCCATCAAATGTATTATGAGGTTATATGGTGGCATCATCCATAGCTTAGAAGAGCACCATTATGTGCTCTTCTACTCCATAATGTAGAGTTGGCCTCGGTAAAGCCGTAGAGAATTTATAAATCCCAGAGCCATGTCTATGATGGGGCAAAGTGGTGATTTTCCACACATATGCTAAAATAAACATCACAAAATTATACGGTATTTCATGAAAGGTTCCATAGAATATTTTTATGTTGCTCGATAATGGCGACCAACTGTTTATCACATTTATATTTTCAGTAAATTAAAATTTTTAGTCTATATAAACACAATAACGTTTTAAATTTTTTCAGTAAATTCTAAAAGATGAGGCTGTGTGGAGTAAAGAGATACTAAATATGTCAAGAATTGGGTGCTGCCATGAAACGATAACAAATTTTATATAGGAAGATACACAATATTTTCAAAAGTATTGGGACGCTTGCTTTTACACGGACATGAACTTTAATGGCATCCCAGTCTTAGTCCGTAGAGTTCAATATTGAGTTGGCCCATCCTTTGCAGCTATAACAGCTTCAACTCTTCTGGGAAGACTGTCCACAAGGTTTAGGAGTGTGTCTATTGGGGATGTTTGACCATTTTTCCAGAAGTGCATTTGTGAGGTCAGGCACTGATGTTGAACATGAAGGTCTGGCTCGCAGTATCCACTCGCATTCATCCCAAAGGAGTTCTATCGGGTTGAGGTTAGGACTCTGTGCAGGCCAGTCAGGTTCCTCCACCCCAAACGCCCTCATCTATGTGTTTATGGACCTTGCTTTGTGCACTGGTGCGCAGTCATGTTGGAACAGGAAGGGGTCATCCCCAAACTGTTCCCACAAAGTTGGGAGCATGAAATTGTCCAAAATGTCTTTGTATGCTGTCGCCCTGAGTTCCCTTCACTGGAACGAAGGGGCCAAGCCCAATCCTTGAAAAACAACCCCACACCATTCTCTCTCTTCCACCAAATGATTTGGACCAGAGCACAAAGCAAGGTCCATAAAGACACGGATGAGTGAGTTTGGGGTGGAGGAACTTGACTGGCCTACACAGAGTCCTGACTTCAACCCCATAGAGCACCTTTGGGATGAATTAGATTGGAGACTGTGAGCCAGGCCTTCCCATCCAACATATGTGCCTGACTTCACAAATGCGCTGAGGTCAGGACTCTGTTCAGGCCAGTCATGTTCCTCTACCCCAAACTCGCTCGTCCATGTCTTTATGGACCTTGCTTTGTGCGCTAGTCAAAATCATTTGGTGGACGGGGGATTGTGATGTGGGCATGTTTTTCAGGGGTTGGGCTTGGCCCCTTAGTTCCAGTGAAGAGAACTCATAAGGCATCAGCATTCCAAGACATTTTAGACAATTTCATGCTCCCAACATTTTGTTAACAGTTTGGAGATGGCGCCTTCCCGTTCCAACATGACTGCCTACCAGTGCACAAAGCAAGGTCCATAAAGACCTAGATGAGTGAATAATGGGGTAGATGAACTTAACTGGCCTGCGCAGAGTCCTGACCTCAACCCGATAGACCACCTTTGGGATGAATTAGTGGAGACTGCGAGCCAGGCCTTCTCGTCCACCATCAGTGCCTGACCTCACAAATGCGCTTCTGGAAGAAAGATCAAACATTCTCATAGACACCCTCCTAAACCTTGTGGACGGCCTTCCCAGAAGAGTTGAAGCTGTTATAACTACAAAGAGTGGGCCAACTCAATATTGATCCCTATGGACTAAGACTGGGATGCCATTAAGGTCCGTGTGCGTGTGAAGGTGTTCCAATACTTTTGCTAATATAGTGTATGTTACCTTTGCTCAACCAAATCAGCTTTCTGAAGCCGAGCTGGTGCTTTGGCTAAAGTGTCTCCACACTCAGATAGCAAGATTAATAGTAGGTTCCAGCCAGCTACTCATCATTCAATAAAATGCAAATCTTTATTAGCTAGATGGTAAAACACAAATGTGACAGGCTAACGCGTTTCAGCTGTGGCAGCCTATCTGGCTGGAACTTACTACTAATCTTGCTATCTGAGTGTGGAGGTACTTAAGCCAGAGCAACCGGCCCGGTTGCAGAACGCTGATTTGTGGTTGAGTAGCAAGGTAGAATTTTCTACTAACAACAAATTTCACCCAAATTTTACCCAAATTTTCTATAGACGAAGTTTTAAAAATCTCTACAGCCCATCAATTTAGGGTTCAATAATGGCCCTATAATCATTCCTCTTACTAGACCATGTGCAGTGATGCCTAATATGTGTTGCACAATTGTCGTTTATGTACCTTGCAAATTTTTTTTTTTAACAATAATTTTAATATATTTTATTTTTTTTATCACTTTTTTCATTCGCCTTCATTAGAATTACAAGTAGGGCTTGTAACCTTTTACTGAGGCATCATGGGCGTCCTGGGTCCCTTACCCTAGCTTCACATCTGTGCCTTTCTGCGTGCTGCGTTTGAGCGGGCACGGCAGCCCATTCATTTTAAAGGGCTGCCATGCCTGCATTTCCCGCAGTAAAAGGTGCACCTTTTTCAAAATGTGGCCAGCAGGGAAATTGCATGGTCGTGTAAGGTGTTAGTAAAAAATTTTGGGAAAATGTAAATTAACCCTTTAACTTTATTGAGAGTGTGCGTTATATTCCATTTAAATCCCCGTGCTGCAGTGTGTAGGAGGGGCCTATACCAAGGACCCACCCAGGAGGAACTATGCACACACTTTTTAGGTTTCTCAAAGTAACTTTTAGTAAATTGGTTGAAGGTGAAACAGTCACAGTGAGTAAAGGATAGTGCAGAACATGACTTTTCATTTCAGCTCTCAGCCCTGTATTACACTGTGGTCAGCTTCTGCTGTTGGAGTGGCCGTACGTAGGTCAAGCAGGCTCCACTAGCCCACTGTGACCTAGGAGATGTGTGTGTACTGCTCATGCTCGGTGGTGAGGGGGTATGTATTCAATACTTTCGCAGCTGCTGCTAGAGTGCTTCCAGGAGATGGAACCCATCCTGGTTTCCGTGAAGCTTCAAAGAACAATGGGGAAGCCCCTAAAATTCGCACATCTAGGTATCCTGGAGTGATGAGTAGAGTGGCATGCTCAGCCTGGACTCCAACCAGGCTACACACCCAACGCATTTCAATCCGCCCCCAGAGTTTAATCATGGGGATGTTCCTCATGATTATGTCAGGGCTGGGCTCAGCCCTTCCTTATCTGAGCTGGCTGCTCACCTGTCAGCTAATTGCCAGCTCTATCTCTCCACAATTACTCAGCTGTTGATGATATTCTGCTCGTCAGTCCTGCCTACTTAAGCCGTCCAGCCCAAAGGATATCTGCTTTCGCCTTGGTCAACATCACAGAGACTATCTCCTGCATTCCCGTTTAAAGACTTGCTTTGCTGACATCCCTTCTGGCTCCAGATCCTGCTTGCTGTTCCATTACATTGATCCCTGACTTCTGGCTTGGCTGAGTATCCATTTCAGTTACTGAACTTTGACTATGTTTTGACTACATTTGTTCTTTTTACTGTGCTTTAACTGTACTTCTGTCTTGGTTTCATGGTTTCTGACAGGTTAAGCTCCAAGATACCAAGATGTGCAACTCTTAGCCCACTGTTCGGGGTCCTCGGAATGTTCTATTATGTCCTTTACGCTGTCCCTATCGACCAGGAACCTTTCCCTAACCAGGAAGTTCCTTTTACTAACATGGCACTTGCTCAAAAGCACACCTGAATGATATGGGATATCCTGTTTAAAGGCTCTCCTGTTAACATGGCCACTCAAACTCCCATGGGAATTAGATATTCAATCAGCGAACTGCCTTCCCAGGAAGAACTAAGGGAGTCCAAAAGGGGACAATTCCCTAATCAGATTCCTCTTTCCCTGTAGCATCGGCACAGTGTCATCTACAGGCGGGAAGAATACCTGCCCGCCTTGCCTATAAGCGCATTCCTCTGCAGCGCAGTGAGCTGCGGTAAAATGCAGCACGTTTGCATTTTTTTTTTGCCGCGTATCATACCAGCATTATGGTACAACCAAGGCACAATAATAGTTTTTTTTTGCCGTTGATCAGAGGCACCTTCTTTTAGAAGAGGCACCCTGATGAAATTAGCACCCATTCTGTCCTAACCTCCGACTCCAGAAATTTGGCAAATTTTATAGAAGATATGTTACCTAGACGGTAATACGCATATGTGACAGGCTAACGCATTTCGGCTGTGGCAGCCTTCCTTGTTCCTGTGTTATGAGGAAGGCTGCTGAAGCCAAAACGTGTTATGCCGCGTACACACGACTGAACTTTCCGGCAGAAAAGGTCAGGTGGAATCATTCCGTCGGATATTACGATCGCGTGTGGGCTTCATCTGACTTTTTTCTTCAAAAATTCAGACGGACCTAGAAATAGAACATGTTTCAAATCTGTCTGACGGAATCAATTTCTATCTGGAAAACCGTTCATCTGTATACTGGTCCAACGGACCAAATACGACACAAGGGCAGCTATTGGCTACTGGCTATTGTACTTCCTTTTCTAGACCCGTCGTACGTCATCACGGTCAAAATGAACAGACTTTGGTCCGTTCTTGTGTGGGCAAGTCTGTTTGGTCGGAAGTCCGTCGTAACTCCGTAGGGAAGACCGTCTGACCTTTTGTGCCGGAAAGTCCGGTCGTGTGTACGCGGCATAAGCCTGTCACATTTGTGCTTTGCCATGTAGCTAATAAAGATTTGCATTTGATTGGATGGTACTGAGTAGCCTGGTGGCATTTTCTACCAACGACAAATTTCACCCAGATTTTACCCACATTTTCTGTAGATGAAGCTTTAAAAAATCTCTACAGCCCACCAATTTTGAGTTCAATAATGGCCCTACAATTATTCCTCTTACTAGACTGTGTGCAGTGATTCTTTTAGCCCACTGTTTGGGGTCCTCGGAAGGTTCAAACACGCAGAACATTCTGCGGGTGGTTCTACTGTGTCCCTTGCACCGTCCAGGAACCTTTCCCTAACCAGCAAGTTCCTTTCCCTAACATGCCACTTGCTCAAAACCATGCCGAATTTCATTGGATCCCTTATTTAAAGGCTCTTCTGTTGGCATGGCTGCCCAAACTCTCATAGGAGTCAGATATCCAATGAGAGATCTGCCTTCCCAGAGAGAACTAATGGAGTCCACAGATCCCCTATTTAAAGGCTCTCCTGTTGGCATGGCTACCCAAACTCTCATGGGACTCAGATATCCAATGAGAGATCTGCCTTCGCAGAGAGAACTAATGGAGTCCACAGATCCCCTATTTAAAGGCTCTCCTGTTGGCATGGCTGCCCAAACTCTCATAGGAATCAGATATCCAATGAGAGATCTGCCTTCCCAGAGAGAACTAATGGAGTCCACAGATCCCCTATTAATGGCTCTCTTGTTGGCATGGCTGCCCAAACTCTCACGGGAATTAGATATCCAATGAGAGATCTGCCTTCCCAGAGAGAATTAATGGAGTCCACAAAGGGACAATTGCCTTATCAGACGCCTCTTTTCCTGTAGCATCGGCACAGTGCCACCTACAGGCATTAAGAATACCTGCACCTGCCGACAAGCCCAGTGAGCTGCGGTAAAATGCAGCACGTTTGCGTTAGTTTTGTTTTTTTCCACCACATATCCCACCAGCATTATGGTACAACCGAGGCACATAGAAAACAATTGTTGGATCAGATGCACCTGTTTGGAAGAGGCACCCTCGCCGAAATTAGCAACCACTCTGGCTTAACCTCCGATTCCGGAAATTTGGCAACCCGTTAAAAAAAAAAAAAAACGCGAGCTTGGCATGTACTCGTAATAAAATAAACAGCAAGCTATTCAATAACAATAAAACCCGTTCCACAAGGGGTACTGGTGCTTGCGTTACAGGTCCCTTCCTGTGACAAAAGCCTTTTAGCGCAAAGTAGATTATCCCTAATAGCCTCTAATGGTGCCGGGATTCGATTAGGAGCCGTGATTAAACTTGGCTGCTGCTTGGTCGATTCTACTCAGCGTTTTTCCCAGCTTCCAAGTGTAAATAGAATATTCCACCGTATACCTTGTCCAACACATGTTGTGTGCGTCTGATCACATCTCCCGGCTCTAGGTGGGATTAGCGTCCTGACATTCCCAGGGTACGGCCCGTAACTCGAGACGCTCCAGATTTTCATACTACCCATAATCCCCCCTGCCCCGGGCCCAATACCCAGAGGACCATAGTCATGTAAGATTTTATTACAGAATAAATACATTATATATGGACACGGCTCACCGCACATAACTCTATATCAGGCGTCTATGCTCCAGGAGAGATAGGGCCGTCCTGTATGAGTAAGCGTCCGACTTTTTTTCAACAACGCAACGTATAAATCATCGTTTCGGTGACGTATGGTCTTAATGTTCTTCAGAGCAATACTTATTAGGAGTTAATGGAAATATCAGGAAACTGGAAGTGAAATAGAAAGGAAATAATAATATTTTAGTCAATGCCGACTTGTCTACAGCTTTACGGTTGTCCAACGTTTGGCCACTTTTTATTCCCTCTTTTAGGTCTACATGTATTAATGATGGCTGCTGGGGGATCTATTGCTGCTACTCTCTATAATACTAGTACTAGCCTTTCCTGTAAGCCCCGTACACATGATCAGACTTTCCAACCTGGATGTCAGGCTGTTTGGCGGAAAATCCGACCGTGTGTACATTCCATCGGACATTTGTTGGCGGACTTTCCGCCAACAAATGTTGGCTAGCTTGTTTTAAAATTTTCCGCCAACAAATGTGTGTTGTGGGATTTTCCGAGCGTGTGTACAAAAGTCCAAAGTACAAACACGCATGCTCGGAAGCAAAGATGAACCAGAAGCGGTCGGTCTTGTAAAATAGCGTTCGTAATGGAGAATAAACATTCGTGAAGCGGCAAATCATGAAATCTCCAAATGCAGCGCACAATTCTCTTCTCCTTTAATGGGATAATAATGAAGCTGCTTTGCTGATGATACTGATGGAGTTATTGCAAACAAATTTTCAAAGGTTTTTTTTTTTCTAGTGATATCAAGAATAATATTGTTATGCTTTTTTTTGTTATTTTTTTATTTGTGCAAGTTACCACAACACCATTATCCCGTAGTTTTTAAGAACAAAGATACAACTATGTTGGTGTCCCTTGTCAATTTTATATTGTATTTTTTAAAATGTAACTGCCTACTCCCAAACTGTAATTTGAAGTAAAACACATAGCCAAGTATTATTCTACACAATTTTTTTATTGTGCATTAAAAAAAAAAATTAGACATGCTATCTGCCAATAGAACTTAACCAAAAAGTGCATTCTATGCATCCAAAAATATAGAAAATATACCAAATCAAATCATTATTCAACCAAAAAAATAATGTCAAAGCAATAACTCCAAGGCCAATAATAAATAACACGTTATCTCCTCCGATTCCGCAACATGGCTGGTTGACGAACAGCCGCTCAGAAACTAACTGAAAAGCGCTAAATGAAAAACACGAAAAGAAAAGCGAGAATCAAAGCTCACCAAACTTCTACTAGCATGAAATTAGCAGAAGGAGCTCAAAGGGTGGTGCTAAAGAGCTGAAAAACCAGGTAGTACATCAATACGTTCCTAATTGTTGGCCAACATTTGTGTAACTGAGTGTATGCAAGACAAGTTGGAGCCAACAACCTTCGAACAAAATTCCACGGTTTTGTTGTCAGAAATTCTGGTCGTGTGTACGAGGCATAAGGCTCCTTTCACACCTGAGCGATGTGCAGCCGCTTGTTTTATTTTTTAACCTTTTTTTTGTGTTTGTTTGTTGAGCGTTTTTGGACTGGCACCATTCATTCCCTCCGGTCTAAAAATGCTCCAAAAGAAGCTCACATCCAGGAGCCAGTAACCCCATTACTCTGGCAGAAAAGGTCTGACAGTCTTCCCGACGGACTTTAGACAGAGTTACGACGGACTTCCAAACGAACGGACTTGCCCACACACGAACGGACGTTTGTTTTGAACATGATGACGTACGACGGGACTAGAAAAGGAAGTTCAATAGCCAGTAGCCAATAGCTGCCCTTGCGTCGTATTTGGTCCATCGGACCAGCATACAGACGAACGGTTTTCCCGATAGGAATTGAGTCAGTCGGACATGTTCTATTTCTAGATTCGTCTGAATTTTTTAAAGAAAAACGATCGGATTATCCCACACCCAATCAGATTATCAGACGGAATGATTCCGTCTGACCTATTCTGCCGGAAAGTCCAGTCGTGTGTAAACGGCATTACTCTTCCTAAAACCATAACACAAACATTCCCTGTAACCCTAAAATATATGCTTCCTGTAACCCTAAGCCCTTGTACACACGGCCTGACATTCCGACAAACAAATCCATCGGATTTTGTCCGACGGATTTTGTCCTAAACTGTTGCATACACACGGTCAAACAAAGTTGTCCGAAAATCCGATCGTTCAGAATGTGGTGGCGTTATTTCGTTACGACGGGTCTACGTTCAGGCTAGTAGCCAATAGCTTTGGTCTAGGAATTTGATCTGAGCATGCGTGGCACTTTGTCCGATCGGAATTCTCTACAAACGATTGGACTTTGTCTGATCGGATCATGTTTGGCGGAAAATTTTATAGCCAAGCTGGAAAACTTGGTCTGTCGGATATTCCGATGGAAACAGTCCGATGGAGCCCACACACGGTCGGATTATCCGACAACATGGTCCGATCGGACACCTTCCGTCGGAATGTGCGACCGTGTGTACAAGGGCTAACACTAACCCTCCTTGTAACTCTAACACTGACATTGCATGTAACCCTAAAATATACCCTTCTTGTAACCAGTACACTATTCTTACCTGTAATCATCATTTTAATTATCCCTATAGCCCTAACACCAGCCTTCCCTTCAAACCCCATATCCCTCCTTATAGCTCTAACACTATCTCCCTGTTTGCATGCCTACTGAAAGGATTCTGCTCACTTCCTGCCTTGCAGACCACAGAGGAGGGGATTGTAAATCTTTCCCAAGGGGACACAGTCAGCAGTAAAAACCTGAAAAACATTCTGTTTTTCCAATTTAACCACCCCCCCCCCCCCCCCCCAAAATGGCTTTACTGGGCTTTAAAGCAAACCTGTCAAAAAATAAAAAATAAAAAGTTCCAACCTACCACTTCCCTGTACTCTCAAATGCCTATGCATACCTATACCACTCCTCCCCACCTCTTAGCCCCTGTACACACGGTCGGAGATTTCCACAACCAAATCCGTCGGATTTTGCCCGTCGGATTTTGTCCGTCGGATCTTGTCCGAAACTGTTGCATACACACGGTCGCACAAAGTTGGCGAAAAATCCGATCTTTCAGAACGTGATGACGTAATTTCGTTACGATGGGACTACGTTCAGGCTAGTAGCCAATAGCTTTGGTGTAGGAATTTGATCTGAGCATGCGTGGCACTTTGTCTGATCGGAATTCTCTACACATGATCGGAGTATGTCCGATCGGAGCATTTTGTCGGAAAATATTTCCGGCAAGTTGGAAAATTTGGTCCGACGGATATTCCGACGGAAACAGTCCGATGCAGACCACACACAGTCGGAATATCCGACAAAACGCTCCGATCGGACACATTCCGTCGGAATCTCCGATCGTGTGTACAAGGGCTTAGACCTTAGGACCCAGTGCTGTCACTTGAGGTAGTTACCAGGTATTTTCCACAGTTGCCAGCCATTGCTGTTGACTGTAGATTCAATAAAGTTCTGAGCAGTAGATATGGTTTTTCAATATCAAGAATAAAATTGCCGTGGTCATACCTTTCTGACATTGGGAGTTTGCGTATATCATTATCAAAGTGTAAGGATGATCCTATCTGCTTTTGGTTGAGTCAAGACTTCCAGTGTCCTTCGCATCTCAACAAACAGAACCTGCTGTGGTCTAAACTTCAATCAGAAGACCCTTTTTATCCTGATACAAAAATTGAGCCGTTCCTCTCGTCGGTAATAGCTGATCACAATCAAATTGAATCTGTGTTCAAGGCAGCGATATTATCACGTACATAATTAATTAGCCATTTTTTTTATTAAGCCTGGTATTACAGCCTTGTTTGATATCATCGACCTTTCAGTCAATGACGGTCTGAGGGATTAAAGAGGTTTTCAAATCCATTACTCCCCATCCTATAAATTAAGTGAGATTATCATCTGCGACGACCTGTACTTTAATGATGCGTTATCTGTCTGAGCAACAAACAACTAATGGAAGCCATGCTGCTTTCCTGACCAGCTAATGTAATTGGTTAAAGACCTTGCGTCTCTGTCTCGGCTGGCTCATGAAAGATCAAACAGAAAGCATCACCGCCCGTAATTAATACAGTAACGTGGGAGCAGAGCTGTTAACATGGATTAACAGTGAGCCCTTTTCATTTATCGCACAGAGGGGGCAGGTGACAGGGTAATGTGGTGTCAATGAGTACAAGGGCTTGTTGAGATACTGACCTGCAGGCTATGAAGCAATATGACTTTATTAGAAGAAAGTATAATTTGAAGCAAACCAGGTATTTTGGTTAGGAGTTGATGAGCTGAATCTCTCCATTTACTTTATATATCCATCGGAGACCCCACCAGGGAGGTCTAAAAACTTGGGTTCCCAGTTATACCAAGTTAGTGACCGTAATTACTCCACTGACTTCATATATCCCTCAGGAACCCAACCGGGAAGGGCTGTAGACTTGGGTTCCCAGTTCCACCAACCAAAATGGTGAGATGAATCACTTCACTGACTTGGTATATCCCTCAGAGACCCAACCTGGCAGGTCTGTAGACTTAGGTTCCCAGTTCTACCAAGTTGGTGAACTGAATCACTCTATTGATTTCATATATCCCTCAGGGATTCAACCAGGCTGATCCCTCAGGGACCAACCAGGTTGATCTATAGACTTGGGTTCCCAGTTCTACCGACCAACTAAGTTAGCTGAATCACTCCACTAACTTCATATATCCCTTTGGGACCCAACCACAGAGAGGTCTATAGACTTGGGTTGCAAGTTCCACTAACTGAGTTGGTGAGCTGAGACACTCCACTGACTTGATATATCCCTCAGGGACCAAACCAAGAAGGACTATAGACTGGAGTTCCCAGTTCTACCAACCAAGTTGATGAGCTGTATCATTCCACTGACTTCATAAATCCCTCAGGGACCCAACCAGGGAGGTCTATAGATTTGTGTTTCCAGTTCCACCCACCAAGTTGGTGAGATAAATCACTTCTCTGACTTTGTATATCCCTCAAAGACCCAACCAGGAAGGTCTATAGACTTGGTTTCCCAATTCTACCAACCAAATTGGTGACCTCAATTACACTACCAACTTCATATATCCCTCAGGAACCCAACCAGGGAGGCCCATAGAGTTGGGTTCCCAGTTCCACAAACAAGGTTGGTGAGATGAATCACTTCCCTGACTTAAAGTGGATGTAAACCCACTCTCATCCTATCTAAACTACTGCAATATTGGTTATCTAGAAGGATATACATGCCTCCTGCATGTATACTTATCTGTCAAATGTCTCCCCTCTGTCTGCTATGAGAATGAAAAAACTGCAGATTTTGTGGGTGGGTCTGTTTTCCAGGGCTCAGTCGGTGGAGTCATGATGTCAGTAGACTCAATCAACATGCATTTTCTCCTGTGTATTTCTTACACTGAACTTCTGCTATGATCACTAACATCCAGTCAAAACCCAGAAAAGTCCCCACATGACTTCAGCATGCCAAATCATGCTGAGGTGTGGAACAGCCAATCCTTGCAGAGCTAGCTGCTGAAGAAAGGAGTGGGGATGGGAATTAAAAAATAATGCATGTCTTAGACTAGTGCACAAGATATGTAAATCACCTGTCAATCACAGCAAGGGGGAAGAACGGACAACATTTTCACAAGTTGTCCGATTTTATTTCACTGAAAAAAGATATGAGGATTGCTCAGAGCTGGATTAACTCTTTGTGGCAAGACTGGGCACAGCTGATCTGAAATCCCATACTCTATATTGTGCCAGACAAAAAAAATAAAAAATTCGGGTTTACATCCACTTTAATTTATCCCTCAGGGACCCAACCAGGGAGTTCTATAGATTTGTGTTCCCAGTTCCACCCTCCAAGTTGGTGAGATGAATCACTTCTCTGACTTTGTATATCCCTCAAAGACCCAACCAGGAAGGTCTATAGACTTGGTATCCCAATTCTACCAACCAAATTGGTGACCTCAATTACACTACCGACTTCATATATCCCTCAGGGACCCAACCAGGGAGGTCAATAGAGTTGGGTTCCCAGTTCCACAAAGAAGGTTGGTGAGATGAATCACTTCCCTGACTTAAAGTGGATGTAAACCCACTCTCATCCTATCTAAACTACTGCAATATTGGTTATCTAGAAGGATATACATGCCTCCTGCATGTATACTTATCTGTCAAATGTCTCCCTTCTGTCTGCTATGAGAACGAAAAAACTGCAGATTTTGTGGGTGGGTCTGTTTTCCAGGGCTTAGTGGGTGGAGTCGTGATGTCAGTAGACTCCCCGCCCACCTCTACACTCCCCTTATCAACATGCATTTTCTCCTGTGTATTTCTTACACTGAACTTCTGCTATGATCACTAACATCCAGTCAAAACCCAGAAAAGTCCCCACATGACTTCAGTATGCCAAATCATGCTGAGGTGTGGAACAGCCAATCCTTGCAGAGCTGCTGAAGAAAGGAGTGGGGATGGGAATTAAAAAATAATGCATGTCTTAGACTAGTGCACAAGATATGTAAATCACCTGTCAATCACAGCAAGGGGGAAGAACGGACAAAGTTTTCACAATTTGTTCGATTTTATTTCACTGAAAAAAGATATGAGGATTTCTCAGAGCTGGATTAACTCTTTGTGGCAAGACTGGGCACAGCTGATCTAAAATCCCATATTCTATATTGTGCCAGACAAAAAAAATAAAAAATTCGGGTTTACATCCACTTTAATTTATCCCTCAGGGACCCAACCAGGGAGGTCTATAGATTTGGGTTCTCAGGTCCATCAACCTGCCACATCTACTTAAAAAGGGTCTCACTCTTGCTTCTGAATATTCCTTTTTAAGCATTAGGAGGAGTGGGACTGCCTTGGGTGGTTTCACGGTGCCTGTAGCAAGAAACAGAATAGGGAGTGCAGCAGGGTAAGCCCTCCACCAGTGGTCCTAAATTATATGAGTCAGCCCAGTGGGATATTCAGAACCAAAGCTTTTACATAAAACTACTACATTAGATTTGTGTGAACTTATTTAGAAAAAAGCAACAGGTCCTCTTTAGAGCAAGAATGGCAGGTAGAGTACTTGTATCCTCTACACCCTCCTCCTCTGCCCTTTTTGAGCCAAAGATGTCTAGGTATGGAGGTGTGACAGCGGTCATGTCCATATGCGGCCATGTGGAGTGGGGGTCCTCGGTCATGGTTAAGCTCTGTGTTGGGTCATAACCTTAACAGCAATTTTGAAAGGGCTTATAGCAGGTGAACAACAGGCCGTTGACTAGCATCACAAATAAATTGTCATCCACAGTACATCTGCCAGAAGAAAAATGTTAAGTCAGTATATACCCTGTGCTGAAAAAGGGAAGGGCAAAAATGTGCTGTGGTTGGGTATAGAGGTAGAATATATATGGCTGTTTGGGTGGTTGGTTGGTTGAGAGAGGTAGAATATATACAGCTGCTGGGGGTGGGCGAGTAAGAGAGCTGGGGTATATATGGCTGTTGGAAGTGGGCAGGGGAGAGTGGTGGGGTATACACAGTGGCGGCTGGTGAAGTTTTTGGATGGGGGGGCGCCAGACCCCGCCCATCATGACCACGCCCACCATTTTGGCCCCTCCCACTTCTCATAAAACACACCCCTTATGTAATCGGGAAAAAAATTTGACGTGGGTTCCCCCTCTGAGAGCATACCAGGCCCTTAGGTCTGGTATGGATTCCAAGGGGAACCCCCTATGCCGAAAAAACGGCGTGGGGGTCCCCCCCAGATCCACACCAGACCCTTATCCGAGCACGCTACCCGGCCGGCCAGGAAAGGGGGTGGGGACGAGCGGGCGCCCCCCCCCCTCCTGAGCCGTACCAGGCCGCGTGCCCTCAACATGGGGGGGTGCCTTGGGGGAGGGGGGGCGTGTGGCCCCCCCACCCCAAAGCACCTTGTCCCCATGTTGATGAGGACAAGGGCCTCTTCCCGACAACCCTGGCCGTTGGTTGTCAGGGTCTGCGGGCGGGGGGCTTATCGGAATCCGGGAGCCCCCTTTAATAAGGGGGCCCCGGATACCGGCCCCCCACCCTATGTGAATGAGTATGGGGTACAATGTACCCCTACCCATTCACCTGTGAAAAAAAGTACAAAAAAAAACACAACACAGGGTTAAAATATTTTATTGCACAGCTCCGGGGGTCTTCCGTCTTCGGGGGTCTTCTCGCCGGACTCCTCCGCTATCTTCTTGTAGCTCTTTTGCTAGCGGAGGAGTCCGGCTTTCTTCCTCGCCGCCGGCCTCTTCTCCCGACTTCGGGGGTCTTGTCCCCCTCTTCGGTTCTTCTGCCGGGCTACCGCGCCTTCTTATAGCTCTTTTAGAGGCGGTGGCCCGGTCTTCTGCTGCCGCTGCCGCCGCCGCCCGTTCTTCTTCTTCTTCTTCTTCTTCTTCTTCTCCTTCTTCTCCAGGAGATGTTGCCTCGACGATCTCCCTGGCCGGAATGCCAGGGACGCGCTGCGCTGTTACTTATATAGGGACAATGGGGCGGTGTCACATGGGTTGATGTCACATGGGTTGGTCACATGGGTTGATGTCACAGTCGCCATGTGACATCAACCCATGTGACCAACCCATGTGGCATCAACCCATGTGACACCGCCCCATTGTTCTTCTATAAAAGTGGCAGCGCAGCGCGTCCCTGGCATTCCGGCCAGGGAGATCGTCGAGGCAACATCTCCTGGAGAAGAAGGAGAAGAAGAAGAAGAAGAAGAAGAACGGGCGGCGGCGGCGGCGGCAGCGGCAGCAGAAGACCGGGCCACCGCCTCTAAAAGAGCTATAAGAAGGCGCGGTGGCCCGGCAGAAGAACCGAAGAGGGGGACAAGACCCCCGAAGTCAGAAGAAGAGCCCGGCGGGGAGGAAGAAAGCCGGACTCCTCCGCTAGCAAAAGAGCTACAAGAAGATAGCGGAGGAGTCCGGCGAGAAGACCCCCGAAGACGGAAGACCCCCGGAGCTGTGCAATAAAATATTTTAACCCTGTGTTGTGTTTTTTTTTTGTACTTTTTTTCACAGGTGAATGGGTAGGGGTACATTGTACCCCATACTCATTCACATAGGGTGGGGGGCCGGTATCCGGGGGCCCCCTTATTAAAGGGGGCTCCCGGATTCCGATAAGCCCCCCGCCCGCAGACCCCGACAACCAACGGCCAGGGTTGTCGGGAAGAGGCCCTTGTCCTCATCGACATGGGGACAAGGTGCTTTGGGGTGGGGGGGCCGCACGCCCCCCCTCCCCCAAGGCACCCCCCCATGTTGAGGGCACGCGGCCTGGTACGGCTCAGGAGGGGGGGGGGCGCCCGCTCGTCCCCACCCCCCTTCCTGGCCGGCCGGGTAGCGTGCTCGGATAAGGGTCTGGTGTGGATCTGGGGGGGACCCCCACGCCGTTTTTTCGGCATAGGGGGTTCCCCTTGGAATCCATACCAGACCTAAGGGCCTGGTATGCTCTCGGAGGGGGAACCCACGCCAATTTTTTTTCAGAAATTTGGCGAGGAGTTTCCCTTTCAGAGCTCATTCTCTGATTGGCCACGGCAAAAGTCGCCTGGCCTGGGGAAACCTTTCTGGCTGAAGTGTGAAAGCTTTTTTTCCATTCATTCAGCTAAATGCATGAACATTTAACAAAGTAGAAACTAAGGTCTTTATGCGGTGACTTGACTCACCTCCTGCCTGTCTTGCAGCTCCGCTCGGGCTGAGGAACGGAGCTGCCGACGTCACTTCCGGGTTTCGTAAAGCAGCCGAAAGCCGGAAGTGACGTGCCTGTCTAAGAATGACAATGCTCCTGCCCGTAGAATCACAGTGATTTTACGGGCGGAAGCCAGTCGGCGTTCTGCAGTGCGCCGCAAGGCGGGTTTTTAACCCGCAAATGAAGCGCCATGGATGCAATCTTGTGATTGCATTGACGTGGCGCTTCTCATAGTGCACTGTGACCGGCGCCACAGTACACTATGTCAAATTGTTAAATGACATTTTTTTTTTTTTAAATGTCTTAAAGGGCCCGTTTTTTTTTTTTTTTTAACTTTTTTTTTTTTTTTTTTTACTTTTTTTTTTTACACCTGGGGGAGGGGGGGCGGCGCCCGGGCGCCCCCTATGGGCGGGCCGCCACTGGGTATACATGGTTGTTGGAGTTGTTTGGGTGGGGAGAGAGGTGGGTTATAAATGGCTATTGGTAGAGATATCCATGGCTGTTGAGGATGGAAGAGAAGAGGTTAGGTGTATATTTGGCTGCTGGAAGTAGGTGTGAGAGAGAGGTAGGGTATATATTGCAGTTGGGGTTGGGTGGCAGAGGGAGGTGGTGTAATAATGTCTGTTTGGGGTTAGTGGATTAGAGAGGTAGAATATAAAAGTCTGTTGGTGGTGGATGGGGAAGAGAGATAAGGTATACATGGCTGTTGGGGATGAGGGAGAAGAGGTTTGGTGTGTATGGTATATGGCTGTTGAGGGTAGGTGGGAGAGGGAGGTGATGTATATATGGCTGATTGGGGAGGGTAGAAGAAAGGAGTAGAATATAAGGTAGAAGGCGCTTTGGGTGGATAGGGAAGAGAGCTAGGGTATGCATGGCTTTTGGGTTTGGTTAGGTTTAGAGAGGTAGGGTGTAAATGGCTGTTGGAATTGGGTGGGGGAGAGAGATAGAATATATAGTATATTACTATTGAGGGTGGGTGGGGAAGAGAGCTACGGTATGCATGGCTGTTTGAGCTTGGGTGTGGAAAAGAGGTAGAGTATACATGGCTGTTGGAGTTGGGTGGGGGATAGAGGTGGCATATATATGGTTGCTGGAGGTGTGGGAGAGGTTAGGTGTGTATATGGCTAGGTAGTTAGAGTAGATATAGCTGTTGGAGTTGGGTGGGGGAGAAAGTTAGAGTGTTCATGGCTGTGGGAGGTGGGTAGGGGAGAGAGCTAGGGCACATATGGCTGTGGGGTCTGGATAAAGAAGGGAGCTAGAGTATATATGGCTGTTGGTGGTGGATAAGGGAGAGAGGTAATGTATATATTGCTGTTTTGGGTGGGTAGGGGAGAGCTGTTCAATATACAGTATATGGCTATTGGTGGGTAGGAGAACTAAGGTATATATATATATATATATATATATATATATATATATATATATATATATATATATATATATATATATATATATATATATATGCATACAAAGGCTGGGCCAGCTCGATATTGAACCCTACTAGAACTGGGATGCCATGTAAAGGCCGGCGCCCCAATACTTTTGACAATATAGTGTATATATTTCTGTTGGGGTGCGTGAGGGAGAGAGTTAGGGTATACAAGGCTGTTGAGGGTGTGTGGCTGTTTGGGTAGGTAGGCAAGGGAGGAACCCTTTATATGGTTAATAGGGCCCGTTAGGAGAGAGAGATAAGTTACTAAGGTGGTTAAGGAAGGGAGACTACTGAGGGTAGGTCAGGGGGAGAGGTGGTGTGTATATATGCCTAATGGGGTGGGTTGAGGAGAGAGAGAGTGTAAATATGACTATTGGAGATGGTTGGGGAAGAGAGCTAGTGTAAATACAGCAATCGGGTGTGGTTGGAGAACGGAGGTAGTGTATATACGGCAATCGGGGTGGTTGGGGAAGGGGGGTAGTGTATATATGGCAATCAGGGGTGGTTGGAGAAGGGAGGTATTGTATATATGGCAATCGGGGGTGGTTGGGGGAGGGAGGTAGTGTATATATGACAATCAGGGGTGGTTGGGGAAGGGAGGTAGTGTATATACGGCAATCAGGGGTGGTTGAGGAAGAGAAATAGTGTATATATGGCAATCGGGGGTGGTTGGGGAAGGGAGGTAGTGTATATACGGCAATCAGGGGTGGTTGAGGAAGGGAAATAGTGTATATATGGCAATCGGGGGTGGTTGGGGAAGGGAGGTAGTGTATATACGGCAATCAGGGGTGGTTGAGGAAGGGAAATAGTGTATATATGGCAATCGGGGGTGGTTGGGGAAGGGAGGTAGTGTATATACGGCAATCAGGGGTAGTTGAGGAAGGGAAATAATGTATATATGGCAATCGGGGGTGGTTAGGGAAGGGAGGTAGTGTATATACGGCAATCGGGGGTGGTTGGGGAATAGAGGTAGTGCACATATGGCAATTGGGGGTAGTCGGGGAAGGGAGGTAGTGTTTATAAAGCAATTGGAGGTGGTTGGGGAAGGGAGATAGCGTAAATACGACAATTGGGGTTGCTTGGGTATACAGGTAGCACCTATATCACTTTTGGGAGAGATAATAAGTTCACATAAGTAGAAAGGTGTTGTTCCCATGCTAAAAAAGTGGGATATGGGAAAAACTGTAGGAGACATTTATCATTGGAGGGGGGGACAAAGAACATAACTCCTACCCTGACTTAGAACCTTAGTGGCACAAATACATCTCACCTGTTCCTGACGGGCCATCTGAAGTACCTGATTGACACGTGTTCCTTTTATTGAGAAAGGTAAGGTACAATTTTTATGTTACGTTACTGGTGATTCTTTGCGTTAACCATCAATAAACGTCCACAGCCATTTCATTGAAGTAAATCCCGAATCATTGTGTTATAACAGTTTTTGATTTTATAATTTATACAATGGGTGATTATGATTAATATATTCTCATTGTTTTCCTCCTGAGTTTTTGTCCTCCCTCTTGTTTCCGTATGTCCTCCCTCATCACTCATCAACCTGAACTGTTGGCCTATTTATGATGCAAAGCTGGGGGTGATGGACATTATATATTTTTATGTGTAATTACATGGCCACTTATCAAATTCTATGTGACAGCTGCCCGTTAACAGCCTTGGGGATGGTCGGCAGCACCTCTCTCCCATCAATAGAGAGGTGCGTGTGCGGGCCTTGGTAATGGACAGTAAAATGAGGAGGATGGGCGTTCACAATAGCAGATCATTAGTGAGCTCTGCCCCCTGGGGACATCCATTAAATAGTAAGCCAAGTGTTGGAGAGATGTGACCTGTGTGGAGGAAATCAATACTCTCCTCCGGCGGGGCTGTGGCCCAGAAGGGTGAAAACTGCAACTGTCTACTTTACTATATCTAAAGACCCTTCACGCAGATAAGGCATGGCTGACGATGGTTTAAAAAAAATATCCGGCTACTTAAGGCAGTTTGTTTAAAGCGAGCAAATAATTAAAGTTTAACACCAGGCAAATCATTTTTTTTCTTCTTGGTTTTGGGTAAAGTCTTTTTTTCCTTCCTTTTTTGTGACAACAGGAAGTGGGTGGAAATGTCCCCAAAGTGATTTGATAGTAGTCACCAAAACAGGTGTTCGCTTCCTTAGGGCTTGTTAGGGAGATTTCCCCTCACTTCCCGTTCAGGAGGAAATGTTATAGGCAGATAGGGGGTAAGGCAAAATGTAAAAACAGGAACATAGACAGCAATAAATAGCTGAAAATGGCAAAAAAAAAATACGAGAGGAGTGCCAGACCAAATGGTGAAAAGGTACAATTCGCTTCAATGATTAAAAAAAAAAAAAATTTATTTTTATTTTTTTTTTATTTTTTTTATTTTTTTCCCCAGCCTGGTAAAAATAGCTTATATGCTTTTAATTGAATTGTTTTATATTATAGATTGCTATATCATCATTTTGTTCACCCCTGATGAAGGTTCTGAATTATCAGCAACTGGAAACGCGTCGGGTGTGGGTGATATAGGACAAGCATTGTTTTAATCATATTTTGTTCTGTATATATGTTTGTTTGTTAATACACCAGGAGGACATTGTTTAGCCCATTTGTACTTCCTGGTAATATTATGTACATTGTGTAATTTATGAATACAAATTGTATATTATTGTGTCCATTTGTGTCCAGAGTTGATGGTCATTTAAAATCCCACCCATTCAGGGGGAAGCCTTTTTTTTATAAGTATATAGGGATTGGACCACTTCACCGTTATTTGACCCATTTTCAGTTCTTTTCTCGTTTATGATTCATCATATGGTCACATGATCTCGTCCCAGGAGTCAGGTCGCCTCCTATTGGGAGGCCAGGAATGGGCCCCTGTCAGGAACCCCTGTTGGGAGGTCAGGAATGGGCCCCTGTCAGGAACCCCTGTTGGGAGGTCAGGAATGGGGCCCTGTCAGGAACCCCTGTTGGGAGGTCAGGAATGGAGCCCCTGTCAGGAACCCCTGTTGGGAGGTCAGGAATGGGCCCCTGTCAGGAACCCCTGTTGGGAGGTCAGGAATGGGCCCCTGTCAGGAACCCCTGTTGGGAGGTCAGGAATGGGCCCCTGTCAGGAACCCCTGTTGGGAGGTCAGGAATGGGCCCCTGTCAGGAACCCCTGTTGGGAGGTCAGGAATGGGCCCCTGTCAGGAACCCCTGTTGGGAGGTCAGGAATGGGCCCCTGTCAGGAACCCCTGTTGGGAGGTCAGGAATGGGCCCCTGTCAGGAACCCCTGTTGGGAGGTCAGGAATGGGCCCCTGTCAGGAACCCCTGTTGGGAGGTCAGGAATGGGCCCCTGTCAGGAACCCCTGTTGGGAGGTCAGGAATGGGCCCCTGTCAGGAACCCCTGTTGGGAGGTCAGGAATGGGCCCCTGTCAGGAACCCCTGTTGGGAGGTCAGGAATGGGCCCCTGTCAGGAACCCCTGTTGGGAGGTCAAGAATGGGCCCCTGTCAGGAATCCCTGTTGGGAGGTCAGGAATGGGCCCCTGTCAGGAATCCCTGTTGGGAGGTCAGGAATGGGCTGTGCAAATAGGTGCTGCAACTAAAGGCTGAGTGAGCCGAGAGAGCCAGGAGAGCCAAGCAACACAGTCAGAGAGACGGGTAAGAAGAGCAGTGGTGCTGCTGACAAGGGAGCAAGGGGGCTTGGCATTTTATACTACCTGTTGATGTGGAAGAATCCCTGCGTAGACAACTGATGTCTATGTGAACTTTTTCCTGTATTCTTTCCAACAAAAGTTGGCTGCCATGTCCTAAAATACAGTTTGGACTGGCACAACTCATTGTAAAAGTATCTACAACACATGCCCAGTGTTTCTCAACTCCAGTCCTCAAGGCACCCCAACAGGCCATATTTTCAAGATTTCCATTATTTTGCACAGGTGATTTGATCAGTTTCCCTGCCTTAGTAATTACCACAGCCGTTTCATCTGAGGGAAATCCTGAAAACATGACCTGTTGGGGCGCCTTGAGGACTGGAGTTGAGAATCACTGACATAAGCATAATCACACCAAAGCCATAATGTATATATAGTGTCATTACTAAGCCCTGCCACAGTAGATATTGGAGTGTATGTCACACAGGGTTCTCACTGAGTCGGGTTGAGGGTCTTCAAAATGTTTATTTTGAGCAGAGAAAGCTAGGTTTACAGTTTTCTCCAGGATTGGTAACTCCAAGTTTGCGTTATGGAGTCCAGAGGCTTCAAAGAGTCTTGGAAGGGATGAAGCCTCTAACCCTGTGTCCACAGTTGGGAGACCAGCAGCCTGAGTGTGCAGGTGTTCACAGCCTTCTTAATTAAAGAGCTGGCTGGGATTCAGGGCTCCTTTTTTCCTCGAGACAAGCTGCCATAAGAGCAGTGTACATGTGTACATGTAAAAGGTGTTCAAAAAATGTGTCTTTAGGCAGGAGCCTGTGCAGACTAGGTCAACCAGGTGTGTCTGTGCAGGGACAGGCTCTGGGAATACAAATTCTGGGTTGCCAGGAGGTTGCCAAATCTATGTTTTGTGGCTTAGGACCCCTGCGAGGGTAGTGCTATGAAAGCGGGAGTCCGCCGGGACTCCACGTTTTTTTTTTTTTTTTTTTAAAGCCAGCAGCTACAAATACTGCAGCTGCTGACTTTTAAAATAATGACACTTACCTGTCCAGCGCGCCCGCGATGTCGGCACCCGAAGCCGATCTCTCGATTGTCTCTCAGGTGCTGCCGCCGCCACCTTGGGTATGGGAATCAGGAAGTGGAGCCTTTCGGCTTCATTTCCCGTTTCCCTACTGCGCATGCGCGAGTCGCGCTGGGGCAATAAGGATGGACCCGCTGCCTCTGGGATCCGTGTGTTTCCCAGCAGGCAGTGGGGGACTTCCGGAAAGGGGCGTAATCTACGCCCCTTTCCGCAGAGAGCTATCCCGGAAGTGGGTGCAGATACCTGTACTGTACAGGTATCTGCACCCCCCTCCCCCCTGAAAGGTGCCATTTGTGGCGCCGGAGGGGAGGAGGGTTCCGATGAGCTGAAGGTCCACTTTAGGTTGGACCTCCGCTTGAAGTTACTTATGAACTTTTTCTTTAAATAAAAGTGGGCTACTAGCCCTAAAAAATGTATTTCTGGCTGGTCTGAACTAATTGAAAAGAGCTTGTAATTGTGCCCTCTGGTAGTTGAAACTGGCTAATCCAAGGCACAGAATCTAAGCCCTTGTAAACACGGTCGGACATTCCCACAGAAAATGCCCGATCGGACCGCGTTGTCGGATAATCCGACCGTGTGTGGGCTCCATCGGACTGTTTCCATTGTAATATCCGACGGACCAAGTTTTCCAGCTTGGCTATAAAACTTTGCGACAACATGATCCGATTGGACTTTGTCTGATCATGTGTATAGAATTCCGAGCGGACAAAGTGCCACGCATGCTCAGATTAAATTCCTACACCAAAGCTATTGGCTACTAGCCTGAACGTAGTCCCGTCGTAACAAAATAACGTCATCACGTTTTGAACGATCAGATTTTCCGACAACTTTGTCCGACCGTGTGTATGCAACAGTTTCGGACGAAATCCGTCGGATTTGGTTATCGGAATGTCCGACTGTGTGTACAAGGGCTAAGTGGTAGTTGGTCTTCACCAGAGCTCCTGATGGTGGAGATGTACCAGGAAGCCTAGTGGTCCCAATTTACTTTTCTGCAAACTGACACCAGTGGGTTGATTTATTAACCACTTGCTTACTGGGCACTTAAACCCCCCTCAGTCCCAGTCCAATTTTCAGCTTTCAGTGCTGATGCACTTTGAATGACAATTACGCGGTCATACAACACTGTACCGAAATGAAATTTTTATCATTTTTTTCCCACAAATAGAGCTTTCTTTTGGTGGTATTTAGTTACAGCTCGGAGTTTTATTTTTTGCTAAACAAACAAAAAAGATGCAAAAAAAAAAAAAAAATCATGTTTAATAGTTTGTTATAATATTTTGCAAACGGGTCATTTTTCTCCTTCATTGAAGTGCGCTGATGAGGCGGCACTGATAGGCTGCACTGCTGGGCACTGATGGGCTGCATTGGTGGGCACTGATGGGCTGCATTGGTGGGCACTGATAAGCTGCACTGGTGGGCACTGATAGGCATAGTTAAGGCGGCACTAATAGGCACAGATAAGGTGGCACGGATGGGTGGCACAGATGGGTGGCACGGATGGGTGGCACGGATGGGCACTGATAGATGGGACTGATGGGCACTGATAGGTGGCACTGATAGGTGGCTCTGATAGGTGGCACTGCTGGGCACTGATGGGCGGCACTGCTGGGCACTGGTAGATGACACTGATGGGCACGGATATGTGGCACTGGGGTGCAGCAGCTTTGTTGAGGCAGATTGTGGGCACTGCTGGGTGGCACTGTGGGCACTGCTGGGTGGCACTGTGGGCACTGCTGGGTGGCACTGACGGGGGCACTTACTTTTTTTTATTGTGGCACTGGCAGGGGGCAGGTGGGCACAGGCAGGGGGCAGGTGGGCACTAGCAGGGCCGGCCATGATCGGGACTGATGTCCCGATCACGGCCGCCGGTGATCGGCTTTTTTTTTTTCTCCTCGCGCTGTCAGCGCGAGGAGGAATAATAGCCGATTACCGGCTCCGTTATATCACATGATCAGCTGTCATTGGCTGACAGCTGATCACGTGATAAGGGGTCGGGATCGACCCCTTGCATGGATCGGTGATCAGGCGAGTCTCGTAGACTCGCCGATCACAGAGCGCGCCGCGCGCGCCCCTCAGGGGGCGCGCAGGCCGCTCGTGCACGGGACGACGTCAATAGACGTAGTCCCAGAAAAGGAGATCCGCGCTGTAGCCGTCATTTGGCTATAGCGCGGATCTCAAGTGGTTAAAATTGAGAGTGCAAAATCGGGTGCAGCTCTCTGCATAGAACCCAATCAGCTCTTAGTTTTTGTTTTGTTTTTTTGTCTGAAGCTGAAGTTAGAAGCTGGTTGGCTACCATGCACAGCTTCACCAGATTTTTTACTCTCCAGTTTTAGTAAATCAACCCCCAGGTTTCACTAATCTGGAACACTCCACCAAAGGGGTGACTGGAATGGAAAGGCTATGGTTCATAGACAGTTCACTGTGCAGCAGACAAAGGAGTAGAGAGATCCAGGCAGGGGTCGAGATAGGCGAGGGAGTAGTCGGGTCTGAGTGGAGATCTAGGATGGCAGCAAGTAAGAACATAGTTAGATCCGATCAGAGATCTAGGTAGGTAACATGGGAGCACATTTTCAGATTTAAGCAGAGGTCTAGGCAGGCAGCAAGTAAGAGAGTAGCCAGGTCAGTCCAGGTTGGCCATAAAACAGGTAACTGGCAGGCACCTATTATAGCTCTCAGGTATCTGGAGGAAAGACATAGGGACTCCATACCTCCCAACTTTTTGAGATGGGAATGAGGGACACCTATCAGCAAAAGTATGCAGGTATAGGACACACCACCTGCCAAGCCCCCTTAACCACTTTCAGACCGGACCATTTTGCTGGTAAATGACCAGAGGTCTTTTTACAATTTGGCACTGCGCTGCTTTAACTGGTAATTGCGCGGTCATGCAATGTTGTACCCAAACAAAATTTGCGTCCTTTTCTTCCCACAAATAGAGCTTTCTTTTGATGGTATTTGATTGCCTCTGCGATTTTTATTTTTTGCGATATAAACGTAAAAAGAAAAATCCAATAAACTCAATTTTAGTCATACATTTAGGCCAAAATGTATTCAGCCACATGACTTTGGTAAAAAAAAAAGTAAATAATTGTATATTTATTGGTTTGCGCAAAAGTTGTCACATCTACAAACTAAGGTACGTTTTCTGGAATTTACGCAGCTTTTAGTTTATGACTGCCTATCTCATTTCTTGAGGTGCTAAAATGGCAGGGCAGTACAAAACCCCCCCAAATGACCCCATTTTGGAAAGTAGACACCCTAAGGAAATTGATAAGTGGCATGTTGAGCCCATTGAATATTTTATTTTTTTGCCTCAAGCGATTGAATAATGACAAAAAATAATTTTTTATTTTTTTTACACAAAGTTGTCACTAAATGATATATTGCTCACACATGCTATGGGCGTATGTGAAATGACACCCCAAAATAAATTCTGCTGCTTCTCCTGAGTACGGGGATACCACATATGTGGGACTTTTTGGGAGCCTAGCCGCGTACGGGGCCCCGAAAACCAAGCACCGCCTTCAGGTTTTCTAAGGGCGTAAATATTTGACTTCACTCCTCACTACCTATTACAGTTTTGAAGGCCATAAAATGCCAAGATGGCACAAAACCCCCACAAATGACCCCATTTTAGAAAGTAGACACCCCAAGCTATTTGCTGAGAGGCATTTTGAGTCCATGGAATATTTTATATTTTGCCACAAGTTGCGGGAATAATACAAACTTTTTTTTTTTTTTTTTTCGCAAAGTTGTCACTAAATGATATATTGCTCACGCATGCCATGGGCATATGTGAAATGACACCCCAAAATAAATTCTGCTGCTTCTCCTGAGTACGGGGATACCACATATGTGGGACTTTTTGGGAGCCTAGCCGCGTACGGGGCCCCGAAAACCAAGCACTGCCTTCAGGATTTCTAAGGGCGTTACAGTTTTGAAAGCCATAAAATGCCAAGATGGCACAAACCCCCCCCAAATGACCCCATTTTGGAAAGTAGACACCCCTAAATTTAGGGGTACACTAGTGAGACTAGGTAATAAATGGCGGGTGCCCTGAAACTATAAAAAAAAAAAACTAACCAACCAGCGTCACCTGTAACAGTTATATGGTGATCACTGGTGAAAGGGTTAACTAGGGGGCAATCAGGGGGCTTTATGCGGTAGTATATGGGGGTCCCTGGCGCTATAAAAAGCTGCGGCGAACCTAAATACCTACCTGCCTAACTAGCGTCACCTGTGACACTAATACAGCGATCAGAAAAACGATCGCTTATTAGGCTGGGTTCACACTGGAGCGATGTGGGAACGCCACGAATGCGCGGCGGGTTCCCGCATCGCATGCCTCCCGGCGGCAGTTCACACTGCCCTATGCGAACTGCTGGGAGTGTCAGTGAAATGTTACTGACACCCCCAGATCAGTTCGCATATCGCAGTGCGATCTGCAAACTCGGATCGCATGGTGTGAACACCCATGCGATCCGATTCTGCTGCGGACCAAAAAAAGGGTCCCGTGCGAGTTTGCGGCGGGTGCGGCGGGTGCGACACGAATTCAGCCATACTATCTGTATGGCTGAACTCGAATCGCACAGAGATCGGATGTGATTTGCACTGCAGTGCGGTGCGAATCACATCCGTTCTCATAAACCGCTGCAATGTGAACCCAGCCTTAGTGACACTGGCGACGGGGGGTGATTACGGGGTTAAACCTTTATTGGGGGGGTTAGGGGGGCACATTAGAACTAAAGGGGGCTAACCCTAACTGCCCTAACAGTTATTACAGTCACAAATGACACCAATGCAAAAAAAAAAAAAAGCAATTGGTGTCACTGTGACTGGGGGGGCAGGGGTAATTGGGGGGTGATCGGGGGGTAAAGGGGGGGTGTGAGTGTGCCTGGCATGTTCTACTGTGTAGTGTAGTGCTTGTGCAACTCACCGATGCTCTCTCCTCGGTGCCGGAACGAAAAATACCGACACGGAGGAGAGAATACATCACTTCCTCTCCTGTGTTTACATTACAGGAGAGGAAGTGATGTCACCGGCCATTTTCATTCGTCGGGAGCGATCGCGAGGGGGTGGCCATGAATGAATGGCCGTCCCCTCGTCTGGGATCGCTCCCGAACGAATACCGACCGCCGCAGGCACCGGGCGGGGGCCCGATCGGGCCCCCGCCCCGCGGGCAGGCATGGACGTACATGTAAGCCCTTATGCCTGCCCGTGCCATTCTGTCGACGTACATCGTCGTGCGGCGGTCGGCAAGTGGTTAAAGGAGAATTGTACAAAAAAACAAGATTGGTTAAACCCACAAGTGCTTTTTTTTACCACTACTATTCCTTTATATTGGCCTTTGGAATTTACAAATACAGCAATTTAGAAATCAGATGAAAGGTTCAGTGCTGTGTAATGGAAATTTGTAAGTTCTGTATATAATTGTATTCTATTTTATATGTATTGCACAATGCCCTCACTGTGCACACGGCACTAATAATGTTTTCAGTACATGTTCTGCATTCTTTCGAGTCCTGATTAGAATTTGCCTGCCTATGTTACGCCCCTTGTTACCATAAATGTACAATTGTAATATTAATGTGATACCTAAGTAATCTTGTGTATAAAAACCTTCAAATGTGTCATAATAAAGGAGAACAGTTATTTGGAAAGATGCTGAGCGTATCTTTTGTGTCTGTTCCCTACTGCAGTAGTTATTATTCATTTAGAACCACTAATCAATATGAGGATAGTAGTTGCCTATCTATAAAATATCCATTTAATGCTGGAAAACACTTTTTGATATAAAAAAAGTGCATTTTATATACATCTATATAGATCAGACCAAAATGAGGGACAAGTGAGGAGGAATGTGGGACAGGGGGACATTGCTCCAAATCAGGGACAGTCCCTCCAAATCAGGGACAGTCCCTCCAAATCAGCAACAGTTGGGAGCTATGGGACTCTATGAGTACCACTGGAAGTCCTGGCAGGGATTCTACGAATACCATTGGCAGTCCTGGCAGGGATTCTATGAGCACCACTGGAAGTCCTGGCAGGGACTCTATGATTACCACTGGATATCCTGGTAGGGATTCTATGAAAACCATTGGAAGTCCTGACAGGGATTCTACAAATACTATTGGAAATTCTGGCAGGGAATCTACAATCACAACTGGAAGTCCTGGCAGGGATTCTATGAAAACCTTGCAGGGACTCTACAAGTTCCATTGGTAGTCCTGGCAGGGATTCTAAAAATACAACTGGAAGTTCTGGTAGGGATTCTGCGAGTAAAATTGGAAATCCTAGTAGAGACTCTATGAGAACCTGTGGAAGTCCTGGCAACGATTCTACAAATACAACTGGAAGTTCTGGCAGGGATTCTACAAAAACCATTGGAACTCCTGTCAGGGTTTCTAGGAGTACTACTTGAAGTCCTGGCAGGGATTCCACGAATACCTGACAGGGATTTTGAGAGTACCATAGCATAGCTTTACCACAAGCCATCCTTGACCTCTCTAGCTGCTTTTAATGCAAAGTTTGTAATTCTCAATGGTCCTCAAAATCACCAAAAAAGACTCTAAGGCCGCGTACACACGGGCGGACTGTTCGCCCAACTTAGTTTGTCAAACAATCCGACAAACAGTCCGCTCAAAATTAGCATGAGCGGACTTGACCACACACGATGAACGAACAGTCCGCTGAAAGCGTGCGCGATGACGTGAACGGCACGTACGACGGGACTCGAAAAACGACGTCCTATACACTGCAATGCAACCTTCGGCGTGTAAATCCTTTCTGAGTATGCGCGGAACTTAGTTTGACGAACAAGCCTACACACGAGGGGACTGTTCGCTCAAACCAAGTTTCAGCGGACTGTCTTACGGGAATTCCGAAAAACTTTGTTCGTCAGACTGTCCGCTGAAACTGTCCGCTGAAGCCCACACACGAGCGGACTGTCCGCTGAAACACTGTTCAGCGGACAAAGTTGGGCGAACAGTCCGCCCGTGTGTACGCGGCCTAAGGTTGGTTTCTAACAGCTTAGAAACAATTGTGTTTACATTGGAGGACTGCCAGGCTGCCAAGATCGGCTCTGAAAGAAAAACGCAGTACCTGTGCTGCAAACTAAAAATGAATTTCTCCACAATGCTTATAGATACACAGGTGACTAAGTTCTGCATTTAAAGTGCTGTTGCTGTTAGCTCAGAAATGGTAAATACTTTAGTGTGTATGATCTAGGCACAGGTTCACTTTATACTGATTTAACCCTTTCCCGCCGAGCGTACGCACATCTGCGTACTCGGCTTCCGAGGGTTATACCGGGATGATGCCCGCACCTGCAGGCATCATCCCGGTACCGTTTTTTACAGCAGGCGATTGGCTATCCAGGCATAACAACCGATGCGGCTAAAAGCCGCTCGGCTGTTATGCCGGAGGAGCGGGAGGGGACGTCCCCCCCTCCCGCCGCCTCTCGCCGCTGTTACCGGTGCTCCCGCTCGATCGGGAGCACCGATTTGCGATCCGTCGGCTCTGGCTGCTGGGGAGGAACTGGAACGAAGCCGTAATCGGCTTCGTTCCAGTCTCCTCATCGTAAACACGGAAGCGACGTCATGACGTCACTTCCCGTTTACTCGGCTGCCAATGGCGCCGGTTTTAAAAAAATATCCGGTATTCAGAATCGCCGTTTTCGGCGATCTGAATACATTGAAGTGTAAAGGAGGGGTGGGGGGTCTTTTAGACCCCCGATCCCTCCATAAAGAGTACCTGTCACCACCTATTACTGTCACAAGGGATGTTTACATTCCTTGTGACAGCAATAAAAGTGATCAAATTTTTTTTTTTTTTTTTAAACAATTTAGTCATTTAAAAATAAATAAAAAAAATAAAAAAATAAAAAAAAAAATTTCAAAGCGCCCGCCGTCCCCGCGAGCTCGCGAAGCAAAGAAAACGCATACGGAAGTCGCGCCCGCGTATGTAAACGGTGTTCAAATCACACATGTGAGGTATCGCCGCGATCGTCAGAGCGAGAGCAATAATTCTAGCAGTAGACCTCCTCTGTAACGCTAACCTGGTAACCGTAAAAATTTTTTAAAGCGTCGCCTATTGAGATTTTTAGGTACCGTACTTTGTCGTCAATCTACAAGTGCGCGCAATTATAAAGTGTGACATGTTTGGTATCTATTTACTCGGCGTAACATTATCTTTCACATTTCGCAAAAAAATTGGGCTAATTTTACTGTTTTGTTTTTTTTTTATTCATGAAAGTGTCCCTTTTCCCAAAAAGTTGCGTTTAAAACACCACTGCGCAAATACCGTGTGACATAAAATATTGCAACAATCGCCGTTTTATTCTCTAGAGCCTCTGCTAAAAAAATATATATAATGTTTGGGGGTTCCAAGTAATTTTCTAGCAAAAAATATGGATTTTAACTTGTAAACACCAAATTCCAAAAATAGGCTTAGTCATGAAAGGGTTAAACTGACTATTCAAAGTTTGATTTCGATTTCAAATAGATGTCAGTCTAATGCCGCGTACACACGATCGGACTTTCCAGCAGGCTTGGTCCGGCGGACCTGAATCCGTCGGACAATTCGATCGTGTGTGGGCTCCAGCTGACTTTTTTTTCCCCCAAAAGTCAGACGGACCTAGAGATAAAACATGTTTCAAATCTTTCCGACGGACTCAAGTCCGACGGACTAAAAATCGGGAAAACCGTTTGTCTGTGTGCTAGTCCGACGGACCAAATACGACGTAAGGGCAGCTATTGGCTACCGGCTATTGAACTTCCTTTTTTAGTCCCCTTTACTTCATCACATTTAAAACGAATGGACTTTTGAACGGACTTAGTCCGGTCCTGTGTGGCCAAGTCCGTTTCGTTCAGAAAGTCAGTCGGACCACCGCCGAAAGTCCGTCGGAAAGTCCGGTCGTGTGTACGCGGCATTACAGCCTTGAAAATCAATCAGTTTTGTGAGACCTGAAAAAAGAATAAATAAAATCAGACGTGGTCGATTCGCATTGACGATTGTAAACCAATTTTCGCTTTACCAGCCAATGAGATCTGTGCGTTTATCATTACTAATAACAGCCAATCCAATTTTAGTTTATTGCATTCAAAAGAGATAAAAAGGCAGTTTCTGATTGGGTCCCGTGTCTCGCTGCACTTGACGCGCAGTCATCGGAGGCCTTATTTAATAATCTTGAGCCTGTTTTTCTTTGTGGTTCCTTGGAGTTAATCTCATCTAATGTGAAATCTCTGCACCCTCTGTTATTTCAGAGATCAATCTCTCAACACACAGACATGTAGATGTACAAACAACACAGAACAGTTAAAAGCCCCGTAAAGTGATATCTCCCCGAACACCATGAATCAGTTGTGTATAACTCACCCCCCCCTTCCCTTTTTGCAACCTACACGCTCGCTACACAGACTCTGCTTCTTGTTTTGCTGGCTTGGCAGCCCTTATTATAGGCATCAACGCATCCAAAAAAATGGCTAGTCCTGAGACTTAAGCTGCCCATACACTAGTATGCCGCGTACACACGATCGGAATTCTCATCGGAAAAAGCACTGATGGTTTTCCCGATGGAATTCCGATGGAATTCCTTTCAAGCTGTCTTGCCTACACACAGTCACACCAAATTCCGATCGCTTAGAACGTGGTGACATACAACACGTACGACGGGACTAGAAAAAGAAAGTTCAACAGCCAGTAGCCAATAGCTTCCGTCTCGTAGTTGAATCTGAGCATGCGTGATTTTTGGCGTGTCGGAATTGCGTACATACGATCGGAATTTCTGATAGAAAGTTTTTCCGTCTGGAAAATTGAGAACATGCTATCAATTTTTGGTTGGCGGAAATTCGGACAGCATGGAGCATACACACGGTCGCATTTTCCGATGGAAAGCTCTCATCTGTCTTTTTCTGGCCGGAATTCAGATCGTGTGTACGCAGCATTAGACTTTTCAACGAACGCTCAGACGAAACATTCTCAGTACTTTTGATGACGTGACGAATGTTCTAAAGTAACGTTTGCTTTTACCATTCGATTTCGGCATGAATGGACTTTCCCGAAATATAAGCCACATTCATTGATAGAAATTCAATTGAATCTGAGCATGCGTGATTTTTGCCGTGTCGGAATTGCGTACACACGATCGGAATTTCCGATAGAACGTTTTTCCGTCTGGAAAATCGAGAACATGCTATTTTTGGTTGGCGGAAATTCGGACAGCTAAATTCCGCTGGAGCATACACACGGTCGCATTTTCCGATGGAAAGCTCTCATCTGTCTTTTTCTGGCCGGAATTCCGATCGTGTGTACGCGGCATCAGACTTTTGAATGAACGCTCAGACGAAACATTCTCAGTACTTTCGATGACGTGACGAATGTCGTTCTAAAGTAACGTTTGCTTTTACCATTCGATTTTGGCGCGAATAGACTTTCCCGAACATAAGCCACATTCACTGTTGGAAATTCACTTTAATTGCGTGGACCACACACTAGCGCGCACCGCAACCACATACAGTGCAAGCGGTTTCAGCACGCGTGCAGAGCAGCCCCCCTTCACCTGAATGAGTTGTGATCTGCGGATGACAGCGCCACAGTCAAAAGCGACAGGGGGTGCGATGCATGCCACGGCCGCAAAGCAAAGCATTGCATGTGTATACATAAAGGGGATAGTGGTTGGAGGGTGGTTTAAAATGAATGGCCTTTTCCCTTAAACAAATTGCCTCCCGGGCACTTTCATCCCCTTCCTGCCCAGGCCAATTTCTAGCTTTCAGCGCCGTCACACTTTGAATGACAATCGCACGGTCATGCAGCACTGTACCCATATGAATTTTTTTTTTCACACAAATAGAGCTTTCTTTTGATGGAATTTAATCACCACAGTTTTTTATTTTTTTTTACTTTTTGCTAAACAAACGAAAAAGAAAAATACCGAAAATTTTTGAAAAAAATTTTTTATTTTTTTTTATAGTTCTAACATTTTGCAAAAAGGTAATTTTTCTCCTTTACAGATGTGCGCTAATGAGGCTGCACTGATGGGAATTGATGAGGAGGCACAAATGGGCACTGATAGGTGGCACTGATGAGGAGGTAATGATGAGGAGGCAATGATGAGGCTGCACTGATGGACACTGATAGGTGGGACTGAAGGGCACTGATAGGCGGCACTGATGGGTACTGGTAGGCCGCACTGATGGGTACTGGTAGGCAGCACTGATGTGCACTGGTAGGTGGCACTGATGGGTCCTGATAGGTGAAACTGAAGGGCACTGATAGGCGGCACTGATGGGCACTGGTAAGCGGCACTGATGGGTACTGGTAGGCGGCACTGATGGGCACTGGTAGGCGGCACTGATGGGCACTGGTAGGCGGCACTGATAGGTACTGGTAGGCGGCACTGATGGGCACTGATAGGTCGCACTGATGAGGAGGCACTAGTGGGCAGTGATTGGGAGCACTGGTGGACACTGTTGGGACTGCACTGATAATCAGTGCCCTGATTATCAGTGTTGATGTCCCTTTAACAAAAGCCGCTTATCGACTCTTCTTTTCTCTCCTCATTGTCAGAAACCATGCAATCAGATCGAGACAGCAGTACAGTTAAATCACACTTGTTTAATAATAAAAGTAAAAAGAACAAACGTAGTCAAAACATAGCCAAAGTTCAGTAACAGGAAGGGATAGTCAGCCAAGTCAGAAGTCAGGGATCAATGTAGTAGAACAGCAAGCAGGATCTGGAGCCAGAAGGGATGTCAGCAAAGTAAGTCTTGAAAAGGATTGCAGGAGATAGTCTCTGTAATGTTGACCAAAGCGAAGGCAGAGATCATCTGGACTGGACGGCTTAAGTAGGCAGGACTGACGAGCAGGATATCATCAACAGCTGAGTACCTATGGAGAGATAGGAGCTGGCAATTAGCGAACAGCTGAGCGGCCAGCTCAGAGAAGAAAGGGCTGAGCCCAGGCCTAAGTCTCATGCCGTCAGCGTGAGGAAAGAAAAGCCGATAACTGGCTTGTGTTTACTTCCATGATTAGCTATTATTGGACAAGGCTAGTAAAGGGCCACTTGGATTGGCCCTTTACCCCGATCTAGGATCAGCTGAATCTAAAACAGAGTGCGCCGCTCAGGGCGATCAGCGGGCAGAGCTATCAAAGTAGGATGTCCATATATACGCCGTCTTTCAGCTATAGCGGGGGAAGGAAGTTGTTAAGGGCTCATTTGAATATAAGGTAGTGGGAGGGGTGGTAAAACCCCCATTAATGAGCCGCGGCCTTCCAAACCCTCCACCCTCACAAGTGAATGAGCCCTTAAAGGGAAAAGGCCATTTGCTAGCAGAATTTAGTTAAACATTTTCAACCACCGTCCAACCACTATAGAGAACCACAGAAGGGGGGCGGAGACAAGACCAGTCACCCTGCACAAGGAGAGAGAGCAGCAGTGAGCGGTCTTTACTACAGGAAGTCTCACACCGGATTATTGCACAGATCTGGAAGAAATACACAAAGAACACCGAGATTCAAGAAGAACACACATGATGAATGGATTTATAAGATATTTGACTTGACATTTTTGGAAATTAGTCACCCTTGGCCCGGAACACAAGCAAAGTGATATCTTCTACAAGGCTGGACAGACCTCACACACAAAGCCTTGACTGCTGGTGTTTTTTTTTGGTGCCAATCACAAGGGCCCCCGGGGGGGGGGGGGGGGGGGGAGGTAACCGAACTCCTCGGCTCTCTGTGGCCAGCGTGTTAAAAGCTTTCAGTCACTGTCATACTGTAATCCCGCAATATACTGGAGGGCCATGCTGAGATTTAACCTTTACCTGCTCCCCGTGGGGGCACCATGCACACCTGGGGCTGGGGACCACGAGAGAGAGAGAGAGAGAGAGAGAGAGGTGGCTTCAATTACGTTATTATATTTATTATTTATTATAAATATTTATTTCTTAAATAAATGTATGTAATTATATTAAGTGTAAAAAAAAATATATATATATATATATATATATATATATATATATACACGGTAGAAAAATAAAAAAAATAGCTAAAAGAAAAAAATAGCTGTAGAAAAAAAAAAATAAAAAAAAAAAATAAAGAGTGTGAAGAAATGACACTTGTCTACAATGTAAAGTAGTGAGTGTACAGCTTGTATAACAGTGTAAATTTGCCGTCCCCTCAAAATAACTCAACACACAGCCATTAATGTCTAAACCACTGGCAACAAAAGTGAGTACACCCCTAAGTGAAAATGTCCAAATTGGGCTCAAAGTGTCAATATTTTGTGTGGCCGCCATTATTTTCCAGCACTGCCTTAATCCTCTTGGGTATGGAGGTCACCAGAGCTTCACAGGTCACCACTGGAGTCCTCTTCCCCTCCTCCATGATGACATCACAGAGCTGGTGGATGTTGGAGACCTTGCGCTCCTCCATGTTCCGTTTTGAGGATGCCCCACAGATGCTCAATAGGGTTTAGATCTGGAGACATGCTTGGCCAGTCCATCACCTTCACCCTCAGCTTCTTTACCAAGGCAGTGGTCGTCTTGGAGGTGTTTTTGGGGTCATTATCATGTTGGAATATTGCCCTGCGGCCCAGTCTCTGAAGGGAGGGGATCATGCTCTGCTTCAGTATGTCACAGTACATGTTGGCATTCATGGTTCCCTCAATGATCTGTAGCCCCCCAGTGCCGGCAGCACTTATGTAGCCCCAGACAATGACACTCCCACCACCATGCTTGACTGTAGACAAGACACAATTATCTTTGTACTCCTCACCTGGTTGCCCCCACACACGCTTGTCACCATCTGACACCAAATAAGTTTATCTTGGCTCATCAGACCACAGGACGTGGTTCCAGTAATCCATCTCCTTAGTCTGCATGTCTTCAGCAAAATGTTTGCAGGCTTTCTTGTGCATCATCTTTAGAAGAGGCTTCCTTCTGGGATGACAGCCATGCAGACCAATTTGATGCAGTGTGCGGCGTATGGTCTGAGCACTGACAGGCTGACCCCCCACCATTCAACCTCTGCAGCAATGCTGGCAGCACTCATATGTCTATTTCCCAAAGACAACCTCTGGATATGACGCTGAGCACGTGACTTCAACTTCTTTGGTAGACCATGGCGAGGCCTGTTCTGAGTGGAACCTGTCCTGTTATACCGCTGTATGGTCTTGGCCCCCGTGCTGCAGCTCAGTTTCAGGGTCTTGGCAATCTTCTTATAGCCTAGGCCATCTTTATGTAGAGCAACAATTCTTTTTTTTCAGTCCCTCTGAGAGTTTTTTTGCCATGAGAGTGCCATGTTGAAGCATAAGTCACATGACCCTGGGAGGGAAAATGGATAATTGGCCCCAATTTGGACATTTTCACTTAGGGGTGTACTCACTTTTGTTGCCAGCGGTTTAGACATTAATGGCTGTGTGTTGAGTTATTTTGAGGGGACGGCAAATGTACACTGTTATACAAGCTGTACACTCACTACTTTACATTGTAGACAAGTGTCATTTCTTCAGTGTTGTCACATGAAAAGATAGAAGAAAATATTTACAAAAATGTGAGGGGTGTACTTACTTTTGTGAGATACTGTATATATATATAGATATATATATATCTATATATCTATATCTATCTATCTATATCTATATATCTATATATATATATATATATATATATATATATATCTATATATATATATAGATATATATATATATAGATATATATATATATATAGATATATATATATATATATATATATAGAACCTTTCCAGTTTCATTACATAGTTTATTTTAAATCCAATAATGTATTCAATGGGTCTCTGTTTTTCTCTATGCAGCACAGACAGATCGTGGCTGGTTGGAGTGGCCATCAGTGGGCTGTACAGTGGCCTAAAAAAAAATCACAGCACCCTGCTCCAGTGCTCCTCTCAAGAGCTCTATGCCCTAATGTTAGCAAAAGGATGAGTTATGCAAATATCAAAATGCCTTGATGGGTGGGTGTCAGTCGGGAGGTGTGGGCAGTCCTCGGCTCGCTCTAGTCAGTGGAAAAAACCTCCTTACATTGATGATCAATGAAGAAATGCCTCCTTAGATTGGTAGACAGTGGAGAAAGGCCTCCTTAAATTTGTGGTTGGGGAGAAGAGCCTCTTCATATTTGTGGTCAGTGGAGAAGAGACTCCTTCTTTTGGTGGTTGGTGGAGAAGAGCCTTCTTGTATTGGGGATTAATGGAGAACAGCCTCCTTACATTTGTGGTGAGTGGAGAAGAGTCTCCTAACATTGTAGTCAGTGAAGAACAGACATTGGTGGTCGGTGGAGAAGAACCTCCTTACACTGGTGGTCAGTGGAGAAGAGCCTCCTTACACTGGTGGTCAGTGGAGAAGAGCCTCCTTACACTGGTGGTCAGTGGAGAAGAGCCTCCTTACACTGGTGGTCAGTGAAGAACCCCCTTACACTGGTGGTCAGTGGAGAAGAGCCTCCTTACGCTGGTGGTCAGTGGAGAAGAACCTCCTTACACCGGTGGTCAGTGGAGAAGAGCCTCCTTCTTTTGGTGGTTGGTGGAGAAGAGCCTTCTTGTATTGGGGATTAATGGAGAACAGCCTCCTTACATTTGTGGTGAGTGGAGAAGAGTCTCCTAACATTGTAGTCAGTGAAGAACAGACATTGGTGGTCGGTGGAGAAGAACCTCCTTACACTGGTGGTCAGTGCAAAAGAACCTCCTTACACTGGTGGTCAGTGGAGAAGAACCTCCTTACACTGGTGGTCAGTGGAGAAGAGCCTCCTTACACTGGTGGTCAGTGGAGAAGAGCCTCCTTACACTGGTGGCCAGTGCAGAAGAACCTCCTTACACTGGTGGTCAGTGGAGAAGAACCTCTTTACACTAGTGGTCAGTGAAGAACCCCCTTACACTGGTGGTCAGTGGAGAAGAGCCTCCTTACGCTGGTGGTCAGTGGAGAAGAACCTCCTTACACCGGTGGTCAGTGGAGAAGAGCCTCCTTCTTTTGGTGGTTGGTGGAGAAGAGCCTTCTTGTATTGGGGATTAATTGAGAACAGCCTCCTTACATTTGTGGTGAGTGGAGAAGAGTCTCCTAACATTGTAGTCAGTGAAGAACAGACATTGCTGGTCAGTGGAGAAGAACCTCCTTACACCGGTGGTCAGTGGAGAAGAACCTCCTTACACTGGCGGTCAGTGGAGAAGAACCTCCTTACACTGGTGGTCAGTGGAGAAGAACCTCCTTGCACTGGTGGTCATTGGAGAAGAACCTCCTTACACTGGTGGTCAGTGGAGAAGAACCTCCTTGCACTGGTGGTCAGTGGAGAAGAGCCTCCTTACACTGGTGGTCAGTGCAGAAGAACCTCCTTACACTGGTGGTCAGTGGAGAAGAACCTCCTTACACTAGTGGTCAGTGAAGAACCCCCTTACACTGGTGGTCAGTGGAGAAGAGCCTCCTTACGCTGGTGGTCAGTGGAGAAGAACCTCCTTACACCGGTGGTCAGTGGAGAAGAGTCTCCTTCTTTTGGTGGTTGGTTGAGAAGAGCCTTCTTGTATTGGGGATTAATGGAGAAGAGCCTCCTTACATTTGTGGTGAGTGGAGAAGAGTCTCCTAACATTGTAGTCAGTGAAGAACAGACATTGC